>NC_045958.1:108057173-108657173 GCF_010909765.2 Amblyraja radiata | reverse complement strand
CAGGATGTGCTGGCATTAATGTGTACCACACAATTTGAGATCAACAATCTACGGAGGGAAACATAAGACCTGCCCTCAATCCCAAATTTGCTGGCTTGTGTAAAGCCCCAGCTGCGGAGACGGACGCGCTGCTATTTGGGAAAGATTTCAATAAAAACTGAAGGAGATGCAGGAAGCATCAAAAACCTTCGGCCTAATGAGGGCAGGCCCCGGGACGAGCAAACCAAGACCTCCGATACCCAAGTGGCAGCACCCCACGGCATCCACCAGTCGACGTCCGCAATATGGGACTGGTGAACGCTTGGGGTCCGCACATTATCCCCAAAGATCTTTCAGATCAGGGCCCGCAGCGGACCCTCTGGAAAATGCGCCTCCCCCCAACATCGCCAGCACGTCAGAACAAAATCTTCAGGAAAATGAAGAAACAGAATCGCCAATAACCATGGAGGTAGGTGGGTCTGGTCGCTACCAGCATATAGAGAATAAGGGTGCTTTATTAACAAGGGGGAGATTACACTTGTTTAAAGAAGCATGGGGTATGGTCACGAGTGACAAGTATATACTCAACAACATTACAGGATATAAAATACAATTCATGTCAGAAAAAACGCCGCCAGTTCAACAATGGCCCCAAAGGGTATTTCTCCCTCCGTCAAAGAGAAACGTGAGGGACAAGCTGAACTGGTGAGACTTATCACAAAGGGGGTCATCGAAAAGACCAAACATGAACCTTTGGAAATTGTATCGAATATATTCACTAAAACCAAAAAAGATGGTGTCTGTCGCATCATCATTGACTTAACATCACTAAACAAATTTGTTAAGTATATACATTTCAAAATGGAGACATATGTTACTGCCAAACAACTGAATTCCAAAGGACACTTCATGGCAAGCATTTATCTTAAAGATGCTTACTATCTAGTACCCATATACAAGGATCATCGCAGATACCTAAAATTTATCTGGATGGTACAAAGCATTGCCCTATGGGCGAACTTCAGCCCAAGATTATTCACCAAAATATTGAACCCAGCCATGGCAATACTAGGAAAACAAACATATTGTCATGGCATATCTGGAGGATATTCTCATAGTAGGTAAAACGATGGAATTGGCTGTGGCAGCAGTATCAGCTACAAAACAGCTCCTCGAAACTCTGGGGTTCGTCCTACATCCAGATAAATCTAAGTTGAAGCCATCCACTATCATGGACTTCACAATTAACTCAGTCCATATGACTGTTACCTTGCCAAAGGCAAAAATGGTTGAATTAGCACAATCATGCAACAAATTAATGGTCAACGAGCGACCAACTATTCGACAAGTAGCAAGAGTAATTGGGGAAATGGTAGCAGCATTTCCGGCTACACAATTCGGACCTTTGCACTATCAAAAAATTTACAGAGAGCAAAGGTACGGGCAATAAAACGACATACAGGTCACTATGATCGTGTCATGAACTTACCCACTGAAGCAATATCAGAGCTACAGTGGTGGGCAGAAAACGTTTGGCATAGTTTCAGCCCTATCTTTATCACTAACCCTACTTTAGTTATTCAAACAGATGCCAGTGCTCAAGGCTGGGGAGCGACTAACTCCATATCCAGCACAAGTGGTAGATGGACTAAACTAGAGTCATCATTACTACTTACACTGGGCATTAACTATCTAGAGATGTTGGGCGCCTTTTATGGTTTAAAAGCATATGTATCTAATATGCAGCACTTGCATGTTCGGTTACAAATTGATAAATACTACGGTGATGGCTTATATTAACCATATGGGTGGCATAAAATCATTATCATGCGACAAATTGGTCAACATGATTTGGCAATGGTATGTCGAAAGACATATTTGGCTATCAGCTACTTACCTACCAGGTAAGCTAAACACCCATGCCATGAGAAAATTAAACGTCTGGTTTGCAAGTTTGAACAGACCTTACCTGGAACTGGGATTGTCCAACCAAACCATCACCACCATGTCGGCATCCCTTCGAACATCCACCAAGAGGCAGTACTTAACCAGCATCAAAAAAGGGAGAAGTACTGCCAGGAAACATGGACAACATACGCAACAGCTACAGCCACCAACATACTGGAGTTCCTGGCCATCTACACCACGATGTAGGGATCAGCTACAGTGCCATCAACACAGCGCAGTGCTCTTTCTGCTTATCTCAAACCAGCAGCAGGACAACAGGCGATGGGATCCCATCCACTGGTGGTAAAACTGATGAAGGGCATTTACAATATCAAGCCCTAAGCCCAGGTATACCCATATTTGGGATATCAGTGTGGTCCTGACATATCTCAGGGAATGGCCACCAGCCAGATCCCCCGGCCTCGAGCAAGCTACACTAAAGACGCTTAGGTTGATGGCACTTGTATCCGCTCAGAGGGTCCAGTCACTACACCTATTGCGACTGGACAACATGATCACAGCTCCAGACCAGATCTGTCGTTATCCAGCGACTGGTCAAACAGAGCAGACCAGGAACACCTAATCCAGTCGTGGCTTACCCACCAGAACCACGGTTATGTGCCATGACCTACCTACTATCCTACATAGACACAACCAGAATATTCGAGGGAGATGAAAAGCCTTGTGGGTCAGTCACAAAAACCTTATGGTGGGGTACGAGCCAAACCATTGCGAGATGGCTCAAGCAGGTGCTAGAAACTGCTGGGATAAACACTAACATGTACAAATTTTATTCCACCAGGGCAGCATCCATGTCGACGGCTAAAGAATGGACATGCCTATACACCACATCCTGGCTACAGCAGGATGGTGGGAAGGGAAAAGACCGTTCAGAAATTTTATAATAAGCCGTTGGCAAAACCTGGTTTATTTGCAGTAAAGATTTACGAACTGCAAATATTTAATTTAAGCCCAGGGGAGCAACTTAATTCTTTGTTGTTATTGTTTAAAAAATACCATTGTGTTTTTCTACAAATAGACTCATTGGTTTATTACGATAACACTTCCTCCCTCAAGAACTTCGGCAGTAAGTGAAATGAAACTGTTACACGGTTTGAAATCACAGAGCTTTGAAATCTTCACGTAGTCACTCACGTGACTCCGAAGTAAAATAGTAAGATTAAACGAGAACTTACCAGTTTGAAGTTTGATCTGTATTTTATGAGGAGTTACGATGAGGGATTACGTGCCCTCCGCTCCCACCCTCATTATATGGATCAAACTAATAAATTGATGTCTCCTTATCTTTACTATGTTTACTTCAAAATAACTGTGTCTATCTGTGATTCCACACCGCTGCTTGGAAGTATGCCGCGCCTGCGCACTGAGCGGGTTCTTCACGTAATCCCTCATCGTAACTCCTCATAAAATACAGATCAAACTTCAAACTGGTAAGTTCTCGTTTAATCTTACTATTTTGCTCACTAATCTCCCATGTGGGACCTTATAATATGCTTTCTGAAAGTCCAGGTACACTACATCCACTGGCTCTCCCTCATCCATTTTCCAAGTTACATCCTCAAAAAATTCTAGAAGATTAGTCAAGCATGATTTCCCCTTTGTAAATCCATGTTGACTTGGACCGATCCTGTGACTGCTATCCAAATGTGCCTCTATTTAATCTTTTATAATTGAATCCAGCATCTTCCCCACCACCGATGTCAGGCTAACTGGTCTATAATTCGCAGTTTTCTGTCTCCCGCATTTCTTAAAAAGTGGGATAACATTAGCTATGCTCCAATCCACTGGAACTGATCCTGAATCTATAGAACATTGGAAAGTTATCACCAATGAATCCACGATTTCTCGAGCCACTTCCTTAAGTACCCTGGGACGCAGACAATCAGGCCCCGGGGTTTATCAGCCTTCAGTCCCATCAGTCTATCCAACACCATTTCCTGCCTAATGTGGATTTCATTCAGTTCCTCCTTCACCCCAGATCCTCTGGCCACTAGTACACCAGGAAGATTGTTTGTGTCCTCCTTAGTGAAGACGGATCCAAAGTACCTGTTCAACTCATCTGACATTTCCTTGTTCCCCATACTAAATTCACACTTTTCAGTCTTCAAGGGACCTACTTTGGTCTTAACTAATTTTTTCCTCTTCACATATCTAAAGAAGCTTTTTCTATCCTTCGTTATATTCTTGGCTAGCTTACCTTCATACCTCATCTTTTCTCCCCGTATTGCCTTTTTCCTTATCTTCTGTTGCTCTTTAAATGTTGTACAGTCCCTGACTTCCGTTGTCAGCCATGGTCGCCCCTTAGGGTTCCCTTGGAATCTTTTTTCCACTTTGGAATGAACTGATCCTGCACCTTCTGTATTATTCCCGGAAATACTTGCCATTGTTGTTCCACTGCTATCCCTGCTAGGGTATCTTTCCAGTCAACTTTGGCCAACTCCTCCCTCATGGCTCCAGTCCACATTGTTCAACTGTAATACTGACACCTCCGATTTACCCTTCTCCCTCTCAAATCATATTATGGTCACTATCTCCTAATGGCTCCTTAATCTCAAGTTCCCTTATCAAATCCGGTTAATTACACAACATTAAATCCAGAATTGCATTCTCCCTGGTAGGCTCCAGTACAAGCTGCTCTAAGAATCCATCACGGAGGCACTACACAAACTCCCTTTCTTGGCTCCCCCCCATATTTCAGAGCACCATAATGTTTGGGACATAGCAAGACAACTGGTGGACTGGTGCAACACGAATAATCTGATCCTGAATGTTGACAAAACAAAGGAGGTCATCGTTGACTTCAGGAGAAACCAGCACAGTTACACACCACTACACATTAATTACATTGATGTGGAGTTGGTAAGTAGCACTAAGTTCCTGGGGATGCAGATCACGAACAGTCTGACCTGGTCACAAAACATCGCATCACTAGTTAAGAGAGCGCAGCAATGTTTGCACTTTCTGCGCCGGATGAGAAGAGCTCACCTCCCCCATCCCGTCCTCACCACTTTCTACAGGGGCACCATAGAGAGCATTTTGACTAGCTGCATCTCTATGGTTCGGGGATTGCAAAGCCTCCGACTGGAAGTCTGTGCAGAGAGTGGTGAGGACGGCTGAACAAATCATCGGGATTTCAAGAGTTCAAGAAAGTTTTATTGTCATGTGTCCCTGATAGGACAATGAAATTCTTGCTTTAGCACACCAAAACATAGTAGGCACGAATACTCAACAGATCAGTGTGTCCATATACCATTGCATAAATATATATACACATGAATAAATAAACTGATAAAGTGCAAATAAACAGATTATTGCCTATTAATGTTCAGAGTTTTGTCCGAGCCGAGTTTAATAGCCTGATGGCTGTGGGGAAGAAATTGTTCCTGAACCTGGTCGTTGCAGTCTTCAGGCTCCTGTACCTTCTGCTTGAAGGTAGTGGGGAGATGAGTGTATGGCCCGGATGGTGTGGGTCCTTGATGATGCTGCCAGCCTTTTTGAGGCAGCTACTGTGATAGATTCCCTCGATGGCCAGGAGGTCAGAGCCGATGATGGACTGGGCAGTGTTTACCACTTTTTGTAGACTTTTCTGTTCCAGGGCGCTCAATTTTCCGAACCAAGCCATGATGCAACCAGTCAGCATGCTCTCCACTGTGCATCTGTAGAAGTTAGAGACAGTCCTCCTTGACATACCGACTCTCCGTAATCTTCTCAGGAAGTAGAGGCGCTGATGTGCTTTCTTTATGATTGCGTTGGTGTTCTCGGACCAGCAGAGATCTTCAGAGATGTGCACGCCCAGGAATTTGAAGCTCTTGACCCTTTCCACCGTTGATATAAACGGGACTGTGGGTCCCCATCCTCCCCCTTCCAAAGTCCACAATCAGTTCCTTGGTTTTGCTGGTGTTGAGGGCCAGGCTATTGTGCTGGCACCATTTGGTCAGTCGGTCGATCTCACTTCTGTACTCTGACTCGTCCCCATCAGTGATACGTCCCACAACAGTAGTATCGTCAGCAACCTTGATGATGGAGTTCGCACTATGACAGGCTACGCAGTCATGAGTATAGAGTGAGTACAGCAGGGGGCTAAGCACACAGCCTTGAGGTGCTCCCGTGCTGATTCTCTTCCTTCATTCCGGGACATTGCGTGCAAACGTTGCTTGTCCAAGGCCAACAGCATTATAAACCCACACATCTCCATCATGGACTGTTCACTCTGCTGCCCTCGGGCAAAAGGTATCGCAGTATAAGGAGCAGAACGGCCAGGTTTTGCAACAGCTTCTTCCCCCGAGCCATCAGACTCTTGAATTCCATATAATGTGCTGCCACTATTATCTATTTTATCTTTTTTATCTATTTTATGTTGCATGGTGAGCCAGATGCACCGAAATTTAGTTCAGACTTGCATTTGTTGGTGTATTTATGAATGACAATAAAGTCTTTGATTGATTGATTGATTGATTGATTGATTGATTGATTGATTGATAGCAATGGCATGTAAATGAAAGTAGTCATGTTTAGTATTTTGTTGCCTATCCTTTGCATGCAATGAATGACTGATTGAAGTCTGCGATTCATGGACATCACCAGTTGCTGGGTGTCTTCTCTGGTGATGCTTTGCCAGGCCTATATTGCAGCCATCTGTAGCTTATGCTTGTTTTGGGTTTTCTCTTCAGCATATAAAAGGCATGCTCAATTGGTTTCAGATCAGGTGATTGACTTGTCCACTCAAGAATTGTCCATTTTTTAAGCTTTGGAAAAACTCCTTTGTTGCTTTAGCAGTATGTTTGGGATCATTACTTGCTGTAGAATGAACCACCGGCCATTGAGTTTGTTTGAACTTGAGCAGATAGGATGTGTCTATACACTTCAGAATTCATTATGCTACTACCATCAGCAGCTGTATCATCAATGAAGATAAGTGAGCCTGATATCTGGTTCCAGCAGGCAGAGGCACAGTTTGCTCTGCGAGGGGTGACGGTAGATGAAACTGAGTACTTTTACGTGGTCAGCGCTCTTGACCAGGCGACTGCGAGGCGGGTTAAACCTTACCTCAGCGCGCCCCCCCCCCCCCCCCCCCCCCGTTAACTAACAAATATAGGGGCCTTAAGGACCTGCTTATCACGAGATTTGGCCTTAGCTAGTCCGAGCGGGCAGCTTGGATTCTTTGAATGGACGGCCTAGGTGACCGCTGGCCGTCGGCCCTCCTGGAGGACATGCTCGCCCTTATGGGCGACCCCCGGCCATATTTTTTATTTAAATATGCTTACCTGCAGCAGCTCCCGCCCGACATCCGCCTGCAGCTCGCCACCGATACCTTTCCGACACGTAGGCGCTGGCCGAGCGTGCCGACCAGCTGTGGATGTCCCGTCAACAGGACCTGGAACCGTTGGTCGTCCTTCCCGCAGCGTCGGGAGGTGCGGCGCAGTTCGGGGCCGCTATCGACCGCTGCCGTCTTCGCTGCTCCCGGTTGACCTCCGCGGCGAAATCCGACCGCCATCGGGCATTCCAGTGCAGGCACATCTCACCAGCATGGCCCACCTGCAGTTCCATCTGCCGCCAGCAGAGGTCGCTATGGTTCAGCCCAGCCAACTTCACCTGCTATTTGCACCGGGGGTTGGTTCCTCGTAGACACCAGGGCTGAGGTGAGTGTGCTGCCTCCCTCCATCGCTGACATCCGTGTGGGCAAACGCCGTTCCCTCCTCACCTCTGCGAACGGGAGTGCTATTCGCACCTACGGAGTTCGCGCCATCTCCGGTCTTCCTTCACGTTGGTGATCCGGTGGCACACCCTGGTGCTCCCCTGTCATCCGTGCGCATCCTGGCAGATTTTCCGGACATCCTCGAACCCCACTTCCGCTCCTCCACCCCCAAACACGGGGTGGAGCACCATATTCTGACTACGTGGACGCTTGGGCATGTCATCTCGCGACGGAAAAGCTCCGCCTAGCGCGGGAAGAGTTTTGCCTGATGGAGGCGATGGGCATCGTGCGCCCCCCCGATAGCAAATGGGCGTCACCGCTCCACATGGTTCCCAAAGCGGGAGGGAGCTGGCGCCCGTGTGGGGATTACCGTCGTCTGAATGATGCGACCGTCGCCGACAGGTACCCGGTCCCGCACATTCAGGACTTCAATGCCCATCTGGCCGGAGCATCGGTATTCTCCAAGGTGGACCTCATGCGAGGGTACAATCAGATTCCGGTCCACCCCGACGATATCCCTAAGACAGCAATTATTACAGCGTTTGGACTGTTGAATTTTTGCAGATGCCGTTTGGGTTGAAGAACGCCGCGCAGGCCTTCCGGCGACTTATGGACTGTGTGTGCCATGGCCTGGACTTCGTATTCGTCTACTTGGACGACATACTCGTGGCCAGTCGCTCGCGGCAGGAGCACTGCATCCAGCTCTGCCAGCTGTGTCAGCGCCTCAGTGACTATGGGTTGGCTATCAACTCGTCTAAGTGCCGCTTTGTGGTGACGGCCATTGACTTCCTTGGCCACCATGCAACTCCACAAGGGGTGGTGCCTCTACCGGCCAGGGTGGACGCTGTCCGCCGGTTCCCCCGTCCGACCACAGTTAACGGCCTCCAGAAATTGGTGGGGATGGTTGCGTTTTATCACTGTTTCTTGCCGGCAGCGGCTGCAATCATGCGCCCGCTTTTCCACCTGATCGCTGGTCATCGCAAGAAGGTTGAGTGATCCAACGAAGCAGTAGCGGCGTTCGAGAGTGCTAACGAGGCCCTGACTGGGGCCACGATGCTCGTCCATCCACGATAGGATGCCCCGACCGCCCTGACGGTGGACGCTTTTGAGAAGGCAGTTGGGGCAGTGTTGGATCTGATCGTTGACGGATGCTGGCGGCCACTCGCCTTCTTCAGCAGGCATCTCAGTGGTGCTCAGAGCCATTACAGCGTTTTTGACCGTGAGCTCCTTGCCCTGTACCTCGCCGTACGGCACTTTCGCTACTTCCTGGAGGGGAGGCCTTTTACTGCATTTACGGATCACAAGCCGCTAACTCGCTTTTGCCAAGGTTTCAGACCCGTGGTCTGCCCGGCAGCAGTAGGCGTACGTGTCCGAGTACACCACCTCCATCCGTATTGTCGAGGGCAAGTATAACAGAGTGGCCGACGCCTTATTGCGACCTGCGGTTCACGCAGTTCTCCAAGTCGCTGTGGGTATTAATTATTCCTCCTTGGCAGCCGCACAGCTGGTCGACGAGGAAATGGCCGCCTATCGCACGGTGGTATTGGGTTTGCAGTTGGAAGACGTTGTCTGTGGTCCTGGGGGCGCAATGCTGCTGTGCGATGTCTCCACTGGACCTCCGCGACCCATCGTCCCTGTCGCGGCGCAGGGTGTTTAAGGTGCTCCACGGACTTGCTCATCCCTCCATCCGGGCAACAACCGCTTTTGTAGCCTCCCGCTTCACGTGCCGCGGGCTGCACAAGGAGGTTGGACATTGGGCACGCACCATCCCGTGCCAGACCGCCATGGTGCAGCGACACATGCGTGTGCCGTTGCAGCAGTTCGCCATCCCTCGGCAGCGGTTTGACCACATTCACGTGGACATCGTGGGGCCACTGCCGCCGTCCCGAGGCATGTCCTATCTCTTTACTGTGGTGGACCGCTTCACGCGGTGGCCTGAAGCCATTCCGCTGTCTGGTTCCTCAACGGCCACTTGTGCTCGAGCCTTGGTGGCGCACTGGATTGCCCGGTTCGGGGTGCCGCTGGACATAACATCCGACTAGGGGCCTCAGTTCACGTCGGAACTGTGGTCGGCCATGGCACGCCTCCTGAGGGTTCGCCTACACCACACGACGGCGTATCATCTGCAGGCGAACGGCCTGGTGGAGTGGTTTCACCGCCAACTCAAGGATGCCCTGAAGGCACGGCTCACTGACCCGGACTGGGTGGACGCTCTGCCGTGGGTTTTGCTGGGGATCCGCACCGCACCCAAGGAGGACTTGACCTCCTCCTCCGCCGAGTTGGTATATGGGTCCCCTTTGATGGTGCCCGGGGAGTTCATCCCACCCCCAGGGGGCCAGGTGGAGCAGCCTTCGGACGCTCTGCAACGTCTTCGGCAGACGGTGGGCAAGCTGCCGCAGGTGCCCACGTCTCGTCATGGGTCCTTCCGTCCGCACGTTCCCACTGCGCTGGAGGACTGCCAGTTCGTCTTCCTGCCTAGGGATGCTCATCGGGCACCCCTCCAGTGGCTGTACAATGGTCCCTTGCGAGCCCTGGAACATGGCTCGTCCACTTTCGTTCTGGACATGGGGGGTCGGCATGAGACTGTTTCGGTTGCACGGCTGAAGCCGGCACATATTGACATAGATCGGCCGGTGCTGGTAGATCGGCCGGTGCTGGTAGCTCGGCCCCGTAAGCAAGGGCGCCCTCCGTCTAGGGTACCTCCTCCAGTGGTTACTTCGTACCCCGCACCTGTTGGTCGGTTGCCCGTTCCTGTGCCGGGCACGGTGCGCACCAGGGCTGGTCGCCGTGTGCTCCCTCCTGTCCGTTTTGTGCCTTGGGTTCTTGGTGGGGGGGGGGGGGTGGCTTCCTGTGGCGGTCCCTGGGGGTTAGGCCACTCCTTGGTCACCCCCCTCGGCTCTTGAGGGACAGGGACAATTGGCTGCCCACGGGTTTTCCCAGGTCCTGCTCGGGGGCGTGCTGTGGGTTCACGATGATTCTTTAAACTACTTCTGAACCTGCCTGGCGTCTGGCCTTTTACAGACCTCATCCAGGCCACTGCAATAGTAACCTTAGGGGCAACTTTTATTACACAGAGGGTGCTGGGTATATGGTATGCTACTTTATTTGTCACAGTGAAATTTTTTTTTGTATAGTGTTCAGTACAAGTATCACGATGCATTAGCACTTAGATACATCTTAGATAAGCATCTCAGATACAGTACAAGTGTATAGCAGTAGAACATTGAGACAGTATACAAAGTCGCCAGTTTGGGGCCATTTTCAAGTCCCAGTTGTTGTAAGTGCAACGATCTTGACCTGACCATGAAGGTCTGTTGTCCTGACGGTGTTGCAGGGTTGGCGTGGCCAAGCGTAGCCGTGGTGTCCTCCGCTGTTGTTCCACCGCTGTAGGCCACGTGTGGTCCACGTGCTCAAATTCCTGGACCGGCACCCGGTCCAGCCGAGCCCATGGCTGCTGCAGGGCCTCCAGCGACCCACTCCCCATCGCGGCCGTGCACTTCCTCCCGCAGCCGGTCTGCTTACCGGCCCTCCGTCTGACTCCTTCCACTCTTAAGTGGGCGAGCCGGGCCTTTCCAGTGGGTCTTCCGACCGCAGTGGCGAGTCGAGCCTATCCAGTGGGTCTTCCGTCCTCAGCGGGCGAGCTGGACCTTTTATACCAGGCCAATTAGCCTACAAACCTGTGCGTCTTTGGAGTGTGGGAGGAAACCAGAGATCCAAGGGGAAAACCCACGTTGGTCACGGGGAGAACGTACACACTCCGTACAGACAAGCACCCATATTTACTGTAGGGAGAAACAATTGATTTGGCGATGATGCAGAGAATTTTGAAATCGTGACTTTTCCATGATAGGATGCAATGTAACTTGGCAGTTGCAGGTGAAAGAAGTTTGGAATGATTTATCACTTGTTTTGTTATGTGTAAACCAATGTGCTGAACAGATTAATCATTTTTTGTGGTAATATTTCAAAAACAGTTGGAAGAGGATTAGAATATGTGATTGAATACTTTAAGTGCAAGGCTTCACCAATCTACATGCACAGGTCCCACGTTTGTGTGTTGGTTCCTTAACGTGTCATAATATTTTTCTTTACCATTATTGCTTTGTAAATCAGGTAGTGCGAGTTTGGCGCACATTCTTCTGGGAATAGCATGGAATGAAAAGACTGGTATCACTAAATTCCTCGTCTTGGATACACACTACACTGGAGAAGATGACTGGCCCACTGCAATTGAAAAGGTATACGAATGAATGAATGGATACGTTTATTGGCCAAGTATGTACACATACAAGGAATTTGCTTTGGTGCTCTGCTCGCAAGTAACAACACGATATGCAGTGAACAATTAAGAATAAAACATAAAACATTATAGTTAAAACATGTGAATGAAATAAAATACCAGAGCAAAAGGAGGCTACAGACTTTTGGTTATTAAGTAGAGCTACTACTTGTGGAAAACTCGTGTTTTTATGTCTGGCTGTGACGGCTTTGACAGCCTGGAGTCGCCTTCCAGAGGGAAGTGATTCAAAGAGTTTGTGGCCAGGATCAGAGATGATCTTACCCACTCGCTTCCTGGACCGTGCAGTGTACAGTTCGTCAATGGGGGAAGGTTGCAGCCAACAACCTTCTCAGCTGATCGAATGATTCGCTGCAGCCTCTGGATGTTGTGCTTGGTGGCTGAGCCAAACCAGACCATGATAGAGAAGGTGAGGACAGACGCTACGATGGCAGTGTAGAATTGGACCATCATTGCCCGAGGCAGATTGTGTTTCCTCAGCTGCTGCAGGAAGTACATCCTCTGTTGGGCCTTTTTGATAGTGGAGTCGATGATTGGCACCCCATTTCAGGTCCTTGGAGATGATGGTGGAGTCTTTTGACTCCACAGATGTGACTGTGGTGTTGTTGATGGTGAGTGGGGGGAGGGGAGGGGGAGCTCTCATAAAGTCTACAATCAATTCCACTGTCTTAAGAGCATTGAGCTCCAGGTTGTTGCGATGGCACCAGGACGCCAGCTGTGTCATTTTCTGTCTGCAGGCAGATTCCTCCCCATCCTGGATCAGTCCAATCAGGGTTGTGTCATCCACAAACTTGAGAAGCTTGACAGAGGAGTCTGTGGAGGTGCAGTCATTGGTGTAGAGAGAGTAGAGGGGAGAGTGCGCAGCCTTGAGGTGCTCCTATGCTGAGGGTCTGCGGGTCCGAGACCTGCTTTCCTAGCCTCACATGCTGCTTCCTGTCTGTCAGGAAGTTGTTGATCCACTGACAGAGGATTTCAGGCACAGTCAACTGGGAGAGTTTGGCACAATGGTGTTGAATGCAGAGCTAAAATCAACAAACAAAATCCTTGCATAGGCCCCCTGGCAATCTAGGTGCTGGAGGATGAAGTGCAGGCCTAGGTTGACTGCGTCATCCACAGATCTATTGGCCCGACATGTAAACTGCAGGGGGTTCGTGATATTTTTTAACTGAGCCAGCACAAGCCTTTCAAGGGTCTTCTTGACTACCGAGGTCAGTGCGACAGGCCTGTGGTCGTTAATAATAATAATAATAATACATTTTATTTATGGGCGCCTTTCAAGAGTCTCAAGGACACCTTACAAAAATTTAGCAGGTAGAGGAAAAACATGTAAGGGGAATGAAATAAATAGTAGAGACATGACTAGTACACAAATTAAAGACAGAATACAATTCAAAACACAATATGAGGCAATTAATGCACAGATGAAAAGGGAGGGGGACGTGGGGCTAAGGATAGGCAGAGGTGAAGAGATGGGTCTTGAGGCGGGACTGGAAGATGGTGAGGGACACGGAATTGCGGATCAGTTGGGGGAGGGAGTTCCAGAGCCTGGGAGCTGCCCTGGAGAAGGCTCTGTCCCCAAAACTGCGGAGGTTGGACTTGTGGATGGAGAGTAGACCGGCTGATGTGGATCTGAGGGACCGTGAGGGTTGGTAGGGGGAGAGGAGGTCAGTGAGATATGGGGGGGCCAGATGGTGGAGGGCTTTGTAGGTGAGGATCAGGATTTTGTAGGTGATCCGGTGGGAGATGGGATGCCAGTGAAGTTGTTTGAGGACTGGAGTGATGTGATGCCAGGATTTGGTGTGGGTGATGAGTCGGGCGGCTGCGTTCTGGACCAGTTGGAGTCGGTTGATGTAGGTGGAGCTGATGCCAAGGAGAAGCGAGTTGCAATAGTCCAGTCGGGAGGAGATGAAGGCATGGATGAGTCTTTCAGCAGCGGGAGGTGTGAGAGAGGGTCTGAGTTTGGCGATGTTGCGGAGATGAAAGAAGGAGGTTTTAATGACATGGCCGATGTGAGGCTCAAGGGAGAGGGTGGAATCAAAGATCACGCCAAGGTTTGGGCCTTGGGAGATGGGGAGACAGTGGTGCCGTCGATGGTGAGAGTGGGGTTATTGATTTTGCTGAGTGTGGCTTAGTTAAGACCAGTAATCCTTGTCTTTTTGCGTACAGGGACAATAGTGGAGACTTTGAAGGAGACAGGGACAGTACAGGTTTGCAGGGACTGTTTGAAACTGTCTGTGTAGACCGGCGCCAGTTATTCGGCACAGAGCTTGAGGGTAGAGGAGGAATCATTTTTTCCGGATTTTCTGTCTTCTGAATAGCCTCTCCACCTCCTCAATTTCTATTGTTGGTGATGAAGACTGATGATGTTGGGGAGCAAGGAAGGGGTGGGTAGTGGACGAGGGCCCAGTCTTTGCAGACTGGAGTCAGGCTGTAAGTGGGTGTTAAGTGGTGATGATGGAGAAACAAGTGCACAAGTTATCTTTCTAATTGGGTAAAGTTATAATTGATTGATTGAAAGATGCAGCATGGAAACAGGCCCTTTGGTCCACCAAGTGCGCTCTGACCATCGATCATCCGTTCACACTAGTTCTATATGATCCCACTTTCCCATCCCTACACATTAGGGGCATTTTACAGAAACCAATTAACCTACAAACCTGTGTGCCTTTGGCATTTGGGAGGAAACCAGAGAAAATTGAATAAGAGTCTCGGCCTAAAACATCACCAGTCCATGCTCCCCAGAGATGCTGCCTGAGCTGCTGTGTTACTCCAGCACTTTGTGTCCTTTGGTGAGTAAATGGGACTGGTTGAGATGGGGCATCTTCACTGACACGGTTGAATTGGGCTGAAAGATCTGTTTCTGTGCAGTATGACTATCACCATTTTTGCATTTCTTCCACCACTTTTGAAGTTAGGCTCCAGCTATGCCAAAAGATCTCACTGGAACCTAAATCAGTAGAAGTAGAGGTCTTCCATGAACACCAGTGCTGGGAGATAAAGCTTTGACCCAATTCATCCATGCCCAGTCTAAGCAAATCCTCTTTGCCTGTATTTGGCCCATATTCCCATTCAACCTGTGGAGGGATTATTTTTTCTATTTTTAAGGTATTTTTAGATTGGGTGGTTTTACTCGAGAATTTCACACTGAAGTAACTCAGTTACTTGTGCAGCACAGTGGCACAGCGATAGAGTTGCTACCTTACAGCGCCAGAGACCCGGGTTTGATCCTGACTACGAATGCTGTCTGTACGGAGTTTGTACGTTCTCCCCGTGACCTGCGTGGGTTTTCTTCGGGAGCTCCAGTTTCCTCCCACACTCCAAAGACATACAGGTTTGTAGGTTAATTGGCTTGGTAAAATTGAAAAAATTTGTCTCTAGTGTGTGTATGTGTGTGTGTGTAGGATCGTGTTAGTGTGCGAGGATTGCTGGTCGGTGCAGACTCGGTGGGCCGAAGGGCCTGTTTCCACGCTGTATCTCCAAACTAAACTATTTTTATTTCAGGGTATTGATTGGAAAGGTGAAGATTTCTGGATGCCAAAAGAAACTTACAACCTCTGTTTGCCGCAGAGACCAGAAGGTGTTTAAAGCCAGCACCACTTCAGTGTTTCAGAGCTTGGACTGAAAGGAACATCATTTTCAAATGCACAGAACTCTACCAATCTTTGTGTACTTCAAACCAAATGAGAACTTGAGGGTTGAGTACATGTGTTTTACCAATACTGCAATAAAAACCAGCAGCTAAATATACTTTTAATATGTTATTGTTTGAACAACTTCACATGCAGAATAGTGAAAATGTAAGACACACTTAAGGTCACATCCTTATTGAAAGGTTCTCTTTCATTTTATTTGTTTTTCTTAACTATTCAGTGAGGGTGTTTATAGTCCTATCTAATCTATAGAATCAAAAGAAATGCCAATATTTAAGAAATCTCTTCAAAATGCAGGATGGATAATGGTCCTCAAGTAAAAAAAATTATAATACATCATAATTTGCACAACTGTACAAATATGATAAAGATTTGGCTACCTAATAAAAATGTGCCTTAGTTTGTTGGTAAGACTGAAGTTAATGTGACTGAACAAATTTTGATTACTAAAAGGGACACAGAGTGCTGAAGTAACTCAGCAGGCCAGGCAGCATCTCTGGAGAGCATGGATACAGTGCATTCAGAAAGTATTTAGACCCCTTCACTTTTTCCACATTTTTGTTACGTTACAGCCTTATTCTAAAATGGATTATATTCATTATTTTTATCATCAATCTACACACAATGCCCCAGAATGAAGAAGTGAAAACAGGTGTTTAGAAAATTTTGCAAAGTAACTAAAAAGAAATAATTAAAATATCACATTTACATAGGTTTTCAGACCCTTTACTCAGTACTTTGTTGAGGCACCTTTGCCAGCGATTACAGCCTCAAGTCTTCTTGGGTATGACACTACAAGCTTGGCATACCTGTATTTGGGTAATTTCTCCCATTCTTCTCTGCAGATCCTCTCAAGCTCTGTCAGGGTGTACTGTCAATGCACAGCTATTTTCAGGTCCCTCCAGAGATGTTCGATCGGGTTCAAGTCTGGGCTCTGGCTGGGCCACTCAAGGACATTCACAGACTTGTCATGAAGCCACTCCTGCGTTTTCTTGGCTGTGTGCTTAGGGTCATTGTCCTGTTGGAAGGTGAAACTCCCCCCCCATTCTGAGGTCCAGAACGCTCTGGAGCAGGTTTTCATCAAGGATCTCTACTTTTCTCCGTTCACCTTTCCCTCGATCCTGACTAGTCTCCCAGTTCCTGCCGCTGAAAAACAAGTCAAGTCAAGAGAGTTTAATGTCATGTGTCCCTGATAGGCCAATGAAATTCTTGCTTTGCTTCAGCACAACAGAACATAGCAGGCATTGACTACAAAACAGATCAGTGTGTCCATATACCATTATATAAATATATACACACATGAATAAATAAACTGATAAAGTGCAAATACCAGATAATAGGCTATTAATGTTCAGAGTTTGTCCGAGCCAAGTTTAATAGCCTGATGGCTGTGGGGAGGTAGCTATTACTGAACCTGGTCATTGCAGTCTTCAGGCTCCTGTACCTTCTACCTGAAGGTAGCAAGGAGATGAGTGTGTGGCCAGGATGGTGTGGGTCCTTGATGATATTGCCAGCCTTTTTGAGGCAGCGACTGTGATAGATCCCCTCGATGGAAGGGAGGTCAAAGCCGATGATGGACTGGGCAGTGTTTACTACTTTTTGTAGTCTTTTCCTCTCCAGGGCGCTCAAATTGCCGAACCAAGCCACAATGCAACCGGTCAGTATGCTCTCTACTGTGCACCTGTAGAAGTTAGAGAGAGTCCTCCTTGACAAACCGACTCTCCGTAATCTTCTCAGGAAGTAGAGGCGCTGATGTGCTTTCTTAATCATTGCATCAGCGTTCTCGGACCCTGAGAACATCCCCATAGCATGATACTGCCACCACCACGCTTCACCGTAGGTATGGTATTGGCCAGGTGATGAGCAGTGCCTGGTTTCCTCCAGACATGACGCTTGGCATTCAGGCCAAAGAGTTCAATCTTGGTTTCATCAGACCAAAGAATCTTGTTTCTCATGGTCTGAGAGTCCTTTAGGTGCCTTTTTGCAAACTCCAAGCGGGCTGTCATGTGCCTTTTACTGAGGAGTGGCCCCTTCTGGCCACCCTACCATAAAGGCATGATTGGTGGAGTGCTGCTGATATAGTTGTCCTTCTGGAAGGTTCTCCCATTGACCATCGGGTTCTTGGTCACCTCCCTGACCAAGGCCCTTCTCCCCGATTGCTCAGTTTGAACGGGCGGCCAGCTCTATGGAGAGTCCTGGTGGTTCCAAAGTTCTTCCATTTAAGAATGACGGAGGCCACTGTGCTCTTCGGGACCTGCAATACTGCAGAAATTGTTTTATACCCTTCCCCAGATCTGTGTCTCGACTCAATCCTGTCTCGGAGGTCTACGGACAATTCCTTCATCTTCATGGTTTGGTTTTTGGTCTGACATGTACTGTCAACTGTGGGACCTTATAGACAGGTGTGTACCTTTCCAAATCATGTCCAATCAATGTAATTTGCCACTGGTGGACTCCAATCAAGTTGTAGAAACATCTCAAGGATAATCAATGGAACTAAGCTCAATTTTGAGTGTCACAGCAAAGGATCTGAATACTTATGTAAATGATATTTCAGTTATTTATTTTTAATTACTTTGCAAACATCTCTAAACATCTGTTTTCGCTTCTTCATTCTGGGGTTTTGTGTGTAGATTGATGATTAATAAAAAACTCCATTTTAAAATAAGTCTGTAACGTAACAAAATGTGGAAAAAGTGAAGGGGTCTGAATACTTTCTGAATGCACTGTCGGGGATGTTTTGAGTTGAGATTTTATTCAGACACTTCGTCAGTCTAAAACATTGGCATTGGAGTTCCAGAGTGGGGGAAAGGGGTTTTAGAAAAGAAAATGTGTGGTAAATACTTTTTTTAATTCAGTGCCTCAATCTTTAACAGAACCTCTCCTAATATTCAGACTCCTGACCGACATACATTACAAACCCACTGACTCACATGGCTATCTGGACTACACGTCTTCCCACCCTGCCCCCTGTAAAGACTCCATCCCCTACTCCCAATTCCTCCGCCTACGCCGCATCTGTTCCCAGGATGAGACATTTCATACCAGGGCATCGGAAATGTCCTCGTTCTTCAGGGAACGGGGATTCCCCTCCGCCACCATAGATGAGGCTCACACCAGGGTCTCATCCATACCCCGTAACACTGCTCTCTCTCCCCATCCCCGCACACGCAACAAGGGCAGAGTCCCTCTGGTCCTCACCTTTCACCCCACCAGCCGGCAAATACAACACAATCCTCCGCCATTTCCGCCACCTCCAACGTGACCCCACCACTCGCCACATCTTCCCATCTCCCCCCATGTCTGCCTTCCGCAAAGACCGCTCCCTCCGCAACTCCCTCGTCAATTCTTCCCTTCCCTCCCGCACCACCCCCTCCCCGGGCACTTTCCGTTGCAACCGCAAGAAATGCAACACCTGTCCCTTCACCTCCCCCCTCGACTCCATTCAAGGTCCCAAGCAGTCGTTCCAGGTGCGACAAAGGTTCACCTGTATCTCCTCCAACCTCATCTACTGCATCCGCTGCTCTAGATGTCAGCTGATTTACATCGGTGAGACCAAGCGTAGGTTGGGCGACCGTTTCGCCGAACACCTCCGCTCAGTCCGCAATAACCTACCTGACCTCCCGGTGGCTCAGCACTTCAACTCCCCCTCCCATTCCCAATCCGACCTCTCTGTCCTGGGTCTCCTCCATTGCCAGAGTGAGCAACAGCGGAAATTGGAGGAACAGCACCTCATATTCCGTCTGGGGTCCTTGCGTCCTTATGGCATCAACATTGAATTCTCCCAATTTGGCTAGCCCGTGCTGTCTCCTCCCCTTCCTTCACCCTCTAGCTGTCTCCTCCCATCCGCCCGCCCTCGGGCTCCTCCTCCTCCTCCCCTTTTTCCTTCTTTCTTTCCCCACCCCCCATCAGTCTGAAGAAGGGTTTCGGCCCGAAACGTCGCCTATTTCCTTCGCTCCATAGATGCTGCTGCACCCGCTGAGTTTCCCCAGCAATTTTGTGTACCTTCGATATTCCAGCATCTGCAGTTCCCTTTTGAACACTCCTAATATTTTACTCGTTTAAAATTATAATTAATTGATGTTGAAGGAGACTAGAGGGATATTCTGCCAATCTGCTCCTGGAGAGGATGCAGACAAGGTTTACCAGAAAGATACCTGGAATAGAGAGTGTTAGTCATAAGAAGAGGTTGAACAAGATATTGCATTTCAATGTCAGAGATATTGAGTGTTAAAACATGTCTGACTCAAGTCTGCTATTTTGGGCTGATCATTTTGGGAAATACTAATATGCTGAGGCAGTTTGAGATTAAGGATGGTGTTGAGGCTCTTGAAATTGGAAGGCTATCAAAGTATACAGAGAGATTATAGATCTGCTATAGAAATGGGCAGAGAATTGGCAGACTGAGTTTAATACGAGCAAAGGTTGCACTATAAGGGGAAAATATACTGTTAATGGCAGGACCCTTAACAGCATTAATGCTCATAGAAATCTTCGAGTCCAAGTCCATAGCTCCATGAAAGTGGCATCACAAGTAGACAGATTGGCAAACAAGATGTATGGTATTCATGCCTTCATCCGTCAGGGCAATGAGTATAAAGGGCCTGTCCCACTGTACGAGGTAATTCAAGAGTTCTCCCGAGTTTCCCTCATTCGAACTCGGAGAATTACGGTAATAGCCGTTCGTAGGTACTCGGGGCTCTCATGGACATTTTTTACAGTGCTGAAAAAACTTCACGAGTTACTGCGTTTCCCGAGTACCTGCCGTTAGCATTACGAGCCGCTACGAGACATCCATGAGCTCCAATGTAGCCGCTATGTACATTCTATGTACTTACCATGAGTTTGATTTTTTTTAAACTCGGGAGAGCTCTTGAATTCCCTCGTGCAGTGGGACAGGCCCTTTAGAGTCTGGAAGTCATATTGCAACTCTGTAGCACACTGGTTGGGTTACATTTCGAGTTTGTGTGTGCAGTTCTGGTCACCCTGTTACAGGAAGGATGTGGAGACTTTGGAGAGGATGCAGACAAGGTTTACCAGAAAGTTACCTGGAATAGAGAATGTTAGTCATAAGAAGAGGTTGAACAAATTTGGATTGTTTTTTCCAGAGAATTGGAAGCTGAGTTCTGGTCACCCTGTTACAGGAAGGATGTGGAGACTTTGGAGAGGATGCAGACAAGGTTTACCAGAAAGTTACCTGGAATAGAGAATGTTAGTCATAAGAAGAGGTTGAACAAATTTGGATTGTTTTTTCCAGAGAATTGGAAGCTGAGAGGTGGAGGTCTATGTGGATGTGGATACATATAATGTGGATCAATGTGAGGTTATCCAACTTTGGTGGCAAGAACAGGAAGGCAGATTATTATCTGAATGGCGCCAAGTTAGGAAAAGGGGAAGTACAACAAGATCTGGGTGTCCTTGTTCATCAGTCACTGAAAGTAAGCGTGCAGGTACAGCAGGCAGTGAAGAAAGCTAATGGTGTGTTGACCTTCGTAACAAGACGAGTTGAGTATAGGAGCAAAGAGGTCCTTCTGCAGTTGTACAGGGCCCTGGTGAGACCACACCTGGAGTATTGTGTGCAGTTTAGGTCCCCTAATCTGAGGAAGGACATTCTTGCTATTGAGGGAGTGCAGCGTAGGTTTACAAGGTTAATTCCCGGGATGGCGGGACTGTCATATGCTGAGAGAATGGAACAGCTGGGATTGTACACTCTGGAGTTTAGAAGGATGAGAGGCGATCTCATTGAAACATATAAGATTGTTAAGGGTTTGGACACGCCAGAGGCAGAAAACATGTTCCCGATGTTGGGGGAGTCCAGAACCAGGGGCCACAGTTTAAGAATTTAGTAGGCCATTTAGAACGGAGATGAGGAAAAACTTTTTCACCCAGAGAGTTGTGAATCTGGAATTCTCTGCCTCAGAAGGCATTGGAGGCCAATTCTCTGGATGCTTACAAGAGAGAGTTAGATAGGGCTCTTATAGATTGCGGAGTCAAGGGATATGGGGAGAAGGCAGGAACAGGGTACTGATTGTGGATGATCAGTCATTATCACAGTGAATGGGGGTGCTGGCTCGAAGGGCCGAATGCCCTACTCCTGCACCTATTGTCTATTGTCGAAATAAATCGTAATAGAAAAATAGGTGAAGGAGTAGGTAATTCGGCCCTTTGAGCCAGCACTGTCATTCAATATGATCATGTCTGATCATCCAAAATCAGTACCCCCTTCCTCTTTTTATCCCCCATATCACTTAATTCCTTTAGCCCTGATAGCTAAATCTAACTCTCTCTTGAAAACATCCAGTGAATTGGCCTTCACTGCCTTCTGTGGCAGCGAATTCCACAGATTTACAACTCTCTGGGTGAAGAAGTTTTTCCTCATCTCAGTCCTAAATGACCTATCCCTTATTCTTAAACTGTGACCCCCCTGGTCCTGGTAATGAAAGGCACAGATAGATCGACTATCAGAACCCTTTTCCCATGGTCGTTATAGTGGCGGTTTATTACAGCGTTCTCAAAATCCAATTTTGATAACCACTAATTTACCGGGTATGATTAGAAAAGTAGTCTCACGCACTCCACGAGCTCCGGCGATAGAAATAATAAGTCTTCCGGTCTTGATTAATTTGTTTTTTACTGAAGTAATACAAAACAATGATATAGTCCATCCCTTTCCGTTCTTAATCATCGTTCCATTCATGTCATATAAATTATAAAAACTACTTCTTGTAAAAGTACATCGTCTGACAACATATATTTGTCCTGATCATGCTCGTGGTCATGGTAGAAAACAAATGGGGTAAGGAAATAGCCTCGTATACACATGGGAGCTCTCCACGAGACATTCAAAGCCGTGAAAAGATAAATCTTCAAAACACAGTCTCTTGATTAATAGTTTCTTTATTGTCGTAAAAACAGTGAAATATTCATCCAAACTTCTTGTTTAAGTACATTTTAATCTTACTCTTAGTCAAACTCGTGCATGGTCAAACTCCGGCATGTGGCTCCGAAATGATCGAAAGCTATGCCTTCCCCCCATGCTTCTTCCGAACTAAAAACTAACTAGCTTCTGCCCAAGAATCCCAGCAGCAAACACGCCCTCGACTATGTAATAAATCCCACCAACATAATTACAGTCAAAATTTAAAGGCAAATGGCCAATAATTTATAACATATTGAGTTATGCCAAGTGGCCACTACACATGGCCCGATCAAAACTGAAACTAATCATCTGAGCGTCTGCGCCAGAATCCTCTGGCCAAAAACACGCCCCAGACTACGTATAAGATCACACCCACATTAACACAGGCAGGTAATAATTAAAGGTAACTAGACATGACTATAATAATCTTACTTAAACTTAATGGCTCCAGCATGGTAATGTCAATAGCAAGAGAGCATAGCTCTAAGATAAGAGCGGCAAAGTTTAAAAGAGATGTGCCAGGCAAGTTTTTTACACAGAGAGTGGTGGGTGCATGGAACGCACTGTCGGTGGTGGTGGAGGCAGGTACAAGAGTGCTATTTAGAAGTCTTTTAGAAAGGCACATTAATATGGAGGGATATGCACCAAGTGCAGACAGAGGAGATTAGTTTAACTTGGCATCATGTTTGGCACAGAGACTGTGGGCGAAGGGCCTGTTCCTCTGCTACACTATTCAATGTTCTAAAAGATCATCTGGAACTTTTGAAGAGATACATATGTGTTCATCAATGTTACAGCCAAAATGTATTTGAATACTGTGACCACAGGTAATGGGAGCCTCTATTTCATTGTGTAGGAAGGAACAGCCGATGCTGGTTTACACTGAAGATAGACGCAAAATGCTGGAGTAACTCAGCAGGTCAGGCAGCATCTCTGGGGTGAAGGAATGGGTGAACCGGGACCCGAAATGTTGCCCATTCGTTTTCTTCAGAGATGCTGCCTTCCATTTTTTTGTGTCTATCTTCGCCTTTATTTCATTGTTGTTTATGGGATCTAGCTGTGCCAAAATTTGATGTGTTTTAATACAGTAAAGGATCATAGGGAGGAGGATGTTTTAAGACATCTGTTAAAGCTATGAACAAATCTACGAACAAAACTCTTAACTTGACATAAAGCATTTAGGTTTATTATTGTCACGTGTATGGAGGTACAGCGGAAACTTTATTCTGCATGCTACCCAATTAAATCAGAAGATACAATACATACATACATACATACAATCAAGCCAAATGCAAGTACAATAGGTAGGGCGGATTCTCGGCATTGTAGTGCACCAGTTCCATGACAGTCCAATGTCCGAAAAGGGATAGAGGGCAATTGGGCAGTACCTTAGCTTGTGGAAGGAGCATTTAGAAGCTAGTGGCAATGACTGTTGGGGAGAAGGCAGGAAAATGGGGTGAGGAGGGAGAAATAGATCAGCCATGATTGAATGGCGGAGTAGACCAGGGGCCGAATGGCCTAATTCTGGTCCAATTCATTATGACCTTCTGACAGAGGGGAAGAAGCTGCGCCTGAAGGCGCGTGCTTTCAAGCTTCTGTACCTTCTGCCAATGGGAGTGAGGAGAAGAAGGAATGACCGGGTTCTTCTTGTCTTCTTGGTCCATAAATATTCCAAATGGAATTTAAACTGGAGGTTGGGATGTCTTTGATTATGTTGGCTGCTTTTCCAAAGCAGCATAAAATGAAGATGGAGTTAATGGTGGGAAGTCTGTTTATGTGATGGACTGGGCAACATCCACAACTCTCTGCAATTCCTTGCAGATTTGGGCAGAGCTGTTCCCAAACCAATCTGTGATGCAACCAGATAGAATGCTTTCTACAATGCATCTGTAGAGGTTTTATAAAAGTCATTGGACACATCTTGCTCAATCTCGTGAGGAAGTGGTAGTGTTGGTGTGCCGCCTTGGATGTCTCCCTAGTGTGGTTGATCCATGACAGGTCGTTGGTAATATTAGCACCAAGGAACTTTTAAGTTCACAAACATTTCCACTTCCGCTGTTGATTGGGGCACGTACTCCACCAAAAAGCTTCCTGAAGTTGATAACTAGCTCCTTCGTAATGCTGACATTGAGGGAGAGCTTGTTGTCATTTAATTGAACACCTACATTAACCAGCATAACTACCGGTAATTGCAATGGCAGATTACTTCAAACTTCAGCCTATTTCGATTAAATAACATTTCTAATTTATGATTAAGTACACTCTTCACTCTTAAATTCATATTGTGCTGGATTGGTCTAACATATTATACCGTGGCTTTTTACGGCTTATTTGGAAATTTTAAGCTTATTAATTAACTGTGATCAGCTCCATTCTATAATTATATTCCTCTCTGTGTTTTATTTCTTTTACAACTACAGTGTACTGCTTTTTATATACAAAGAAATACTAACCGGTAGCTCTTTATTCAGAATAAGGAGAGGCTTTGTGAGAGTACACAGGAAAAAATAAACATACAGCAGGGGAGATGACTAGAGGACAAAGATATCTTGTGCTTGGTCGGAGAACCAGATTGGAAACAATTTTTCTTTGCGCAGAGTTATAATGGTTCTATTGCACAGTTGGAAAGAACAGTGATAGCAGATTCATCAGTAATATGCGGAAACGATTTTGCTAAATATTCATGAAGGAATTTTTTTAATGCAGAGCTACGGCAAAAGGCTTAAATCATAAAGAATTGCTCTGAATTGAATGATTGCCACCGACTTGTAGAATACTTTTAAACACTTTTGAAATCTGTGACAGCTTTTTTCAAAAAGTCTAAATGTACCATGCCACACTTACCGTTATATGTGCTTTTTGATGGTTAATATTCTCTGGATCGTCGGAGGCTGAATTCTATATTTGTAATATCATTGCTGAGGTGACCCGTTGTCTTGTCAAACACGTTTCATTGTACCGTTGACCCTGTGTTAACCTACATATGACAAATAAAACTGAACTGAACTGACCTTATGGAAGTACATAAAATTATGAGAGACAGGGATAAGGTCAACAGAACCGTTTTTCAAGGGTGGACTTGTCAAAGACGAGGACATAGTTTGAAGGTGAGAGGGGCAAAGTTAAAAGGAGATCTGTGGGGCAAGAAGATTTCTACAGAGAGCGGTGGATGCCTGGATTGCGCTGCCAGGTGTGGTGGTGGAGGCAGATGCAATATTGGCTTTTAAGAAGCTTTTGGATAGACACATGGATATTCAGCGAATAGAGGGATAATGATCAGGTGCAGGCAGAGAAGATTTATTTAACCTGGCATGCTCAGCACGGATGTTGTGGGCCATAGACCCTGCTTGTGTGCTGCACGGTTCTATGTTCAATAGTCTTAAAGTTGGCGCATTTTGTTAAATATTGTTACGTATTTCTTTCCGTGGCTCCATTAATACAGACAATGCCTACGCTGTTGATATTTGGGAGATAGTAATAGAATTGTCTTTGTTTTATTTCCTCTTTACACTATCCTGTTTGCACCTTAATTATCCTGCATAAAAATTACCAACACAATGATTTCTGATTGGGGATGATCAGGTACTGATTGGGTACTGATTGGTCATGATCAGCCATGATCACGTTGAATGGCGGTGCTGGCTCGAAGGGCCGAATGGCCTACTCCTGCACCTATTGTCTATCTATTCTATTCATTGGACAATTTTGAGAACCTTTTTGTGTAGTTTAATATTTTCTATTTGTTTTTTTAATCGTATTGACCAATTTTCCATGATAAGCTAACATTTTACAAGTATTACACATCCCCTCTATCTTTTCCTGACCAGGATGACCGAATATTTTTGTTAACAATCGGAAGCCGTAGATCGTAAGCCTTCCATTGTGATGGTGAATCTGTGGAATTAATTGCCACAGAAGGCTGTGGAGGCCAAGTCAATGGATATTTTTAAGGCCGATATAAATAGATTCTTGAATAGTACGGGTGTCAGGGGTTATGGGGAGAAGGCAGGAGAATGGGGTTAAGAGGGAAAGACAGATCAGCCATGATTGAATGGCGGAGTATACTCGATGGGCCGAATGGCCTAATTCTACTCATGTCACATGAACTCATTATATTGGTCATCCCATTATTGAGCAGTAATCTTCAATTAAATGCCTGGAAATCCCATGCTGTCATGTTGTTCAAAATCTATGGGCATTAAGGTCTTCCCACCCTGTTGATTGTTTCCCCCATTTCAATGCTAAACATGCAAAAATAAAATCAGTGATAAGATTGCCTTTCAACAGCAAAGGAACAAGAATACCTAGGGTAGACAACAGGGTAGTCTGAAGAAGGGTCTCGACCCGAAAGGTACAGCAGGCAGTAAAGAAAGCGAATGGCATGTTTTTTTGTTGTTTTTTTTTTGTTTTTTTTTATTCAAAAAATTTATTCAATTATTAAAAATAATATTTACATTACAATAAAACAAGCCAGAACCCACCACCATAATACAATACAGACATGTAATAACCTACTATACAACTATGATACAATCCTTATTGAGGACAAGCGAATGGCATGTTGGCATTTATAACAAGAGGAATCCGAATATAGGAGCAAAGTGAGCCCTAGTGAGACCACACCTGGAGTATTGTGTGCAGTTTTGGTCCCCTAATCTGAGGAAGGCCATTCTTGTTATTGAGGCAGTGCAGCGTAGGTTTACAATGTTAATTCCCTTGTGGGATGGCGGGACTGTCATATGCTGAGAAAATGGAGCAGCTGAGATGGTACACTCTGGAGTTTAGAAGGATGAGACGGGATCTCATTGAAACATATAAGATTGCTAAGGTTTTGGACACGCTAGAGGCAGGAAACATGTTCCCGATGTTGGGGGAGTCCAGAACCAGGGGCCACAGTTTAAGAATAAGGAGTAAACCATTTAGAACGGAGACGTGGAAACACTTTTTCTCACAGAGAGTTGTGAGTCTGTGGAATTCTCTGTCTCGGCAGTGGAGGCAGGTTCTCTGGATGCTTTCAAGAGAGCTAGATAGGGCTCTTAATAGTGGAGCAAGGGGATATGAGGAGAAGGCAGGAATGGCGTACTGATTGGGGATGGTCAGCCATGATCATATTGAATGGCGGTGCTGGTTCGAAGGGCCGAATGGACTACTCCTGCACCTATTGTCTATTGTCTATTGAAACGTCGCCTATTCCTTCTCTCCATAGATGCTGCCTCACCCGCTGAATTTCTCCAGCAATTTTTGTCTAGCTTCGATTTTTCCAGCATCTGCAGTACTTTCTTAAAGAATACACAGGGAATCATGTTTGTGACATTGTGACATAAAGCCATTCCAAATGTTCTTTCCTGATCATGAGTTACATGTTGTAAAACAAATCTGCTCCAAGCCAGTGGCAGTAGTA
Organism: Amblyraja radiata; assembly: GCF_010909765.2. Lineage (NCBI taxonomy): Eukaryota > Metazoa > Chordata > Chondrichthyes > Rajiformes > Rajidae > Amblyraja > Amblyraja radiata. Next base: position 108,629,264 of record NC_045958.1, on the reverse strand, counting down.
CGCTTTTTAGAGTTAGAGTGCTGTACATCACAGAGATGGCCCCTTCAGCCCAACTTGCCCGATGCCAACTAAGCTAGTTCCATTTGTCTGCATTTCGCCCATATCTCCCCAAACCCTTCTTATTCATGGACATTCCAAATGTTCCACCATTCAGTAAGATCATGGGTTATCTGATTGCAACTTCAACTGCATATCACTGGTAACCTAATCGAGGTTATCAAGAATTTATCTAATGTGAAAATTTTTTTAAATTGCAGATGATAGAAATCTGAAACAAAAACAGGAATGCAGGAGGCTCTCACAGGTCAAACAACATCAGTGGGGTGAGAAAAAGAGGGTCAAGAATCTTTTGCGGGGATTGTTTTTCTTCTGGCAGCACAGTGGCACAGCTAGTAGAACCTTTGCCTCACAGCGCAAGGGACCCGGGTTCAATCCTGACCTTGGGTGCTGTCTGTGCGGGGTTTGCATGTTCCTCCCACACATCCGCACACTAAAGATGGTTGTGTGTGTGTGGGGGGGGGGGGGGGATTAGAAAAACAGGATTAATGCAAGATTAATATAAAATGTGCAGTTAATGTTCAAGGCTGCAGGATCTGTTTCCGTGCTGTATCCTTATGACTGAGAACTGGAAAGGCCATAAACAAGCATGTTTTCAATGGCAGTGGTTAAGGTGGAGGAGAAGGGGCAATTACTTTAAAAATCAGCTGTTGGGGGTTATAAAAACTTTATAGCAGAAAGATGTAGGCACAGTACCAATTTAAAGATGATAGTGAAAGAGAATGAAAATTTGAAATGTTAAATCAAAAATTAAACCATGAGCACTGCATTTTACCCAGACAGAAAATGTGTTGCAGTTCCTCAAGGCCATGTTTGAAGGAATCAATAAATAAAGGAATGAATGATACTTTATACAAATTGGAAGTGGAGTTAAGTTCTGATTAAGGGTGCTGGACTCGCGCTATCTGTTTCTCTTTCCACTGGATGCTGTCTGAAATGCTGAGTGTTCCAAGGATCTTGTTTTTGGTATTTCAAATGATACTCAAAATACAGTATTACCCATCTTCTAATGATAAAATGCAGTGCTCATGGGTTATTTATTGATAGAACATTTCAAATTTTAATTCTCATTTTCGCTTGTCATCTTTAAATTGGTACTGCGTCTACACCCTTCTGTTTCAACCCTATCCCAGGTTGGTTGTGGGAATAGGGTTGCCGACTTTCTCACTCCCAAATAAGGAACCAAAGGTGGCCAAATAAGGAACAAAAGGTGGCGTGCCGCCGCCGTGGTGTGGGTATGGCACTCGCCCGGGATGAAGTGAACCGTGTTAGCCTTTCCGTGGGAGGAAGCGACGAGGGAGGGACTTGTGAGGAACATAGATACATAGAAAATAGGTGCAGGAGTAGGCCATTCGGCCCTTCGAGCCTGCACCGCCATTCAATATGATCATGGCTGATCATCCAACTCAGTATCCCGTACCTGCCTTCTCTCCATACCCCCTGATCCCTTTAGCCACAAGGGCCACATCTAACTCCCTCTTAAATATAGCCAATGAACTGGCCTCAACTACCCTCTGTGGCAGAGAGTTCCAGAGATTCACCACTCTCTGTGTGAAAAAGTTTCTTCTCATCTCGGTCCTAAAGGATTTCCCCCTTATCCTTAAGCTGTGACCCCTTGTCCTGGACTTCCCCAACATCGGGAACAATCTTCCTGCATCTAGCCTGTCCAACCCCATAAGAATTTTGTACGTTTCTATAAGATCCCCTCTCAATCTCCTAAATTCTAGCGAGTATAAGCCAAGTCTATCCAGTCTTTCTTCATATGAAAGTCCTGACATCCCAGGAATCAGTCTGATGAACCTTCTCTACACTCCCTCTATGGCTATAATGTCCTTCCTCAGATTTGGAGACCAAAACTGTACGCAATACTCCAGGTGTGGTCTCACCAAGACCCTGTACAACTGCAGTAGAACCTCCCTGCTCCTATACTCAAATCCTTTTGCTATGAAAGCTAACATACCATTCGCTTTCTTCACTGCCTGCTGCACCTGCATGCCTACTTTCAATGACTAGTGTACCATGACACCCAGGTCTCGCTGCATCTCCCCTTTTCCTAATCGGCCACCATTTAGATAATAGTCTGCTTTCCTGTTTTTGCCACCAAAGTGGATAACCTCACATTTATCCACATTATACTGCATCTGCCAAACATTTGCCCACTCACCCAGCCTATCCAAGTCACCTTGCAGTCTCCTAGCATCCTCCTCACAGCTAACACTGCCCCCCAGCTTAGTGTCATCCGCAAACTTGGAGATGTTGCCTTCAATTCCCTCATCCAGATCATTAATATAAATTGTAAATAGCTGGGGTCCCAGCACTGAGCCTTGCGATACCCCACTAGTCACTGCCTGCCATTGTGAAAAGGACCCGTTTACTCCTACTCTTTGCTTCCTGTTTGCCAGCCAGTTCTCTATCCACATCAATACTGAACCCCCAATACCGTGTGCTTTAAGTTTGTATACTAATCTCTTATGTGGGACCTTGTCGAAAGCCTTCTGAAAGTCCAGATACAACACATCCACTGGTTCTCCCCTATCCACTCTCTAGTTACATCCTCGAAAAATTCTATAAGATTCGTCAGACATGATTTACCTTTCGTAAATCCATGCTGACTTTGTCCAATGATTTCACCACTTTCCAAATGTGCTGCTATCCCATCTTTAATAACTGACTCTAGCAGTTTCCCCACTACCGATGTTAGACTAACTGATCTGTAATTCCCCGTTTTCTCTCTCCCTCCCTTCTTAAAAAGTGGGGTTACGTTTGCTACCCTCCAATCCTCAGGAACTACTCCAGGACTTGCAGGAGGCGAGATGGACATCGAACGGCAACAGACCTGATGAGCCGGTTGATGAAATCTCAGAACTGCTACACCTGCTGTGACAATTCGCCATGTGTTCGCTCCTGAGGGGACTGGCACTCGGGAGATTTTAGGGGAGTCGGTGTTCAGGGAATTGGTGAACGATCCGACCGAACAAGGGCGGTGGTGGGAATGGGGGTGGGGTGGGCGGTCGAGAGATGCCAAAGAGATTTCATAATTAAAACGTGGAAATTAAAAACACTCCCAGAGGCAGAGGACTGAAGAGGAGAGAGACGGAGGGAGGAGGGGTGGGCTGTGTGAAAACTAACCCGGAGAATGAAAGCCCACAAGTGCCTGGCGGGCCAACCCTGAACACTCTGGTGATGGTAGGTTAGGTGTGTTAAATGCATTTTCGATACGATATTTTCGATTTACGATGGGTTTATCGGAACGTAAACTCATCGTAAGTTGAGGAGCACCCGGTAGTAGCCGTCAAATTTGGGACAAGGGCGGTCCCATATGGGACAAACTAATTTAGTCCAATATACGGGATGTCCTGGCTAATATGGGACAGTTGGCAACTCTAGGTGGGAATGTGTTTTTGTGGTCGGACACAAAGCTGGAGTAACTCAGCTGATCAGGCAGCATCTGTGGAGAGAAGGTATGGGTGACACTTCGGGTCGAGACCCTTCTTCAGACTGAGAGTCGAGGGGAGACGTGGAGAAATGGTGAAGGTACACAAAAATGCTGGAGAAACTCAGCGGGTGCAGCAGCATCTATGGAGCGAAGGAAATAGGTGTGAAAACACAGATAATCATTTTGTGCTGATCTGTTGATGTGATCATGTTCCCGATGTTGGGGGAGTCCAGAACCAGGATTCGTTCACAGTTGAAGAATAAGGGGTTGGCCATTTAGAACTGAGATGAGGAAAACCCTTTTCACCCAGAGAGTTGTGAATCTGTTGAATTCTCTGCCACAGAAGGCAGTGGAGGCCAATTCTCTGGATGTTTTCAAATGACAGTTAGATTTAGCTCTTAGTGGCTAACAGAATCAAGGGATGTGAGGAAAAAGCAGGAATGGGGTACTGATTATGAATGATCATATTGAATTTTGTATTCGGCAGTGCAGTACTCAGCATCAAAGATCTGCTATAGGATCTTTGCTCTGCATATCGCCAACTTGGACAATTTTACATTTTTATCGTCAATTAATCAAGCCAATTAACCCACAAACCTGAATGGCGGTGCTGTCTAGAAGGGCCGAATGGCCCACTCCTGCACCTATTGTCTATGTGTTTATGTATCTATGTATCTCCTTGAGTTGATGTGTAGGACTAGGAGTCGGGCCGGAACTTGCACCCGCGGCTCACAGGGGGACGTTAAAGGCCGCGGCAGCGTCCGGAAGGGAACAAAGAGGCGGACCTGGCGGCTGCCTGGCAACGGTGTCCATGGGAACGGGTGTGGGTGCATCATCTGAAAGGCGGGTCGGGTCGGGTCGGGCCGGGCGGCGGCGGCGGCTCCAGTGCCCCAGTGCCCCAGGCGCGGCCCCTCCAGCAGCACCGACTCACTGCATGCATCTGGGGGCCCCGAACCACCACTGCTGCCGCAGCCCCCGCCTCAGCACGGACAACGACGATGTGGTGAGGCTGCTTCACGCTGACTGACTGACCGACCGAGGGAGGGAGGGAGGAGGCGGATACCGTCCACAGTGGTGTTGAGTGGGTTGTCGATGGGTATGGATCGGACTTGGTCTTGGCATCATGTTCAGCACCGACATGGTGGGCCGAAGGGCCTGTTTCCACACTGACTCAGGGGTGAAGGTGATGAAGCCCCTGGAACACGTTGGTGGAGACAGATACACAGTGGTGTTGAACTTCTTTTCGATGGGCACATGGATATGGAGGGGTATGGATCAGACAGACTAGGTCTTGGCATCATGTTCAGCACGGACAACGTGGGCCGAAGGGCCTGCTCTTGTGCTGTACTGTTCTATGTTTACCACACATAGATACAATCAGTCCACGCCGGACATATTGGTCGGTGTGGGCAAGTTGGGCCGAAGGGTCTGTTTCCACACTGTATCACTCTATGACTCTGTGGGCCGAAGGGCCTGCTCTTGACCTGTACTGTTCTATGTTCGCCACACATAGATACAATCAGTCCAAACACAAATACAATAGACAGCGCCTGTTGTTGTGATGTACCGGTTGGTCTACGTTCACCATAGATAGTTGGGCCGAAGGGCCTGTTTCCACACTGTATCACTCTATGACTTTATGACATTGTGGGCCGAAGGGCCTGCTCTTGTGCTGTACAGTTCTACGTTCACCATACATAGATACAATCAGTCCAAACTCTAGTACAGTAGACAGCGCCTGTTCTTGTGTTGTGCTGTTCTGTGAAATGTGCGGGGTGGCTGTTTAACACAGGGTGGTGGTGGTGGGTGCCTGGAACATGTTGCCAGGGGTGGTTCTGGTGGAGGAGGCAGATATGATAGTGGTGCTGAATGGCTTTTGAATGGCTTTTCTATAGGCACACAGATATGGAGGGATATAGATTTAATGCAGGCAGATAAGACTTTGTCCTGGCATCATGTGTAGCACAGACATGGTGGGCCGAATTACCTTTTCTTGCAATGTACTGTTCTATGAGACGTGCGGGGTGGCTGGTTAACACAGAGGGTGATGGTGGATGCCTGGATGCTGGTGAAGGCAGATATGATAGTGGTGTTGAATGGCTTTTGGATGGGCACATGGATATGCAGGAAATGGAGGGATATGGATCATGTCCAGGCAGTTAAGAGTGGGTCCAGGCATCATATTAAGCACAGACAATGTGGGCCGAAGGGCCTGATCTTGTCAAAAATAAACACAAAGTGCTCTAGTAACTCAGTGGGTCAGACAACATAGAAACATAGAAAGATAGAAAATAGGTGCAGGAGTAGGCCATTCGGCCCTTCGAGCCTGCACCGCCATTCAATATGATCATGGCTGATCATCCAACTCAGTATCCTGTACCTGCCTTCTCTCCATACCCCCTGATCCCTTTAGCAACAAGGGCCACATCTAACTCCCTCTTAAATATAGCCAATGAACTGGCCTCAACTACCTTCTGTGGCAGAGAGTTCCAGAGATTCACCACTCTCTGTGTGAATTTTTTTTCTCTCATCTTAGTTTAGTTGAGAGATACAGAGCATAAAACGTGAAATTGGCACAGACATTGTGGGCCAAAGGGCCTGTTCTTGTCAAAGACGGACACAAAGTACTGGAGTGACTTTGGGCGGCATGGTGGCGCAGGGGTAGAGTTGCAGCCTGACAGCGCCAGAGACCCAGGTTCAATCCTGACTACGGCTGCTGTCTGTACGGTGTTTGTACATTGTACATTGTCCCTAGTGTGACGGTGATCACTGTTGGCGCGGACGGTGGGCTGAAGGACCTATTTCAGCACTGTATCTCTAAAAAGAGGTGGTGGGTGCCTGGAAGATGCTGCCAGGGGTGGAGGCAGAAACAATAGTGGTGTGGAATGGCCTTTGGATGGATGTGCAGGGAATGGAGGAATAACACTTGGTCTTGGCATCATGTTTAGCACAGGCAATGTGGGCCGAAGGGCCTGATCCTGTCAAAGATAAACACTAAGTGCTCAAGTAACTCAGCGGGTCAGGCAGCATCTTTGTTTAGTTGAGAGATACAGCACATAAAACGTGAAATTGGTACAGACATTGTGGGCCATAGGGCCTGTTCTTGTGCTGTACTGTTGATCTACGAGACGTGTGGGGTGGCTGTTTTACACAGAGGGTGGTGATGGGGGCCTGGTTCATGCTGCCAGGGGTGGTGATGGTGGAGCCAGATACTATCGTGGCATTGAATGGCTTTTGGATTGGCATTTTCTCCAAAGATGCTGCCTGACCCGCTGAGTTTCTTCAGCAGTTTGCGTCTATCTTCGGTCTTGGCATCATGTTCAGCATAGACATTGTGGGCAGAAGAGCCTGTTCTTGTGCCGTTCTGTTCTATGAAATGTGCGGAGTAAGTTTATTCACACAGAGGCGCTGGTTGCCTGGACAACTGCCAGGGGTGGTGGTTGAAGCAGATATGTTAGTGGCATGTAGAATATTTTTGGAAAGGCACGTGGAAATGCAGGCAATGGAAGGAAGGATATGGATTATGTGCAGGTAGATAAGTGATGGTCTTGGCATCATGTTCAGCATAGACATTGTGGGAAAAGTGGCCTGTCTTGTGCTACGAGATGTGTGAGGCAAGTTTTTTTTTACTCAGAGGGTGGTGGGGGCTTGGAACGCACTGCCATGGGTGGTGGTGGGGACAGATACGATAGTGACGTTGACTGGCTTTTAGATAGGCACATGGATGTACAGGGAATGGAGGGATATGGATCATATGCAGGCAGAGGAGATTCATTAAGGTTGGCATCATGTTCGGAACGTGCACTCCCAGGTTTTAGATTCAGATTCAACTTTAGATGTCATTGTCAGTGTACAGTACAGAGACAACGAAATGCAGTAGACAACGAAATGCAGTAGACATGCTGCCTGACCTGCTGAATTACTCCAGCACTTTGTGTTTATCTTTGACTCAAATCTAAAAATGGCAGCACAAAGCTAAGATTGGCACCCGTACACAGTGGGGGGGAAAAAAACTCCAGACATTTACAATGCTTCAGCCATGATCACAATGAATGGCGGTGCTGGCTCGAAGGGCCGAATGGCCTCCTCCTGCACCTATTTTCTATGTTTCTATATTTCTTTCATCTCTCCAGAGTTCACCATAAGGTTGAGAAACATTACCCCTTTCTCTGCTATTTGGCAATGTTGTTCATCTTTGGACCTCAATCACTGCTGATGCCTGGCACAAGCTGGACAAAACATAAGGTGCAGGAGGAATTCAGCAGATCAGGAAGCGTCTGTGGAGGGAATCGATAGTCAGATTTTCGCGTTGGGATCCTTCCTCAGACTGTAACTTGGTTCTGATGCAGGATATTTGACTTGAACCATAAACGGTTTCTCTGCTCACAGGAGTGGCTTGACCTGCTGAAAACGTTAAGCCTTGTCTGTTTTTATTTTACATTTCCAGCATCTGCTGTTTTGTTTTACAATTTAGCGCGATTAGTTTGTAATTTTACTGCGTTGTAATGAGCTGTTGTCTGTTTACTTGCAGCAACACACTGATCGCACCCTTTATAACTGAATTGGTTTACAGACAGAAAGCAAAGGGTGGGGATAATTGGATAATTTTCAAGTTAGCAAGCTGTAATCAGTGGGGTTACCTGGGGGATCAGTGTCGGGGCTTAATTATGTGCAGCCATATTAAAGGCTTAAACGAAAGTACTGGTATAATGTATCCAAATTTCCTGCTGATATGAAAACAAGTGGGAAAGTAAATTATAAAGCGAACATAGTGAAAGGCTTGGATAGAGTGGATGTGGAGAGGATGTTTCCACTAGTGGGAGAGTCTAGGACCAGAGGTTATAGCCTCAGAATAAAAGGACGTACCTATTGGAAGGAGATGAGGAGGAATTTGTTTAGTCAGAGGGTGATGAATCTGTGGAATTCATTGCCACAGACGGCTGTGGAGGCCAATTCAATGGATATTTTGAAGGCAGTGATACATAGATTCTTAATTAGTATGGGTGTCAGGGGTTATGGGGAGAAGGTAGGAGAATGAGGTTGAGGGGGAGAGTTGGATCAGCCATGATTGAATGACGGAGTAGACTTGATGGGCCGAATGGCCTAATTCTTCCCCTATCACGTATGAACGTTTGAGCTTATGAACGTAGTCAGTACAATGGGATACACCGGTTAAAAGGGAAAAGGCAGAAAGATGCCAGATGCAACAAAATGATGTGAAATGTGTGATTATTCAATTTTGTAGGAAGAATAGAATTGCAGATGGATTTGGAGATTGCTGTTACAGAATTATGGTAAATTTACATCGATGGTACATGTAGATTGGCTATTTCATACTAGCCAATTATAATGCTTGTTAGTAGTGACTCTGCCTAGTATGTGCTTTATATTATCAAGAGCTTGCCTACGCTAGTTAGTATGTGTAGCAGCTAGGAAATGTAATGTTTGCAGATCCTTGCTGTAAGTAGATTTAATAAACATGTGTTGTATCTTTATATGTGTTCGTGTCAACTCATTACATGGTGTCAGAAGTGGGATTGGACGATTCTGGGTCCAATGGAATCTGCGAAAACGAGCTTTTGGCATCTAGAACGGAGAATACTGATGCGTGCCTATCTGAGCAGCAATTTCCTCTATTGTTCGCATTGGGTAATGCGGGCGTTTGATGGCAGTGTTAAGATCTCTGGGGTTTATGCAGATACGGATCTCCTCCTTGTTTTTCTTTGTTGCGACCACCATGGTGGAAACCCAGTCAGATGGGTCAGTAACTTCAGCAATAACACCCATGGAGACCATCAACTTGAGTTCATTGTGTACTCTGTCACGCATGGCATGCGGAACACGATGTGGTACTCTGACCACAGGAGTGACTTTGGGATCGACAACAATGTGGTATTTGATAGGCAACTTTCCAAGCTCGTCGTTAAACAGTTCTTTGTATTGAGAGCGTACCTGTTGAGTGGGCCCGTCAGCGAGAAAGAGTTGATGGACAGCGCGGCCAAAGTATACCAGGCCTAGATCGTGGTATGCATTGATACCGAGCAAAGTCTCTGAATCCCCTTTAACAATATAAAACTTTAAGGTACGGGTCTGCGCATCTATGGTGCACTTGTAAAATCAGACGTATACCTGAACCTGCTCAACCAAAGGAACATTGCAAGGGATCCCATACTGGGTTCCCCAGCCCAACGACTGATTTCTCGCCAAACCCATGCTCCGCTGCCTGTGTCCCAGCAGCTTTTGCAGCCACAAGTTCGTTCCCCACCTGCAGTCCAGAAACAACTCCAATTCAAATGTGACCCACAGAAACGCTTCTTTGACAAATCCAGCAAGCCACTTCAACCTCTCGCACGTGGACAAGTGGTCCGTCTCCAGACCAACAAGGGCCATGCACGTCTGGGTCACATCTACGGCCCTGCTAAAGAACCGCGCTCCTATCTGGTTGAATCGGACAGAGCCATCTACAGCCGCAACCGTCAACATATCCTTCCGGTGAAGGAGCCGCGTCCTGCGACTCCGTATACAGATGTCCCGCGTTTTGTATACCCTCCCACGGTCGGTCCCGTGGATCCACTGCCAACTAACCTTTCCACCGCGGCCTCCCCGCGGCGTTTGGCGACCAGCTCCCTATCTCCTCACCTTCCCTGCCTGTCGCATCGCCGGTCGTTTCCCCAATTTACTACCCGGTGAAAGGAGGCGAGGCGGATTCGTACCGCACACGGGCCGGACAGGTTTGCAGGCCACCCATTGAATATGGTGATTTTGTGTAATTTTACAAACTTTTCCAAATGTGCTATTAACATTCCACCTATATTGCTTAGCCACTGATGCTTCTTTTGTTTCTATGTAGCCATACAATATAGGCTTTTAGTTTAGGAGATATTAAGTGAAAACAGGCCCTTCGGCCCACGTTGACCCCAGCAATCACCTGTACAATTAGAGACAATTTACAGAACCCAATTACCCTACAAACCTGCAAGTCTTTGGAATGTTAGAGGAAACCAGAGCACCCAGAGAAACTCCATACAGCAGAGCTGTAGTCAGGATCGAACTCGGGTCTCTGGCGCTGCACCACTGTGCTGCCCCTTTATGGAAAAATGGATTAAAATCTGGTGGCGATGCAGTGCATGCAATTCTTTTCTTAGAAGCAATGAGCTGAGCAAATTGATTCCAGCAAGGTCTGTAGAAGGGTCTCGACCTGAAACTTCACCCATTCCTTCACTCCGGAGATGCTGCCTGTCCCGCTGAGATACTCCAGCCTTTTGTGTCTACCTTCAATTTAAACCAGCATCTGCAGTTCTTTCCCGCACATCCAGCAATGAGCTGATTGTCATATGAGGGAAGATTGAGCACAATATTCTCTGGAGTTTGGAGATATGACTGATGATTTTACTTCGGAGTCACGTGAGTGACTACGTGAAGAACCCGCCAGGACGCATGCGTGCCATATCGCTTCACGCATTGCGAAACGACAGGCGGGGTGGAGCGTTCCCCCGCAGCGGTAAATTTGAAACCGCGACCGACAGGTAAGTGAATTACTCTGCGGTCATTTTTGTTTCCCGCGCTGTTTTTACAGGGGGAAACTGGACAAAAATAGAGTCCACAAGGTCTGCGTCTAAAGCTGGCTGGGGAGGACCACGGAGTTGCGGGCAGCCAGCAGCAGCTGAAGGCACCAGCATCACCATGAATGGGATCAACTGTGCCCGACTTAGCACCCGCGCCGGCCAGATCAACACCACGGCCGGGCGGGAAGGCTACACAGATCAAAGCCGTTGACTCTGACAAGTTGAAACGGCAAGCGGGGGGAGCATTTCCCTGCAGCGGCAAGTTTTTAAAACCAAGACCGACAGGTAAGGGAATTACTGCGGTCATGTTTGTTTCCCGTGTCGGTTTCTTACAGGGGGAAAATATGGACAAGAGTCCACAAGGGCTGCACTGGCTGGGGAAACCGCGGAGTTGCGGGCAGCCAGCAGCAGCTAAAGGCACCAGCATCACCGTGAGTGGGATCAGCTGTGCCCGACATGGCACCCGCACCGGCCAGATCAACACCACGGCCGGGCGGGAAGACTACACAGACAGAGCCGTTGACTCTGACAAGTCAAAACGGCAGGCGGGGGAGTATTCCCCTGCAGTGGCAAGTTTTTAAAACCAAGACCGACAGGCAAGGGAATTACTGCGGTCATGCTTTGTTTCCCGTGCTGTTTTTTCACAGGGGGAAACTATGGACTGGAGTCCACAAGGGCTGCACTGGCTGGGAAGAACTACGGAGTTGCGGACAGCCAGCAGCGGCTGACGGCACCAGATCACCGTTAGTGGGATCAGCTGTGCCCGACTTGGCTGACAAGTCGAACTGCAAAGAAATGCCGCGGGGACCAGCGTTACTGGGGCCAAATGGAGCGGCTTATGGAGCACATGCTCCACTGTGACAGACTCTGGGAGATGGAGTCTAGTCACAATGGGTATATAATGCACCCATGGCAGCACCTTATCAGGGCTGCACAGTGCATCTCCCTCGACAGAGGGGAGTACTGGGAGCCAATTCTGGGCTGGCTCTGAAGAGGGGTTTTGCTGAAGGAAGAAATCAGTGTGCAGGGGGTGCAAGAACAAGGAAACCTTCTGGAAAAGGAGTCCTAGTTTGTACATCTAAAAACAACTACAGGAACATGGCTGTAATAGACACTACTGCCAAATATTTGGCACTGGAAAATGGGTATCCCTCAAATATTTCCCACGGTGAACAGTTACATCTGAAAACACATTGGAACGGGAGTCAGAAGGCAGGATGTTTAGCTAAGACGTTGTGGCATTATTCTGCAATACGGAGTATGAGATTAATAGTCTCAGGAGAACGCCATCCGCCCAGCTTTAATCCCTAAGTTTGCAGAGCTGTGCAGACCTGGAGGGATTAAACCACCAATATTACTACTTGGGGGCAACCTGTCAAAACAGGTAAAAGAGCTCAATAAGGAGGCCAATACCCTGGGGCTCATAAAGGCGGCAACAGGCAGGACCTCCTACACACGACAACAGCACCTCCACGCACCCACCAGCAGGAAGACACACAGAAGCTGGTGAAAGCTCAAAGGCCGGGCTACAGGACAGGTCTTTTAGGCCTGGCCCAGACCGGCCTTCGTGGAAGACATGCAACCCCAAATCCAAAAACTGACGCCACAACCTCTACGGCGACTGCAAGGAAGAAAACAAACTTTCCACTGGTCACCATGGAGGTAGGGGGGTCTAGTCTCTTCCAAAAAACAGGAGGTGTAAATGACACAAATTGGTGTGTAGATTACATTTTCTTGGGAGGCATGGAGTGCAATAACTACTAACACTTATTTTCTACCTAGTGTTCAGGGATATACAATTGAATTTGTGCACAAAATTTCCCGGTTCAGCATGTACCGAACTGAATGTTCGTGCCTTCACGATAAGAAAAACTGGAAGCGCATGCTGAACTGGAGAGGTTAGATGCTAGGGAATCATGGGGAAATCCCAACACGACTCTTTGGAATTCGTGTCAATATCTTTACGAAAAACGAAAAGATGTGGTTACCAATCATTCAGGTCTGACAAACCTGAATACATTGTGCAGTAAATTCATTCGAAATTGGAAACCTTTGTTACTGCCAAACAATTGATTCCATAGGCTACTTTATGGATTGCATCCATTAAAAGATGCTTACTATACGGTGCCTATGCGGAAGGATTATAGACGTTATTAATTCTAAGCTAACACCTTCCACCACTAAGGACTACTTGGGGTTCACCTTTGACTTAGTCTACATGTGGGTAACTTATCAAAGGAAGGTACAGACTTAACTGAGGCCAACAACCTCATTGACATCAGTAAACCACCTATTCGACTGGTAGCAAGGGTAATTGGCAATACTGTGGCCTTTCCAGCCACACTGTTTGACCTTTGTATTACCAATAATTACAAGGACAAAGGTATAAGCACTTAAAATCAATACTGGTCATGTGTAGAGACCAATGAGGCTACCAATCTAAGCAATCACGGAATTACCATGATAGGGGAAATATTGGGCATTGTTCAAACCCTATTATTGTCAGCAACCATTCAGTGGTGCTACAAACTGATGCCAGTGTTCATGGTTGGCGTGTTACAAACCCCATCTCTAGTTGTGGATATAGATGGGATGCACAAGAAGCATCATTGCTTCAGATACATGTCATAATCTACTTGGAAATGTTGGGTGCGTTCTATGGACTAAAATCATACTGTTCAGAAATGCATCACCTGCATGTTAGACTACAGATTGATAACACCACCATGATGACATATACTAACTACATGGGTGGAATCAAATCGGTATCATGTGATAATCCGGCTAACACAATTTGGCAATGGTGTATTCAGAAAAACATTTGAATATCAGCTAGTTACCTACCAGGTAACCTCAAATTTAGTGGCAGACACCAGGTCACGCAAATTCATGACAAACATCGAATGGATGTTGGACCGCAAAGTGTTTGCTGATATTGTAGCATGATATGAAACACCAGAGATTGATCTATTGCATCTCGGCTTAATCACCAGTTGCCTATCTGTGTTTCTTGGGAATCAGACTGGGGCATCAGCGATGGATGCCTTCTCGCTGCATTGGGGGGGGGGAGGGGGGAATTGTTCTTTCTATGCATTCCCTCCTTTCTGCCTCATCAGTCGGGTATTACGCAAAATACAACTAAACATGGCTCTCCGTTCCGAAATAACCAGATTGTTGCTTCATCCCGTAACGGGCGGGAAAATCATCCCTACCATAATAGGACAAATGTGTTCGTCAGCAGAATCTTAAGTAACCATTTCCGGACCTGGGACTAACGAACCGAACAATGAACATATACAGCGGCTCACAGGCAGTCCACGAAGAAACTATATCGGGTCCACATCAGGAAGTGGGAAATATTGTTCTAGGAACAACATCACTACTGTACGACGAACATAACTCTGTTCTGAAATTCCTGGCTAGCCTCCACTATGATGAGGGGCTCAGTTTAGTGCCACAAACTGCGCCAGTAGTGCCTTTTCAGTATTCTGGGGCAAGGATCAGAGCGTCATTCTGTCAGGTCTCACCCCCTGGTGACTAAACTCATGAGGGGAATTTTTAATATTATCCCCAAGGACTACTTTCCCTTATATGGTATATGAGTATAGTCCAACATTACTGAGGAATTGGTCACCAGCTACAGCTCTGTCTCTGCATAGACTTGCACATGACATGGTCATGCTTATGGCATTGGTCTCAGCACACAGAATTCAGTCTTTACATAAATCAAGGCTGGATAGTAACACCTCTTCTACGAGTAAAATAACTTTTTACATCCACGAATGAGTTTAACAGAACAGACCGGGATCGTCAGGCCTCATATAGAGTTCAGTGCATACCCAATAGATGATTGCCTATGCATTATGAGACATTTGTTCTTATACATAGAGAACTCTAAACAGCACAGAGGCAATGAGATGGCTGAAACAGGTTTTACAGCTGCTGGGGTGGATACTAACATATTCAAATCTCAGACCACCAGGGCTGTAGCTACATCAGCAGAAAGGAATTGGACGTACCTATGGACCAAATCCTGGGGACAGCAGGATGGTCATAAGAGAAAACCAGTGGTTAAACCTGTGACATTGCAGAATCAAAATTAGATCTGTATCATGATTACCCCATAAGACAGGGGCTATAATTGTTGTTAATAGTTCATCATGGAATTTCAATGTCGCATTCATGTTTGAATACGTTAACACTATTTCCTCCCTTAGTCAATTAAGGCAGTTGTGAGGCATGGACTCGTTTCCACGGCATGAAATCACAGAGCTTTGAAATCTTCACGTAGTCACTCACGTGACTCCGAAGTAAAATAGTAAGATTAAACGAGAACTTACCAGTTCGAAGTTTGATCGTTATTTTATGAGAAGTAACGTTGAGGGATTACGTGCCCTCCGCTCCCACCCTCGATCATAAAGTTCAACTGGTATCCTTTTTTCTCTAATCTTACTATGTTCAGGTCATTACTGTTATCTGTGATTTCACACCGCTGCTTTGAAGAATGACACGCATGCGTCCTGGCGGGTTCTTCACGTAATCCCTCAACGTTACTCCACATAAAATAACGATCAAACTTCGAACTGGTAAGTTCTCGTTTAATCTTACTATTTTATTGATACTCATGAGATACTGGGGTGTCTTGGAGACACTGTAGATGCGGGAATGTTCAATAAAACACAAAGTTTAAAGGTACTCAACGGGTCAGGCAGCATCCGTGGAGGCAATGGACAAACAATGTTTTGTTCCGGGACCCTTCATTAGACTGGAGAGTCGCAAAACACCACGTGTCAATTCTCTTGACAGATGCAGCATTTGTGGAGGGAATTGATAGACGACTTGCACTTTGTGTTTTGTTTTGTGGAATCTTGATGTTTTCGAGTAGATTCTGTGAGGACGTATCTCTTGGTGGGGGATGGGCGAATAGTGTGGATTCAGAATAGTTTAGTTCATTGTCTTGTGTTCCCAGATACAGTGAAAAGCTTTTTTGTTGCGTGCTATCCAGTCAGCGGAAAGTCTATACATGATTACAATCAAGCCGTCCACAGTGGACAAATACAGGATAAAGGGACTAATGTTTAGTGCAAGGTAAAGTAGGATTAAAAATAGCCCGAGGGTCTACAATGAGGTAGATCAAGAACCCTCTCCAGTTGGTGATGGGATGGTTCAGTTGCCTGATAACAGCTGGGAAGAAACTGTTCCTGAATCTGGAGGTGTGTGTTTTCACACTTCTGTACCTCTTGTGTCATGGGAGAGGAGGGGAGAGGGTGTCCGGGGTGGAACTGGTCCTTGATTGGGTAGATGGAGTTAATGGAAGGGAGGTTGGTTTGTGTGGTGGTCTGGGCAGCGTCCACAATTCTCTGCAATTGCGAACGGTCTTGCATGGAGCTGTACCCAAACCATGCTGTGATGCATCCCGATAAAATGCTTTCTACGGCGCATCTATGGAAGAGTTGGTGGGAGTTGTTGGAGAAATGCCTAACTTCCTAAGGCTTCTTAGCAAGCAGAGGATTTGGTATACTGAATAAGCAATCAACCCATTTAAGATTGAGATAAGGAGGAATTTCTTCCTTCAGAGGGCTGTGAATCTTTGGAAGCAAGTGAACAGATTCAAAGCTGAGATAAACTAATTACTGGCCATTTTAAAATCAGGATTATAGCAATCAGACAGGAAATTGGACTTCAGACCAATGTCAGATAATCCCTGATTTTATTGAAAAGTGGAAGAAGCATGAGGATCTGAATGACTTCTTCCACCTTCTATAATTCTATATGTAATTCTTACATATTTCCCATCTGTGAACTAGAAGCTGGAGAAATTGTGTGAGTTTTAAGCCCTGTACCATTCTGGATCCTTAATGCTGTCTTCATTTTATTTCTCACCATCTCACAATGGAAGATAGGATTATCTAAATGTTTGGTGGTGGTGCAGTGCTAAATATATCTGACTAGGATATTATCCAAAGACCCAGGTTCAAATCCCATATGGCAGCTGTGGAATTTAAGTTCAATTAATGGTTATGAATTTTAAGTAAACTGGTCACTGTGAAGGAATACCGCACAAAATGAGCTGATCTAGTTCACGACAGGTTAATAGATAAGGCACCCTCATCCAGTCTGGCTGAAATGTGACTCCAGAGCCACCAAAGTGTTGACTTCGGCGCCCCCAGAAATGTCAAAGCAAGCCACTGGGTTCAACGGCAAGGTTAGATGAACAATAAATGGTCTCCTTGGCAGTGATACCCAGATTATTGAACAGTATAAATTAAAACAGATGTGCCGGAGAAAGCATCTTATTGGGATGCATCATAGCTTGCTTTGGGAACAGCTCCATCCAAGATTGCAAGAAATTACAGAGTTGTGGACATACCCCAGACCATTGCATAATGCATCCTCCCTTCCATTGACTCCATCTACACTTCACGCTACCCCGGCAATACCACCAGCATAAAAATCAAGGACTAGTCTCATCCCCGGTCACTCCATTTTCTTCCCTCTCCCATCAGCCAAGAGGTACAGAAGTGTGAAAGCACACACCTCCAGATTCAGGAACAGTTTCTTCCCAGCTGTTACCAGGCAACTGAATGGTCCTCTCATCAGCTAGAATGCGGTGCTGACCTCCCATCTACCTAAGGTCAGGTAAATCTAAGGCCAGGTAAAATTGGGACCAATGTGAGAGAAGGATTGGTGGATACCGAACTAAAGGTGTTGTATTTGAATGCACGTAGTATAAGGAACAAAGTAGATGAGCTTCAAGCACAGTTAGAAATTGGTAGGTACGATGTGGGCATTACATAGGTGTGACTGACAGAGGATTGGAGCTGGGAGCTGAATATCCAAGGTTACATGTCCTATTGAAAAGACAGACAGGTGGGCAGAGGGGTGGGGTAGCTCTGCTGCTAAGGAATGAAATTTGATCCTTAGCAAGCGGTGACATAGGATCAGAAAAAGTAGAGTCCTTGTGGGTAGAGCTAAGAAATTGAAGGTAAAAAGACCCTGGTGGGAGTTATTTACAGGCCCCCAAACAGTAGCCAGGATATAGGGTACAAATTACATCAGGAAATACAATCGGCATGTAAGAAAGGCAATGTCACAGTGGTCATGGGGGATTTCAATATGCAGGTAGACTGGGAAAATCAGGTTGGTACTGGACCCCAAGAGAGGGAATTTGTATCCTTCCTACAAGATGGTTTCTTAGAGCAGCTGCTCCAGGGAAAGGGCAATTCTGGATTAGTGTTGTGTAATGAACCGGATTTGATTTGGGAGCTGTAGATAAAGGAACCACTAGGAGGCAAAAATCATAATATAAGATTCAACCTGCAATTTGGGAGGCAGAAAATGATGTTGGATATGTCGGTATTGCAGCTGAGCAAAGGTGACTACAGAGGCATGAAGGAAGAGCTGGCTAAAGTTGATTGGAAACGAACCCTAGCAGGAATGACGGTGGAACAGCAATGGCAGGAATTTCAGGAATAATTCTGAAGATGCAGGATCTTTTCAAGGGACGTCAAAGGTAGCATTAAACTAAAAGAGAAGACATAACATGGTAAAGATTAGTGGAAAGCCAGAGAATTGGGAAGCTTTTTTAAAAAAAACAACAGAAGACAATATGGGGAGAAAAGATGATGTGAAAGTAAGTTAGCCAATATATCAAAGAGGATAGCAAATGTTTCTTCAGATATATAAAGAGTAAGAAAGAGGCAAGAGTAGACATTGGACCACTGGGAAATGATACTGGAGAAATGATAATGGGGAATAAACTAGCAGAGTAGTTGATTAACTTTTTTGCATCACAGTAGAAGACACCAGCAACGTGCCTGAAATCAGGGGTGGAAGTTAGTGGAGTTGCTATTACTAAGGAGAAGGTACTCGGCGAGCTGAAAGGTCTGAAGGTGGATAAGTCGGGGTTCTGAAAGAGGTGGCTTTAGAGATTGTGGAGGAATTAGTAGATATCTTTCAAGAATAGTTTTAGAGTTAGGAATGGTTCCAGACGATTGGAAAATTGGCAATATTACTCCGCTGTTCAAGAAGGGAGCAAAGCAGGAGAGAGGGAACTATAGGCCGGTTAGTCTGGCATCAGTGGTTGGTAAGATTTTAAAGTCCATTATAAAGGATGAGGTTTCTGAGTACTTAGAATTTCATAATACATTTGGTCAGCATGGCATTGTGAAGGGGAGATCTTGCCTGATAAACCTGTTGGAATTCTTTGAGGAAGTAAATAGCAAGATAAACAAAGGAGAGTCAGTGGATATGATTTGCCAGGATTTTCAGAAAGCCTTTGATAAGGTGTGGTTACGAAGGAAGATGAGAGCCCACGGTATCAAAGATCAGATACTAGCATGGATAGCAGGTTGGCTGGATGGCAGAAGGCAAAGAGTGGCAATAAAGAGGGCTTTTTCTGGTTGGCTGCCAGTGACTAGTGGAGTTCCACAGGGCTCGGTGTGGGGCCGCTGCTCTTCACGTTGTATATTAAGGATTTGGACGAGAGGACTGAAGGCTTTGTGGCCAAGTTTGCAGATGATACGAAAATAGGAGGAGGGGCATGAAGTGTAGAGAAAGCAGGGACTCTGCAAAATGACTTGGACAGGTTGGGAGAGTTGGCAGAGAAGTGGCAGACGAAATACAGCTTAGCAAATTGTGGAGTCATGCATTTTGGTAGTAGGAATAAAGGCGAATACTATTTTTTGTATTGGAGAGAGAATTCAGAAACCGGAGGTGCAACGGGACTTGGGCGAGTTGGTGCAGGATTCCCAAAAAGTTAATTTGCAAGGCAAGTGCAATGCTAGCATTTGTTTCAAGAGGGCTAAAACTTTTTCACCCAGGGAACGAGGAAAAACTTTTCCACCCAGAGAGTTGTGAATCTGTGGAATTATCTGCTACAGAAGACAGTGGACGCCAATTCATTGGATGTTTTCAAGAGACAGATAGATATAGCTCTTGGGGCTAATGGAATCAAGGGATATGGGGAGAAAGCAGGAACGGGTTACAGGGATGTAATGTTGATGTTTTATAAGGCGCTGGTCAGACCACATTTGGAATATTGTGAGCAATTTTGGGCCCCCTATCAGAGGAAGGAGAGGGTCCAGAGGAAGTTTACGAGAATGATCCCAGGAATGATTGGGTTAACATATGATGAGCGTTTGACATATCTGGGCCTGTACTCATTGGAGTTCAGAAGGATGAGTTGGGACCTTATTGAAACTTACCAAATAGTGAAAGGCCTTGATAGAGTGGATGTGGAAAGGATGTTTAAACTAGTGTCACATGTACCTAGAACCTAGTACTTAGAACTTTTTTGCATACAATTCAGTAAAAAGTTTATCATACATTTGTTTAGTTTATTGTCACATGGCCCGAGGTACAGTGAAAAGCTGTTTTGCTCTGTGCTATCCAGTCAGCAGAAAGACTACACATGATTACATTCAAGCCTTCCAGTATACAGCCACAGGATAAACTAAACACTGCCATCTTGAAGGATTAATTATTTGGACATGCTTGTATTGTTTTCTCTGGAGCATTGGAGCCTGATAGAAATATATAAAAGTATGGGAGGAGCAGGTAAGGTAGGTAAATAGAGTCTTTTTTCCCAGCATTGGAAAGTCAAATACAAGAAGGCATCGTTTTCAGTTGAGAGTGGGAATGTTTAAAGAAAAATTGTGAAGAAATATTGTTGCACAGAGTGATAGGGGCTGCAATGCACTGCCAAGGGAGGTGAAGAAAACAGGTGCAGAATGCGTAATACGACAGCATAAGAACAGGCCCATCAACCCATACTGTGTCAAAAATCATGCCAAGACCAGTATGATAGCAATGAGTATGATACCAGCATGAGGCATTTCTACAAGCACGTGAACAGATAATGCATGAAGGTATATAGACCGTGTGCACAGCAGATGGGATTAATATAAATTGGCATTATAATCGATGTTCCATGTTTATTCACCCGCACTCTTTCTCTGGGACAATATACTTGTTGCAATCACAAACTGCATTCTTCCTTCCACTTCTCTGGGTATAGATCTTGGTGTTCCAGATTCAAGACATATACAGGAAGAGATGTATCAACAGAGCCATCTCCATCATCAAAGACCCCTACCACCCATCGCATCACATATTCTCCATCCTGCCATCTGGGAAGAGGTACAGGAGCATTAGCTGCAAAACCAGCAGGATGCTCCTCAGCTTCTTCCCGCAGGCTATAAGACTGTTAAACGGACTTTGCCCCCTGCCAAAGTATCGCGCACCAACCACCAACCTGGACAGAGCTACTGTCGTGCCGCTGCCGATCGGAACGCCTGTTGATGTTTAGTTGAGAGTAATGTTAAACTTGTTCATGATATATGTATTTTTATTTCTATTTATTTTTTACTGCACACTGAATGGACACTGGTTTGAGTAACGTTTTTTTGTTTCCTCTGGGTATGTGAGTACTCAGGAAAATAACAATAAAGATATACAATACAATACAAAGCAACAAAATTGGGTGAAATGGACGTGTCCACTGTCCACAAACCCTGTGACAGACAGCAAAGAGCAGCTCTCAGCTTCTCTATCAAGTTTGTTCAGGATCTCCAATATTTCTGCATTTACGTGACATTTTAAAAAATGAAATAAATATTAAATGTTTCTTATTATGGTAACGTGTACCGAGGTACAGTGAAAAGCTTTATTGTTGCGTGCTCTTCAGTCAGCGAAAAGACCATACATGATTACAATCAGATACAGGATAAAGGAAATATTGTTTAGTGCAAGATAATGTCCAATTAAAAATAGCGAAGGAAAGAACTGTCGATGCTGGTTTAGACCGAAGATAGACACAAAATGCTGGAGTAACTCAGCGGGACAGGCAGCTCCTCCTGTCCCGCTGAGCTCCTCCAGCATTTTGTGTCTATCCAGTTAAAAATAGTTTGAAGTTCTCCAATGAGGTAGATGGTAGGTAATGCCCCTGTCCCACTTAGGAAACCTGAACGGAAACCTCTGGAGACTTTGCGCCCCACCCAAGGTTTCCATGCGGTTCCCGGAGGTTTTTGTCAGTCTCCCTAATGGTCGAAAGTGGTTTCCGCTTCTTCTATGTTCCGGCGATTATTTAAAAAAATTCAAAGCCAGCCGCAACTAAAAATAGGTTGCTGTTTTAAAAATCGGTAATTTTTTAGTTGAGGCCGGTTGCGATGCTAGTTGAAGGTGGTTGCCGGAGGTTGCAGGTAGTGGAAGGTCTTACCATCCACTACCTGCAACCTCTGTATCTCTTGCCTGATGGGAGAAGAGAGAAGAGGGAGTGTGCAGCGTGAATTTGTCCTTGATTATGCTGCCAGCCTTGCCGAGGCAGCATGCGGTATAGATGGAGTCAATGGAAGGGAGGTCGGTAGAAACATTTATGATGGTCTGGGCTAAATATATCAACATTTAAAATATTGAACAAAATAGCATTTTAAAAAAAATGTGACATTCTCTCGGGCTTACAATCCAAATTTAAATAAATGTGGTTTTATTTATTCAAGAAGCAGAGGGCTGATTTTCCCAGCATAAACGTTGAGGAGTTACAGCAAGATCGTGTTCTACCATTGGATATGATAGAGAATTTATTGGCACAATGCAACTACACATTGCCTGCGTTTGCTCATACGCCCTGGGTATCTGCATTCACTGAATGTTGCACAGATGCTGAGAAATGCTGGCCAACCTGGATAATTCCATCAATACCTTGCAGCCTTCTCAGACAAACATAGAATAGGGCATGGCTCTGTGTGAACAAGTGATAGACACAAAGCGCTGGAGTAATTCAGCAGGTCAGGCAGCATCTTTGGAGAGAAAGGATACTATCCCAACCCGAAATGTCACCCAGAGATGCTGCCTTACCCACTGAGTTACTCCAGCACTCTGTGTCTATATTTGGTATAAGTTGCAGTTTGCCATCTGCAGTTCCTTCTTTAGGTTAGTTTAGTTTATTGTCACGTGTGCAGTGAAAAGCTTTTTGTTGCGTGCTATCCAGTCAGCAGAAAGACAATACATGATTACAATCGAGCCATTTACAGTGTGTAGATACATGATCAGGGAATAATGTTTAGTGCAAGGTCAAGCCAGTAAAGTCCGATCAAGGATAGTCCGAGGGTCACCAAAGAGGTTGATAGCAGTTCAGCACTGCTCTCTGGTTGTGGTAGGGTGATTCAGTTGCCTGATAACGGCTGGGAAGAAACTGCCCCTGAATCTGGAGGTGTGTGTTGTACGATACAATACGATACAATAGAACTTTTTTTAATCCCAGAAGGGAAAAATGGCCTGCCTCAAATGTACAACACAACAGATACATTAAACATGAAATTAAAGTGACGAGTAGAAAATCCAGGATTGGGGATGTGCAAAGATTGGGTGGAGGGGTGGGGTGTGGGTGGGGGGGGGGGGGGGGGGGGGGGGGGGGGCTGTGGTAGGGGGAAGAGGGGGAAGGGGGAACGGGAGTCAGTTTACCCCACGACATAATTGGAAGGAATTGTACAGCTTGATAGCCACGGGCAAGAAGGATCTCCTGTGGCGTTCTGTGCTGCATCCTGGTGGAACCAGTCTGTTGCTGGAAGTGCTCCTCAGGTTGACCAGTGTGTCATGGAGGGGGTGAGCTGTATTGTCCAGGATGCTCTGCAGTTTATGGAGCATCCTCCCCTCCAAAGACCACCTCCACCCCTGGGGCAGAGCCATCCTTCCTGATGAGCTTGTTTTCACACTTCTACACCTTTTGCCCAATGGAAGAGGGGAGAAGAGGGAGTGGCCAGGGTGTGACATGTCCTTGATTATGCTGCTGGCCTTGCCGAGGCAGCGTGGCATGTCAATGGAAGGGAGGTGGGTTTGTGTGATGGTCTGGGCTGCGTTCACATTCTCTTTTTACAAGAGAACAAGTGTTCTTGAATTCCCAACCAATCTTTATCCAGTCGTCATGATTTATCTAAGATTATCTTAGATAAGTCATGACTTTGCCACTTGTGGGACTTATTGTGTTTTAACATTCCCTGCAACACAACTGTGGCTTTAACTCAAATGTAAAAGGATTTTAAAATGTTTTCTGACATGCTGAAGTTCAGGAAGGTGTTATACAAATCTTATTTATCTATTTTGATAATGATCTTATGACTTGAAAACTATATGGAATAGATCCTAATGGTTTATGTTTTCTCTGATTATGCCATTGTCAGGTTGTATGATCAGCTACTGGTTGTTCAAATCGGTCAAACATTATCTTCCTAGTTAAACACATCCGTACTGTATGGAAACCGAAAGCAAAAACCATCCTCAGTAAGTCAGAAGCACCAAGGCTGGTTAGCTAATGTAAACCCTTCAAGTCTTGTCTTGTTTCTTCTCCTTAATTTTACGTTTTATTGAGTATATGATCAATGCATTAATATCTACGCACAACGTTAATGTATCGGTGATTTTTTTCATAACATTGAAAACAAATTGGTTGTAAGTCTAATGGAAAAAGTATACGTTTATTGTCTCTTGAGGATGCTCACCTGAATGGGTCCCAGTTTACCTAATTCATACTCGGAATATTTAGATAGTGCACCATGTGTTAGATCTCCGATAATTCAGTATGTGAATATTTATTAGTGGTTTGGCATCTGGCTTACCAGGTAATGGTTGCCGTGATCTTTGTCCAACTCTCTGGGACCCAGTTTCTGCGCCCCCTCTCCACTCACTGGGACCCTGTTTCTGCGCTCCCTCTCAACTCACTCTGGCCGGGGTTCTTGAGCATCCTGTCCATTGATTAGTACGGGTGCCAGGGGTTATGGGGAGATGACAGGATAATGTGGTTAGGAGGGAAAGACAGATCAGCCATGATTGAATGGCGGAGTAGATTTGATGGGCTGAATGGCCTAATTCTGCTCCTATTCCTTATGACCTTATTCATTGGGGCCCAATTTCTCTTCTCCCTATCCACTCACTGTGACCTTAGTTCCTACTGTCCCTGTCCCTCACTATGACCCCGGTTTCTACGCTCCCTCATCACCAGCTGTGACCTCGGCTTTTGAGCACCCTCTCCATGCACTGGGATTCACTCACCATGATCCCGGTTCTTGAGCGTCACCCCTCCATTCACTGTGAGCCCAGTTGCAACACTCCCTCTCCACTCCCTGTGACCCAAGTTCCTGCGCTCCCTGTCCATTCACTGTGAACCTGGTTCCCGCTCTCCCTCTCCACCCACTGTGACCCCCCCCCCCCCCTCCATTCCTGCACTCCATGGCAATCAATTCCATAGATTCATCACCCTGTGACTAAAGAAATTCCTCTTCATCTCCTTTCTAAAGATACGTCTTTTTATTCTGGGGCCGTGCCCTCCGGTCGTAGACTCTCCCACTCGTGGAAACATCCTGTCCACATCCACTCTCTCCAGGCCTCTCTTGAGTAAGTTTCAATGAGGTCCCCCCCTATTCCTTCTAAACTCCATCGGGTATCAACCCAGAGCCTTCAAACGCTCATCATATGTTAACCCACTCATTCCTGGTATTATTTTCGTAAACCTCCTCTGGACCCTCTCAAACGACAGCACGTCCTTCCTCAGATATGGGACCCAAAACTGATCACAATACTGCAAATGTATTCTGGCCAGCTGTCTCCACTCACTCCACCTCCATGCCATTGTTTAACAGTTTCCAAGAGGAAATAAATTACCTTCAAATTATTGAGTTGGTGGCCTATCATGAACGTGGCAGCGAAGAAATTTAGTTTTGAAATTGCTCCTTGTTACCCCCATTTCACAGCAGTGAAGACCCAATACGATTGATGTGCAAATCATGTCAAAAAGTTAGCTTAAAGAAACTTTAATTACAATTTTTAATGAAAGTCAGTAAGTTTATACAGACAAATATTGAGATTTGCAATAAAATTGTATGTTTTAACAAACTTCCATTAAATGTTTTAATGCAATTTAAACAAGACGGTTATTGGGAGATGTAGAATGAAATTGTTTATTTAAAAGATAATTTTCAACGTGGTAGTAATGAAATAATTTTCAGTTTACAGTCTATAAATCAGAGCAAGTTAAGATGTGAACCATTGCCTCAGAAGAAGAGGAGAAAATGTATTACATTGCAAGAACGTGGAATCAAAAACAATGCTGGCCGGAGTTTAGGTAAATGGTCTTACAGGGTAAAGAGCCATTCTAAAGTAATTACCAGTTTTAAAGAAATATTTCTTAAGCGTAAGATTGCTTGAAAAGAAAATCTTTTTCACCCAGAGAATTGTGGATCTGTGGAATTCTCTGTCTCAGAAGACAGTGGAGGTCAATTCACTAGATGTTTTCAATAGAGTTAGATATAGCTCTTAGAGCTAACGATATCAAGAGATATGGGGAGAAAGCAAGAACGGGGTACTGATAGCTGGAAAGCACGTAATCATGCACAGGATGGTGAAACCTGGATACCATTTCTTTCAACAAACTGTTCAAACTATATACATTGAAAATTTAGGTCAACTAAAATATTTCAACTTGAGATCAATAGTACAAGTAAATAGAGTCAGGATACCAATCAGGTGTGGTCTAATTGGAGAGCAGGGCAGGCTTGAGGGACTGAATGTACTTAGTTTAGTTTAGCAATACAGCGCAGAAACAGGCACTTCGGCCCTCTGAGCCCACGCCGTCCAATAACATTTTCCTACACACACTAGGGACAATTTTACCATTTTGCCAAGCCAATTAACCTAAAACCTGTACGTCTTTGGAGTGTGGGAGGAAACCAGTAGAAAGCTCCAGTAGAAAGCCCACGCAAGTCACAGGGAGAACGTACAAACTCCGTACGGGGACAGCACCAGTAGTCAGGATCGAATCTGGCGCTGTGAGGCAGCAACTCTACCGCTGCGCCACCGTGCCACCCTTAGCTTTTCATACGTTGCAAAATGAACACATTTATTCACAGAAATGTTTTATTTTTAACGATTATATATATATATATATGCAGATCTGTTATATTATGGTCTCCAGATGCATATGTTTTCTCAACTAATTTTCAATTTGCAGTTTTGCTGCTTCCAGGTATAACATGGTCGATAGATTTCCCTTATTAGCAAAGTTTATTTTCTTAGTTAGACCTTCTTGAAGTTGGTTTCCAGTAGCCAGAATCCGTAGGCTAGGACATAGAAACATAGAAAATAGGTGCAGGTCCTTCGAGCCTGCACCGCCATTCAATATGATCATGGCTGATCATCCAACTCAGTATCTTGTACCTGCCTTCTCTCCATACCCATGAGGTTACTTTGAAAAAGCACAGGCTAAAACAAACATCAAAGTTTGTAAAGATAGACACAAAATGCTGTAGTAGATCAGCGGGTCAGGCAGCATCTCTGGAAAAGGAACCAAGGAACAAGTGATATTTCGGGTCGAAACCCTTCTTCAGACTTGATTTATTCAGACCATTCCGTCTCTCCAGAGATGCTGCCTGACTCCCTGAGCTACTCCAGCATTTCCAGCATCAATAATGTTTTATTATTAATGTTTAATGTTTTATGTGTCATTCCTAACAGTCACTGTATTTCTTGTTGTCACTTGCGGGCGGAGCACCAAGGCAAATTCCTTGTATGTGAATACTTGGCCCATAAACCTATTCATTCATTCATTCATTCATTCATTCATTCATTCATTCATTTTGTGTGTCTATCTTCGGTATAAACCGGCACCTGCAGTTCCTTCCTACTCAAAAGTTCCAAAGCCTGAGGAAGGTGTCCTGATCCAAAACATCACTTGATCAAGTTCTGCAGAGATGCTGACTGACCCATTGAGTTACTCCAGCGCTTTGTGTCTCTTTTGGTAAACCAGCATCTGCAGTTATAAAGATTTTAGAAACATAGAAAATAGGTGCAGGAGGAGGCCATTCGGCCCTACGAGCCAGCACCGCCATTCATTGTGATCATGGCTGATCGTCCCAAATCAATAACCTGTGCCTGCCTTCTCCCCATATCCCTTGATTACACTAGCCCCTGGAGCTCTATCTAACTCTCTCTTAAATCCATCCAGTAATTTGGCCTCCACTGCCCACTGTGGCAGGGAATTCCACAAATTCACAACTCTGGGTGAAAACGTTTTTTCTCACCTCAGTCTTAAATGGCCTCCCCTTTATTCTAAGACTGTGTCCCCTGGTTCTGGACTCGCCCAACATTGGGAAATTGTTTCCTGCATCTAGCTTGTCCAGTCCTCTTATAATTTTATATGTTTCTATAAGAATCCCCCTCATCCTTTTAAACTCCAGTGAATACAAGCCTAGTCTTTTCAATCTTTCCTCATATGACAGTCCCGCCATCCCAGGGATCAATCTCGTGAACCTACGCTGCACTGACTCAATCACAAGGATGTCCTTCCTCAAATTAGGAGACTAAAACTGTACACAATACTACAATTTTGTTGGAATTAATTCATATTTTTGTGCTTTATGCTCAGCTTCAAGCTTCAAACATGTCACCGAGGTGAGAAAGGCTGATGTCTTCCTCAGGAAAAAGATCAGAGATGGAGATTTGCAAGCAAACTTTCTATTAGGTCAACTCTACTTTGAAGAGGTGATGTAATAGTTCATATATTTAGCGATAAAGAAGCTCCAGGAAATGGTGTATTTTAGCATTGAAGTTATTCAACAATCTGTAATTTTAATTTGATCATTTACTTAGACATAACTTGTATTGTGCACCATTGATTTATTATTTTTAATCATGAGTTTATAAGTTCAAAGGTTCTAGAAGCAGAATTAGACCTTTCAGGCCATCAAGTCTACTCCGTCATTCAATCATGGCTGATCTATCTTTCCCTCTCAACCCCATTCTCCTGCCTTCTCCCCAAAACCACCGACGCCCGTGCCAATCAAGAATCTGCCAATCTCCGACTTGGCCTGCAGAGCCCTCTGTGGCGATGAATTCCACAGATTCACCACCTTCTGACTAAAGAAATTCCTCCTCTTCTCCTTTCTAAAGGTACGCCCTTTTATTCTGAGGCTATGACCTCTGGCCATAGACCTTTACTAGTGGAAACATCCTCTCCACATCCACTCTGTCCAAGCCTTTCACTGTTCGGTAAGTTTCAATGAGGTCCCCCCTCAAAAGAAAATTTCAATTTCTAAAAAAAATGGTGTGAGCTTCTTGGAATCAATTAGTTGAGAGCATTGGTATATATATATCTCTGGAGAGAAGGAATGGGTGACGTTTCAGGTCGAGTCCCTTCTTCAGACTGGTGATATAGTAATACACTACATAGATATATTAGTATACTAGACTAAGTGGGACCCGTTGGGTCCCAGCATCACACGGGAGGGCTGGTCACCAACGCAATATTCCACCTCTCCATCAATTCCAATACTGCTCGCCTGTGGGGGGAGGCTGTCTGTTGCGCTAGTATGGGTATTGCGGGCTGAAGGTACTGGTTTCCAGAGGGCTAGTATAGACATTGTGGGCCGTATGGATGCTTGGGCAGGCATCCAACTGTTGCAACGATTTAAAAAGCCAAGCCAAGGCAAACAATTGGGCTGCAGCCACCCGACAACCAAAATTCATCTTGTGAAAACAAACCTGTCAAAAAGGCGAGGCAAACAATTGGGCTGCAGACACCCGACAACCAAAATTCATCTTGTGAACACAAACTTGTTAAAAAAAAGGCGAGGCAAACAATTAGGCTGCAGACACCCGACAACCAAAATTCATTTTGTGAACACAAACTTTTTAAAAAGGGCTGCAGCCACTTTACAGCCGCATCGAGGGGACTCACCGTGGAGTAGACGTGCGTTCAGTGTTATTCGCAGCTCAGAGAGCCGTGAACCTCTCGCTTCCTGGTCTGGCAGAGACTGAGTGAGGCACGACACTTCCTGGTTTTATAGTCCCTCCCCCTGCTGCCAGCGGGGGCAGCAGAGAGAATGGGGAATTTTGTAAAAACATTAATATCTCTCTAATTTTCCATCGACGGAAAAAATCCTCAGCACTCGTATGGCGGAGGGGGACTCTGAGCGAGGTGGCCAAAAATGACGGCCATAAGTGGCGGCGTTCTCTCGGAAATCGCAGCACAGTCGGCCAAAAGCGGTCAAGATCAGAGATTTAGTAATGTAGAAGATAGTGTATACTGAAATCTCAATCTCCCATCAGTCAGCACTATACATCTTAGAATATTAATAGGCATTATCATATTCAAAGACCAAATTAACAATTCTCCTACTTGGCTTTGTGTGCCTCCAGGGATGCTATGAAACAGCTCTGGAAGAGTTCAACAATATTAAAGACTGCGACTTCCAAGCTCTCTATCAGCTTGGTGTGATGTATTACGATGGACTAGGCACCAAGGAGGACCCTGTGAGTAGAAAAACTCATTGCCTGCAAATGTGTTAAACCCCCATCCCTGAATGCCAGCAATATAGACTCGTAGAGTAAGAAAGCATGGAACCAGGCTCTTTGGCCCATTTTGCCCACACCGACCATCATATCCCAGCTATGCTAGTCCCATAAGTAAATTACCAGAGGGACACTCCCAGCACACAAAGTTGGTGGTGAGGGATGTTATGAATTGACCCAAGTGACCTCCGCAGTCACTTTCTGATTCAAACTCCATTCAAATGAAATTCAGGGATATGCTCAATTTATCACTACTTAAGCCCACATGTCTACTTCCAAACCCAGAGACATAAGGAACTGCAGAGGCTCTAATTTTGAGCAAAGTGCTGGAGTAAGTCAGTGGGCCTGGGAGCATCTGTGGAGGGAATGGACAGAGGGCCCTTCTTCAAGCTGATTGGAGCAGTGCAGAAGCTGAGTGGCCGGGTGGGACAAAGTCTGGCAAGTGATAGATGAATGCAGGTGAAGGGGTTTGGTTGCAGGAGGGGATGGAATAAATGTAATGGCAGATTATTATATCGTTCAAGGAATCTTTCCTCTAGCCACTATGATTGAAGATAGGGGTAAGGAGATAATTTTGATACACATGCGAGTTCTCCACATTTAAAGCCGTCCAAAGATAAATCTTCAAAACACAGTCTCTTAATTAATAGTTTCTTTATTGTCATAATGAAAACAGTAAGATATTCACCCAAACGTCATCTTGTTTAAGTACATTTTGCTCGTAGTCAAACTCGTGCATGGTGGAACTCATGCATGGTCGAAAGCTGTGCCTTCTCTCCCATGCTTCCTTCAACCTAACTAAAAACTAACTTGCGCGTCTGAGTGAGAATCCCAGCCTCAAACACACCTCCGACTATGTAATAAATCCCACCCACATAATTACAGGCAGATAAAATTTAAAGGTAGACAAAAATGCTGGAGAAACTCAGCGGGTGCGGCATCATCTATGGAGCGAAGGAAATAGGCAACGTTTTGGGCCAAAACTCTTCTGAAGAGGAAGTCTGAAGAAGGGTTTTCGGCCTGAAACGTTGCCTATTTCCTTCGCTCCATTGATGCTGCCGTACCCTCTGAGTTTCTCCAGCACTTTTGTCTACCTTCGATTTTCCAGCGTCTGCAGTTCCTTCTTAAAATTTAAAGGTAACTGGTTATAGTTATAACATACTGAGTTAAGCGAAATGTCTACTACAGTAAGTAACAAAGGCTAGAGATGAAAAGGAGACATTCATGGTGTACAGATACATAATGGAATAATGTTTAATGCGAGGTAAAGCCAGTAAAATCTGATCAAATATAGTCTGAGGGTCCCCAATGAGGTAGATAGTAGTTCAGGATTGCTCTCTGGTTGTGGTAGGACGATTCAGTTGCCTGATAACAGCTGGGAAGAAACTGAATTTGGAGGTGTGCGTTTTCACACTTCTGTACCTTTTGCCTGATGGGAGAGGGGAGAAGAGGGAGTGGCCCATGTGCGACTCGTCCTTGATTATGCTGCTGGCCTTGCCGAGACAGCGGAGTTAATTTTCAAATATGTTACAAAAGCTCCAGAACAAAAAAAGTAACGGAAAATCGAATGCTTTTTTTTTTTCCAAAGCCACAATCTTCCCATATTTTTACAAAATCCAATGACGTGATTTATTTTCCTTCCAGGCTCTAGGTGTGGAATATATGAATCGAATCATAAACACCGATGATCCAAAAGCGAGCCATTTGAAATTTGCTGCGTATTACAACCTGGGCATTGCTTCCCTTGAGGGATTTGGAATGCAGCAGTCTGATTCAGAAGCAGAAAGGTGAGCAAGGTGTCGGAACAAACTGCAGATGCTGCTTTAAACTGAAGATAGACACAACAAGCTGGAGTAACTCAGCAGGCCAGGCAGCATCTTTGGAGAGTGGGAATGGGTGACGTTTCGGGTCGAGACCCTTCTTCAGACTACAATGTGCTGCTTTTGTAACAACTGGTAGATTCAGCCTGCTCTGATGCACGTTTTAACATTTGTTTTGCTTTGTACAGACTGTGGATCCTTGCTGCAGATGATGGGAACCCTAAAGCAAGTGTGAAAGCCCAAACTACTCTGGGCATGTTCTACTGCAGGGCAGAGACTAAAAACCTGCAAAAGGTAAAAAAAAATAGGTGCTGCAATCCCTGTATCAAATATACACTGTATCTTGTATTAACAATTGCACAATAGACAATAGGTGCAGGAGTAGGCCATTCGACCCTTTGAGCCAGCACCTCCATTCAATGTGATCATGGCTGATCATCCACAATCAGTACCCCGTTCCTGCCTTCTCCCCATATCCCCTGACTCCGCTATCTTTAAGAGCCCTATCTAGCTCTCTCTTGAAAGTATCTAGAGAACCGGCCTCCACCGCCCTCTGAGGCAGAGAATTTCACAGAGTCACAACTCTTTGTGTGAAAAAGTGTTTCCTCATCTCCGTTCTAAATGGCTTACCGCTGGTTCTTAAACTGTGACCCCTGGTTCTGGACTCCCCCAAGTACCTTTAAGTACTGAGTTTAAAGATGCTTGAAAAGATGATTGCACATTTATAAAGGCATAGTGATACAGTGTGGAAACATGCCCTTTGGGTTGTCAAGCTGGAAATGGTGCAGAGATGATTTACAAGGATGTTACCAGGAATCGAGGACCTGAGCTGTAGGGAGAGGTCAAGCAGGCTAGGAGTCTATTCCTTGGGGTGCAAGAGGATGAGGACTGATCATATGGAGGTGTACAAAATCATGAGAAGAATAGATCGGGTAGACGCACAGAGTCTCTTGCCCAGAGTTGAGGAATCGAGAACCAGAGGGCATAGGTTTAAGGTGAAGGGGGTAAGATTTAATAGGAATCTGAGGCGTAGCTTTTTCACACAAAGGGTGGTAAATGTATGGAACGATCTGCCAGAGGAGGTAGTCGAGGCAGAGACTATCCCAATGTGAGACAGGTACATGGATAGGACAGGTTTAGAGGGATATGGGTCAAACACAGGCAGGTGGGACTAGTGTAGATGGGACATGTGGGTTGGTGTGGGCAAGTTGGGCTGAAGGGCCTGTTTCCATGCTGTATTTACTCTATTTACTTCTGGGAACCTGAAGCTCTTGACCATCTCCCCTTCGGCACCATTGATGCTGACTGGGGTGTGTATACCACCTCGATTCCCAAAGTCAACAACAAGGTTGTTGTCATTGTTCCAGTTCCCACCCACTACAATGGTGCCATCTGCAAACTGGTAAATGGAGTTGGAACACGATTTGGTGGCATTCGTTAATGTTTAGGGACTGCAGTAAGGGTGTAAGAAAGAACTGCAGATGCTGGTTTAAATTGAAGGTAGAAACAAAATGCTGGAGTAACTCAGTGGGTGAGGCAGCATCTCTGGAGAGAAGGAATGGCCGTTGTTTCAGGTCGAGACTTTTTCAGACTGATGTCGGGTGTGGGCGGGACAAAGATAGAATGTAATCGGAGACAGTAAGACTAGTGGGAGAACTGGGCAGGGGGAGGGGATGGAGAGGGATAGCAAGGGCTATCTGAAGTTAGAGAAGTCAATGTTCATGCCGCTGGGGTGTAAATTACCCAAGCGAAATATGAGGTGCTGTTTCTCCAATTTGCGCTGGGCCTTACTCTGACAATGGAGGAGGCCCAGGACAGAAAGGTCAGATTGGGAATGGGAGGGGGAGTTGAAGGGTTGAGCCACCGGGAGATCAGGTAGGTTAAGACGGACTGAATGGAGATGTTCAGTGAAACGATCGCCGAACCTGCACTTGGTCTCGCCGATGTAGAGAAGTTGACACCTGAAACAGTGGATACAGTAGATAAGGTTGGAGGAGGTGCAAGTGAACCTCTGCCTCACCTGGAAAGACTGTTTGGGTCCTTGGTTGGAGTCGAGGGAGGAGGCAAACGGACAGGTGTTGCATCTCCTCCGGTTGCAGGGGAAAGACTGTAGTAAGTGGCTGAGAGTGCATCCTTATGCTAATTCTTTCTCTATTTAACATCTATAAATGGATTTTGACAGGACTATTAACATTTCCATGGTTATTTCAATTCTAGTAATGAGCTTGATGACAGCTTGGTGAGATAGGAGGTATAGAGCAGCTGAAATGTACTGCAGAAAATTGTAAAGTGATTCATTTTGTAATTAACCCGATAAGAAGCAATATAAAATAAATAGCGTAATTTAAAAGAGAATTTGGGAACAGAATGATGTGGCAGGTTCTGATTTACCTAAATTTGTTAGCAGTGTATAAACTTGAATGGCTTGCAGTCTTATATGTGTCTGCTCCACCATTCGCAGCTGAGTGGTTCCTGAATACAGGTAAGAACATAGAGCAGTACAGCGCAAGAACAAGCCCCAGTGTCCGTGCCGAACATGATGCCAGGACCGCTTTTTATATACGTGCACCTCATCCATATCCCTCCATTCCCTGCATATCCATATGCCTATCCAAAAGTCTCTTAAATGCCGCTATCGCATCTGCCTCCACCACCATCCACAACAGCGCATTCCAGAAACTCGCCATCCTCTGTGTAAAACAAAAACTTGCTCTCCACATCTTTCAACTTTGCCCCTCTCAACTTATAACTACGTTCTCTAATATTTGATTTTTCCATCCTGAGGAAAAAGGCTCTAACTGTCCACTCATAATTTTATATGCTTCTGCCAGGTCTCCCCGCATCCTCCAGCATTCCAGATAAAACTATCCAAGGTTGTCCAAATTCTCCCTGTAACTAATACCACTTAATCCAGGCATCATCCTGGTAAACCTCCTCCGCACCCTCTCCAAAAGCGCCACAATCTTCCTGGAATGTGTCGACCAGAGCTGTACACAATATTCCAAATGTGGCCCAGCCAAAGTCCTAGAAAGCTTGCATCATGACTTCCTGACTCTTGAACCCAATGCCCCAAAATATGGAAGCAAGCATACCCTATTCCTTCAAGATCCCATTCTGTTTCAGCCTTGCATTGTAGAGTGTAGGAAGGAACTTTGTGTTTCCCTCCATCCCATCTTGTTTGCCCCTTTGCACCAGATATAAACTTGTGTCGGAAGTAACTGCAGATGCTAGTTCAGAATGAAGATAGACACAACAAGCTGGAGTAACTCGGCGGGTCAGGCAGCATCTCTGGAGAAAAGGAATAAGGTGACGATTCAGTTCGGAAACCCTTCTTCAGACGCATTGTGGAGTTTTTGCTCTTTTTTTGGAAAGACTATTAAACGTGTAATTCTGAACCTGCTTCCTTTATCTAGGCATTCTTTTGGCATTCTGAAGCGTGTGGCAATGGAAGTCTAGAGTCTCAGGGTGCATTGGGATTACTGTACCTTAATGGACAGGGCATTCGCAAGGACATCCAATCAGCTTGTGAGTGCCTGAAGGACGCATCGAGCAGAGGCAATGTTTATGCTCAGGGTCACTTAGCTGCTTATCTGTATAGTCGGAAACTGTACAACAGTGCTGCTGAGCTCGCATACAGGTAATGAGGAATTGCCAACATGTTTTATCAACAATAGACAATCGACAATAGGTGCAGGAGTAGGCCATTCGGCCCTTCGAGCCAGCACCGCCATTCATTGTGATCATGGCTGATCATCCCCAATTAGTACCCTGTACTACCTTTAGGAGACCTATCTAGCTCTCTTTAAAAGTATCCAGAGAACTGGCCTCCACCGCCCTCTGAGGCGAAGAATTCCACAGACTCACAACTCTCTGTGTGAAAAAGTGTTTCCTCATCTCCGCTCTAAATGGCTTACCCCTTATCCTTAAACAGTAGCCCCTGGTTCTGGACTCCCCCAACATCGGGAACTTGTTTCCTGCCTCTAGTGTGTCCTTAATAATCTCATTTGTTTCAATCCTACAGAAATGTATTTTTGCCTGTTGGGCTGTATTGTCCCTCAGATTGAATTTAATACCATTTAATTTAATGTAAACTAGAAGCAAATGTATAGATTGAAGCAATTCAGATTATTGACCTGCAATTATGGACAAATCACATTTTCTTTGTATACCGTACTCATTATTATTTTTATTATTATTGCCTTCTCCACATTGTTTATTAAATGGACAAGAGGTCAGGGCAGCTCCCTCTTCTCCCCTCTCCCATCAGGCAAAAGTTACAGAAGTGTGAAAACGCACACCTCCAGATTCAGGGACAGTTTCCTCCCAGCTGTTATCAGGCAACTGAATAATTCCATTGAGAACAAGCGAGCAGTTCTGAGCTACTATCTGCCTCACTGGAGACCCTCAGACTACCTTCAATCATACTTTACTGGCCTTTACCTTGCACTAAACGTTATTCCCTTTATCATGTATCTGTACACTGTAAATGGCTCGATTGTAATCATGTATAGTCTTTCCACTGACTGGCTAGCACGCACCAAAAACTCTTCACTATACTTCGGTACACGTGACAATGAACTAAACTGAACTAAAAAAAGTTATGGGTCATACCAGATGTTAAATCTCTGCTGATGCCCTTTAAAGCTGAAGAGAGTGGTGTTTTTCTTTCTGTTATGTTTTAAATGGGCTGCTTAATGCAATCCTGGATAAGAGTTGTTTATTTTAGCATTGTGTTCAGCACAGACATTGTGGGCCGAAGGGTCTGCTCCTGTGCTGCACTGTTCTACTATGTTCTGCACTCCTGTGATTTATTCTCTCTCAGGTGTCGAACAACTCACTTTGATTGATTTTATTTTCCACTTTTATGCTTGAAGTATAATTTACAACAGCCTACTAATGTTTAGTTTTGAAACACATCGTAAAAACAGGCCCTTGGGCCCAGCGATCACCCATACACTAGTTCTATCCTATATCCTACGAACCTGGATCTTGGGAGGAAACCCACACAGTCACAGGTAGAACGTGCAAACTCCATACAGACAGCTCGTGGTCAAGATCGAACCCGGGTCTCTGACCCTGTAAGACACCAACTCTACCGCTGTGCCATCTGCTGGGATGTTTTTAGCATGTGGGAGAAAATGGGAGCTTCAAGCGGAAGTCTTGTGGGGAAAATATACTCATTCCATAGCGGAGGGATTGAACCATTACTCCTGGATGTGCCAGAGCAGTGCAAGTTGCTGCTATCATGCTGCCCTGTTCCTTGTCTGACTTGTTAGTGGATCATCTCCACTATGATCCAGCATGCTCCTTATGCCGAGCAAATCTCCCTGTTCCTACCACTGGGAGATTATGCT
This sequence comes from Amblyraja radiata, assembly GCF_010909765.2. Taxonomy (NCBI): domain Eukaryota; kingdom Metazoa; phylum Chordata; class Chondrichthyes; order Rajiformes; family Rajidae; genus Amblyraja; species Amblyraja radiata. The sequence goes on along the minus strand of NC_045958.1, from coordinate 108,591,694 downwards.
GCCTGTGCTGGCTGCGTGATTTTCACGTTTAAAAAGGCTACCAGCAGAGTTTCTAAGACAGACACAGAGTGCTGGAGCAACTCAGCGGGTCAGGCAGCATTTGTGGAGAACATGGATAGGTGACGTTTCATAGAGTGCTGGAGCAACTCAGCGGGTCAGGCAGCATCTGTGGAGAACATGGATAGGTAACGTTTCACAGAGTGCTGGAGTAACTCAGCGGGTCAGGCAGCATCTCTGGAGAACATGGATAGGTGACATGTCACAGAGTGCTGGAGTAACTCAGCGGGTCAGGCAGCATCTGTGGAGAGACGGAAGAGTAGACGTTTTGGGTTGAGACCCTTCCTCAGACGGAGTCAACGGAGCGGGAAGCTCTTTTCTAGGATAGTTGGTTATCAGCAGAAAAATCAATGACTTTGTTGATTCATTTTAGAACCATATCAAACTGGAAATATGGAAAATGATGAGAGACCTGGATAGAGTAGACAGTCAGAACCTTTTTCCCAGAATGGAAATTTCAAATACTAAAGGGCTCAGCTTTAAGGTGAAAGGGGCAAAATTTAAAGGAGATGTGCGGGGCAAATATTTTATGCTGAGGGCAGTGGGTGCCTGGAACACACTGCCAGGTGTGGTGGTTGAGGCAAATACAATAGTGGCGTTTAAGAGACTTTTCGATAGGCACCTGGATATGCAGGGATATGGGGTAGTTGAAGGCAGAGGAGATGAGTTTAACTTGGCATCATGTAAAGCATGGGCATTGTAGGTCCTGTGATTAGTTTAGTTTAAAGATACAGCATGGAAACGTGATCAATGGTCAATGTGGCCGGGGAGACTCTCCGGCCCACACCGACCATTGATCACATGTGAGGCATTAGTTCTTTCTCATCCACTCCCTGCATACTAGGAACAATTTGCAGAGGCCAATTAACGTATAAACCCAAACGTCTTTGGGATGTGGGAGGAAAACCCATGTGCATATTCAAACTCTGCAGGGACAGCACTCGATGTCAGGATTGAACCTGTCACTGGCGCTGTGAGGCAGCAATTCTACCAGCTGCACCACTGTGTACTGCCCTTTGCTGTATGTTCATCCTCCCATCACTGCAAAGAAACTTACAGAGTTTGAACGTTCCCCCTGCGACCTACGTAGGGTTTCTCCGGGATCTCCGGCTTCCTCCCAAAGATGTACAGGTTTGTAGGCTAATTGCCTTGGCATAAATGTAAATTGTCCCTAGTGTGTGTAGGGTTGTGTTAGTGTGCGGGGATTGCCTGGCGATGTAGACTCGGTGGACTCAGTGGGCCGAAGGGCCTCTTTCCGCGCTAAACTTAACTGAACTTTTACTCAAGGATAGACACGAAAAGCTGGAGTAACTCAGGCAGCATCTCTGGAGAGATAAAATGGGTCGAGACCCTTCTTCAGACTGAAAGATTCGGGAAAGGGAAACAAGAGATATAGACGGTGATGTGGAGAGATAAAGAACAATGATGAAGGATATGCAAACAAGTAACAATGATAAAGGAAACAGGCTGTTTGTTGGGTGGAAATGAGAAGCTGGTGTAACTTGGGTGGGGGAGGGATGGAGTGAGAGGAAATGCTGGAGTTATTTGAAGTGAGTGAAATCAATATTCATACCACTGGGCTGTAAGATGCCCAACCGAAATATGAGATGCTGTTCCTCCAATTTGTGTTTAGCCTCACTCTGACAATGGAGGAGACCGAGGACAGAAAGGTCAGTGGGAATGGGAAGGAGAATTAAAGTGTTTAGCAACCGGGAGATCCGGTAGGTTCAGGCAGACTAAGCGAAGGTGATCTGCGAAACGATCGCCCTGTTTACGTTTGGTGAACCTCTACTCACCCAGTGGTATGCGAGTGTTTTTTTTTGTTTTTTTTAAAATATTTTATTTTATTAGAAGTAAGTACAGTCATATGGCACCAAAGTGCCTAATATATATTTTCATAATACATTTTATGTACAACTTCTTTTTTTTTTTTGTTACATTGAAAAAAGATTAGAATAAGAAAAAGAAGTTAGATAGTAAAGGATAGAAAAATGTGAAATATACAGTGTGTGAAAAAAGAAAACGAGTAAATGAAGAAAGTTGAGAGAGAAAATAGAGAAAAGAAAATAAAATAAAAAAGAAAAGGAGATCATTATTTATAATCTTGACCAACCCTCGTCCAGTCCTGAAACAGTTATTTTTTTACAATTGTGTTGCACCATATGATTCCAAAAAAACGACGAATGGAGACCAACTCGTTATGAATTGGTCTGATTTATCCATTAGGAGGAATCGCATTTCCTCAAGATGAGCGGTCCAACATACTTGCAATCCACATTTTAAGCGTTGGTATTGATGTACCCTTCCAAAATTTAAGAATTAATTTTTTTGCTATTATTAAACCATAGTTAAGGAATAGATTTTGAGATGTGTTCAATTTATTCCCATCTTCCATTACTATGCGAGTGTTAAGAGTGCATCGTTTGTTGTCTGTTGTATAATGTTTTCTTGAAACATCATTTGTCTTAATCTTTCACCAGGGTTGCCCAGTATGACAATATCCTGTTCATAGCAAAGGAAACTGATTGCCTGCCATCTTACATAGCAAAGGGTATTGCCCTGGGTGCTTTCTACTATGGGAGATGCCTGCAGCTGGGCCTGGGAACAAAACCCAATCAAATGGAAGCCAGAAAATACTTCTGCAAGGTAGGTTATAAAAATGGTACAATAAATCAACGAAAGGACACAGAGTACTGCAGTAACTCAGCAGGTCAGGCAGCATTTTCTCCAGGGATGCTGCCTGACCTGCTGAGTTACTCCAGCACTTTGTGTCTATCTACAGAACTACATGCCTTGAGAAAACTTAAGAGTATTCCAAGCTAGATTTGTTTTTGTTCCTTAAATTATCTTATCCTTAGTTTAGTTTATTTTTATTGCCGAGGAACAGTGAAAAGGTACAAGGTATTGCATGCAATTCCGTCAAAGAAAATACTATCCATGATTACAATCAAGCCCTTCACAGTGTATAGATACAGGATAAAGGATCCTCAGATACCCCATGCTTTCTCTCTCCATCCCCTTCCCCTTCCCAGTTCTCCCACCAGTCTTACTGTCTCCGACTACATTCTATCTCTGTCCCTCCCACTCTCCTGACATCAGTCTGAAGAAGGGTCTTGACCCGAAACGTCGCCCATTCCTTCTCTCCAGAAATGCTGCCTCGCCCACTGAGTTACTCCAGCATTTTATGTCTACCATCAGGATAAAGGATTCCTCTATAATGATGGAGAAAGTCATTCACATTGGGTAACGAGATTCACATTGGGTAACAGAGGAGCAATCATATTAGTTGTGTCCATGGCTGTTCTTACTTGTATGTGATTAGATTAGAGGGTATTAACTATAAGAAGAAGGTGGACAAACTTGGAATGTTTTCTCTGGAACGTTGTAGGTAGGCGACCTGATAGATGTGTATCAAATTTTAAGAGGCATAGCTAGGGTAGACAGTCAGAACCTTTTCCCCCAAACATGCGGCCATAGATAGTGGTGGTGGTGGAGTCAGATATGATAATGGCATTGAAAAGACTTTTGGACCCCTTTCTCCTGCCTTCTTCCCATAAGCTCTGACACCCGTACCAATCAAGAATCGATCTATCTCTGCCTCAAAAATATCCACTGACTTGGCCTCCACAGCCTTCTGTGGCAATGAATTCCACAGATTCACCACCCTCTCACTAAAGAAATGTTTCCTCATCTTCCTAAAAGAACGTCCTTTAATTCTGAGGCTATGACCTCTAGTTCAAAACTCTCCCACTAGTGGAAACATCCTCTCCACATCCACTCTATCCAAGCCTTTTCACTATTCTATATATTTCAATGAGGTCCCCCCCCTCATTCTTCTAAACTCCAACGAGTACAGGCCCAGTGCCGACAAACGCTCATCGTAGGTTAACCTACTCTTTCCTGGGATCATTCTTGTAAACCTCCTCTGGACCCTCCAGAGCCAGCGCATCCTTCCTCAGATATGGTGCCCAAAATGCAGGGAATGAAGGAATTTTGATTATGTGCCTGCAGAGTTTAATTTAAACTGGCATCATGTTCAGCATGGACATTGTGGGCCGAAGAGCCTGTTCCTGTGCTGTACTGTTATATGTTCTAACTTACTCTATTGTGCACAATCCCATCAAGTCTCCTTCAATTATTTTGCAATTGGACATGTTAGTGTCTCAACATTTCAGCTGAACCCAACATAGAAGATCAGTATGGGTTTGATTAGTACGTGTGTCGGGGGTTATGGGGAGAAGGCAGGAAAATGGAGTTGAGAAGGAGATAGAGCAACCATGATTGAATGGCAGAGTTGACTTGATGGGCAAATGGTCCAATTCTGCTCCTATCACTTATGAGCGTTCTTGGAATGAGGATGAAACTGGCAGAGAGCTCCATTCATTGCAAGATATTTTACAAATGTCATGCATTATCCTACACGGTGAGAGGAGAAAATACACTGTCATGAGAGGAATAGTTCGAGTAGACGCACAGAGTCCCTTGCCCAGAATAGCGGAATCGAAAACCAGAGGACAAAGGTCTAAGGTGAGGGGAAAAGATTTAATAGGAATCTGGAGGGGTAACTTTTTCACACAAAGGGTGGTAAATGTATGGAACGAGCTGCCGGAATGAGGCGTTTAAGAAACATTTAGGCAGGTACATGGATAGGACAGGTTTGGAGGGATATGGGTCAAACGCAGGCAGGTGGGACTAGTGTAGATGGGGCATGTTGGCCGGTGTGGGCAAGTTGGGTCAAAGAGCCCGTTTCCACGCTGTATGACTCTATGACGTAACCTAGATATGGACATGTACATGAACAGGAAAGGTTTGGAGGGATATGGTCCAAATGCGAATAAATTGGACTAGTTTAGAGGGGCCATCTTGGTTAATACGGACAAGTTTGGCCAAAGGGCCTGTTTCCGTGATGTATGACTCAATAACTCTTATTTTTCTTTAATTCAAGGCGATTAACATGGATCGGGATATAGCATCTGACTTACACTTTCAAGTGATAATGGAAAGAATTTAAGAAGAAGCCATTGTGGAGAAACCTCAACAAGACTCTGCTTCTGTGGGTTAAAGTTAGGGCAGTTAGGTGAAGCTTTTCATCCTGTAATTCATACACCATTTTGGAAGCGGACAATTGAAGAGGTACCATTAAGTCGATTAAAAATGGCTTGTAACTCCTGCAAAGCAAAAATTCTTAAAATCCTAGGTACTTGAGAATAAGTTTGGGCATTACCAACCTGAGCCATTACAAACTGAACGGGTGAACATTTTGATCCTATGAGGTATCTGCCATAGATAGATATATATATATTTTTTAATTATCCTCCAATACTATTTTTTTTTTAGCTTGTGCTCTTGTGACAAATGTTGCTGACAATGATGTTTCATGTGACCCGAGCAAAGGCTTCACTTTAGCAAAGTATCTCAAACCATTTCGGAGACGGGATCACAAAATGACAAACCAAATCAGAGGAAATGGTAGGATATACCAAAGCGAAATGATGCGCATGAAAAACCTGCAATAATGGCAGAAAACGCAGGCAATCTGCCGCAGAGAGGTCCGATGCTGTGTGTGTGGAATTTGCACACTCTTCACGTGCATGCTCCAGTTTCCTCCCACATTCCACAGAGCTAGGTAAATTAATTGGTGACTGTAAATTGCCCTTGGTAGAGGTGGGCGGCAGGAGAAACAGGTTGGAGTTGACGGGCTATTGAGAGAGATTAGGGAAACGGGGTAACTTGGTGGGGGAATGGGACCTTTGAGATTGCTCTGAGGGCCAGCATCAACCCAATGGGTCAAATGGCCCGATGAAAAGTCATTGGCTGGAAATGTTGACTTCATTCCTTTTGTTCCCCCATATCCACCCTGACCCGCCGAGTGCCTCCCGTATGTGTTTGTATCGGGGACATCTCAAGAGCGAGTCATGGTTCTGAGCTAATAAAGATCGTCTTTAGAAGAAGAGAGGCACTTAGGGATGGATATTCCAAGTCCTAAGACAATGGTGGAGGATACGAGGGAGAAAAGAAAAAGCAAGAGCAAATGTCAGACTCTGCACAAGTCTGAGACACTAAGTGTATTCGGCGAGTAGTGTGCAACGGGGAATACATATTTTTTTTTATTTACTTAGGGATTTTTGGAAGAGTAGGACAAGGAGTCTTGTATTTAGAGAGGATGTGAACATGGGGGACAATACGGAAGATCATGTGAGATCTGCAGCAATACTGCCTGGCCACAAGGGGGGAGTACTGAGCTGAACTTAGCTTGACGATCGTCCTTGCATGGACTTCCTTTCAACATGAACCCCAATCTAGAATGAACCTCATCGCCAAAGTACAGAAGTCATTTCTACTGTGGTATTAAACGGTCCCAGTCTGCGAGCTCGCATGATCTTCTGTCATTGTTCCCACTTTCCAGGCCCAGGCGACATCCTTACTGCTCCCTGCCAAATGAATTTTCCCCTCTCAATTACCAGATAGGAGTCATTTTGGACTTAACACAGCTGTGTCATTGAGAGCTGGAGAAAAAAAAATTGTTAATTTAAAATATCTTTTGCATATTTTTTTTAATTGTCCTTCAATTCGTTGAGTTTGAGGTCTTTTAGCACATGTTGCTCAAAGGGACTTCTGGTGAGGAGCCTGGCGGTGGAGTTGTGAATCAGAACGGAATCCCAAGGCGACTCAGAAGCATAATGAAAAACTGCAAAGTGATTGAAAGCAGTGCAGAAGGTGCATCTCCTCCTTGGTCGACACTGCAGCTCCCGCAACCTTGGTCCAAAACCCCCTTCTTTGTCCTGTGCAACAGGTCAAACGTTGCTGGAAATTCAGGTTCTCCCTTAACACTGTGGAGAAGATGAATTCTTGTTGGTGTGTTTTCTAACAAAATCATAAAATGTGAATGGAAACAAAAATATATTGAAGTAGTTTGCTGATTTTGTTAAAAGATGAAGGCTGGGTCTGTTTGCTTGATGTTGAGCGACAGACACTGGCATCAGGGGTGTGTTTTACCCCGAACGCTGTGTGGAGTGAATAAATCAAAACTGAAGACAACCCCCTCTGTCTGCACCTGCTGTTTATTTTACTGCACTATCTCCACTAGCAAATCACAGAAAGAACGCGGAGGATTGCATGCAGTTGTGGTCGCCCCAATGCATGAAGGGTGTGGAGGTTTTTGGAGAGGGTGCAGAAGAGGTTTAACAGAATGATGCCTGGATTAGTGGGGGATTAGCTACAGGGCCTGTCCCACTTGGCGATTTTTTTCGGCAACTTCCAACTCAAAGGTTGTAAAGTCAAGAAGGATCCCGACTTGAAACGTCACCTATCCATGTTCTCCAGAGCTTGGACGTTCTCCCCGTGACCTGCGTGTGTTTTCTCTGGGTGCTTTGGAGGTTATTTGGCTTTGGTAAATTTGTAAATTGGTCTTGGGGTTTAGGATAGTGTTAATGTGCGGGTAGTGGTCGGCGCGGACTTGGTGGGATGCAGGGCATGTTTACGCGCTCTATCTCTAAACTACGGAAATAGATATGCAGGGAATGGAGGGATATTGATTATGTACAGGTAGTGATTAGTTTAACTTGGTATCATATTTGACAGGGACATTGTTGGCCAAAGAGCCTGTCCCTGTGCTGTACTGTTCCATAGGGAGCGGGTTGCGCTGGGGGACCAGGGGGCTATGGGTGAGTGGTGGAATATTGAGTTGGAGAACGGGTTGCGTTGGGGGCCAGGCCTCCCGTGTGACAATAGGACCCAACGGGTCCCACTTGGTCTAGTATTCTATAAAAAGACCATCTTTTTAAAAAGACTGCAATGGTTGTCTATAAGAAGACCACCATTGCAGTCTTTTTCATGATTTCCCCCAACAGACTCAATTTTAAGGAAAATGGGGCATCGACTGCCATTGAAACATGCCCGCAGACAAGAATGAAACAGGAAACAGGAACAAAACCCAAATGACATTATACATCTCTCACAACAGAAAGGACGGTTGCAATGAACTTTTGGTCATTTTTTCATAATTTATTGCTTATAAATCATCTACACCATTGAAATCTTTGGTAAAAATAAAATCTAGCTCTATATAACAGTAAAATATTCACATTGATCTACATACATATAGCACACAGAGGCTATATAATGGTCACAGACAAGGAATGTTCAGAACTGTTTGTGTGGAGTTTGCAACTTTTACAGCACATTTCAGCACCACCAGCAAAAAAATAAAACAATCCTCAAAGTCGTCTTAAAAAATATTTATTCAGTTTCCCACAACATTAATTACTGGCATCTCAACTTCAGAAAGAAAACTACCGGGGTTCAGCTCGAAAAGGGGGAAGAAAAAATAGCCTTATGCATTGATTCAGTAATTTGGAAACAAATCCATTCACGTAGTGCTACATCTGTGGCGTGTGGAGAAACAACAAACAGCAATATATCCCAGCACTGTCACCTCTGGGGGAAAATAAGTCCGCAGTTTGCATTTCAATTTTTTAAGAAGAAAAACAGGGGTCCCCTTTTGATAATTCTTTTACACCTTCACAAAGTGCTGGATAGATTTGGGCAGACTTTCAGCTCATCCAAACGAATTCGCAGTTCAGGGCATAACTCGATCAGCAACAACTCCATCAGCGTCTGAAAGAGGAGAGGGAAGAGGTGGAATTGAAAGGGCAACACAATCTCTGGTGTAGTTTATTGTCACATGCACCCCAGGTACAGGGAAGAGCTTTCCTCATTGCAAACCTACCTCAGGTGCCGTCTTTGTCTCTGGAACAACTACGCTGCGATACTGAGAACTTTCTCACCCAGAGAGTTGTGAATCTGTGGAATTCTCTGCCACAGAAGGCAGTGGAGGCCAGTTCACTAGATGTTTTCAAGAGCGAGTTAAGGGCCTGTCCCACTTGGCGATTTTTTTTGGCGACTGCCGGCGTCATTGACTGATGTATCAGGTCACCGAAAAATTGACGTGGCGGTGGTGACGTATGACGCGCGGTGTTTTTTTCAAGTGTCGCAACATTTGTTTTGTCGCCGCTGGATTTTGAAATGTTCAAACTGTTTTGGCGACACTGATATGACGCCGGCAGTTGCCAAAAAAATTGCCAAGTGGGACAGGCCCTTAACTCGCTCTTGAAAACATCTAGTGAACTGGCCTCCACTGCCTTCTGTGGCAGTGAATTCCACAGATTCACAACTCTCTGGGTGAGAAAGTTCTCAGTATCGCAGCGTAGTTGTTCCAGAGACAAAGTCGGCATTTAGCTCTTAGGGCTAAAGGAATCAAGGGATATGGGGGAAAAAGCAGGAACGAGGTACTGATTTTAGATGATCAGCCATGATCATATCGAATGGCGGTGCCGGCTCGAAGGGCCGAATGGCCTACTCCTGCACCTATTTTTTTTTTCCAATGCTCTGTTTCTATGTTCTGCACTTTCTATCTTCCCCTTTGCTCTACCTGTTTTACCTGAGGTTGGCTGGATTGTATTTAAGAATGGTATTATCAGATTTAATTGCATAGCATGCAAAACAAAAGATTTTCACCGTTGCCCTGTACACATGACAACAGTAAACCTAAGTCTAAACATCCTGCTTGTCAGAATCCATTTGCTAAAACTGAATCCAAAATAGAACCAGAGACCCAGGTTCGATCCTGACTATGCTGTCTGTACGTTCTCCACGTGACCTGTGTGGGTTTCCTCCAGGTGCTCCGGTTTCCTCCCACATTCCAAAGACGAACAGGTTTATAGGTTGCAGTTCCTTTCCACAGATTTCGTCTGCTTCCACTGTGAAATCTCAAGATATGCTGACCTTGAAGTTCTCCTCCTCTCTCTGACGAGGGTTCTGCAACACCCTCTCTCACTGCTCCCCCCCCCTCCGTGATTCGTGCTGCTACATTTTTGCATATCTTTCATTCATTATCTTGGTCTCTCGTTCCCCCCTCGCCTGACTAGTCTGAAGAAGGATCTCGACCCGAAACGTCACCCATTCCTTCTCTCCAGAGATGCTGCCTTAGTCCAGCTTTTTGTGTGTCTTTAATTTAAACCAGCATCTGCAGTTCCTTCCTGCACAGGGTTGTAGGTTAATTGGCTTGGGAAAATTGTAAATTGCCCCTAGTGCTGGTGCATGGGTGATCGATGGTAGGCGTGGGCTGAAGGGCCTGCTTCCGCTCTGTATATCACTAAAGTGTGTTGTCTATAAAGTCTATTGTCTCTAAAGATGGCCTATGGTAAACTAATGCATTGAGACAGATAAATACACAGAGTGCTGGAGTAACTCAGCAGGTCAGGCAACATCCCTGGAGAACATGGATAGGTTTGGGCAGACTTTCAGATTATCCAATCTCCTATTTGGCCTATTTTCATGCAGTTCTGATCGCCCCATTACATGAAAGATGTTGACGCTTTGCAGAGGGTACAGAGAAGGTATCCTGTGGAGTAAATACCATCACCAATTTGTCCCGGACCACCCGGATTGAAGCAACGGCCAAGAGAGCCCACCAACACCTCTACTTCCTTAGAAGGTTTAGGAAGTTTGAAATGTTCCCTACAACTCTCACCAACTTCTACAGATGCACCATAGAAAGCATTTTATCGGCATGCATCACAGCTTGGTTTGGGAACAGCTCCAACCAAGACAGCAAGAAATTGCTGCGAATTGTGGACGCAGCCCAGACCATCACACAAACCAACCTCCTTTCCATTGGCTCCATTTATACCTCAGGCTGCCTCGGCAAGGCCAGCAGCATAATCAAGGATGAGTCACACCCTCTTCTCCCCTCTCACAACGGGCAAAAGGTACAGAAGTGTGAAAACGCACACCTCCAGATTCAGGGACAGTTTCTTCCCAGGCGACTGAACCATCCTACCTGGGGTGGGAGATTGCAACCTTCACGTGGTCCGCCCTGTTTCGACGAATGCAATCAACCCGGCGTGCACAATCAAAGAAGATCAAAAAGAACAAGTTGTTCGACAACTTTAGGCTGTGCACGCCACTTGCAAGTAGAAGAACCATCCTACCACAACTAGAGAGCAGTGCTGAACCACTATCTACCTCATTGGAAACCCTTGGACTATCTTTGATCAGTCTTTGCTGGCGTTACCTTGCACTAAACATTACTCTCTTATCATGTATCTATACACTGTAAATGGCTCGATTGTAATCATGTATTGTCTTTCTGCTGACTGGTTAGCATGCAACAAAAGCTTTTCACTGTACCTCGGTACAGGTGACAATAAACTAAACTCAAATTAGAGGGTTTCAGCTGCAGGGAGAGATTGGATAGCCTTGGATTGTTTCCTCTGGAATGCCAGAGGTTGATGGGGAGACTTGATAGAAGTATATAAAATTATGAGAGGCATAGATAGGGTGGACAGAACCTTTCCCCCTCGGGTGGAAGTGTCCAACACTAGAGGGCATAGCTTTCAGGTGAGATGTACAACGTTTAATGGAGATGTGCGGGGCAAGATTTGTTTTCACAGAGAGCGGTGGGTGCCTGGAACGTGGTGGTGGAGGCAGATTCGATAGTGGTGTTTAGGTTTTTAGGTAGGCACAAGGAAGTGAAGGGAATGGAAGGACATGGATCATGTGCAGGCAGACGAGAACAGTTTAACTTGGCATCATGTGTAGCACCATCTTTGTGGGCCGAAGGGCCTGTTCCTGCCCTGCACTGTTCTGTGGAAAGGTGAAGTCTCAGGGACCCTTCTTCAGACTGAGGCACTGATGTTATACACAGCCCCAGAAGAGGGCGCTCGGTACACATTTATCTGACCATGATGACAAAGTGGTGATGAGATGCAACATAGTGTTGGTGAGGAAGATGGGCGTTTTTAGCTTAGTTTAGAGATACAGAGCTGAAACAGGCCCTTTGGACCACCCAGTCCGCACCGACCAGCGATCCCCCGCAACACTAGCACCATCCTACACACACTAGGGACAATTTACATTTACACTAAGCCAATTAACCTACAAACCTGTACGTCTTTGGAGTGTGGGAGGAAACCGAAGAACTCGGAGAAAACCCACGCAGGTCACGGGGAGAACGTACAAACTCCGTACAGACAGCACCCGTAGTCAGGATGGAACCCAGGTCTCTGGCGCTGTAAGGCAGCAACTCTACCGCTGCACCACCATACTCAAATTCAAAGCTTCTAATAGGAAATGCCTTCTTTAGCAACTTAAAAAGCAAAAACTCCAGAATATCTTCGCCAGGATGAAGGCTGCAGCAGAAAAGGGTCTCCTCTCCGGTCGTCTTGGACTCCATGCCACTGGACCCTGACCCAGATCTGTCAAGGACCGTGGGGTGGCTGTCTGTGCACCAGTCTCCCCACATTAAACAAAGTCACGCACTGGTGTCCTCCAGCCCTGGAGCCACCTGTCACCAATGACCGAGAGGGGGGGCCTATATATACAGTGCGGAAACATGCCCTTCGGCCCACTGAGTCCATGCCGACCAGCGATCCCTGCACACCAGCACTATCCTACACATACAAGGGACAATTAACAATGAACCTACAAGCCTGTACGTCTTTGGACGTTCCATATACCCACTACCAACTGAGTGAAAAAGTTGCCCCTCAGTCATTAGCAATTTTAAAATTAATTAACCTAAAATTAATCTCATAGCCTCATAGGAACATCAATAACCCTCAAGGTGACCCTCGGACTATCCTTGCTGCTTTATACTTTCCTGCCTTAACCTTGCACTAAACGTTATTCCCATATCATGTTTCTGCACACTGTATGCGGCTCCATTGTAATCCTGTATTGTCTTTCCGCTGACTGGTTAGCACACAACAAAAGCTGTTCACGTATCTCGGTACACCTGACAATGAATGAAACTGAACTGAAAATTGGCCCTCAACCAATTGTGATGTTAGCGTGAATTCAAGATCAAGACTGCCGGTGAAGGTATGTCTGCCACTGCAAGTACACTTCTTGTGGCAGCACGGTGGCACAGTGGTAGAGTTGCTGCCTTACAGCGCCAGAGACCCGGGTATGATCCTGAGTTTGTACGTTCTCCCTGTGACTCCGTGGGTTTTCTCCGGGTGCTCTGGTTTCCTCCCACACTCCAGGTCGTATGTTAATTGGCTTGGTATCATTGTAAATTGTCTTGAGTTTGTGTAGGATAGTGTTAGTGTGCGGGGATCGCTGGTCGGCGCAGACTTGGTGGGGCTGAAGGGGCTGTTTCTGCGCTGTATCTCTAAACTAAACAGAAGGATGTCATACACACAGAAAAACTGGTGTCGTCAATTGAGAATTGTAGCCTGACTGAACACAAATGATACATGTGTTGGAAGGAACTGCAGATGCTGGTTTACACCAAAGATAGACACAAAATGCTGGAGTGACTCAGTGGGACAGGCAGCATCTCTGGAGAGAAGGAATGGGTGACGTCTCGGGTCTGAAGAAGGGTCTCGACCCGAAACGTCACCCATTCCTTCTCTCCAGAGATGCTGCCTGTCCCGCTGAGTCACTCCAGCATCTTGTGTCTATCTTCGGGACACAAATGATGCAGCCTTATGATACGATCAATACCATATTTCCCAACAATGATTCACATTTTTATTAACATTTCAATTAAAATGAGATTTGAAAATATGCTTATTATTGTGTCATTTTGTCATATCTAATCTACAGTTTCAGCACCACCTTTGATAGCAAAGCCTTTGGTAATGCTTATGTCAAAATGAAGATGTTATCTTACACCTGAATTAAGCTGATGCCTCATGGTATGCATTATAAGTCGCCTCAGTTTCTGCATGTGTAAAGCCCAAGGCTTTTAGTATTTTAGCAATTAGCACGTCTGTATTGATCCTAATCAGCAACATATGTTCAAAATCATGAGGTATAGATGGGGTAGAAGCATAGAGTCTCTTGCCCAGAGTAGGGAATTTGAGAACCAGAGGGCATAGGCTTAAGGTGAGGGGGGGAAAGATTTAATAGGAACCCGAGGGTCATCTTTTTCACATAAAGGGCGGGTGGGTGTATGGAATGAGCTGCTGGAGGAGGTAGTTGAGGCAGGGACTATCGCAACGTTCAAGAAACAATTAGATAGGCACATGGATAGTGTAGGAAGGAACTGCAGTTGCTGGTTTAAAGCCCTGTCCCACTGTACGAGTTCATTCAAGAGCTCTCCCGAGTTTAAAAAAAAATCAAACTCATGGTAAGCACGTAGAATGTATGTAGCGGGCACGTCGGAGCTCGGGGACGTCTCTTAGCGGCTCGTAACGCTAACGGCAGGTACTCGGGAAGACTCGCTAACAGCAGGTAAGCTCGGGAAGACTCGTGAAGATTTTTCAACATTGAAAAATGTCCACGAGAGCCCCGAGTACCGACGAGTGGCCATTACCGTAAATCTCCGAGTTCGAATCAGGGCAAACTCGGGTAACCTGAAGATGGACACAAAGTGCTGGAGTAACTCAGCGGGCCAGGCAGCATCTCTGGAGAGAAGGAATGGGTGATGTTTTGGGTCGAGACTCTTCTTCAAACTGAGCCTGACAGAGATAGGGCAGGTTGAGAGGTCAATTGCATGTGGGCCACATGCAGACAGGTGGGACTGGTGTAGATGGGACATTTTGGTTGGTGTGGGCAAGTTGGGCAAGTATGACTCAATGACTGTGCCAGCAGTTATAAAAGTGAACGGTGTGTCTGAGTTATAGAGTTATACAGCGTGGAAACAGGCCCTTCACCCTACCTGCCCACGACGACCAAGATTCCCTCTCTTTTTCCCCAGTCTCTTTTCACTAACATTTCAAAAAATAAAAATAAAAGGGGTGCACAGTGGCGCATGGGTGGAGCTCCAAGGAATAGAGTGCCCGTCCACTCAACCTCTCCCTCGAGTCCTGGCAACATCCTCGTACAGCTTCTCTGCACCATTTCCAGCTTGACAACATATTTCCTATAACATGGTGCACAAAACTGAACACAATGAAGGACAGCACGGTGGTGCAGCGGTAGAGTTGCTGCCTCGATCCTGACCACGGGTACTGTCTGTACGGAGTTTGCATGTTCTCCCTGTGACCTGCATGGGTTTCCTCCGAGATCTTCAGTTTCCTTCCACACTCCAAAGACGTCCAGGTTTATAGGTTAATTGGCTTGGTATCATTGTTAATTGTCCCTAGTGTGTGTAGGATAGTGTTAGTGTGCGGGGATCGCTGGTTGGGGCGGACCCGGTGCACCGAAAGGTCTGTTTTCACGCTGCATCTCTAAACTAAACTAAAGCTAAACTAATACTAAGTCCTCACCAACGACTTATACAACTGCAACATGATCTCCCAACTTCTATACGATGCTCTGAATGATGAAGACCAATGTGCGGAAAGCCTTTTTGACCACCCGATCTACCTACGATGACACTTTCAACAAACTATATACAACACTCCCCAGAGCCAGGCAGAGTGGGTGAGGAATTGGAGCTGCCTCAGAGAGTAGATCTGGCTTTGCTGTAGAAGGACATTACGTTGGAGGGGAAAGGGGAGGGGAAGAGGACAAAGGAGATATTATAGACAATAGACAATAGGTGCAGGAGGAGGCCATTCGGCCCTTCGAGCCAGCACTGCCATTCAATGTGATCATGGCTGATCATCCACAACCCTGTTCCTGCCTCCTCCCCATATCCCCTGACTCCGCTATCTTTAAGAGCCTTATCTAGCTCTCTCTTGAAAGTATCCAGAGAACCGGCCTCCACCGCCCTCTGAGACAGAAAATTCCACAGACTCACAACTCTCTCTCATTCTTAAACTGTGGCCCCTGGTTCTGGACTCCCCCAACATCGGCAACATGTTTCCTGCCTCTAGCGTGTCCATACACTAGGGGAAATTTACAGGAGCCATTTAACCTACAAACACGCACGTCTTTGGGATGTGGGAGGAAACCCGAGCACCCGGTGGAAACCCACGGCGTCAAAGGGAGAACGTGAAAACTCCGTACAGAAAGTACATGTGCCCGTGGAGAAAAGGAATAGGTTTCGGGTCGAGACCCTTCTTCAGACCTAGTCTTCTTAGGTCTTCTTGGGTGACCCGAAACGTCACCTATTCCTTTTCTCCACAGATGCTGTCTGACCCGCTGAGTTACTCCAGCTTTTTGTGGCTATCTCCTGTTTTAGAACTGTTTTTTTTTCCTTGAAACGCATATCACAAGGAGAACGTGCAAACTCCGTACAGACAGCACCAGTAGCCAGGATCGAGCCCGAATCTCTGGCGCTGTGAAGCAGCAACTCTACCACTGCCTCTAGATTCTATCAGCTTGATCTACCGACTCATAGAACATTGTTTTCTTGGGAACTGCATCATCATTTTGAAGTTCTCGTTCATTTTATTGATTTTTCTCGGCTGAGAGTGTTATTACAATAAATTGTGTGTGTAGAATTATTGCAAACATTGTCAACAATTTACCACACAACAAACTACCACTTTTTTCTCCAGTGGTGACCTGTTTTCACAGGTAGTCTCTCTGGGTGAAAAGGTTTTTCCTCATCGTTCTAAGTAGCCTACCCCTTATTCTTAAAGTGTGGCCCCTGGTTCTGGACTCCCGCAACATAGATACATAGATACATAGAAAATAGGTGCAGGAGTAGGCCATTCGGCCCTTCGAGCCTGCACCGCCATTCAATATGATCATGGCTGATCATCCAACTCAGTATCCCGTACCTGCCTTCTCTCCATACCCCCTGATCCCTTTAGCCACAAGGGCCACATCTAACTCCCTCTTAAATATAGCCAATGAACTGTGTGAAAAATGTTTTTCTCATCTCGGTCTTAAAGGATTTCCCCTCTATCCTTAAGCTGTGACCCCTTGCCCTGGACTTCCCCAACATCGGGAACAATCTTCCTGCATCTAGCCTGTCCAATCCCTTAAGAATTTTGTAAGTTTCTATAAGATCCCCCTCAATCTTCTAAATTCTAGCGAGTACTTCATATTAAAGTCCTGACATCCCAGGAATCAGTCTGGTGAACCTTCTCTGTACAATGGCAAGAATGTCTTTCCTCAGATTTGGAGACCAAAACTGTACGCAATACTCCAGGTGTGGTCTCACCAAGACCCTGTACAACTGCAGTAGAACCTCCCTGCTCCTATACTCAAATCATTTTGCTATGAATGCTAACATACCATTCGCTTTCTTCACTGCCTGCTGCACCTGCATGCCTACTTTCAATGACTGGTGTACCATGACACCCAGGTCTCGTTGCATCTCCCCTTTTCCTAATCGGCCACCATTTAGATAATAGTCTGCTTTCCTGTTTTTGCCACCAAAGTGGATAACCTCACATTTATCCACATTATACTGCAACATTGGGAACTAGCGTGTCCAAACCATTAACAATCTTATATGTTTCAATAAGATACCCTCTCATCCTTCTAAACAAGCCCAGCCACTCCATTCTCTCAGCATATGACAGTCCCGCCATCCCGGGAATTAACCTTGTAAACCTACGCTGCACTCCCTCAACAGCAAGAATGTCCTTCCTCAAATTAGGGAACCAAAATTGCACACAATACTCCAGGTGTGGTCTCACCAGGGCCCTACGCAGGTCACAGGGAGAACGTACAAACTCCATGCAGACAGCACCCATAGTCAGGATTGAACCGGGGTCTCTGGCGCTGTGAGGCTGCAACTCCGCCGCTGCGCCACCGTGCCGCCCCCCTTTACTTTTATTTCTGTGAGATTTCAGGGAAAGAAACTGGGGAAAAGATGGGGCATGATGGCCGGCATGGGCAGGTTGGGCCGAAGGGCCTGGTCCCGCACTGTGGGACTCTATGACACGCCACTCACGTTGCTAATTGCTGACAGGGCTGGTGAGGAATTGCCACAGCCCCGCAGAGTAGATCTGGCTTAGCCGAGGGAAGGACGTGGCGTTGGAGGTTGAGGTGGGCGGGAAAGAGGACAAAGGAGATCCGCCAGCTGCCGGGCCGACCCGTCCCCCCGTTTCCCCCGCCGCGTTCATGCGCCGGCCACATGTGGCGTTGCCGTGATACTCACGTAGAGCAGGTGCTTGTTGGCGCTGGTCTCCTGGAGAGCACTGAAGACCTTTGTGATGCCGTGACGTGCGTTCTGCTGGCCCACCAGGTTCTGCAACGCATCTGGAAAAGCAGAGCACTGGTTACCTCAGCCCGCCTCACCAACGTGATCTCCCGGTTGCCAAACACTTCAACTCCCCCTCCCATTCCCACACTGACCTTTCTCTCCTGGGCCGCTTCCATTGTGAGGAGGCCAAACGCAAACTGGAGGAACAGCTCCTCGTATTTCGCTTGGGCAGCTTACACCGCAGCGGTACGAATATAGATTTAGTTTAGATTAGTTTAGGCTAACAACACGAGTAGGGAACGCGGACGGAACGCTGAAGGACGAGAAGCCGAAGCCAAGAAGTCGAGGCCAAGATGCCGAATGGACATCACGTCGAAAAGCCGGGATACTGACACGACACGACGCCGATAGGAAATGGCGTCGATAGGAAATGATGTCGAACGGACATGAAGTAGAAAATTCATGGCGTCGAATGGACATTGAGCCGAAATGATAAATAGGTCTGAAACACTTTTTAAAAATCTATATTTGCTGCAAGAATTGTTACATTTTGAAATAGTTAAATTGTTGTACCTTGTACGTCTCCGGGGACTGGATTGGTCCGACACCTTGTCAGTTATTGACAAATGTCAGCGATTGGTCCAGACCCCCGTGTCCATCACATCACTACCTCTGTGGCAATCACAGCAGCTTGGAGTCACTGCAACCATTTTACAAATGCAATCTCAAGCTCCCCCCCCCCCCCAACCCCCCGGCCAGTGGTGTGATGGACACGAAGGTCTGGACCAATCGCTGACCTTTGTCGATGACTGACAAGGTATCGGACCAATCCCGTCCCCAGAGACGTCGTGTCCGTTCGGCGTCTTGTCTGTTCGATGTCAGGTCCGTTCTGCGTCATGCCCGTTCTGCGTCATGTCCGTTCTGCGTCATGTCCGTTCTGCGTCATGTCCATTCTGCGTCATGTCCGTTCTGCGTCATGTCCGTTCGGTGTCGTGTCTGTTCGGCGTCGTGTCCGTTTGGTATCTTGGCTTTTCGGCGTGATGTACATTCAGCATCTTGGCTTCGGCTTCTCTAGTCCATCGACATCCTGTCTGCACACGCGCGGAAACAGGCCCCTTGGCCCGCCGAATCCGCACCGACCAGCGATCCCCACACACCAACATTATCAGTGTATCTCTAAATTAAACCAATCTCTGACTAAAGAAATTACTTCTCATCTCCTTTCTAAAGGAAAGTCCTTTTATTCTGAGGCTCTGGTCCTAGACCCTCCCACAAGTGTAAACATCTTCTCCACATCCACTCTATCTAAGTCAGTCGAATCCTTCCACACATGCTGACTGACGCACCGAGTTTGTCCAGCGTTTGTTATTTGAGTCACGACTGCCAATCACAGTGACTTAGCAGTCTCACACAGGACGTGACACTCCTTTGCCCCACTCTGCTCTGTTGTTGCTCGTTCTTGATTATCTGGACGAATATTACACTTAGAACATTTAATCAGAAACCCGGTTATTATGGATAGTTTTGTAGTTCTGGTTAAAATCAGCGGCTTGCACATTTCTTATAGCGGCACGGTGGCACAGCGGTAGAGTTGCTGCCTCACAGCGCCAGAGAACCGGGTTCCATCCTGACTACGGGCGCTGTGTGTACGGAGTTTGTACGTTCTCCCCGTGACTTGCGTGGGTTTTGGCCGGGCGCTCCGGTTTCCTCCCACATCCCAAAGACGTGCAGGTTTGTAGGTTAATTGGCTTTGGTATAAATGTAAATTGTCCCTAGTGTGAGTAGGATAGTGTTAGTGTGCGGGGATCGCTGGTCGGCGCGGACTCGGTGGGCCGAAGGGGCCTGTTTCCGCGCTGTATTTCTAAACTAAATTGAAACTCAATTGGATATTGCCCCTAGTGTGTAGGATAGTGCTTTATCGATACAGCGCAGAAATAGGTCCTTCGGCCCACCGAGCCCGCGCCGACCAGCAATCCCCGTACACTAGCAGTATCCTACACACCAGCAATCCCCGTACACTAGCACTATCCTACACACCTGCAATCCCCGTACACTAGCACTATCCTACACACCAGCAATCCCCGTACACTAGCACTATCCTACACACTAGCAATCCCCGTACACTAGCACCATCCTACACACTAGCAATCCCCGTACACCAGCACCATCCTACACACCTGCAATCCCCGTACACTAGCACCATCCTACACACATCCCTGTACACTAGCACCATCCTACACACATCCCTGTACACTAGCACTATCCTACACACCAGCAATCCCCGTACACTAGCACCATCCTACACACTAGCAATCCCCGTACACTAGCACTATCCTACACACCAGCAATCCCCGTACACTAGCATTATCCCACACACCAGCAATCCCCGTACACTAGCACCATCCTACACACATCCCTGTACACTAGCACTATCCTACACACTAGCAATCCCCGTACACCAGCACTATCCTACACACCTGCAATCCCCGTACACCAGCACTATCCTACACACTAGCACCATCCTACACACTAGCACCATCCTACACACTAGCAATCCCCGTACACTAGCACCATCCTACACACTAGCAATCCTCGTACACTAGCACCATCCTACACACTAGCAATCCCCGTACACCAGCACCATCCTACACACTAGCAATCCTCGTACACTAGCACCATCCTACACACTAGCAATCCCCGTACACCAGCACCATCCTACACACTAGCAATCCTCGTACACTAGCACCATCCTACACACTAGCAATCCCCGTACACTAGCACTATCCTACACACCAGCAATCCCCGTACACTAGCACCATCCTACACACTAGCAATCCCCGTACACTAGCAATCCCCGTACACCAGCGATCCCCGTACACTAGCATTATCCTATACACACTGGCAATCCCTGTACACTAGCACTATCCTACACACTTTACCGAAGCCAATTAACTTTCAAACCTGTACGTCTTTGGAATGTGGGAGGAAACCGGAGCACCCGGAGAAAACCCACGCAAGTCATGGGGGAAAAGGTACAAACCCCGTACAGACAGCACCCCTCGTCAGGATGGAACCCGGGTCTCTGGCGCTGTGAGGCAGCAACTCTACCGCTGCACCACCGTGCCGCCCTTAGTGTAAGGGGTGATTGCTGGTCGTTGCGGACTCGGCGGGCCGAAGGGCCTGTTTCCTTTAGAGCTGTGTCTCCAAAGGTCTGAAGTAAAGTCTAATGTTAACGCGAGCTAGTCCGTGCCGTGCCTGGAATGTTATCGAGTAGTTTCTGCTGGGCTTTGTGCTTCGTCTCCAACCGCTGCTGCTCAGTCCGTGGAGCTGTAGTGGGCGCCAATTTACCATTTGGCCAGAAGGCATCTCGAAAGACGTTGATGTAGCAAACCAGCATCTGCTCACTCACCATCCAGTTGATAGTGTCGCGAATTTGCCTGAAATAAAAGACACCAGTAAACCTGTGATGGTCAAACAATTAACTGCGTCTAAAAACAGGTTAATTTTAAGAACACAACTGGAACAGAAGACGGTGAATCCGTGGAATTCATTAACGCAGACGGACATGGAGGCCAAGTCAATGGATATTATTTTCACATTCATAAGTTCTAGGAGCAGAGTGAGGCCATTCGGCCCATCAAGTCGACCCCGCCATTCAATCATGGCTGATCCATCTCTCCCTCTTTGCCCCATTCTCCTGCCTTCTCCCCATAACCCCTGACGCCTTTAAGGCAGAGATTGATAGATTCTTGATTAGTTCGGATGCCAGGGGCTACGGGGAGAAGGCAGGAGAATGGGGCTTCTCCTCCAGAAGGAACACCATCCCGAGCTGGGAATATATCACTGTTCCATCATCGTTGCTGCACGCAAATAGTCTCACTCCTCCCCAAAAGCATCAATGACCAGAAAGACCAGAAAGACAGCACCAGTCAGCTCACCACCACTTCTCATGAGGAGTGAGCATAAAATGATGGCTTCATCAATAACGCTCATATCCCTAAAGTTGATAAGTTTCAGTCTGGTCACATCTACGACCATTCAATGGCACGGAGAATGTAGATACTCCGTGTAGGTACAGGGAATGTACGTTGCAGGTACTATCACAACGTTTGCAGGTACCTTCACATTTAAGAAACATTTCAGTTGTCAAGCTGGAAAGGGTGCAGGGGAGGATTTACGAGGATGTTGCCAGGAACTCGAGGGCCTCAGCTACAGGGAGAGGTTGAGCAGGCTGGTACTCTATTCCTTGGAACGCAGGAGGATGAGGGGTGATCTTATAGAGGTGTACAAAATCATGAGATCGACAGATCGGGTAGACGCACAGCATCTCTTGCCCCAGAGCATGTGAATCGAGAACCAGAGGACAGGTTTAAGAAGGGGGAAAGCTTTAATAGGAATCTGAGGGGTAACTTTTTTACACAAAGGGTGGTGGGCGTATGGAACGAGCTGCTAGAGGAGGTAGTTGAGGCAGGGGCTATTGTTCAGATTAGTTTATTGTCACGTGTACCGAGGTACAGTGAAAAGCTTTTTGTGTCTTACAGTGTATAGGCACATGCAACGTTTATTAAACTTTAGACAGGTATATGGACTGAATAGGGTTAGAGGGATAAGGGCCAAACGCAGGCATAGAAACATAGACGTAGAAACATAGGAAATAGGTGCAGGAGTAGGCCATTCGGCCCATCATGGCTGATCATCCCCAATCAGTACCCTGTTCCTCCTTTCTCCCCACATCCCTTGATTCCGTTAGCCCTAAGATCTAACCCCAGGCAGTGTAAATGGTGAGTGTGGGCAAGTTGGGCCGATGGCCTGTTTCCGTGCTGTCTGACTCGATGACTCTATGAGAAAGCAATGTGATAACCATTCCAACATCCCGGATTTGATATTCAAATCCCCAAACAGAGGATTATGTTGAGGGTGGTTCTGAATAATATTCTTGAGCTGCCATTCTTGTTATCACCACTAATTTGAACAGAAGATAAACACCTCCAGTTCACATTATCTTGCCTTCCGGCTTAGAGCTTGTTCTTCTGATGAAAATAATTAAAAATTTGAAAGATTATGGATCTGAATATGTAGTTTACAAGTCCCCGGAGATGTTAATGCAGCATACAAAACTGATTAGACATAGTGAATGGAATGAGGTACTGACAACTGACATTACACCAACGTTACATGACCTTCATATTCCATTATTCAGTGCAGTCTTCATGAAACAATTTGACAATGAACCCTGCCAAAGAGTTGATTAAAGCACGACAACTGCATTTTATGGCCAGTATAATTGAAGCGAGCTTAATCTTTCCACATTTGAAAGGTTCAGTTCTTAAACAGTTTCCAGCAATTTCCAGCAATTTCCATCCACTTAGGTTGATTTACTGTGAGCGCTGACAGAGAAATAGGAAGATCAATTTGCTGCACTCGACATTCGCCAAGTCGTGTTTGGGTCGGCACAGAGGCTCAGCGGATAGTTTAGTTTAGAGATACAGGGTGGGAACAGGCCCTTCAGCTCACCGAGTCTACACGCACCAGCGTTCCCCGCACACTAAAGGGCCTGTCCCACTTACCGATTATTTTCGGCAGCTGCCGGCGTCGTATCAGTGTCGCCAAAAGATTTTGAACATTTCAAAATCCAGCGGCGACAAAAACAATGTTGCGACACTTGATGAAACACGTCAATACATCGTCACGCCGCGACACGCCGCTAATTTTTCGGTGACCTGATACATCAGTCAATGATGCCGGCAGTCGCCGAAAAAAATCGCCAAGTGGGACAGGCCCTTAACACTGGCCCACACACACTAGGGACAAGTTCCATTTATACCAAGCCAATTAACCTGCAAACCTGTACATCTTTGGACTGTGGGAGGCAACCGAAGATCTCGGAGAAAACCCTCGCAGGTCACGGGGAGAACGTACAAACTCCGTACCGACAGCACCGGTAGTCAGGATTGAACGCGGGTTTCTGGCGCTGTGAGACAGCGACTCAACCGCTGCGCCACCGTGCCGCAGTTCAATGTTGTTACTGTACCTGCTTCAGCTACCTCCTCCGACATCACGTCCCATCTACCAAGTTGCCCCTCGGGTTCCCACCAAATCGCTTCCCTACTTAATCTACAAACACGCACGTCTTTGGGATGTGGAAGGAAACCGGGGCATCCGGTGTAAACCCATACGGCCACAGGAACACACGACGACACTGACAACATTTAACGCCAGCACGGTGGCGCAGTGGTAGAGTTGCCACCTTACGGCCCCAGACACTCGGGTTCAATCCTGACAACGGATTTTGTACGTACTCCCCATGAACCTGTGCACATTAGTAGGTTATAAATAGTTTCTAGTGTGTAGGATAACACTAGTGCGTCAACTAGGTCAATTGGCTTCAGTGAACACAAAATTGTCAATTGCCCCCAGTGTACGGGGTAATTGCTGGTCGGTGGGCCGAAGGGCCTGTTTCCATGCTGTTACTCTAAAGTAAAGTCTAAAGACGAGTTTCCCAACGCACTTTATCGTCTAAACAGTTAACGTCTCTGGTTTGGGACCCTTCATCAGTTCTGCCTTCCCTGCTGAGGGTTTGGTACATTTTCAGTTTTTTTACTTTGTGCAAAATTTTGATTCACAAATAGCTGTTCATGGATACAAGAGTTGGACATCACAAAACTGCAGAAGTACAATGGGGGGGAGGGGACGGAGGGGGGAGGGGGGGAGGGGGGGAGTAGGGGAGGGGGGGAGGGGGGGGGGGGGGTAGGAAAGGTACTTACTTATTGATTGTCCTTCCAAAAGTAACTTGTACCAGAGCAATAAGTGTCTTCCTGACCCATTTGAACACTGTGAAGTAGAGGTGAATAAGATGAAACTTACTGAAAGACTAAAATCACATTATATTTTAGAGTCATACATTTTAATGTGAAACAGGCCTTTCGGCCCAACTTGCCCACAATGACCAACATGTCCCATCTACACTAGTCCCACCTGCCTGCGTTTGGCCCATATCCCTCCAAACCTGGCCTATCCACGTACCTGTCTAACTATTTCTTAAACGTTGCGACAGTCCCAGCCTCAACTACATACTCCGGCCACTCGTTGCGTACACCCACCACCCTTTGTGTGAAAAAGTCACCCCTCAGGTTCCTATTAAATCTTAAACTTATGAATTGAGGTTTTCGATTCCCCTACTCAAGGCAAGAGACTGTACCCGATCTATTCCTCTCATGATTTTGTACACCTCTATAAGATCACCCGTCATCCTTCTGCGCTCCAAGGAAATAAAGTCCCAGCCTGCTCAACCTCTCCCTATAGCTCACACCCTCTAGTCCTGGCAACATCCTTGTAAATCTTCTCTACACCCTTTCCAGCTTGACAACATGTTTCCTAAAACGTGGTGTCCAGAACTGAACATAATACTCTAACTGTGGCCTCACCAATGTCTTATATAAATGCAACATGACTTCCCAACTTCTATGCTCATTTTTGCTTTCTTCTCCATATAAATTGGAGCAAAGTTTGACCAGGTTAAAATATTGCAACTGATGAGCTCTCTCCTAGAATACAAATGAAACACCTCCTGTATAAAACTGGAATAAAGCCAATCCAACAACAGAAAAAACAGACATAAGGAACTGCAGATGCTGGTTAAAAAAAAAAAGAGACAAAGTGCTGGATTAACTCAGCAGATCAGGCATCTCTTGTACATTAGCACTATCCCACACACTAGGGACAAATTACTTATTTTACCGAAGCCAATTAATCTACAAACCTGTACGTCTTTGGAGTGTGGGAGGAAACTGTAGCACCCGGAGAAAACCCACGCAGGTCACGGGGAGAATGTACAAAATCCATACAGACAGCACCTGTAGTCAGGATCGAACCTGGGTCTTGGCGCTACCACTGCGCCACCGTGACCGCCCCATCCATGTTCCCCAGGGATGCTGCCTGACCCGCTGAGTGACTCCAGCACTTTGCTGCAGTAACTCAGAAGGATGCTTAAAAGGATGAGAGGGTATCTTATTGAAACATGTAAGGTTAATAAGGGTTTGGACACGCTTAGAGGCAGGAAACATGTTCCCAATGTTGGGGGAGTCCAGAACCGGAGGCCACAGTTTAAGAATAAGGGGTAAGCCATTTAGAACGGAGATGAGGAAAAACTTTTTCACACAGAGGGTTGTGAATCTGTGGAATTCTCTGCCTCAGAAGGGCAGTGGAGGCCGGTTCTCTGGGTGTTTTTAAGAGAGAGTTAGAGAGAGCTCTTAAAGATAGCGGAGTCAGGGGAAATGGGGAGAATGCAGGAACGGGGTACTGATTGTAGATGATCAGCCATGATCATATTGAATGGTGGTGCTGGCTCGAAGGGCCGAATGGCCTACTCCTGCACCTATTGTCTATTGTGTCTTTTCTTTTAAAAATACCAAAATCACGTTGACATATCTGTTTTTAAAACATAACAGTTTAAAACCCCTTCTATATTTTGATGTTTTAAGCATGGGGGTGTCAATGTGGTTACTCTTCAAGGAAAATCACATTGACCTCGATGTATCAAGAATGTCACTTATTTTTTACTTCAATATTATATCAATAATACTTTGTTCAAAGAAAACAGGTCACCACAGGAGAAAAAAGTAGTAGTTTGTTGTGTGGTAAATTGATTCCAATGTTTGCTATAATTCTACACACTCAATTTATTGTAATAACACTCTCAGCCGAGAAAAATCAATAAAATGAACGAGAACTTCAAAATGATGATGCAGTTCCCAAGTAAACAATGTTCTATGAGTTGACAGATCAAGCTGAAAGAATCTAGAGGCAGCGGTAGAGTTGCTGCCTCACAGCGCCAGAGACCCGGGTTCGATCCTGACTACAGGTGCTGTCTGTACGGAGTTTGCACGTTCTCCTTGTGATATGCGTTTCAAGGGAAAAAAAAACAGACACAAAAGCAGGAGTAACTCAGCGGGTCAGTCAGCATCTGTGGAGAAAAGGAATAGGTGACGTTTCGGGCCACCTAAGAAGACCTAAGAAGACCAGGTTGGAAGAAGGGTCTCGACCCGAAACTTCACTAATTCCTTTTTCTCCACGGGCACATGTACGGAGTTTTCACGTTCTCCCTTTGACGGAGTCAGGGGATATGGGGAGAAGGCAGGAACAGGGTACTGATTGGAGATGAGCAGCCATGATCACATTGAATGGAGGTGCTGGCTCAAAGGGCTGAATGGCCTACTCCTGCACCTATTGTCTATTGTATAGGGAGTGGATGACAAAGTGGGATAACATAGATTAGCGCAGCGGTAGAGTTGCTGCCTTACAGCGTCAGAGACCCATGTTCAATTCTGTCCGCAGGTGCTGTTTTTACAGAGTTTGTAATTTCTCCCTGTGAGTGTGGGGGTTTTCTCCGGGTGCTCCGGTTTCCTCCCACATTCCAAAGGTGCACAGGTTTGTAGGTTAATTGGCTTCGGTAAAAATTGCAAATAGTCCCTAGTGTCTGTATCTCTAAACTAAGTTAGATCTTTCATTCCAACACCATCCACCACATTCTGGCTTACTTTAGTTAAGATACAGCACAGAAACAGGCCCTTCGGCCCACCGAGTCCAGGCCGGCCAGTGATCCCCGCACACTAACTCTATCCTACACACACTAGGGGCAATTTAGGAATAAGTTAGGTCTTTATTCTCTGGAGCGCAGAAGGTTAAGGGGGGACTTGATAGAGGTCTTTAAAATGATGAGAGGGATAGACAGAGTTGATGTGGACCAGCTTTTCCCTTTGAGAATAGGGAAGATTCAAACAAGAGGACATGACTTCAGAATTAAGGGACAGAAGTTTAGGGGTAACATGAGGGGGAACTTCTTTATTCAGAGAGTGGTAGCGGTGTGGAATGAGCTTCCAGTGGAAGTGGTGGAGGCAGGTTCGTTGGTATCATTTAAAAATAAGTTGGATAGGCATATGGATGAGAAGGGAATGGAGGGTTATGGTATGAGTGCAGGCAGGTGGGACTAAGGGTAAAAAGTTGTTCGGCACGGACTTGTAGGGCCGAGATGGCCTGTTTCCGTGCTGTAATTGTTATATGGTTATATGGTTAATTTACAATATACAATTTTTTACTGAAGCCAATCACCCTGCAAATCTGTACCCGTTTGGAGTGTGGCAGGAAACCGGAGCACCCGGAGAAAACCCACGCAGGTCACGGGGAGAACGTACAAACTCAGTTCAGACAGCACCCGTAGTCAGGATCGAACCCGGGTCTCTGGCGCTGCAAGGCAGCAACTCCACCGCTGCGCCAGCGTGCCGTTCTGAGCACCACATTACACAGAGGTAGACACCAACTGCTGGAGTAACTCAGCGGGACAGGCAGCATCCCTGAAGAAAGGTCTCGACCCGAAACGTCACCCATTCCTTCTCTCCAGAGATGCTGCCTGCCCCGCTGAGTTACTCCGGCAGTTTGAGTCTATCTTCGATTTTAAACCAGCATCTGCAGTTTCTTCCACCACATTACAAACACGGGCATAATGGAAACATAGTGAGTTGACTTACTTCCCCTGAGCTCAAAGATCTCCGCAATGAGCATAAAACAAGGTTCGGCAAGCGAGTCTTTTTTGCAGTCAACCTCATCTCCGTAGTCCGATAGATCACTGTCCTCCTCAGTTTCCTCCTGAGTACAGCAACAGGATAAAACACAACAAAAACACATAGGCCGTGCGAAGTTACAGGGATGAGATGCCAAGGAGGCAGCCCGAGAGACTAAGTGTGGGGACAGAAGGTACAGCGAAAAGCTTTTGTTGCTTGCTAACCAGTCAATAGGCAATAGACATTCGAGTCAGCCATGACTCAATGTGATCATGGCTGATCATCCCCAATCAGTACCCCGTTCCTGCCTTCCCCCCATATCCCCTGACTCCGCTATCTTTAACGGAAAAATATTTAACGAAAAAACAGTCAACGGAAAGACAATGCATGATTACAATCGAGCCATTCACCATGTACAGTGTAGATGATAGGGGAATAACGGTTAGTGCCAGGAAACATCAGCAAAGTCCGGTCGAGGATAGTCCGAGGGTCTCAAATGAGGGAGATAGATGTTCAGCGCTGCTCTCTGGTTGTGGTAGGATGGTTCAGTTGCCTGATGAAGAGCTGGGAAGAAACTGTCCCTGAATCTGGAGGTGTGCGTTTTCACACTTCTGTACCTTTTACCTGATGGGAGAGGGGAGAAGAGGGAGTGGCCAGGGTGCGACTGGTCCTTGATGATGCTGCTGGCCTTGCCGAGGCAGCGTGAGGTGTAGATGGAATCAATGGAAGGGAGGTTGTTTGTGTGATGGTCTGGGCTGCGTCCACAATTCTCTGCAACTTCTTGCAGGTCTTGGGTGGAGCTGTTCCCAAACCGTGTTGTGATGCATCCCAGTCATTTATCTCATTGAATTCACATCCTCTACGTGGCAAAACAGGGATATCGATTACCCCGGCGAGAGGGCCTGAACATCGGGCTGTCTGTAGCGGTGATTGCGGAGGGTTCAAAGACCCCGACCACGGGTGAACAAAGAGGAAGGTGACTGAATTTTACTTCGAAGTCACGTGAGTGACTACGTGAAGAACCCGCTCAGCGCGCATGCGCAGCATTAATACCAGCAGTGCAACAGCGGCTGCAGCGGGAGTTAGGCGCTCCCGCTACAGAATGAAACGGACCGTCAGGTGAGTACCCTGAGGTCGGGTTTCTATTACAGGGGAGCCTTTTTCTGCTTGTGTTTTACAGGCAGAGAGAAAGGCTCTGGAACAAAACTGTCCCCCGTTCGAGGAGGAACGTTTTCCGTCGGGGAGGGGGGCAGCAACAGGCGGTAGGAGCGTTTACCCGGTGTTCCGCTATTCCCCGACACCGTGCCGAGCCCAGCCCGCTAGTACCTGAGCAGCGGGCTGGATGCATAGCCACCCGAAGAGGCATCCGGCAGGTGTTTTTCCCGATTTGGGACGGGACGTCTCTCCACCCACACGGGGGGAGAGAGAGCCGCCTGAGCCGCTGGAGCGGCTCTCGGAGCAGGTGCCTGCGAGACGCGCTGCTTGAGGGGCGCTCTCGCTACACAAGGCACAAAAGCTCTAGAAGAACCTGTCCCCCGCTCGACTCCAGCGGAGGAGCGTTCCATTGCAGGGCGGGCAGCAACAGGCGGTAGGAACAATTACCGGGCACTCCGCTATCCCCATCACCTCGCCGAGCCCAGTCCCGCTAGTGCCTGAGCTGCGGGCTGGATGTTTAGCCATCCGAAGAGGCATCCGGCCGGTGGCTTCCGACTTGTCGGAGGGGACGTCTCTCCACCCGTATGGGAGAGAGACAGCCGCCTGAGCCGCTGGAGCGGCTCCTGGAGCAGGAGCTCCTGCGAGACACGCTACGTGAGGGGCAGTCTCGCTGGAGGGTTCAGGCATACCCTCCACAGTGCCTAGGCACTGCCCATCGCTTCCTCCTTAGTGTGGTTAGCTTTGGGGTGACCAGGGCTGGGCTGGTCATGAAGAGGGGGTCGCTGGCTGAAGAATTCGGGAGTATGCCAGGGGTGCAGGAACAGGAAGAGCTGCTGGGTGTGTGTGGACCGCTACGTGGCTACCCCACGTGCAGGAAGGCCATTAGAGCCTAAAAACTAACGGCCAGCGTTGACCACCTCTCCGACAGGCACCTACAGGAGCAGGTGGTTAATAAGGCTTAAAATGTACAGCTCCAATGAATTATAGTCCTTCAAAGTGCCGGCACTCAACAGCCAAATCTGGGGGCACGTCGGGACAAATACTCGGACAGGAGCTGATACTGCAGCGGATCCTCAGGATCCTGACGTCAGCCATCACACCATTTGCTCGTTTTCTGTGGACAATACGGAGATGACCACTAACTAACAAATCACTCTCGCACTGTTGTGCAACACGCAGAGCGAGATAAATTACCTCCGTATATAAATCATAAGATCTGCCCTAAATCCCGAATTTGGGTTGTGCTAAACCCCAGCCACTGAGTCAGCCTCACTGCTCTTTGGCAAAAAACCTCATGGGAATAAACTTTCGGCCTCATGAGGTCAGGCCCCAGGACGAGCAAACCCCAAAAATAAAATACCCAAGCGGCAGCACCCCATCGCGTCCACCAGTCGACGTCTACCATATGGGACTGGTGAAAGCTCGGGGACAGCATTTTTTTATGCCCGGGAGTCTTTTAGACCACGGCCCAGAGCAGGACCGCATGGTAAATGCGCCACCCCCCAACATCACCGCCACGTCAGACAACGCGCCAGACTCGCTGGTCTGGGAAGAGACAGAAGAAATGCCCATATCCATGGAGGTAGGTGGGTCTGGTGCCTACAAGAATATATAAAATAAGGAATCTAATTTCTAAGGATACTTTATGGCAAGCATTGGCCTCAAATATGCTTACTATTCAGTACCCATTCAAAAGGATCTACGCAGATACCTAAAATTTACCTGGATGGGGCAACTATGACAGTTAAAGCATTACCCCATGGGGTAACGTCAGCTCAAGGTTATTCATCAAGATACTAAAACCAGCCCTGGCAAAACTAATAAGAAGACCATGGAATTGGCTATGTCAGCTGTTTTTCAGCTACAAAACAGTTTTCGAAACCCTGGGGTTTGTTTTACATCCAGATAAATCAAAGTTGAAGCCATCCACTATCATGGACTACTTAGACTTCACAATTAATTCAGTCCATATGACTGTAACTTTGCCAAAAGACAAAACGGTTGAATTGGCACAATTATGCCACAATTTAATGGTCAACGAGCAACCAACTATTCGACAAGTAGCAAGAGTAATTGGGAAAATGGTAGCAGCATTCCTGGCTACACAATTCGGACCATTGCATTATAAAATATACAAAGAGCAAAGGTACAGGCATTAAAATATCATGCAGGTCATTATGATTGGGTCATGAAATTACCCACTGAAACTATATCAAAAACAGTTGGCATAGTTTCAGCCCTATCATTATCTAACAGGTGGTAGATGGACTAACCTAAAGTCATCATTACTACTTACACGGGGCATTAATTATTTAGCGATGTTGGGTGCCTTTTATGGATTAAAAGCATATACATCAAATATGCATCACTGCTTGTACGGTTACAAATGGATAATACTACGGTGGTGGCCTACATTAACATTATGGGAGGCATAAAATCGTTATCATGCGACAAATTGGTCAACACAATTTGGCAATGGTGTGTCAAAAAGACATATTTGACTATCAGCAACTTACCTATCAGGTAAGCTAAATACAGTGGCAGACACCAGGTCACGCAAATTCAATGACAACATCGAATGGATGTAAAACCCAAAGTATTTGCAAAAATTATCAAGCTATATGGCACGCCAGATATCGATTTATTTGCATCAAGGCTAAATCACCAGATACCTATGCATGTCGCTTGGGAACCAGACCCAGAGGCAGCAGCGGTAGTAGATGCCTTCATGCTGGATTGGGGAAATTCCTTCTTCTATGTTTTCCCTCCCTTCTGCCTCATCAGTCAGGTACTACGAAAAATACAGATGGACTCTGCATCAGGGTTTGATAGTACCTGACTGGCCTACACAGCCATGGTTCCCAGTACTGCACGACATGTTTGTTGAAACACCGATGGTATTCCCCAGTGACCCAGAGTTGTTAACTCACCCGGTATCAGGCATAAGCCACCCATGCCATGAGAAAATCAAACTCATGGGTTGCAGGGTTTTAAACAGACCTTATCTGGAACTGGGATTGTCAGAACAAACCATCAACACCATGTCAGCATCCCTTTCGAACATCCACTAAGAAGCAGTACTTAACCAGCATCAAGAAATGCGAGAAGTACTGCCAGGAAACAAGGACCACGTACACAACAGCAACAGTCACCAACGCACTGGAGTTCCTGGCCTACCTACACCACAAAGAGGAATCAGCTACAGTGCCGTCAACACAGCAAGGAGTGCCCTGTCTGCTTATTTGAAACCAGCACCAGGACAACAGCCGATGGGATCCCATCCACTGGTGGTCAAATTAATGAAGGGCATCTATAACATCAAACCCCTAGACCAAGGTATACCCATTTATGGGATGTCAGTGTGGTCCTGACGTACCTCAGGGGATGGCCACCAGCCAGGTCCCCCAGCCTCGAACAAACTACCCTGAAAACGCTCATGTTGATGGCACTTGTATCCACTCGGAGGGTCCAGTCACTACATCGATTGCGACTGGACAACATGGTGACCACCCCAGACCAGATCTCGTTCATCATCCAGGGTCTGGTAGAACAGAGCAGGCCAGGTATAGCCAATCTGAACAAACTAGGTTCTATAATGACCAACCCCACTCACCCACTCCATGCCCTGAAGGTGATCAAGAGCAGCATCTTCAGTCAGAGGCTGATTGCACCAATGTGCAAAACGGAGAGACATAGGAAGTCCTGTTTACCAGCTGCTATAAGATTATATAATGCGCATAAATAACTGCACTTTTTAAAAATTAATTGTATTTTAACTTGTATTTTAACGTATTTTAACTTGTTAAGTATGGAAGCCATTTGAGGAAATGTGTGGTGTTATGTCTGTCTTGAAGCTGTCGTGGCACTGTAATTTCCTGAAAAGGATTATTAAAGGTATAATCTAATCTAATCTAATCCAGTTGTGGTGTTCCGGGCTTACCCGCCAGAGCCGCGGTTGTGTGTCATGACCTATCTACTATATTATATAGACATAACCTATAACATCAGAGGGAGTGAAAAAGCCTTATGGGTCAGCCACAAAAAACCTCATGGCCGGGTAACGAGCCAAACCATTGCAAGATGGCTCAAGCAGGTACTAAAGGCTGCCGGAATAGGCTAACTTTTTTCAAATCTCATTCCACCAGGGCAGCGTCTACATCAACGGCCGAAAGAATGGACGTACCGGTTGACCATATTCTGACGACAGCAGAATGGTCGAGGGAAACGACATTCAGAAATTTTTACAATAAGCCGTTGACGAAACCTGACTTGTTTGCAGAAAATTTTTACAAACTGCAAATATTTAATTTAAGCCCGGGGGAGCAATTTAATTTGTTATTGTTACTAAATACCATTTTTGTTTCTCGAAAAACAGATTCATTGGTTGGTTACGATAACACACTTCCTCCCTCAAGAACTTCGGCAGTGAGTGAAATAAAACTGTTACACGGTTTGAAATCACAGAGCTTTGAAGTCTTCACGTAGTCACTCACGTGACTCCGAAGTAAAATAGTAAGATTAAACGAGAACTTACCAGTTTGAAGTTTGATCTGTATTTTATGAGGAGTTCCGATGAGGGATTACGTGCCCTCCGCTCCCACCCTCATAATATAGGTCAAACTGATAACTGATGTCTCCTTTTCTTTACTATGTTTACTTCAATAACTGTGTCTGTGATTCC
Source organism: Amblyraja radiata (assembly GCF_010909765.2). Taxonomy (NCBI): domain Eukaryota; kingdom Metazoa; phylum Chordata; class Chondrichthyes; order Rajiformes; family Rajidae; genus Amblyraja; species Amblyraja radiata. The sequence goes on along the minus strand of NC_045958.1, from coordinate 108,557,247 downwards.
ACACCGCTGCTTGGAAGTATGCCGTGCATGCGCGCTGAGCGGGTTCTTCACGTAATCCCTCATCGTAACTCCTCATAAAATACAGATCAAACTTCAAACTGGTAAGTTCTCGTTTAATCTTACTGTTTTATTGCCTTCCCTCACAGTGGGAAACGTTGATTCCGCTGTGTGGGGATGTTCATGTTAAACTCTATCGTGTGTTGTGTTCATTTTATTCGTGTGGCTGTACGGTAACTCAAACCTCACTGCACCAATTGGTGCATGTGACAATAAACGTGAACTGAAACTTGAACTCTGTCCTGGGCAACGACCTTTGTTATCAAATGGAAGAGATATAGATCCAGATCTTGGAGCAGGAGCAGCAACTAGTACCATTACGATGCATGAGGATTGCAGTTAGTCCCGCAGTTGAGCAAAATGTGTTTAATGGGCCTGTCCCACTTACACAACCTGTCCCACTTACACTCTTTGGGCGACTACTCACGACCGTACAGGCTTCAACCCGCGACGTGTCACCGAGGTGTCGCCTGTGTGGTCGTGAGTAGTATCCTCAGTCGTCCAAAGAGTCGCAGCATCATTCTGGTCGCCGCTGGATTTTCAACGTTGAAAATTTTCGGCGACCCGGAGCGACCTATGACGGGTGCCGGCAGTCGCCGAAAAAGTCGCGTAAGTGGGACAGACCCATAAGTGTGACTCAGGGCAGGCCTTAAGCCAATCGGACCCATTGCTCCCAATTGGGCCCCGCGCCTAAGGAGGCCCCACGCACCCCGGGTGGAGGGGGGGGGGAGAGGGGTGGAGAGTGAGTAGAGGGGTGGAGGGGGAAGGGGTAGACGAGGAGGGGGTGTGAGGGGGAATGGAGAATGGGAGGTGGGTCGTTCCCTCACGGTCCCGGGGCAGCGCTCCCACCTCACCAGTCGCCGTGCTTCATGCACACGGCCCTGGCTCCCCCCCCCCCCCACCTCTCCCCGGGGAGATGCCGTGAACAATACACGGAGGGCCGGGCCGGGCTTTGGAGCAACGTTTACAAACCTCGGCCTCAGCTCACACCCGTCCACACTCCCCGGCATCCGCTCCCGCCGCCGGCCCTCTCCCTCCCTTCTCTCCTTCCCTTCCCTCCCTCCCTTCCCTTCTTCCCTCTCTCGTTTCTCTCCTTCCCTCCCTCCTTCCTCTCTCTCTTTTCCCTTCTCTCCTTCCCTCCCTCCCTTCTTTCTCTCCTTCCCTCCCTCCCTTCTTTCTCTCCTTCCCTCCCTCCCTTCTTTCTCTCCTTCCCTCCCTCCCTTCTTTCTCTCCTTCCCTCCCTCCCTTCTTTCTCTCCTTCCCTCCCACCCTTCTTTCTCTCCTTCCCTCCCTCCCTTCTTTCTCTACTTCCCTCACTCCCTTCTCTCCTTCCCTCCCACACACATCATGCACAGGCAACACACACACACACACACACACACACACACACACACACACACACACACACACACACACACACACACACACACACACACACACACACACACACACACACACACACACACACACACCCCCCCCCCCCCCACACCCCCAAGTTAGGATGGGGTAGAAGCCCAAAGGGCAGGATGGGGCTGAAGCCCAAAATGTCATGCCAGGACTGGTTTTTCACCAATCGTTATTGGTTTTCCAGGATCTAGTTAATTAAATGACTTTTTTTTCATTTCACAGTCACTAAAACAAGTGCTATTCTAACGATGTACTTTTCAGAGGTCATCTACACGTCATCTACACGTTTTGTTTGTTACTTGGTGGCTTACGTGTATGCAATTTTATATTAAAATGTAGCTTAGGTCTGTTTGGTCCATTGTCACATGCACTTTTTAAGCACACATTTTGATTACTTTCCATTCTACCATAGAGATATAAAGATATAGTCTATAATAGACATTAATTATGTTTCTATGATTCTACAGACCTTGGCTGGGAACCTGGGGCTCACCAAAATTGTTCCCAATTGGGCCCCGCACCTCCTAAGGCCAGCCCTGGTGTGACTTGAACCTTTTGCTTCAGAGGCGAGAATGCTGGACACAAAGCTATGACTGGGCACAGTGTGCTGGGGCAGCTCAGCCGGTCAAGCAGCATCTCTGGAGAACATGCACAGGTAATTTTGGTCTTGGATGGAACCGTTCCCAAACCATGGTTAAAATGGAGAGTTTAGTGTGAGTGAAATGCTAAGGGACTGGCGAGAGAAACTCAGAGTTTGGACTATGGGTTTACTCTGCCGGTGGGTGTAGTGGTGAGTAGTAGCAGAAAGAATAAAGGCAGTCATACATAGAAACATAGACAATAGGTGCAGGTGTAGGTCATTCGGCCCTTCGAGCCAGCACCGCCATTCAATGTGGTCATGGCTGATCATCCACAATCAGTACCCCGTTCCTGCTTTCTCCCTATATCCCTTGGTTCTGTTAACTCCAAGAGCCAAATCGAACTCTCTCTTGAATACATGCAGTGAATTGGCCTCTACTGCCTGAGAGTGGCAGAGAATTATACATTTGTACACATTAGCTGGCTTTACCTTGCACTAAACGTTATTCCCTTATCATGTATCTATATACTGTGGACGGCTCGATTGTAATCATGACTGGTTAGCACGTAACAAAAGCTTTTCACTGTACCTCGGTACACGTGACAATAAACTAAACTGAATTGAACTGATTTTAAGAAGGCGGTATTAGACGGGGTTTCTGAGGAGACTTAACAAAACAATTATTAACCCTATTCTAAAATTTTCAAGTAGATATAAGCAATGGTTCTTCATCAGTTATTAAGCTTGACCAGCTATTGCAAAGCCTGGTTCTTTAAAATAAAATTAAATAAATTAAACCACGAGGTGTAGTTATGCAAAGCCTCATTGATATTCAAGAGTCAAAAAGATAATCTGCAAGTCGAATTGGTAGTAAAGAAAGCAAACTCAATGCTAGTATTTATTTCAAGAGGACTTGTATACAAAAACAGGGATGTGACGCTGAGGCTCTATAAGGCGCTGGTCAGGCCGCATTTGGAGTATTGTGAGTAATTTTGGGCACCGTATCTGTGGAAGGATGTGCTGGCTCTGGAGAGGGTCCAGAGGAGGTTTACAAGAATGATCCCAGGAATGAGTAGGTTAGCCTATGAGGAGCGTTTGTCGGCACTGGGCCTGTTCTCGCTGGAGTTTAGAAGAATGAGGGGGGACCTCATTGAAACATACAGAATAGTGAAAGGCTTGGATGGAATGGATGTGGAGAGGATGTTTCCACTAGTGGGAGAGTCTAGGACTAGAGGTCACAGCCTCAGAATTAAAGGAAGTTATTTTATGAAGGAGATTGCGAGAAATTTCCTTAATCAGAGGGTGGTGAATCTGTTGAATTTTTTTGCCACAGAAGGCAGTGGAGGCTAAGACAGTGGATCTTTTGAAGGCAGAGATTGATAGATTCTTGATTAGTACGGGTGTCAGGGGCTATGGGAAGAAGCCAGAAGAATGGGGTTAGGAGGGAGAGATAGATCAGCCATGATTGAATGGCGGAGTAGACTTGATGGGTCGAATGGCCTAATTCTGCTCCTATCACTTATGACATGACCTCATACGTACCTCTTGATGAGAGAAGAAATCTCCAGGAAGCCTCTCAAGAAAGGATGACAAAGAGAAGGCTGACTTCTTGCCCTGGACATCAACAACTTTCAGGTATTCTGGGGAAGGGCTGAGAAAGCCGTAGAGGGCCTCGCTCTGGCAGAGCTTCTCATCTGTCAGGAGTTTCTGTGAGGAGGAAGGGCATGTCAACACAAATACCCAAACGCAATTGTTTAGTCTTAGGTTGGTTGTTAGTTTAGAGATACAGTGCGGAAACGGGCCCTTCGGCCCAACGAGTCCGTGCCGACCAGCGATCCCCCCCGTACGCTAGAACTATCCTACACACTAGGGACAACTTACAATATTATTTGTACCGAAGCTAATTAACCTACAAACCTGAGATAGAAACAAAATGCTGGAGTAACTCAGCGGGACAGACACAAAATGCTGGAGTAACTCAGCGGGACAGACACAAAATGCTGGCAGCATCTCTGGATGGAAGGAATAGGTGATCTTTCGGGTCGAGACCACACCTGGAACAGCTCCTATACAGTCTATCGGCGAGATCAAGCGCAGGCTCGGCGATCGTTTCGTTGAACACCTCCGCTCTGTCCGCCTAAACCTACCTGATCTCCCGGTTGCTCAGCACTTTAACTCCCCCTCCCATTCCCAATCTGACCTTTCTGACCTGGGCCTCCTCCATGGCCAGAGTGAGGTCCAGCGCAAATTGGAGGAACAGCACCTCATATTTTGCTTGGGCAGCTTACACCCCCAGAAGTATGAATATTGATTTATCTAACTTCAAGTAACCCATGCTTACCCTCTCTCTCCATCCCTCCCCCACCCTAGTTCTCCGACTAGTTCCACTGTCCTCCTGATTAAATTTTACTAATTGTCTGCTTCGTTGTCACCTTCCCCACAGTCAACAATGAACCATTCTACATTTCCATGATCTACGTCCCTTTGATCTGTGTTTTCACACCTTACCCTTCCATATCTTTATCTCCCACTCCCCTGACCCTCAGTCTGAAGAAGGGTCTCGACTTGAAACGCACCCATTCCTTCTCTCCAGAGATGCTGCCTGACTCGCTGAGTTACTCCAGCATTTTGTGTCCAAGCAATTGTTTAGCCTTAGGTTGGTTTTTAGTTTAGAGATACAGCGCGGAAACAGGCCCTTCGGCCCACCGAGTCCGCGCCTACCAGCGATCACCCCTTACATACCATTATCCTACCCACTAGGGAAATTTTACATGTATTTTTGTGTGCCGAAGCTAATTAACCTATAAACATGCACGTCTTTGGAGTGTGAGAGGAAACCGTAACACCCGGAGAAAACTCACGTAGGTCACGGGGAGATCGTACAAACTCCGTACAGACAGCACCCGTAGTCAGGATCGAACCTGGGTCTCTGGCGCTGTAAGGCGGCAATTCTACCGCTGCGCTACTGTGCCGTCCATTCGATCCTGGCTAAGGGTGCTGTCTGCACGGAGATTGTGCGTTCTCCCTGTGACCATGTGGGTTTTCACCGGGTGCTCTGGTTTTCTCTCATATATATATATATATATGGCAGGCAAATTTTAAAATGGGTGGTCAATCCAGAAACCAAAGACTTTCGTCAGTCATGGAGGAACAATCAATGCTAATGTTCTAAACCCCAGTGACTCATCTTCACAGAGTGCAGCTACACAAAGTTCTTTGATGTCATTGCTCTGAGCTGACTTTTAAAAGCAGGGAGAGATTAAAGGCAATTTTTCCATAGCAACTGACGTCTTATTAAAACGTTGCTTGCAAGATCAACGGAAAGCACAGCTTTGACTTTCTTTGTTGATCCCAGACCTTTTCTTAACTCAGATGTACATCCTGATTAGAACGTGCAGCCTGACTAATAATATTCAGATCACGCCAATAATCAGGATTTGAAGGCATGATATAACGGTGTGATTCTTGTTATATCATCAACGCGAGAAGTAATGTGTAGGAAGGAACTGCAGACGCTGGTTTACTGAAGATAGGCTGGAGTAATAGACATTAGACAATAGGTGCAGGAGTAGGCCATTCGGCCCTTCGAGCCAGCACCGCCATTCAATGTGATCATGGCTGATCATCTCCAATCAGTACCCCGTTCCTGTCTTCTCCCCATATCGCCTAACTCCGCTATCTTTAAGATAACTCAGCGGGACAAGCAGCATCTCTGGTGAGAAGGAATGGGTGATGTTTCTGGTCAAGACCCTTCTTCAGACTGAGAATCAGGGGAGAGGGAAACTCGATGTTGCCACAAAGGGAACAAAATGTACTAAATATTCAGCAAACAGAATCAATTGCTACAAAGGATAGGAAAGAAATATTGCAAGGGCTTTAGTGATGATTGAAAATATGCACCTGGTTAACTTCTCACTAAGGGACAGTTGCAGTAGCATTAGTGAACCATCAGACTACAATGTCGTTTCATGAATTAGATTTTTTTTTAATACCACTGCAAACATCCAGGTTACTATCCTAGAATTCTCTTTCTTTGGAAAAAAAAGCAAGGGGAAAACATGTCTGTGAAAAAAATGTCAACGATAGCGCAGCGATAGAGTTGCTGCCTCACAGCGCCAGAAACCCCGGTCGATCCAGACTACGGGTGCTGTCTGTACGGAGTTTGTACGTTCTCCCCGTGACCTGCGTGGGTTTTCTCCTAGAGCTCTGGTTTCCTTTTATCCCGAGTGTGTTCCAAATTGTCCCTAGTGGGAGTGTGTAGGATGGTGTTAATGTGCAGGGCTCGCTGGTCGATGCGGACTCGGTAGGCCGAAGGGCCTGTTTCACGCTGTATCTCTAAACTAATTATTACGAAGGCAAGGGAAATGCTTCACTGGCAGGGTAGATGATTGATTAAAGACATCCATTTTTTCCACTGCTTGAAAAATAACACACTCTATTGACCCAGTCCATTCTCATCTGAAACCATGCGATGAAAGGTCATAAACCCAAGGTAGACAAAAATTCTGGAGAAACTCAGCGGGTGAGGCAGCATCTATGGAGCGAAGGAAATAGGCAACGTTTCGGGTCGAAACCCATCTTCAGACCAAACCCAACACTGTTTTAATCTTGCAACTGGCTCACTGCATATTTCCAACTTAGAGTCATAGAGTCGTACATTGTGGAATCTGGCCCTTCGGCCCAATTTCCTCATGTCGACCAACATGTCCAGGCTAAACTAGTCCCACCTGTGGTGGATGTTTGTGTTAAATTTTATTATGTATTGTGTGTTCTTTTCAAGTGTATCGCTGCTGGCAAATTCATTTCACTGTACCTTTGGCTGCATGTGACGAATACAATTGACTTTGACTTTGACTGCCCACGTTTGGCCCATATCCCTCCAACCCTTCAGACTGATGTAGGGTGGGGGGGGAGAAGAAAGGAAAAAGGAAGAGGAGGAGCCCGAGGGCTGAGGGAGAGCTGAGTGGGGGAGGAGACAACAAGGGCTACTGGAAATTGGAGAATTTAATGTTCATGCCGCTAGGGTGCAGACTGCCCAAGCGGAATATGACGTGGTGCTCCTCCAATTTCCGGTGGTGCTCACTCTGGCCATGGAGGAGGCCCAGGACAGACAGTGCTGAGCCACCAGAAAATCAGGTTGGTTAATGCGGACCGAGCGGAGGTGCTCGGCGAAACGAACACTTGTCGCTTTACCTCCCCCCCGACTCCATTCAAGGACCCAAGCAGTCGTTCCAGGTGCGATAGAGGTTTACCTGCACCTCCTCCAACCTCATCTATTGCATCTGCTGCTCTAGATGTCAGCTGACCTACATCGGTGAGACCAAGCGTAGGCTTGGCGATCGTTTCGCCGAGCATCTCCGCTCGGAGGTTTTTGTTTTTGTTTGTGGGGTGACTGTCCGGAGGTGAGCGGTGAGACCGATCCGGGCCCGGAAGGCTCGCCCACATATGGGACACAGTTGGGTGGGCGCTGCAGTAGAAGTTGAAGTGGTTCGAGCCTGAGCTCCTGTGGCAATCTTGCTTTGCCCAGTTGGGCGGATACGGGTCCTGAAGTCACGACGTTGGGATAGTTCCAGCCTCAACTACCTCCTCTGGCAGCTTGTTCCATACACCCACCACCCTTTGTGTGAAAAAAGTTACCCTTTAGATTCCTATCAAATATTTTCCCCTTCATATTAAACCTTTCTCCTCTGGTCGTCGATTCACCGACTCTGGCCAAGAGATTCTGTGCATCTAATTCTGTTATTCTGTTATACCTATGCTGTTTTTGTGAGATTTCCATGATCATGTGATTTTCAGTTTTTCTATAACAAAAACCATTGTTACACAGGAGATAGAAATCAAAGTGGAGGAAAGATCTGCAGATCCTGCTCTGAAGAAGCGTCTTGGTCCAAAACCTCATCCATACCTTCTCTCCAGAGATGCTGCATGCCCCGCTGACTTACTCCAGCATTTTGAGTCTATCTTAGATAGAAATCACATATAATTTTATAAAAATGGATCACCCAGTTTCAATTTACCACTGACTATCAAACTAACATTGTGACTGAAAAAAAGAAACATAGAAAAATAGGTGCAGGCCCTATCGAGCCAGCACAGCCATTCAATATGATCATGGCTGCTCATCTAAAATCAGTACCCCGTTCCTGCTTTTCCCCCATATCCCTAGATTCCTTTAGCTCTAAGAGCTATATCTAACTCACTCTTGAAATGATCCAGTAGCAGAAACATAGAAAAATAGACTGGAGCTATAAATATTTTTTAGATGGTCTTACCTGTAAAAAAATATTGAGCTGAGTTTTCGACTTGTCTAAGAACTTCTGATCAATGGACTTAAAAGGCAATTTACTGATAGATGGTAGCTGTGCCTTCTTTAACATCGGAAAACACTGTGAAATATAAAATCAAATGTTCGCTCCATTAATAATGCTGGGCTGATGTTTTTAAAAACACATCAATCAATTTGTTCAATAGACAATAGACAATAGGCAATAGGTGCGGGAGTAGGCCATTCGGCCCTTCGAGCCAGGACCGCCATTCAATGTGATCATGGCTGATCATCCACAATCAGTACCCTGTTCCTGCCTTCTCCCCATATCCCCTGACTCCGCTATCTTTAAGAGCCCTATCTAGCTCTCTCTTGAAAGCATCCAGAGAACCGGCCTCCACCGCCCTCTGAGGCAGAGAATTCCGCAGACTCACAACTGGGATCTGTTTTGGGGTAAGGGGGAACTGTACAAAAGGGACGGATTGCATCTTAACAGGTGTGGGACCAGCATTCTGGCAGGCAGGTTTGCCACTGCTACACGGGTGGTTTTAAACTGAATAAGGGGGGTGGGGTGTCGAATGGGCTAGTGGAGGATGGAGTTAAAGGGAAAGGGTTTCTTAAATGTGTGAGCGTAGAGACAGAGGGGTGTAAAATGAGGGTAGAAGCAATACGTGGCAAGGTGAAAAGTAAAAGTGGCAGGCCGGAAAATCCAGGGCAAAAATCAAAAAGGGCCACTTTTCAACAAAATTGTATAAGGGGTAAGAGTGTTGTAAAAACAAGCCTGAAGGCTTTGTGTCTCAATGCAAGGAGCATTCGTAATAAGGTGGATGAGTTGAATGTGCAGATAGCTATTAATGACTATGATATAGTTGGGATCACGGAGACATGGCTCCAGGGTGACCAAGGCTGGGAGCTGAACATCCAGGGATATTCAATATTCAGGAGGGATAGAGAGAAAGGAAAAGGAGGTGGGGTAGCGTTGCTGATTAGAGAGGAGATTAACGCAATGGAAAGGAAGGACATTAGTTTGCAGGATGTGGAATCGGTATGGGTAGAGCTGCGAAACACTAAGGGGCAGAAAACGCTGGTGGGTGTTGTGTACAGGCCACCTAATAGTAGTAGTGAAGTTGGAGATGGTATCAAACAGGAAATTAGAAATGCGTGCGACAAAGGCAAAACCGTTATAATGGGTGACTTCAATCTACATATAGATTGGGTGAATCAAATTGGCAGGGGTGCTGATGAAGAGGATTTTTTGGAATGTATGCGGGATAGTTATCTAAATCAACATGTAGAGGAACCAACGAGAGAGCAGGCTATTTTAGACTGGGTATTGAGTAATGAGGAAGGGTTAATTAGCAGTCTTGTTGTACGTGCCCCCTTGGGCGAAAGTGACCATAATATGGTTGAGTTCTTCATTAGGATGGAGAGTGACATTGTTAATTCAGAAACAATGGTTCTGAACTTAAAGAAAGGTAACTTTGAGGGTATGAGACGTGAATTGGCCAAGATTGACTGGCAATTAATTCTAAAAGGGTTGACGGTGGATATGCAATGGAAGACATTTAAAGACTGCATTGATGAACTACAAAAATTGTTCATCCCAGTTTGGCAAAAGAATAAATCAGGGAAGGTAGTGCATCCGTGGATAACAAGGGAAATCAGGGATAGTATCAAAGCGAAGGATGATGCGTACAAATTAGCCAGAAAAAGCAGCATACCGGAGGACTGGTAGAAATTCAGAGACCAGCAGAGGAGGACAAAGGGCTTAATTAGGAAAGGAAAAATAGATTATGAAAGAAAACTGGCAGGGAACATAAAAACTGACTGCAAAAGTTTTTATAGATATGTGAAAAGAAAGAGATTAGTTAAAACAAATGTAGGTCCCTTGCAGTCAGAAACGGGTGAGTTGATCATGGGGAACAAGGATATGGCGGACCAATTGAATAACTACTTTGGTTCCGTCTTCACTAAGGAAGACATAAATAATCTGCCGGAAATAGCAGGGGACCGCGGGTCAAAGGAGTTGGAGGAATTGAGTGAAATCCAGGTTAGCCGGGAAGTGGTGTTGGGTAAATTAAATGGATTAAAGGCCGATAAATCCCCAGGGCCAGATAGGCTGCATCCCAGAGTACTTAAGGAAGTAGCTCCAGAAATAGTGGATGCATTAGTAATAATCTTTCAAAACTCTTTAGATTCTGGAGTAGTTCCTGAGGATTGGCGGGTAGCAAACGTAACCCCACTTTTTAAGAAGGGAGGGAGAGAGAAAACGGGGAATTACAGACCAGTTAGTCTAACATCGGTAGTGGGGAAACTGCTAGAGTCAGTTATTAAAGATGGGATAGCAGCACATTTGGAAAGTGGTGAAATCATTGGACAAAGTCAGCATGGATTTACAAAAGGTAAATCATGTCTGACGAATCTTATAGAATTTTTCGGGGATGTAACTAGTAGCGTGGATAGGGGAGAACCAGTGGATGTGGTGTATCTGGACTTCCAGAAGGCTTTCGACAAGGTCCCACATAAGAGATTAGTTTACAAACTTAAAGCACATGGCATTGGGGGTTCAGTATTGATGTGGATAGAGAACTGGCTGGCAAACAGGAAGCAAAGGGTAGGAGTAAACGGGTCCTTTTCACAATGGCAGGCAGTGACTAGTGGGTTACCGCAAGGCTCAGTGCTGGGACCCCAGCTATTTACAATATATATTAATGATCTGGATGAGGGAATTGAAGGCAATATCTCCAAGTTTGCGGATGACACTAAGCTGGGGGGCAGTGTTAGCTGTGAGGAGGATGCTAGGAGACTGCAAGGTGACTTGGATAGGCTGGGTGAGTGGGCAAATGTTTGGCAGATGCAGTATAATGTGGATAAATGTGAGGTTATCCATTTTGGTGGCAAAAACAGGAAAGCAGACTATTATCTAAATGGTGGCCGACTAGGAAAAGGGGAGATGCAGCGAGACCTGGGTGTCATGGTACACCAGTCATTGAAAGTGGGCATGCAGGTGCAGCAGGCAGTGAAGAAAGCGAATGGTATGTTAGCTTTCATAGCAAAAGGATTTGAGTATAGGAGCAGGGAGGTTCTACTGCAGTTGTACAGGGTCTTGGTGAGACCACACCTGGAGTATTGCGTACAGTTTTGGTCTCCAAATCTGAGGAAGGACATTATTGCCATAGAGGGAGTGCAGAGAAGGTTCACCAGACTGATTCCTGGGATGTCAGGACTGTCTTATGAAGAAAGACTGGATAGACTTGGTTTATACTCTCTAGAATTTAGGAGATTGAGAGGGGATCTTATAGAAACTTACAAAATTCTTAAGGGGTTGGACAGGCTAGATGCAGGAAGATTGCTCCCGATGTTGGGGAAGTCCAGGACAAGGGGTCACAGCTTAAGGATAAGGGGGAAATCCTTTAAAACCGAGATGAGAAGAACTTTTTTCACACAGAGAGTGGTGAATCTCTGGAACTCCCTGCCACAGAGGGTAGTCGAGGCCAGTTCATTGGCTATATTTAAGAGGGAGTTAGATGTGGCCCTTGTGGCTAAGGGGATCAGAGGGTATGGAGAGAAGGCAGGTACGGGATACTGAGTTGGATGATCAGCCATGATCATATTGAATGGCGGTGCAGGCTCGAAGGGCCGAATGGCCTACTCCTGCACCTAATTTCTATGTTTCTATGTTTCTCTGGGTAAAAATGTTTTTCATCATCTCTGTTCTAAATGGCTTACCCCTTATTCTTAAACTGTGGCCCTGGTTCTGGACTCCCCCAACATCGGGAACATGTTTCCTGCCTCTAGCGTGACCAAACCCTTAATAATCTTATATGTTTCAATAAGATCCTCTCTCTTCCTTCTAAATTCCAGAGTGTACAAGCCCAGCCGCTCCATTCGCAGAGCACATTACATGGTCCAGATATCTTGATCTCTACAGAGAACTGAAGGCTGTACAGTGGTGGTTACACATGGGCCCTGATAAACAAGTCAGGTCTAGCTACCTCACAGAGCTTCCTGTGCAGTGTGTGGAACTCGCTCAGCTTTCGCCCCACCATCCAGCCGTTGTTTTCGGGGTCAGGTGGATTCAGCTGCACCATGATTGAATAGCAGGACATTTGTTCACCATTTTCTTCCACAATCTGCCCAAAGAATAAAAAAAAGACCAACTCAATAACACAGCATTTCAGCAGACTTACAACAGGTAACAGGTAACAAGCATTAATCTGTGCAGAGTTTTAGTATCGTTTTAGTGTCGGTTAAGCATAGCTTTAGTTTTACTTCCGTCTCAGTCCTGGTTTAGTTCAGTTTCAGTTCAGTTTCAGTTCAGTTTCAGTTCAGTTTCAGTTCAGTTTCAGTTTCAGTTCAGTTTCAGTTTCAGTTTCAGTTCAGTTTCAGTTTCAGTTCAGTTTCAGTCCAGTTTCAGTCCAGTTTCAGTTCAGTTTCAGTTCAGTTCAGTTTCAGTTCAGTTTCAGTTTCAGTTCAGTTTCAGTTCAGTCCAGTTTCAGTTTCAGTTCAGTTTCAGTTCAGTCCAGTTTCAGTTCAGTTCAGTTTCAGTTCAGTTTCAGTTCAGTTTCAGTTTCAGTTTCAGTTCAGTTTCAGTCCAGTTCAGTTTCAGTTCAGTTTCAGTTCAGTTTCAGTTCAGTTTCAGTTTCAGTTTCAGTTCAGTTTCAGTTCAGTTTCAGTCCAGTTTAGTTCAATTTCAGTTCAGTTTCAGTTCAGTTCAGTTTCAGTTCAGTTCCAGTTCAGTTCAGCTTCAGTCCAGTTTCAGTTTCAGTTCAGTCCAGTTTCAGTTTCAGTTCAGTCCAGTTTCAGTTCAGTTCAGTTTCAGTTCAGTTTCAGTTTCAGTTTCAGTTCAGTTTCAGTTCAGTTTCAGTTCAGTTTCAGTTTCAGTCCAGTTTCAGTTCAGTTTCAGTCCAGTTTCAGTTCAGTTCAGTTTCAGTTCAGTTTCAGTTCAGTTTCAGTTTCAGTTCAGTTTCAGTTTCAGTTCAGTTTCAGTCCAGTTTAGTTCAATTTCAGTTCAGTTTCAGTTCAGTTCAGTTTCAGTTCAGTTCCAGTTCAGTTCAGTTTCAGTCCAGTTTCAGTTTCAGTTCAGTCCAGTTTCAGTTTCAGTTCAGTCCAGTTTCAGTTCAGTTCAGTTTCAGTTCAGTTTCAGTTCAGTTTCAGTTTCAGTTCAGTTTCAGTTCAGTTTCAGTTCAGTTTCAGTTTCAGTCCAGTTTCAGTTCAGTTTCAGTCCAGTTTCAGTTCAGTTCAGTTCAGTTCAGTTCAGTTTCAGTTCAGTTTCAGTTCCGTTTCAGTTCAGTTTCAGTTTCAGTTCAGTTTCAGTTCAGTTTCAGTTTCAGTTCAGTTCCGTTTCAGTTTCAATTCAGTTTCAGTTCAGTTTCAGTTCAGTTTCAGTTCAGTTTCAGTTTCAGTTCAGTTCCGTTTCAGTTTCAATTCAGTTTCAGTTCAGTTTCAGTTCAGTTTCAATTCAGTTTCAGTTTCAGTCCAGTTTCAATTCAGTTTCAGTTCAGTTTCAGTTCAGTTTCAGTTCAGTTCAGTTTCAGTTCAGTTTCAGTTCAGATTCAATTCAGTCCAGTTTCAGTCCAGTTTCAATTCAGTTTCAGTTCAGTTTCAGTTCAGTTTCAGTTTCAATTCAGTTTCAGTTCAGTTTCAGTTCAGTTCAGCTCAGTTCAGTTTCAGTTCAGTTTCAGTTCAGATTCAGTTTCAGTTCAGCTCAGTTCAGTTTCAGTTCAGTTTCAGTTTCAGTTCAGTTCAGTTTCAGCTCAGTTTCAGTTCAGTTTCAGTTCAGTTTCAGTTCAGTTTCAGTTCAGTTTCAGTTCAGTTTTAGTTCAGGTTTAGTTCAGGTTCCATTTTACTTCAGGTGTGGCGGCCTGAGCCACTTTGATCGTCGACTTCGAGCACCCGCGTGGACCTGCGTGATCTGGGCCGACCAATTAACGCCAACCTGGGTGATCAGCTGGGGAGGGGGGGGGGTGCAGCGGATGACGGGACTAGTCTTCACTTCACAGTCAACATGTTAACATACACCTTGCCCATTGGTACTAATTGTTGAGCTGTATGGTTTATAAATAGTAAACTGAGTGTTTATACAAGACGTGAACCTCTTCACAGGTTTAGTTTTAGTTTCGAGATGCAACATCAGGGCTTCTGCACTGTGCTAGCTGGTGCCCTGAGCCCGTTGCAATCTCGCCAAATGATGTCCAGCGAGACCGCCCCTCCTCATTAGGCTGGTGGTGCCAGTGGCAAGGAATCGCAGGCATCTACTCCGTCCACAGCCTTGGCCAACATAATGAATCCCTATGCGACTGAACTTCCTTAGACGTCAATGGATACTCTCCTGAACTTCTACAGGTGTACAGTAGAGAGCATATTGACTGGTTCTGCAACTTGAACACCCAGGAACGAAGAAGACTGCAAAAAGTGGTGAACACTGCCCGGTCCATCACAGGCGTTGACCTTGGATGAAGAAGGGTCTCAACCCGAAAAGTCACCTATTCCGTTTTTCCACAAATGCTGCCTGATGCGTTGAGTTACTCCAGCTTTTTGTGTCTGTCTACAGGTACTGACCTCCCCCCATCATCTACAGGAGTCGCAGCCAGCATCGTCACAGACCCACACCACCCTGGCCATGCTCTCATTACACTCCTGCCATCGGGAAGAAGGTACAGGAGCCTGAAAATTGTAACATCCAGGTTCAGGAACAGCTTCTTCCCTACAGCCATCAGGCTATTAAACACTACAACCTCTAAATATGTTCTGAACTAGGTAGACTTGGGGCAATTATTTTTGACATTGCACTACTACAACAGAACAACAGAGGAGGTGGACTGAACTTTAGTGCCTTCCCTCACAGTGGGAAACTTTGATTCCGCTGTGTGGGATGTTTGTGTTAAAGACTATCGTGTTCTGGGTTATTTTTTTCTATTCGTATGGCTGTATGGTGACCACAAATTTCACTGCACCAATTGGTACATGTGACAGTACATGTCTCTTGTATACATTGTACTACTGTGTGTGTAGGGTAGTGCTAGCGTACGGTCGGCACTGACTCGGTGGGTCGAAGGTCCAGTTTCCATGCTCTACCTCTAAACCAAACTAAACTAAACTCTCTCAACTCTTGAACTGTGTTGTTGTTCATTCCCTTCACATTTTGTTTTATACGAGGAGGCAGAGAGCCAGCGGAGACATCAGCCTCCGGGAAATGAATCTGAACAAAAGTGAGAAATGATTTTTCCTAGAAAGGCAGCAATTCAGTTCCAATGTAATTGATTCCTGTCACATCAAAGTCAACAGCGACGGATTCAACAACAAGAACTCAGCTGTTATTCTGTCAGCAACCTGTCATCTCTTTAGCAAGCTTGCTCGGAAATGGTATCAACTCCTCTGGTGGCGTGCCAGCTTTACAAAAGCGCCAGCATGCCTACAAAAATCATATATTGAAGACTATCCATCGCAAGCACAAATTGCTAAACTGACTCTTGGTTCCAGCCAAATGCTCACATTACGTGTCTACTAAACATGGCAAAACAATGATCGAAAACGATTCCCTCGGTTCCACTCACTGCCATTCCCAACTTCCCCTGTTATCTTGATTGAATGATACTTTATTCTCACACGTGACAAGTCACATACACACATAATGCCCAAGGTATGTGAAGAGTCTCCACCTAAAGGACACTCACAAAGTTCCAAAGTACACCCCGCTGGCTGCTCCTTTGTTCTCTCAACCTCCCCACCGCCCCACCACCCTTACGCTGGTTCCCGGGTTTCTGGTACTGTAAGGCAGCAACTCTACCACTGCGCCACAGTGCCGAGCTAAAGGGAAGTTTCGGGTCTGGATACATGGAGTGCAGGAATGAGCTGGTCTGGATACTCGTTCCATACTCCCACCACCCTCCGAGTGATAAAGTTGCCCCTCGGGTTCCCATTAAATCTTTCCCCGC
Organism: Amblyraja radiata; assembly: GCF_010909765.2. Lineage (NCBI taxonomy): Eukaryota > Metazoa > Chordata > Chondrichthyes > Rajiformes > Rajidae > Amblyraja > Amblyraja radiata. Next base: position 108,541,001 of record NC_045958.1, on the reverse strand, counting down.
TCACCTTCAACCTATATCCTCTGTCGGAAGTTGGGCCGAAGGGCTTGTCTTTCCAGGCTGAATGATTCACCCAATCTATTCCCCTCATGATTTTTACATACTTCCAGGAGGGATTGGTCATTTATTCAGTACGGAAATGCAAGCATTTACCAGTAAGTTCCAGCTAATCAATGCTCTTCGCGTGATGCATTAGTGCAGCATTGGAAAATCAAAGTATACAGATATATTATGAATGACCTTTCTGAAAGAATTGTAGTTCATTATTTATTTATCAGGATTGTACATTATATTGTGGTGTTAGTGTAACATTCCTCCATAAAATTCTATTTACCTCCAAGTCCATTAGTTTAGAGATACAGAGCAGAAACAGGCCCTTCGGCCCGCCGAGTCCATGCCGACCAGCGATCCCCGCACACTAACGCTGTCCTACACACACTGGGGATAATTTACATTTACACCAAGCCAATTAACCTACAAACCCCGTAGGTCTTTGGAGTGTGGGAGGAAACCGGAGCACCCAGAGAAAACCCACGCAGGTCACGGGGAGAACAAACAAACTCCGTACAGACAGCAACCGTAGCCAGGATCGAATTCAGGTCTCTGGCGCTGACTCTACCACTGCGCCACCGTGCCGCCCTGCACATTTATGGAAATGCCTTTGACATATGCAATCATATATCCACCCTGATATATTGTATCTGAGTTTAGGCTCCATTTACATTACAAATGAGCCATTTTGCATCGAGGCCATGTATGTAAAACAATCTCTACCTATTTGCAATTTTCAAACTAAATTTAGAATGGATGTGCTAAGTGCTGAGTAAACTGAGTGCTAAAGTATCCGACAAAAACATTTGCAATAGTGTTGGAGGATTACAGCAGGTGAGGCCCAATTTGCCCACACCGACCAACATGTCCCATCTGCGCTAGTCCCACCTGCCTGCGTTTGGCCCATATCCCTCCAAACATGTCCTATCCATGTACCTGTCTCAATGTTTCTTAAATAATGTGATAGTACTTTTCTCAACTAGCTCCTCTGACAGCCCGTTGCATAGACCTAGCGTCCGATCCATACACCTAGCGTCATCAACGGGCGGATGAGCTTCTAGCGAGCCAACGGCAATCCACTGCTTCAATAGAAGCTGTGATCACTGTCGTGCATAGCATTGTAAGGATTGCCCGTGTCGGAAACCAGCACCACTGCCTCGCTAGTTTTGATAAGTAAATTATAATAAAATTTGTGTACATTTTTTTTTCTCAGGTTCCTATTAAATCTTTCCCCTCTCTGCAACTCTGGCACTATCTCGTCGTGCCATGGACCCAGATCTCCTCCTCCATCAGGCTATCAGCAGAGAGCAGAGGCCACCCCGACTGAAGTCCCGTCACCCCTTTGCTCCACATGGAAAACAACTCCTAGCATCCATCCAGCCAACTGGGACAAAAGCACACTGGATAGCCACCAAGTGGTCACAGCAGTGGAAGGCAACCTCGTCTCCATTACACAACTACACCTCTTCACCAGATAAAAGCTGTCCAGGGTCTGAGCTCCCCAGAGGAGCATGGGTGAAGCTCAGCAGACTTGGTACTGGAGTTGGGCGTTTCAATGCCAGCGTGTGGAGATAGATGGGGGCTCCGCCAGAGCCCAGCCTGTGAATGTGGAGCAGAACAACAGACGGCCAACCATGTCATCTCTGGGTGCCCGCTCTACCACCCACCAAATGGAGCTCAGGGCCCGGCAGACATTGACGCAGGGACAACAACCTGGCTGCTCAACACCCGGCTTGAGATCTGACTATTCCTTTGGTTTATTTATGTTTCACTCGCAAGAAGAAGAAGACGTTTCCCCTCTCACCTTAAACCCATGCTCTCTGGCTCTTGATTCCCCTAGTCTGGGTAAAAGGCTCTTCCTATTTACCTTATCTAATCCTCTCATGATCCGATACACCTCTATACGATCACCCCTTAGCTTCATGTGCTCCAAGGAAGAGTTCTCGCCCGCTCAACAACCTCTCCCTATAGTGACTCTAAATGGGCAAATAGAGGCTGGCATGGACATGGTGAGTTACATGCGTAGGAACAATAGACAATAGGTGAGGATTAGGCCTTCGGCCCTTCGAGCCAGCACCGCCATTCAATGTGATCATGGCTGATCATCCCCAATCAGTACCCCGTTCCTGCCTTCTCCCCATATCCCCTGACTCCGCAATCTTTAAGAGCCCTATCTAGCTCTCTCTTGAAAGTATCCTGAGAACCGGCCTCCACCGCCCTCTGAGGCAGAGAATTCCACAGAACTGCAGAACAGGACCGAACAGAACAGAAGGAACTGCAGGTGCTGATTTATACTGAAGATAGACACTAAAATGCTGGAGTAACTCAGCGGGTCAGACAGCATCTCTGGAGAGAAAGAATGGGTGACTTTGCAGGTCGGGACCCTTCTTCAGACTGAAAGTAGAGGGTGGGGGGAAACTGGAGGTTGAAAAAGGCCAGAACAAATCAGTGCGAGAGGGTTTCAAAGAGAAAACCTCTCCTCATAGCTAATACACTCGAATCCAAACAGCATTCTGGCAACCTTCTTCAGCACCCCCCCCCCCCCCCCCCCCCCCCTCCCACCTCCCACCTCCACATCCTTCTAGTGATGGGGCAGCTAGAGCTGACTAAACGTTGTGCCTTCCACAACAGTGATGAATGCTGTGGTGGATGTTTGTGTTACATTTTTATTTTGTATTGTGTGTTCTTTTTTAGTCAGAGGGTGGTGAATGTGGAATTCTTTGCCTCAGACGGCTATGAAGGCCAAGTCAGTGGATATTTTTAAGGCGGAGATAGATAGATTCTTGATTAGTACGGGTGTCAGGGGTTATGGGGAGAAGGCAGTAGAATGGGGTTAGGAGGGAGAGATAGATCAGCCACGATTGAATGACGGGGTAGGCTTGATGGGCCGAATGGCATAGTTCTGCTCTGAGAACTTATGAAAATGACTTCATGACTCTTATATTTGACATTTGACATTAGCCACCCTGGGTAAAAGGTTCTGACTGTTTACACTAAGTCTCTCTAGACTTTAGACAGGGGAAAAGGCCCTTCGGCCCACTGACTCCGCGCCGACCATCGATCCCCACACACTAACACCGGGGACAATTTCACAATGTTACCAAAGCAAATTAACTTACAAACCTCAGTTCAGTTTAGTTTCTTGTCACCTGTACCGAGGTGCAGTGAAAAGCTTTTGTAGCGTGCTATCCGGCCAGTGGAAAGACAATACATGATTACAATACCCGCACATCTTTGGAGTGTGGGAGGAAACCGGAGCACCCGGGGAAAAGCCACGCAAGTCACGGGGAGAACGTGCAAGCTCTGTACAGACAGCACCCGTAGTCAGGATTGAACCTGGGTCTCTGGCGCTGTAAGGCAGCAACTCTACCGCTGCGCCACTGTGCTGCCCTCTCATGATTGTATCTGCTTCTTCATGTGGAAGAAACACCAATAAAGTACTAACCGGCCCCAAGACAGGGGCCCTCTAAATTGGTGGATGAATATTTAGAATTAAGTCAGGCGGGGAGGGCAGGATTTTGAGGAGACTTTGAACAATCTTAGTCATACAGCGTGGAAACAGGCCCTTCGACCCAACATGCTCACGCCGACCAAGATGCCACTACACTATTCCCACCTGCCCGCGTTTGGTCGATATCCGTCTACACCTTTCATAGGTTATAGCAGAATTGGGCCATTCGACCCATCAAGTTTACTCCGCCATTCAATCATGGCTGATCTATCACTCCCTCCAAACCCCATTCTCCTGCCTTCTCCCCATAACCCCCGACTCCCGTACTAATAAGTTTCCTACCCATGTGCCTGTCCTAAAGTATGCTATAGTACCTGCCTCCTCTGGCAGCTCGTTCCATACACCCACCACCCTCATCGTGAACACTCACCGTTCATTGTGCCTAATTCATCCTTCAGCTTGGTTACAATCTACAACGAGGGAGAGAGAGGCGCGGAGGAAGGGAGGCGAGCCACTCTTGAGAGGAGAGAGGGAACGAGGGGGAGAGAGGAGCGGTGAGGACGGAGCAGGCGACCGCGGGAGCACGGGTCAGGAGGGACGGGAGGGAGGGAGGGGAGGAGGGACGGGAGGGCGGGCGGGAGGCGATGCGGAGGGAGGGAGCGGAGAGAGGGAGGGAGACGAGGGAGGTAGAGAGGGAGGCGAGAGACGGGAATGGGAGAGAGGAGAGGGGAGCAGAGAGAGGCAAGAGAGGGTGGGTCGGGAGGGAGAGGAGGATAGCGGAGAGAGAGAGGGAGAGGAGAGAGGCGAGGGGGAGATGGGGCAGAGGAGGGAGAGGGAGAGGGGAGCAGGGAGAGTAGGGGGTGAGGGAGGGTTTGACGAGTCGAGAGGAGAGCGGACCCCGGAGAAGAGGGAGATGGAGGATTGAGGGAGGAGGAGGGCTAGAGAGGTGAGGGACGAGAGTGAGGTGAGTGAGCGGACGAGGAGGGTAGAGAGAGAGGGAGGGAGAGAGAGAGGGAGGGAGAGAGGAGGACAGAGAGAAGGAGAGAAGGCGGGAGAGAGGGAGGGAGGGAGAGGGAGAGAGAGAGAAACAACATTGAACTGTGTCACAACCAGGCTGAGTTGAGTTGAATTGAGTTTGACTTTAGTTTATTGACACGTGTGGTACAGCAAGGTACAGTGAAAAGCTTTTGTTGCGTGGCTGATCTATCTCTCCCTACTAACCCCATTCTCCTGCCTTTTCCCCATAACCCCCGACACCCGTACTAATCAAGAATCTATCTATCTCTGCCCTAAAAATGTCCATTCACTTGGCCTCCACAGCCATTTGTGGCAGAGAATTGATATCCGTAACCTCATCCTTTATAATAATGGGCGGTAAAATCTTACCAACCACTGATGTCAGCTTAACCGGCCGACAGTTCCCACTTCTACTTCGCTCCCTTCTTGTCCAGCGGGCTCATACTGGCAATTTTCCAATCATCTGGAACCACTCCTGACTCCAGTGATAGTTGAAATATCACCATTAATGCCTCCACGCTGGAATCTTGAGCAAAACACACAGTGCTGGAGGAACTCAGCAAGGTCAGGCAGCATTTGTAAAGTGGATGGACAGGCAACATTTTGGGTTGGGAAATTTTCTTCAGACTTTAGACCACCTGAGGTACTCTAGCACTTTGTGTTCAGCCGAGTCGGAAGAAAAGGACTGAGCCAAAATGTTACCTATCCGTTAAGGCCGGTTCTCTGGATACTTTCAAAAGAGAGCTAGGTAGGGCTCTTAAAGATAGCGGAGTCAGGGGATGTGGGGAGACGGCAGGAACGGGGTACTGATTGGGGATGATCAGCCATGATCACATTGAATGGAGGTGCTGGCTCGAAGGGCTGAATGTCAATTGTCTATTGTGGTTAAGAAGGAACTGCAGATGCTGGAAAATCGAAGGTACACAAAAATGCTGGAGAAACTCATATTCCGCTTGGGGAGTCTGCATCCTGCGGGCATGAACATTGAATTCTCCCAATTTTGTTAGCCCTTGCTGTCTCCTCCCCTTCCACAGCCCTCGGACTGTCTCCTCCCATCCCTCAGCCCTCGGGCTCCTCCTCCTCCTTTTTCCTTTCTTCTCCTGCCACCCCCCATCAGTCTGAAGAAGGGTTTCGGCCCGAAACGTTGCCTATTTCCTTCGCTCCATAGATGCTGCTGCACCCGCTGAGTTTCTCCAGCATTTCTGTGTACCGTCAATTGTCTATTGTCTATTTAGTCAATTATTAAAGGTGAAGCTCGATTTTACGGGGATACCATTAACTCAAAAGTTTCAATTTACAATATTTTGCACAGGCATTAGTCCAGAAGACCTGCAGATTAAAGTCTGAATAAAAGTTTCCTTTCATTTCTAGTTCAGCTGATTAATTCATCCACAATCACCCATCTCCGATGCACGCTCTTCATCAAAGTCATCTGTGACTAAGCAGAATCATTTCTTTGTAGAGTTAAATAATTCTGCCATTACCTAACTTGTTTACATGCAGGTTTGACTCATCGTTATCATGCCCCAGTCTCAGATATTATGTTCATAGTTTGTGGGAGCAAAATGAGGCCATTCGGCCCATCTAGTCAACTCCGCCATTCAATCATGGCTGATCTATCTCTCCCTCTCTTCCTGCCTTCTCCCCATAACTGCTGACACCCGTACTAATCAAGAATCTGTCTTAAAAATACAATACTATACAATACCTTTTATTGTCATTTGAACCTCAAATGAAGTTCAAACAAAATTTGGTTTCTGCAGTCATACAAGAAGAAGAAAAAAACAAGACACACAATTTACACAAACATCCACTGACTTGGCCTCCACAGCCGTCTTTGGCAATGAATCCCACAGATCCACCACCCTCTGGCTAAAGAAATTCCGCATCTCCTTTCTAAAGGTACGTCCTTTTATTCTGAGGATGTGTCCTCTGGTCCGAGACTATCCCACTAGTGGAAGCATCCTCTCCACGTCCACTCTATCCAGGCCTTTTCTGGACAGGTGGGTGGACAAAGGCTGGAGATGACAAGGAGACAAAAAGGGTGCCAATTTTGACTGCTTTTCATCTCTCGTCTTTGTCCACCTATCTGCCAGTCAAATCCCCCGCCCCCCACCCTGTACTCACCTATTACTTGCTCGGCTTTTCCTGCCCCCACCCCCCCCCCCCCCCCCGGGATGTGAGGCTGAGGCTCTATAAGACGCTGGTCAGACTGCATCTGGAGTACTGTGAGCAGTTATGGGCCCCATATCTGAGGAAGGATGTGCTGGCATTGGAGAGGGTCCAGAGGAGGAGGTTTCCAAGAATGATCCCAGGAATAAGTGCATTAGCATACGATGAGTGTTTGACGGCACTCGCTGGAGTTTAGAAGAATGAGGGGGGACCTCATTATCTTAAGAATAGTGAAAGGCCTGGATAGAGTGGATGTGGAGAGGATGTTTCCACTCATGGGAGAGTCCAGGACTAGAGGTCGTAGCATCCCAATAAAATAATGCGCCGCTGGAAAGGAGATGAGGAGGAATTTCTTTAGCCAAAGGGTGGTGAATCTGAGGAATTCATTGCCACAGAAGGCTGTGGAGGCCAAGTCAATGAATATTGTTAAGGCGCAGATTGACAGATTCTTGATCAGTACGGGTGTCAGGAGTTATGGGGAGAAGGCAGGAGAATAGAGCTCTAGGGGCTAGTGGAATCAAGGGATATGGGGAGAAGGCAGTCACGGGTTATTGATTGGGGGACGATCAGCCATGATCACAATGAATGGCGGTGCTGGCTCGAAGGGCCGAATGGCCCCCTCCTGCACCTAATTTCTATGTTTCTATCTATGTTTCTAATGGGGTTAGGAGGGAGAGATAGATCAGCCATGATTGAATGGCAGAGTAGACTTGATGGGCCGAATGGCTTAATTCTGCTCCTATGAATTGATGAATCTCTTTTTCTGCTTTCTCCCCCCTTCTACAATCAATCTGAAGAACGGTCACGACCCAAAATGGCGCCTGTCCATTCTCTCAAGAGATGCTGCCTGACCCACTGAGTTACTCCAGCACTTTGTGCTTACAGTACTTATAAATGTACCTATTGACTTGCATGTAACAATCGAAAATATGTTATCCTACTAGGTGGATTTCTGATGCATTACAAACTCAAAGTCTTCGGATTGAAATGGTAGATAGACACAAAATGCTGAGGTAACTCAGTGGGACGGGCAGCATCTCTGGATGGAAGGAATGGGTGACATTTCTGGTGGCGAAGGCAAGAGGTATACAAGATAACCTTCCCCTCAGCTGACAATGAACCATTCTATATTTCCCTGATTCATCGCCACCTTTGATCCGTCATTTTCACCTTCCCCTTCCATATCTCTACGCCTCCCTTTCCCCTGACTCTCAGTCTGAAGAAGGGTCTCGACCTGAAACGTCACCCATTCCTTCTCTCCAGAGATGCTGCCTGTCCCGTTGAGTTACTCCAGCATTTTGTGTCCATCTTCGGTGTAAACACATCATCTGGCAGTTCCTTCCCACAAACAGATCGAAAAGGTACCTTTCTGTCGGGTTTTGGTGAATTCAGGATGGAGCCCAGCGCCTGCCTCTTGTACTCGAGCTTCTCGTTCAGCTGCCGCAGTTTGATCACCGCATAGCTGGCCTGCTCATTGATGCCATTGCTGCCTTCATCCAGGATGTCCTCTCCGCTCTCACACACCTGCTGTTGGAAGAAAGGCGATTAAAACGGCAAATCCTCAACGGAGAGAAGGATGAGAGGAGATCTTATAGAAACTTTTAAAATTCTTAAGGGATTGGACAGGCTAGATGCAGGAAAAATGTTCCCGATTTTGGGGGAGTCCGGAACCAGGGGTCACAGTTTAAGAATAAGGGGTAGGCCATTTAGGACTGAGATGAGAAAAAACATTTTCACCCAGAGAGTTGTGAATATGTGGAATTCTCTGCCACAGAAGGCAATGGAGGCCAATTCTCTGGATGTTTTCAAAAGAGAATTAAATACAGCTCTTAGAGCTAAAGGAATCAAGGGATATGGGGGAAAAGCAGGAACGGGATATCGATTGTGGATGATCAGCCATGATCATATTGAATGGCGGTGCTGGCTCGAAGGGCTGAATGGCCTACTCCTGCACCTATTTTTCCATGTTTCTCCTATGTTTCTATGATAAGGTCCAGCAGAGCCAGTTTAAGATCAAGTTAAGTGTGGGAAGGAACTGCAGATGCTGGTTTACACTGAAGATAGACACAAAATGCTGGAGTAATTCAGTGGGACAGGCAGCATCTCTAGAGAGAAGGAATGGGTAACGTTTCAGGTTGAGACCCTTCTTCAGACTATCAAAACGTCACCTATTCCTTCTCTCCAGAGATGCTGCCTGTCCCGCTGAGTTACCCTAAACGTTTTATGTCTATCTAAGATCAAGACGCAGACCAGACCATCGCACAAACCAACCTCCCTTCCATTGACTCCATTTATACCTCACGCTGCCTCGGCAAGGCCAGCAGCATCATCAAGGACGAGTCGCACCTTGACCACTCCTCCCCTCTCCCATCGGGCAAATGTTACAGAAGTGTGAAAACGCACACCTCCAGATTCAGGCACAGTTTCTTCCCCGCTGTTATCAGGCAACTGAATCATCCTACCACAACCAGAGAGCGGTCCTGAACTACTATCCACCTCATTGGCGACCCTCGGACTATCTTTGATCAAACTTTATTGACATTATCTTGCACTAAACGCTATTCACGGTTTTCCCCTTATCTTGTATCTGTACACTGTGGACGGCTCGATTGTAATCATGTATTGTCTTTCCGCTGGTTAGCACGCAACAAAAGCTTTTCACTGTACAATCTATATTTTTCACACTGAAGTCTGGCTCAGCCAGCGAAACCTAGGAATAGACTGGGTGACAACCAGGAATAGTTTGGTGACTACTGGAGAGACAGTTGACGGCACGGAAAGACGGCACCCGGGACAGGCTGGGTTAACACCCCAGTCTGTGCCTTTCGTGAGAAAGTCACCCAATAAAGCTACGGAAAGGCCCAATGAACCACCGTGGCCTAAAAATCCATCAGGCGAAAATGAAATGCTCGGAGAAGGAGAAAGTGGTGCAGAGCACGCACAGGCCCTGAACCTGGTGAGCCGCAGGAGGAGCCCGGCCGGGACTCACCCCCACAGAGCCCAGTCTCTCCATGCACTAGAGTCTCCCAACCCCTGCAGAGTGGTTACTAAGATGGCCGATCCGTGGGCGGTTGCTGCTTGGATGCAAGTCGGGGGCCTGATCGACCCCGGCTGGGTCGCCTGGGCGAGGGTGTCTGATGTTGTGAGACCCGAAACACCCGATGATCCCAGGTCACATCACTGAGGATGCGTCCCAGCGCGTCTAGAAGATGTATATTTTTCACATCAGTACACGTGACAAAAAACTAAAGTTACCTCAAAAAAAAGTTCTTGAAGGCGATGGTCAAAACTCTGGGTACCATTTCAGCGCGCTTGTGAGCACAACTCGGACAGATTTTTTTGCATGCTTGTTGCCAAAGTTGTGGACATCATTTCAGGGTTGTGGAGCGGTAAATTGGAGTTACATCAGTTTTCTTTTCAGTTCACATAAGATCTAATAGATTTAGTTTAGTGATACAGCGTGGAAACAGGTCCTTCGGCCCACCGAGTGATGACCCATGCTACTAGTTCTATCCTGGACACTAGGGGCAATTTTTACAGAAGACAATAGGCAATAGACAATAAGTGCAGGAGTAGGCCATTCGGCCCTTCGAGCCCGCACCGCCATTCAATGTGATCATGGCTGATCATCCCCAATCAGTACCCTGTTCCTGCCTTCTCCCCATATCCCCTGACTCCGCTATCTTTGAGAGCTCTATCTAGCTCTCTTGAAAGGATCCAGAAAACCGGCCTGCATCGCCCTCTGAGGCAGAGAATTCCACAGACTCACAACTCTCTGTGAGAAAGGCTAATTAACCTACAGACTTATACGTTACTGGAGTGTGGGAGGAAACCGGAGACCCGGAGAAAACCCATGCAGGTCACGGGGAGAACATACAAACTCCACACAGACAGCATCCATAATCAGGATCGAACCTGGGTCTCTGGCGCTGTGAGGCAGCAACTCTACCGCTGCACCACCGTGTTGGCTCATGAACGATCTAATAGCATAGTTGGAACTTGAAAAGCGAGAGTTTGTACGGCCCAGAAGTGGGGCCTTCAATGCACCATGTCCTCGCTGACCCTCAAGCTCCATATTAATCCCACATCGCCAGGCAGGTACTATCACAATGTTTAAGAAACATATGGACAGGTACATGGATTGGACAGGTTTAGAGGGATATGGGCCAAAAGCTTAGTTTCAGTTTAGTTTATTGTCACGTGATCCGAGGTGCAGTGAAAAGCTTTTGCTGCATGCTAACCAGTCGTGGAAAGACAATAAATGCTTACAATCAACCCATTCAAAATCCACAGATACAGGATAAAGGGAATAACGTTTAGTGCATGGTAAAGGGCCTGTCCCACTTGGACGACCTAATCCACGAGTTTAGAAGACCCTAGACGAGTTGGAAAAAATGTCAAGGTCGTGTTGACTCGCCGAAGTAAAAGACCTCCTACGACTATGTCTACGACTTCCTACGACTATGTCTACGACCCCCCTTGACCTCAGTCTTCCACACCTAAGACCAACTACGACTAGCTACGAGTGGAAAATGATCACATGATAAAATGATGTCATATTTGCATTTTTTTCTCGGGCCAGTTACCGACCTACGACCACCATCACCACCTACTACGACCTACCTACAATCTATCTACGAGTAAAAAGTATCCATTTTTTCCATGCCGACCTTTTTTTTACCCGTGGATATTTTTTATCAGGCTGGAAAAAACGCCGCAACCTACTTGAAGCCACAAATACGCGGCGACCACTCACGAGCATGGAGAAGCGTTACGAAGACCTCCTACGACCTCGTGACGACCATGCCGCGAGTATGAGTCAAGGGCAAACTCGGCAGAGGTCGCCAATTAGGTCGTGAAAGTGGGACAGGGGCTTAAAGCCAGCAAAGTCCGATCAAAGGTAGTCCGAGGATCACCAATGAGGTAGATCATGGCATGTGGGACTAGTATAGGTGGGACATGATGATCGGCGTGGGGTTATGGTTATCAATTATGAGCTGAAGAATTGCTGAAAAGTGATGGCTTGTCACCCGATGGCTATGTGACTCCCCAGAGACCTATAGGGTGGACTGTTTGACAGACTGTACGACTCCACCTCCATCTCCACTCACTCCTCCCCTGGTGAATGGATGTTGATGATGACGGGGGAAATGGAGAGGAAGGGGGGAGGGGGGGAGCAGCGGAGGGGACAAGGCTACGGCCGACAGGAAGATATGGCAGCTGGTGAGAGGGGAGGGAGCCCCATGGTGATCGAGGGCATCCGGTCGATGGTGGCGGCCTGATGAAAGCGCTATCTCCAGGGGCTGCAACATGAGCCGCAACAACAGCCACATCAACCGGAGAATGATGCAGGAAAAGTGATAATGGGGAATAAAGAAATGGCAGAGGAGTTGAGTAACCTTTTTGCATCAGTCTTCACAGTGGAGGACATCAGCAACGTGCCTGAAATTAGTGGAAGTTAGTGGAGTGGCTATTACTGGTGAATAGGTCACCTGGACCAGATGGACTGCACCCAGGGTTCTGAGATCCCCTCTCGGGCTAGAGCCAATCAGTACTTTCTCCTGCTTCTCTTTATTGCTGTTGTTTCAAAATCCACGGGAGCTCTGATTTATGTCTGCCTGTGCTTTGCCTCTCCTTTTCATCTGTTTTCCCCCTCTGACTCACTTCTAACTCTCCTCCCACTCGGGCTAGAGCCAATCAGTGCTTTCTCCTGCTTCTCTTTGTTGCTGTTGCTTCAAAATCCACGGGAGCTCTGAGTTAAGACCCAAAACGTCACCTATTCCTTCGCTCCATAGATGCTGCCTCACCCGCTGAGTTTCTCCAGCATTTATGTCTACCTTCGATTTTTCCAGCATCTGCAGTTCCTTCTTAAACATCAAATAGTTAAGAGTTTGGTGAAAGCAGAAACAATATTTAAAAAAAATCAAAAACATGGCTTACAAATGGCTATTCCCCTAGCAGTGATTAGGAAAATAAATTAAAAAACATGTTTGAGAGAGAGGTAGTTCATTAATCATTTTGGGGAATATTATTAAGTATGGTCCTGGTTTTCATTCTCCAGACAAGGTTAAGATGACAGATTGTGGGGCGATAATTTGAAATAGGGAACAGCAAAGCAATAAATTCAACTGATAGAATCAGGCTCACAGATCAAAGCAAACAGATTATTGAATTTTAATGTTGGCAGCGTGGCATAAATCAGGTGAGGCGTTATAGGAAAATATAGTTGCGCTGCAATTTCAAATTAGGGGCAACTCCAAACTATTTTTCTAACTCTAATTTGATGGAATCTAGCAATGAAATCTAGAGTCTCCGGCCTCAAAACACCAGAGACCCTGGTACAAATCCTGACTGCGGGTGCTGTCGGTACGGAGTTTGTACGTTCTCCCCGTGACCTGCGTGGGTTTTCTCCGAGATCTTCGGTTTCCTCCCACACTCCAAAGGTTTGTAAGTTAATTGGCTTGGTAAATTGTTCCTGGTGTGTGTCGGGTTGTGTTAATGTGCAGGGATCGGTGCGGACACGGTGGGCCGAAGGGCCTGTTTCCGCGCTGTATCTCTAAACTAAACTCAACTGTATTTCCAACTATAATTTTGAGAAATCTAGCCATATAATGGAAGCACATTTAGAGAGATGCAGTAAGCCATATTGGAAATCAATTTAAATTTACCCAAGATCTAAATGCAAGAATCCTGTAAAGGGTGGCGCAGTGGCGCAGCGGTAGAGTTGCCACCTCACAGCGCCAGAGACCCGGGTTCAATCCTGACTACAGGTTCTGTCTGTACAGAGTTTATACGTTCTCCCCGTGACTTGCGTGGGTTTACTCCGGGTGCTTCGGTTTTCTCCCACACTCCTAAGACGTGCAGGTTTGTAGGTTAATTGCCATTCTGTAAATTGTCCCAGGTGTCGTAGAGTGATACAGTGTGAAAACAGGCCCTTCGGCCCAACTGGCCCACACCAGCCAACATGTCCCAGCTACACTTGTCCCACCTGCCTATGTTTGGTCCATTCCCCTCCAAACTTGTCCTATCCAAGGTACACACAATTGCTGGGGAAACTCAGCGGGTGCAGCAGCATCTATGGAGCGAAGGAAATAGGCGACGTTTCGGGCCGAAACCCTTCTTCAGACTGATGGGGGGTGGGGAAAGAAAGAAGGAAAAGGGGAGGAGGAGGAGGAGCCCGAGGGCGGGCGGATGGGAGGGTGGGAGGAGACAGCTAGAGGGTTAAGGAAGGGGAGGAGACAGCACGGGCTAGCCAAATTGGGAGAATTCAATGTTAATGCCATAAGGACGCAAGGACCCCAGACGGAATATGTGGTGCTGTTCCTCCAATTTCCGCTGTTGCTCACTCTGGCAATGGAGGAGACCCAGGACAGAGAGGTCGGATTGGGAATGGGAGGGGGAGTTGAAGTGCTGAGCCACCGGGAGGTCAGGTAGGTTATTGCGGACTGAGCGGAGGTGTTCGGCGAAACGATCGCCCAACCTACGCTTGGTCTCACCGATGTAAATCAGCTGACATCTAGAGCAGCGGATGCAGTAGATGAGGTTGGAGGAGATACAGGTGAACCTTTGTCGCACCTGGAACGTCTGCTTGGGACCTTGAATGGAGTCGAGGGGGGAGGTGAAGGGACAGGTGTTGCATTTCTTGCGGTTGCAACGGAAAGTGCCCGGGGAGGGGGTGGTGCGGGAGGGAAGGGAAGAATTGACGAGGGAGTTGTGGAGGGAGCGGTCTTTGCGGAAGGCAGACATGGGGGGAGATGGGAAGATGTGGCGAGTGGTGGGGTCACGTTGGAGGTGGCGGAAATGGCGGAGGATTATGTGTTGTATTTGCCGGCTGGTGGGGTGAAAGGTGAGGACCAGAGGGACTCTGCCCTTGTTGCGTGTGCGGGGATGGGGAGAGAGAGCAGTGTTACGGGTTATGGATGAGACCCTGGTGTGAGTCTCATCTATGGTGGCGGAGGGGAATCCCCGTTCCCTGAAGAACGAGGACATTTCCGATGCCCTGGTATGAAATGTCTCATCCTGGGAACAGATGCGGCGTAGGCGGAGGAATTGGGAGTAGGGGATGGAGTCTTTACAGGGGGCAGGGTGGGAAGACGTGTAGTCTTATCCATGTACCTGTCTAACTGTTTCTTAAATATTGGGATAGCCCCTGCCTCAACTACCTGCTCCCCGATTCACCTACTTTGGGCAAGAGAGCAAGAGACACTGTGCATCTACCCAATCTATTCCTCTCATGATTTTGTACACCTCTATAAGATCACCCCTCATCCTCCTGCGCTCAAAGGAATTGAGGCCCAGCCTACTCAACCTCTCCCTATAGCTCACACCCTCTAGTCCTGGCAACACCCTCGTAAATCTTTTCTGTACCCTTTCCGGCTTGACAACTTTCCTATAACATGGTGACCAGAACTGAACACAATATTCTAAATGTGGCCTCACAATGTCTTATACAACTGCAACATGACCTATATTCAATCTCTGACTGATGAAGGCCAATGTGCCAGAAGCCTTTTTGACCAACCTAACTACTCGCGACTCGACCTTCAAGGAACCATGCACCTGCATTCCTAGATCTCTCTGCTCTACAATGCTACCCAGATCCCTACCATTCACTGTGTAGGTCCTGCCCTTGTTAGACTTCCTAAAGTGCAACACCTGACATATCTCTGTATTAAATTCCATCAACCGTTCCTCAGCCCACTTGGCCAATCCGAATTTGGAACCTCCGATCCGGTCTTGAAAGCGTTAGGTTTCGAAGGATCAATAGAGTCATAGAAGAGAGACAATACGTCCATTGTCTCACACCAATTGAAAAACAAATCAGTCTCATCCCACATTCCTGGACTAGATCTTAGCCAATTGGTCAGGATAATATATGAACCTCTGCACAGAAAGTGTAAATCAATGGCATCAATTATTATGTATAATTGTGCATTTAATTTGATCTCATTTGGTAAAAGTCTTTTGGTAGATACAATTTGCAAACAAAGAATAAGAACATCTGCAGACCCTGTCAATTAGGTGCAAAATGCATAGAATGGATTGGGTGGCTGCAAACCAGACATACACCTTGTAAATAAGTGTAAATAATGTTGCAGAGTTGGACTTTGCCGAGTGTTGATTGGATGAGGTATTGAGCCTTGTCTGGGTTTCTGGCAGATCAGGGTAAATGTTTCTAAGTTGGCTTTCTTGCGAAGTCCGGTTTGAATACAATGTATTAAGCTGCTGTATTATTGGGTTAGGGAAATGTCTGTTATGTAAGGGGTTAATCGATATCTGTAATTGGATTATTAAGAGACCACCCTCATGTGGTTCGGCCCCTCGAGGTCCCGGGATATATAAAAGTCGGATGCCACGAGGTCCAGCGTCGACCTTCTGGGAGAGCGCTTGGGACTGCATGACCTTCTGGAGTGTCTCTGTCTGAGCGAGCCCTAGAGGGCTTGAGCAGGCAGATACGAGGATCGAACCTGCGGTGGGATAGGTACAATAGTTGAACTGTAATGCGCTTTTGTTAAAATAAAATGTAGTTGTTTCAAGTGCTTGATTCAGTGTTTTTACAGGAACTAAACTGGGGGGAAGCTTAGAAACGAGCAATTTACAATGCCATCTAACTTTGCAGAACCATGTCATATTGCCTCAGAAGCCTTAGGAAGTTAGGCATGTCCCCTCTAACTCTCACCAACTTCTACAGATGCGCCGTGCAAAGCAGTTTATCGGGATGCATCACAGCTTGGTTTGAGGACGACTCCATCCAAGACCGCAAGAAACTGCAGCGAATTGTGGACGCAGCCCAGGCCATCACACAAACCAACCTCCCTTCCATTGACTCCATTTACACCTCACGCTGCCTCAGCAAGGCCAGCAGCATAATCAAGGACCAGCCGCACCCTGGCCACTCCCTCTGCTCCCCTCTCCCATCGAGCAAAAGTTATAGAAGTGTGAAAACGCACACCTCCAGATTCAGGGACAGCTTCTTCCCAGGTGTTATTAGGCAACTGAAGCATCCTACCACAACCAGAGAGCAGTGCTGAACGACTATCTACCTCATTGGTGACCCTCGGACTACCTTTGATTGGACTTTACTGGCTTTATCTTGCACTGAACATTATTCTTTTAACATGTTTCTATTTATACACTGTAAATAGCTCGATAGTAATCATGTATTTTCTTTCCCGCTGGCTGGTGTGCACACAACAAAAGCTTTTCACTGTCCCTCGGTACACGTGACTGAACTATATACAAGATAATCGCAAAATGCTGGAGTAACTTAGTGGGACAGGCAGCATCTCTGGAGAGAAGGAATGGGCGACGTATCGGGTCGAGACCCCTCTCCATGAACTATATGCAGTCCTACTGAGTAGCTCAAGAGAGAGCTAGATGGGGCTCTTAAAGATAGCGGAGTCAGGGGATATGGGGAGAAGGCAGGAACGGGGTACTGATTGGGGATGATCAGCCACGATCACATTGA
The DNA here is from genome assembly GCF_010909765.2 of Amblyraja radiata. NCBI lineage: Eukaryota > Metazoa > Chordata > Chondrichthyes > Rajiformes > Rajidae > Amblyraja > Amblyraja radiata. The sequence goes on along the minus strand of NC_045958.1, from coordinate 108,523,845 downwards.
GTGGTGGTGCTGGCTCGAAGAGCCGAATGGCCTTCTCCTGCACCTATTGTCTATTGTCTATTGTCTATTTCCTTTGCTGTGGGGAGCCTGGAAGGTTTGATGAAAGCAGGTCTTACCGCATCGCCCCGGTTCTCCAGGTTGGTCTGTAAAGTGCTCTTTTCCTCTTCTTTCCTCACAAGTCTTTCGTACAAGTCACTTACAAGAAAAGATGGGTAATACCGGTCTTGAAGAGTCTCATAAACATGGCTCTGAATCTTGTTGAAGACATCTGTTCCTTTGTTGCCGACGAGGCTCTGTTGGATTTCCTTATAAAGTGCCTTCTCCACGGGGATTTCCCGACTTTCCACAAAATAATTCTGGTAGATTTCACCGACGAGTTGAGGTATTTCTGTCTGAAGGAATAAAAGCAGGGGGAAAAAAAGTAATAGATGAACTGCCGTGCTTTGTCCTGCAACCCCCCCCCCCCCCCCAATCTTCAAGCTGTCTTTCCCCCACCTCCACGATGTGGGCCTGTATTCACTGGAATTTAGATGGATGAGAGGGGATCTTATAGAAACATTGAAACATAGAATCTTATAAAAACTTCGTAAGGGATTGGACATTTTTAGATGCAGGAAAAATGTTCTCCATGTTGGGGGAGTCCAGAACCAGGGTGGTCACAGTTTAAGAATAAGGGGTAGGCCATTTAGGACTGAGATGAGGAAAAACGTTTTCAGCCAGAGAGTTGTGAATTTGCGGAATTCTCTGCCACAGAAGGCAGTGGAGGCCAATTCGCTGGATGTTTTCAAGAGAGAGTTAGATTTAGCTCTTAAGGCGAAAGGAATAAGATAGCAGAGTCAGGGGATATGGGGAGAAAGCAGGAACGGGGCACTGATTTTGGATGATCAACCATGATCATATTGGATGGTGGTGTTGGCTCGAAGGGCCAAATGGGCTACTCCTGCACCTATTTTCCATGTTTCTACTCAGTCTGAAGAAGGGTCCCCACCTAAAAAATGTCACTGATCCATGTTCTTCATGGATCCATGTAGGTAGGGCGGCACGGTGGTGCAGCGGTAGAGTTGCTGCCTCACAGCGCCAGAGACCCGGGGTATGATCCTGATTACGGGTGCTGTCTGTACGGAATTTGCACGCTCTCCCCGTGACCAGTGGTGCTGGCTCGAAGGGCCGAATGGCCTACTCCTGCACCTATTTTGCTATGACTGCGTGCGTTTTCTCCGGGTGCCCTGGATTCCCCCCACACTCCAAAGATATGCAGGTTTGTAGATTAATTGGCTTCAGTAAAATATTGTAAAATTGCCCCTGGTGTGTAGGAGAGTGCTAGTGTACGTGGGTGATCGCTGGTCAGCGCGGACACGGTGGGCCTCATAAATCAGATGTTGGAATTGTTACACCTCCAGCTCATAGCATTGCTTATAAGCGGCACGGTGGCGCAGCGGTAGAGTTGCCAGTGCAAGTGACCCGAGTTCGATCCTGACTGCGGGTGCTGTCTGTATCAGTTTGTTCACCTTGTGACCGCATGGGTTTCCTCCGGAATCCTCCCAATTCCAAAGACGTGCAGGTTTGAGGGTTAACACAGACTCAGCGGGCCGAAGGGCCAGTTTCCTCGCTGTATCTCTAAACTAAACCAAACTTTAAGCCAAGGATCAATTGATTGATTGAATTGATCGAAAGATACAGCATAGAAACAAGCCCTTCAACCCACCAAGTCCATGCCAATCATCGATCATCCACCCACACTATTTTCTATTTTATCCCCCCTTTCTCATCCACACCCTACACACACTTGGGGCAATTTTTTTTTACACCTACAAACTCGCACGTGTTTGGGATGCGGGAAGAAACCGGAGCACCCGGAGGAAACCCGGTACGGTGGCAAGATGGCGCAGTGGTAGAATTGATGCCTCACAGCGCCAGAGACCCGGGTTCGATCCTGACTATGGGGGCTGTCCGCGCGGCGTTTGTACGTTCTCCCCGTGACCGCTCAGGGAGCTCCGGTTTCCTTCCACACTCCAAAGGAATGTATGTTTAATTGGCTTGGTATACGTGCAAATTGTCCCTAGAGTGTGCAGGGTAGTGTTAATGTGCAGGGATCGCTGATCGGCGCGGACTCAGTGGGCTGAAGGGCCTGTTTCCGCGCTGTATCTCTAAACGAAACATAAACTAAACTAAACCCATGCAGTCAAAGGGAGAATGTGCAAACTCTGCACAGACAGCACCCTAGGGCAGGATTGAACCCGAGTCTCTGGTACTCTGAGACAACAGCTCCACCAGTTGCACCACTGTGCCGTCCCAAAGACTAATAGCCCTGTCCCACAGTACAAGTTCATTCCAAGAGCTCTCCTGAGTTTTAAAAAAATCGTGGTAAGCATGGAGAATGAACGTAGCGGGTACTTCGGAGCTCGGGGACGTCTCTTAGCAGCTCGTAACGCTAACGGCAGGTACTCAGGAAGACTCGCTAACGGCAGGTAAGCACGGGAAGACTCGTGAAGATTTTTCAACACGTTGAAAAATGTCCACAAGAGCCCCGAGTACCGACGAGTGGCCATTACCGTAAATCTCCGAGTTCGAATCAGGGAAAACTCGGGAGAGCTCTTGGAATGAACTCGTACCGTGGGACAGGGCTTTTAGGGCCTGACAAATGTTTTATCTCTTCACAGATGCTGCCAGACAAAATGAGCATTTCCAGCGTTTTCTGTTTTTAATTCGGAAAGTATGGTACCTTGTTTGCAATTTTCAAGTATTCAACGGACTCCCAGAAGCTGACGAGATCCCGTTTATCCATCCTTTCCATGTAGGCACGGAAGTGTTCCCTGTAGGATGGGTTGGACAAGATCTCATCAAGTTGTAGAATCTGCAAAACAACACAAGAGGCAGCGTTAACCAGAACATTGTTGCCGTCTACTCCGGCTATTGTCGACGTCTCCAGTTACCGCAGATGAAATCTATTGTAACCGGGACGTCTGTCCGTATTGGGAACAAAGGTCCATAAGTTCATAGGTTCTAGGCCATTCAGCCCACCAAGTCTATTCTGCCATTCAATCGTGACTGATCTATCTTTCCCTCTCAACCCCATTCTCCTGCCTTCTCCCCATAACCCCTGACACCCGTACTAATCAAGAATATGTCAATCTCCGCCTTAAAAATATTCACTGACTTTGCCTCCACAGCCTCCTGTAGCAAAGAATTCCACAGATTCACCACCCTCTAAAGAAATTCCTCTTCATTCTTCTTTCTAAAGGTAAGACAGGAAACAAAGAGTAGGGATTAACGGCTCCCTTTCAGAATGGCAGGCAGTGACTAGTGGGGTACCGCAAGGCTCAGTGCTGGGACCGCAGCTATTTACAATATACATCAATGATTTGGATGAAGGGATTTAAAGTAACATTAGCAAATTTGCAGATGACACAAAGCTGAGTGGCAGAAATTGACGTGGATAGAAAATTGGTTGGCAGACAGGAAGCAAAGAGTAGGAGTGAACGGGTCCTTTTCAGAATGGCAGGCAGCGGCGAGTGGAGTGCCGCAAGGGGTCGCATATATATTAATGATTTACCATATATTTTAATGATTTGGAAGAGGGAATTAGGAGCAACACTAGCATGTTTGTGGATGACACAAAGCTGGGTGGCAGTGTGAACTGTGAAGAAGATGTTAGGAGGTTGCAGGGTGACCTGGACAGGTTGAGTGAGTGGGAAGATGCATGGCAGATGCTGTATAATATAGATAAATGTGAGGTTATCCACTTTGGTGGCAAAAACAAGGGGGCAGATTATTATCTCAATGGGGTTTCATTAGGTAAGGGGGAGGTGCAGCGAGACCTGGGTGTTCTTGTGCACCGGTCACTGAAAGTTGGCTAACAGGTACAGCAGGCAGTGAAGAAAGCGAATGGAATGTTGGCCTTCATAACAAGAGGATTTCAGTATAGGAGTAGAGAGGTTCTTCTGCAGTTGTATAGGGCTCTGGTAAGACCACATCTGGAGTATTGTGTACAGTTTTGGTCTCCTAATTTGAGGAAGGACAGCCTTGTGATTGAGGCAGTGCAGCTTAGGTTCATAAGATTGATCCCTGGGATGGCGGGACTGTCATATGCTGAGAGAATAGAGCGGCTGGGCTTGTACATTCTGGAGTTTAGAAGGATGAGAGGGATCTCATTGAAACATATAAGATTGTTAAGGGTTTGGACACGCTAGATGCAGGAAACATGTTCCCGATGTTGGGGGAGTCCAGAACATCCTCTCCAAATTTACTCTATCCAGGCCTTTCACTATTCAGTAAGTTTCAATGAAGTCCCCCCTTTATCCTCCTTAGTAACTTGGTGTCAAGACAACAACCACTTCTTCCATGTCAGCTGGATGAAGGAGGTAGTTATCGGCATCAGGAATAAAAGTGGATTGATCAACAAAAAGTGGATTGATCAACAAAAAGCTTTTCACTGTACCTCGGTACACGTGACAATCAACTAAACTAAACTGAACTGAACTGAGCCCTGTGTTTCCACTTTGAAGGAAATTACCCGAAATTCGGGAAATTCTGATTGTCTTCGGGTAATTTTAGGGAAAGAAATAATTTCGGGAAATTTCCGCATCCGGCCCGCCAAGGGCTCCAATCCGGCCCGCGGGACGATTTGGGGGAAAAAAAGTATATTTACGACCATCCGAGCCTGCGCAGTTGGGGGAGGCCCGTCAGCCGCGTCACAATTTAAAATGGCGGCGGTGGAATCGCCGGGGTATTTCAGGAAATTCCATCAAATTCCAGGAAATATGGGATTCTATTTGAACAAAAACATTTTTTGAGGTGTGGAAACACTGACTGAACTCCACTGACTAAAGAAATTCCTCCTCATCTCCCTTCCTATTTTTCCCTCCACAGTTGCCGCTTGACCTCCTGAGTCTTCCCAGCAGATCCTTGCTTACTGTGTAGGAAGGAACTGCAGATGCTGGTTTACACCCAAGATAGACACAGAGTGCTGGAGTAACTCAGCGGGACAGGCAGCAGCTCTGGAGAGACCACTTCTTCAGACTTTTCAGAATCCACATTACTTTTATTTTTATTTACTTCACTTCCCTACCATTCCTTGACCTCACCATCTCCATCGCAGGGGACAGACTTCTGACCGACATACACTACAAACCAACTGACTCCCATGGCTATCTGGACTACACGTCTTCCCACCCTGCCCCCTGTAAAGACTCCATCCCCTACTCCCAATTCCTCCGCTTACGCCGCATCTGCTCCCAGGATGAGACGTTCCACACCAGGGCATCGGAAATGTCCTCGCACCTACCTGAACTCCCGGTGGCTCAGCACTTCAACTCCCCCTCCCATTCCCAATCCGACCTCTCTGTCCTGGGTCTCCTCCATTGCCAGAGTGAGCAACACTGGAAATTGGAGGAACAGCACCTCATATTCCGCCTGGGTTGCTTGCGTCCGGATGGCATGAACGTTGAATTCTCCCAGTTTTGCTAGTCCTTGCTGTCTCCTCCCCTTCCTTAACCCTCGAGCTGTCTCCTCCCATCCCCCCGCCCTCGGGCTCCTCCTCCTCCCTTTTTCCTTCCTTCTCCCCCCCAACCCCCATCAGTCTGAAGAAGGGTTTCGGCCCGAAACGGCGCCTATTTCCTTCGCTCCATAGATGCTGCTGCACCCGCTGAGTTTCTCCAGCATTTTTGTGTACCTTCGATCTTCCAGCATCTGCAGTTCCTTCTTGATTACTTTTATTTTAGTTGGGTCGATGGATTATTGTATTGAGAAATGAGAATTGGTGTATAACGATGAGTAATTGGCCTCTTGGTATTCTCATAGCCCTGCAGGCTCCCTTCCAAAGCTGATGGCCTTTCCAGCTTCAATGTCTGTGCCTGGCTTGTTAATTTGTTTTGGTGCCTCTCGCTTTATTTCCCCTTGGAAACTTTACTTGAACAAAACAATCATTTCTATTCGTCGTGCCCACGGACTGGAGCTAAAATCGCAGGATTTACAGTCTCTTACTGCGTATAAAGTGTGTGCGTTGACAGCGTGATTTAGAAAATTGCTCATAACAGAATCAACTTGCACACGAAATTAAGCAATTATTGTGCTGTGTTTAGAATATTGTGTTCGGAAGTAATTGCCTCACTAGCTTATAGAGTCAGACAGCAGGAAAACAGGACCGATGGCAACAACTCATGAGTGCCGACCAAGATCCCCGCTAAGATGGTCCCATTTCACCGTATATAGACACAAAATGTTGTAGTAACGCAGCAGGTCAGGCAGCATCTTTGGAGAGAAGGAATAGACAATAGACAATCAACATTAGGTGCAGGAGTAGGCCATGTGGCCCTTCGAGCCAGCACCGCCATTCAATGTGATCTTGGCTGATCATCCCCAATCAGTACCCCGTTCCTGCCATCTCCCCATATCCCCTGACTGCGCTATTTTTAAGAGGTGACTTTTGGGTCTTTTTCTTTTTTTTTTCTTTTCTCTCTCTCGTTTATCATATAATTCCCAGTGTAGACAATAGACAATAGGTGCAGGAGTAGGCCATTCGGCCCTTCGAGCCAGCACCACCATTCAATAATTATTACTTGAATAAGTTAGGTCTTTATTCTCTGGAGCGCAGAAGGTTAAGGGGGGACTTGATAGAGGTCTTTAAAATGATGAGAGGGATAGACAGAGTTGATGTGGACAAGCTTTTCCCTTTGAGAATAGGGAAGATTCAAACAAGAGGACATGACTTCAGAATTAAGGGACAGAAGTTTAGGGGTAACATGAGGGGGAACTTCTTTACTCAGAGAGTGGTAGCGGTGTGGAATGAGCTTCCAGTGGAAGTGGTGGAGGCAGGTTCGTTGGTATCATTTAAAAATAAATTGGATAGGCATATGGATGAGAAGGGAATGGAGGGTTATGGTATGAGTGCAGGCAGGTGGGACTAAGGGGAAATAATTGTTCGGCACGGACTTGTAGGGCCGAGATGCCTGTTTCCGTACTGTAAATTATTATATGTTATATGTTATATGTTTTTTAATATGATCATGGCTGATCATCCCCAATCAGTACCCTGTGCACTATGTTTACATATTCTGTTGTGTTGCAGCAAGTAAGAATGTCATTGTTCTATCTGGGACATAAGACAATAAAACACTATTGACTCTTGAGACCCTTCTTCAGACTGAAAGACGTGAGGGGGGGGCGGGGGGGGGGGGGGGGAATTGAGGAGAGAAAAGGCCAGAACAAATCAGGACTGGCAACAGATGACCTCAGGAATGATGGAGCCCACAATGGTCCATTGTTGGCTGGGGCAGAGGTGATAATGAAGGGATACAAGGACAGCGAACAGTGGAACCAGTGTGACCCCTAGGGTGGGGGAGGGAGAAGGGGGGGGGGGGGAGAGGAGGGGGAATGCAATTAGATAATCAGTGTAATGCACGGGTAGCTGCTCAAACAAAATATGAGGTGTTGTTCCTCTAAGTTATGCTTGGCCTCACTCTGACAATGGAGGAGGCCCAGATTAAAGTCTTGTTGCTTCCCCCTCACATCTCAGAATCCCACACAGTCGGCAGGGTGGCACGGTGGCGCAGCAGTAGAGTTGCTGCCTTACAGCGCCAGAGACCTGGGTTCGATCCCGACTACGGGTGCTGCCCGAATGGAGTGTGCATGCTCTCCCTGCGACCACATGGGATTTCTCCGGGTGCTCCGGTTTCCTTCCATGTTCTAAAGACGTGCAGGTTTGTAGGTTAATTGTTTTTTATTTTATTGTCACATGTAGCAGTGAAAAGCTTTTGCTGCATGCTAACCAGTCAGTGGATAGACTACACATGATTACAATCGGGCCATCCATAATGTAGATGCATGAGAATGATCCCAAGAATAAGTGGGTTAACATACAGTATGATTAGCGTTTGGCAGCACTGGGCTTGTACCCGCTGGAGTTTAGAAGGATGAGGGGCAAACTCATTGAAACTTACCGAATAGTGAAAGGCCTGGATAGAGTGGATGTGGAGAGGATGTTTCCACTAGTGGGAAAGTCTAGGACCAGAGGTCATAGCCTCAGAATTAAAGGACGTTCCTTTGGGAAGCAGATGAGCGGTAGTTTCTTCAGTCAGAGGGTGGTGAGTCTGTGGGATTCATTGCCACAGAAGGCTATGGTGGCCAAGTCAATGGATATTTATTTTTAAGACAGAGATAGATTCTTGATTAGTACGGGTGTCGGGGGTTATGGGGAGAAAGCAGGAGAATGGGGTTGAGAGAGAAGATAGATCGGCTATGAATGAATGGCCGAGTAAACGTGATGGGCCGAATGGCCTAATTTCTGCTCCTATAACTTATGAAGTTATGAGCGTATGAATGGCGGAGTAGACGATGGGCCAAATGGTCTGATTCTGCTCCTATCTCTTATGAACCTATGAACTTATGAACATGACAATGGGAATAAAGTGAATAACTTTAGTGCAAGATAACGGCAGTAAAGTCTAATTAAAGATGGTTCAAGGCTCCCCAATGAAGTAAATTATCCCTAGTGTGTTGGATAGACACTAGTCCAACCAGGGTGATCCCTGGTTATCGCAGACATGGTGGGCCAAAGGGATGCATCTCTAAACTAAACAGTCTAATGCCAAGTTTAGAACTGTTACATTCAATTGCCTCATCCAAATTAGGGAGATGTATCACAGATAGTTGGGACTCGGCCACAGATTCATACACTGCCTCACTTTAATCAGCTTGCCACTCTGAAGAGCTCCGACCAGGGCAAGCACATCCTTCCCACGGTGAATGACCCGCTTGGGTCCAAAATCAGGGGATATGGGGAGAGGGCAGGAACGGGGTACTGATTGGGGATGATCAGCCATGATCACATTGAATGACCCACTTGGGCCCAAATTTGCTCACAATATTCCAAATGCGGCCCTACCAGCGCCTTATAGAGCCTCCACATGTTGTTTGTGTTCCAGCCCCTCAGCAAATAAATGCTAGCATTGCGTTTGCTTTCCTTACTAGTGTAGTCCCTTATAATGCAGAAACTGTGGCAATTAATTAGTTTCGACTTGCAGATTAACTTTTTGGGAATACTTTGAGCAATCTTAAAGTCCTACAGCGTCTTAAAGATAGTGGAGTCAGGGGATATGGGGAGAAAGCAGGAACGGGGTACAGATTGGGGATGATCAGCCATGATCACATTGAATGGCGGTGCTGGCTCGTAGGGCTGAATGGCCTACTCCTGCACCTATTGTCTATTGTCTATTGCCCTTTAGCCCAATGTATTGTGTTCACCCCATTGTGAGGCAGTGCCAGTAGTTTCACTCTTTACCTTTTGACTGGAAGGTGCGTCGGTCTCGTCGCAGCCTCCATCTTCCTGCTGTCCGTACACAGGGCCACCGAGCAGCTTCAGCCGCTTCTCGCTCTGCTTCTTGGCCACGGTCAGCTGGTTGATGTATCTCTTCATGTTGCGGGCTCGCAGCAGGTCCGCCTTCATGGCCGCAGACTCTTTCCCTTTGCTGTCTGCAGTGGGCATCGAGAAGGGCAAACGTTAGCGACTGGGATGGTGATCCAGGAGAAAATACATCACTCACCGCGATCACAGGATAACAAGTACAGCTCCACATTAATGCCAGCGCCGTGGACGTGCAGCGGTAGAGTTGCTGCCTTACAGCGCCAGAGGTACGCTGCCTGACAGAGTGGGGCAGTGGTGCAGCCATATGGTTCGATCCTGACTACGGGTGCTGTCTGTATAGAGTTTCTACCTTCTCCCTGGGACCACGTGGGTTTTCTCCGGGTGCTCCGGTTTCCTTCCAGACTCCAAAGATGTGCGGATCTGTAGGTTAACTGGCCTCTGTAAATTGTCCGTAGTATGTAGGACAGAAGTAGTGTACGTGTGATCGGTGGTTGGCGCGGATTCGGAGGGCTGAAGGATCAGCTTGGGCACTGTAACTCTCAAACTAAAACTAATCTGCACATGATCCATATTCCTCCATTCCCTGCGCATCTATGTACCTGAAGCCTCTTAAATACCACTGTTGAATCTGCCTCCACCACCACCACCCTTGGCAGCAGCTCCAAGCACACAACCCTTGAGTCTACCTTTAGAATGGAGAGGAGGAGGAATTTCTTTAGCCAGAGGGTGGTGAATCTGTGGAATTCAATGTGACAGATGGCTGTGGTACCAAGTCATTGCGTATTTTCAACATGCAGATTGACCGATTCTTGATTGGTAAGGACATCAACAGCTGCAGGGAGAAGGCAGGAGAATGAGGTTGAGAGGGAAAAATAGATCAGACATGATTGAACGGCGGAGTAGACTTGATGGGCCGAATTACCTAATTCTGCTCTAGGGGGATCTTATTGGAACATATAAAATTATTAAGGGCTTGGACACGCTAGAGGCAAGAAACATGTTCCCGGTATTGGGGGAGTCCAGAACTAGGGGCCACAGTTTAAGAATAAGGGGTAAGCCATTTAGAACGGAGATGAGGAAACACTTTACCACACACAGCGTTGTGACTCTGTGGAATTCTCTGCCTTAGTGGAGGCCGGTTCTCTGGATACTTACAAGAGAGAGCTAGATAGGGCTCTTAAAGAGAGCGGAGTCAGGGGATATGGGGAGAAGGCAGGAACGAGGTACTGATTGTGGATGATTAGCAATGATCACACTGAATGGCGGTGCTGGCTCGAAGGGCCGAAAGGCCTACTTCTGCACCAGTCTATTGTCTATTGTCATGTCTTATATGGTGTAAGAAACATGTCCATCTCCTTTGAACTTTGGCCTTCTCTACTTAAAGCTATGTCCTTTAGTCTAGTATTTCCGCCCTGGGGAAAAAGAGTCTGACTATTCAAACGAGACTTATTGGGATAACTTTGAAAGCTTCCAATTACCTTTTCAAATTAGTACCCAACGCAAGTTACATTGTCAGACAGAGATACAGCATGGAAACAAGCTCCCAAGTCCCACGCTGACCAACAATGACACCTTTACACTAATCCTGCAATCATCCCATTTTTACTTTTAGTTGAGAGATAGTTCAGAGATAGATAGCGCAGAAACGAGTCCATGCCGACCAGCAATCCCTGCACATTAACGCTATCCTGGGGTGCGAGATTGCAACCTTCACGTGGTTTCGACAGATGCAATCAACCTGGCGTGCACAATCAAATGAGATCAAATAGAACAAGTTGTCCTACAACTTTAGGCTGTGCACGCCATACGCAAGGAAGAAGAACGCCATCCTACACACACTAGGGACAATGTATACCAAGCCAACTAATCTACAAACCTGTACGTCTTTGGAGTGTGGGAGGAAACCGGAGATCTCAGAGAAAACCCACACAGGTCACGGGGAGAACATACAAACTCCGGACAGACAGCGCCCGTAGTCAAGCTCGAACCCGGGTCTCTGGCGCTGTGAGGCAGTAACTCTACCGCTGCCCCTTCTCCCCACATTCTCATCAACCCTCCCTAGATTAGACCATTCACCTCCAACACCAGGGGCAATTTACAATTGGGAATGAATCCACTGACCCTCTAGCCTGCTACAGGTCTATTGCAGAGAGACAAAAGACAAAAGCCTTACATTATTCTTCTCTATTTAAGGTCAACCTCCATCTTGTCAATTTTTGACCCTTGGAAGAATAAAGAACAGCCACCTGAACCCAGCACTTAAAGTATGTAGGAAGGAACCGCAGATGGTGGTTTAAACCGAAGACAGACTCAAAATGCTGGAGTAACTCAGCGGGACAGACAGCATCTCTGGAGAGAATGAATGGGTGACGTTTCGGGTCAAGAACCTTCTTCAGACTGATGTCAGGGAAGTGGGAGATACATAGATAAGGAAGGGTAAGGTGTGAAAACAAGATAAAGGATATGGAGATCAAGGAACATGTAGAATAGATCATTATTAGCTGGGAGAGGATCACAACAAAGCAAACATAGAATGTAGTCGGAGACAGTATGACTGGTCAGAGAAATGGGAAGGGGAGAGGGATGGAGAGAGAGGGAAAGCAAGGGTTACTTGAAGTTAGAGAAGTCAATGTTCATACCGCTGGGGTGTAAGCTGCCCAAGCAAAATATGAGGTGCTGTTCCTCCAATTTGCGCTGGGCCTCACTCTGACAATGGAGGAGACCCAGGACAGAAAGGTCAGTTTGGGAATGGGAGGGGGAGTTAAAGTGTTTAGCAACCGGGAGATCAGGTAGGTTAAGGCGGACTGAGCGGGGGTGTTCAGCGGAACGATCACCGAGCCTGCGCTGGGTCTCGCCGGCATGCAGGAGTCCACACCTGGAACAGCAGATACAGTAGATGAGGTTAGAGGAAGTGAACCTCTGCCTCAACTGAAAAGACCATCGGGATCCTTGGACGGAGTCGAGGGGGGAGGTATATGGACAGGTGTTGCATCTCCTACGGTTGCAGGGGGAAGTACCGGGGGGAGGGGGGGGCGGTTTGGGTGGGAAGGGACGAGTTGACCTGGGAGATGCAGAGGGAACGGGTCTCTGCAGAAAGCGGAAAGGGGTGGAGATGGGAAGATGTGGCCAGTGGTGAGATCACGTTGGAGGTGGCGAAAATGTCGTAGGATTAAGTGCTGAATGCGACGGCTGATGGGGGGTGAAATGTGAGGACATTATTTTATAATGAGATTTAAATTCTAAATGTACATTACAAGACTGTGATTGTCATATTAACAGCAATAGAGCAGTGGTAGAGATGCTGTCTTATAGCGCCAGAGAACCCGGTTCGATCCTGACTACGGGTGCTGTCTGTACGGAGTTTGTACGTTCTCCCCGTGACAGAGTGGGTTTTCTCCAGGTGCTCCGGTTTCTTCCCACACACCAAAGATGTGCAGGTTTGTAGGGTAATTGGTCGCTGGCCCGTTTCCAAGGTGCATCTAAACTAAACATTCATTTTGGTTTAATTTAGAGATACAGCACGGAAACAGGCCCTTCGGCCCACCGGTTCTGCGACGACTATTCTAAGAGAGTTAGATAGAGCTCTAGGGGCTAGCGGAATCAAGGGATATGGGGAGAAGACAGGCACGGGTTACTGATTGTGGATGATCAGCCATGATCACAATGAATGGCGGTGCTGGCTCGAAGGGCCAAATGTCCTCCTCCTGCACCTATTTTCTATGTTTCTATGTAGGATATTAACACTACCCTGCACACACAAGGGGTTATTTTCCCAAGCCAATCCACCTACAAACCTGTACGTCTTTGGAGCGTGGGAGGAAACCGGAGCATCTGGAGAAAACCCACGTGGTCACGGGGAGAAGGTACAAACTCCACACAGACAGCACCCGTGGTCAGGATGGAACCCGGGTCTCTGGCGGTGTAAGGCAGCAACTCTGCCACTGCACCACCCTGTATCTAGATCAGTTGCACAATATACTATAGATAAAATGGCTGAACATCAGAAGGTCTTCTCTGATTCTCAAGTGTCTAGAGGTGACCATTAGCTGTAAAAGACATTTTGTAAATGTGCACGTGCCTGTTGTTTGAAACAAAATCCGATTCATAATTGGGACTTGCAGCCAAAGTGCTCCAGCTAATCTCTAGGTTAAATGGTTGCAATGGTGGAGAGTCAGTAATACCATAAATATGAACAACACCACAGATAGACTCAAGACAGGTTGACGTCTTTGCTCATTTCCATCATCAGCAGGCGCATGTGCTTACACAGAATACATCTTCACACAGATTACATCCATGGCTCCACCCAGCAAAGATAGACACAAAACGCTGGAGTAACTCAGCGGGTACAGGCAGCGTCTCTGGAGACAACGAATAGGTGACGTTGACGTCACCCTGCCATAGGAAGCATGTTGTCCAGCTGTAGAGGGTGCAGAGACGATTTATGATGATGTTGCCAGGAGTCAAGGGCCTGAGCTCTAGGGAGGGGTTGAGCAGGATGGGACTCTATTCCTTGGAACGCTGGAGGATGAGGGGTGACAATAGACAATAGGTGCAGGAGTAGGCCATTTGGCCCTTCGAGCCAGCACCGCCATTCAATGTGATCATGGCTGATCATCCCCAATCAGTACCCCGTTCCTGCCTTCTCCCCATATCCCCTGACTCCGCTATTTTTAAGAGCCCTATCTAGCTCTCTTGAAAGCATCCAGAGAACCTGCCTCCAACGCCCTCTGAGGCAGAGAATTCCACAGACTCTTATAGAGGTGTATAAAATCATGAGAGGAATAGATCGGGTAGATGCACAGAGTCTCTTGCCCAGAGTAGGGGAATTGAGGAGCAGAGGACATAGGTTTAAGGTGAGGGGGGATTTACAGTAATAGGTATCTGAGCTTGGAGAACAGGTTGAAGAGGAGTGATCTTATCAAGGTGGTTACACACCACTGTGCCACCGTGCCACTCTGAGCTATTAACTTGCCAAGGCTGTGTACAAAACTCAACGAGGTGGTGGAACTCAGCCGATCTGCAAATCTGCTGCAAGTAAGAAAAAAGGTTCCATTTTGGGACACGGAATAAAACACTCTTGACTGTGGATCGGGGAGCATCTCTGGAGAGAGTGGACAGGCGAAGTTTCAGCTCGGGAACCTACACAAAATATCGTCTGTCCATTCCCACCACAGATAGGAGTAGAATTAGGCCATTCGGCCCATCAAGTCTACTGTGCCATTCACTCATGGCTGACCTATCTCTCCCTCCTAACCCCATTCTCCTGCCTGCTCCCCATAACCCCTGACGCCCGTAATAATCAAGAATCTATCACTTTCTCCCTTAAAAATACCCAATGACTTGACCTCCACAGCCTTCTGTGGCAATGAATTCCACCGAATCACCACCCTCTGACTAGAGAAATTCCTCCTCATCTCCATCTTAAAAGAACGTCCTTTAATTCGAAGGCTATGACCTCCGGTCCTAGATTCTCCCACCAGTGGAAACCTCCTCTCCGCATCCACTCTATCCAGGCCTTTCACTATTCGGTAAGTTTTAATGAGGTACCCCATCATCCCTCTAAACTCCAGCGAGTAGAGGCCCAGTGCCATCAAACGCTCATCATATGTTAACCCACTCGTTCCCGGAGTCGGATGTCGCTGCCTGATCCGCTGAGTTATTCCAGCACTTTGTTGTGTCACCATTGCAGTTCATGCATCTCCTAGGCTGTGTATAATTTGACTGGTGGAGGATATTGTAATTATACAGAGTTGTCTCAGTATCTGTCCGACAGAAAGCTCGCGACAGATCAAAGTCTGGAGAAAATTGTCCCGCTGCGTTCCCACTGAGATTAGTTGTGTCTGCGAAGATCTTAATCTGTCGTGTTTTTGTACATGCTTAGTGAGGTATACAATTTACTGCAGAGAAAGGGTTTCATTATAGGTCTCTTGATTGCAAATATTAGTTGAATAATATCGGTAATTATAGCTGTAATTGTAATTCATTGTGATGATCATCAGATTTGTTGGTAGACAAAAATGCTGGAGAAACCCAGCGGGTGAGGCAGCATCTATGGAGCGAAGGAATGGGTGGCGTTTCGGGTCGAGACCCTTCTTCAGACTGATGAGGGCATGGGGGGGGCGGGAAGAAGAAAGGAAGAGGCGGAGGCTGTGGGAGAGCTGGGAAGTGGAGGGGAAAGAGGGAGAAAACAAGGACCACCTGAAATTGGAGAAGTCAATGTTCATACCGCTGTAAATTCAGATATAAACATAGAAAGAGAAAAAATGGAAGCAGGAATAGGCCTTTAACCGTTTAAGGCTGTCATGGGTGTGTGGAAACAGGCCCTTCGGCCCAACTTGCCCACACCGGCCAACAGGTACCAACCACACTAATCTCACCTGCCCGCGTTTGGCCTCTATACTAACCATGTACCTGTCTAACTGTTTATTAAACGTTGGGATAGTCCCAGCCTACAACTACCTCCTCAGGCAGCTCGTGTGTGAAAACGTTATCCCTCAGATTCCTATTAAATCTTTTCCTCTTCACCTTGAACCTATGTCCTCTGGTCCTCGATTCTCCTACTCTGGGCAAGAGACTCTTCCGGGAATCAAGAGCCAGGTGACAAATTTATGTTGAGATGGGAAAGATTTAACAGGAACACGAGAGGTAAAGGTACATATAATCATGAGGGGAATAGATAGGTCGAGTGCTGAGAGTCTTTTACCCAGGGTTGAGGGAATCAAAAACAAGAGGATATAGCTTTAAGGAGTCAGACGGCAAGATTTAATAGGAATCTCAGGGGCAACTTTATCACTCGGAGGGTGGTGGGTGTATGGAAGGAGCTGCCTGAAGAGGTGGTTGAGGCAGGTACTATCACAACATTTAAGAAACATTTAGACAGGTACATGGATAGGAAGATTTAAAGGAATACTAGACCAAGTGCAGACCCGTTGGGTCTGTTCCCGCAACATGCGGTTGCGAGGGGAGGGGCCGCCCAGCAGCTGTCGGCCTCAGAGTGAGCGTCAGCTCCATGGCCCCGCATCCTCGGCGCTTCAGACCCCGAGTACAGGGAGGGTTTTTGGCGGAGTAACGAATCAAAGGCAAAAATAATGACATGCACCCACACACACACACATAGCTTTAATAGTATATAGATGGGCCAAACGAGGGCAAAGAGGACTAACTTAGATGGGCATCTTGGTCGGCAATGATGAGATTAGAAAGCATTTTATCGGGATGCATCACAGCTTGGTTTGGGAACAGCTCCATCCAAGACCAGAAGAAATTGCAGCGAATCGTGGACGCAGCCCAGACCATCACACAAACCAACCTCCCTTCCGTTGACTCCATCTACACCTCACGCTGCCTCGGCAAGGCCAGCAGCATATTCAAGGATGAGTCGTACCCGGGTCACTCCCTCACCTCCCCTCTCCCATCAGGCAATAGGTACAGAAGAGTGAAAATGCACACCTCCAGATTCAGGGACAGTTTCTTCCCAGCTGTTATCTGGCAACTGAACCATCCTCTCACCAACTAGAGTACGCCCTGACCTCCTATCTACCTCAATGGAGACATTTGACTATCTTTAATCAGACTTTATCTTACACTATTGTTGTACTCTTTTATCTGTACACTGTGGATTGCTTGATTGTGATCGTGTAGGATCTTTCCTTTGAATGGTTTGCATGTGACCAAAAGGTTTTTCAATGTGCTTCAGTACTCAATAGACAATAGACAATAGGCAATAGGTGCAGGAGTAGGCCATTCGGCCCTTCGAGCCAGCACCGTCATTCAATGTGATCATGGCTGATCATCCCCAATCAGTACCCCGTTCCTGCCTTCTCCCCATATCGCCTGACTCCGCTATCTTTAAGAGCTCTATCTAACTCTCTCTTGAAAGCATCCAGAGAATCGGCCTCCACTGCCTTCTGAGGCAGAGAATTCCATAGATTCACAACTTTCTGGGTGAAAAAGTTGTTTTGCTCATCTTCGTTCTAAATGGCCTAACCCTTATTCTTAAACTGTGTCCCCTGGTTCTGGACTCCCCCAACACCGGGAACAACATGACAATAAGAAACTAAACTTTTAAAGTCAAGTCATATCAAGTTTTATTCGTCACTGGCACATAAAGTGCAGTGAAATAAATTTGCCAGCAGCGGTACAATAAAAAAAGAACACACAATACACAATAAAAAAACGTTTAAACAAATAAATGTTAACACAAACATCCACCACAGCATTCATCACTGTTGTGGAAGGCACAAAGTTTGGTCAGTCCTCCTCCATTTTCCCCTGTGGTCGGGACCACAACCCTCCGCAGCCGCCGCTGCGGGCGTCCAGATGTACAGACAAGGTAAGTCCAGGTAAGTCCTGAATTGGTGCCTCCCCACCGGAGGCCGCGGCTTCAGGTTGGTGTAGGCCGCAGGCCGGCGGTCGAAGATTTAAAGTCCCCGCTACGCCGCAGCCAGAAGCACCGCAGACCGCAGGGCCAGCGGTTGGAGCTCCCCTCCAGAGATCCCCAACGAGGGGCCCCGCTCCATATGGTAAGTCCACGCTGCGCCCACGGTTAGAAATAAGCCACTGGCTGGCGGTCGGAGCTCTTCTTCTCCGGGGTCCCCAACGAGGGATCCCAGGCTCCGGATGCCGCGCCAGCTGGAGCTCCGCAGATCGCGGCTTCAGGCTGCCGTGGGCCAATGAATGGATGGCTCCCCCCCCGGCGAGGGCTCGCCCACTCCGCGACGAAAGTGTCCGCGCTGCGCCCGCTGCTGAAACCCCGGGCGCGTCTCCGGGATAGGCCGCACCGATCCTCTACGTTAGGCCACGAGGGAGGCGACATGGAAAAAGTCGCCTCTCCGTGGAGGAGACCATAAATTCTGATATGGACCAATTTAGTTTAGTTTAATTTAGTACAGCACAGAAACAGGCCCGTTGGCGCACTGACCAGTGATCCCCGCACACTTGCGCTACCCTACGCACATAATTATACCAAAGCCAATTAACCAACAAATCTGTACGCTTTTGGAGTGTGGGAGAAAACTGGAGATAGTGGAAAAAAACCCAGGCAGGTCACGGGGAAAACGTACAAACTCCGTACAGACAGCACCCGTAGTCGGGATCGTACCCGGGACCCTGGCGCTGTGAGGCAGCAACTCTACTGCTGCGTCACCGTGCCTCCCACTTTGGGTCAAATAACTTGTATGGCTGCTGTCAAATTCGATACAATTATGCAGAGCGTCAATATAGATGTTAAATATTCTATTATCCTGGCAAAAAAAAAGTAGATAATTAATCTGCTTACAGAACACTTACCTGGCACATCAAATTGGCCCGTTTGGAGTGACCTAAAATTGTTTGGTAAGTAGCTTATTTTTGAGAGTGCCCACTTACATCAACATGTCCGGGCTACATTTAAAAAACAATCACTGCGTCAGAAGACAGAGTAACTCAGAAGCTGGAGAGAGTCAACTGTTCAATTTTCGAGGAAATTAGCACACTTGAATTGCAGTGTGTGACATGTAAAACGTTGCATCAGTAAACACGCTGTCACATTTACTCCAATTTGTTCATCGCAAGTTAAAAGGCAGCAAGCTGCTGCACTGAGAGTGGCTGGTGTCAAACGACATTCTCCAGTCATCAATGATAATGCCTGTCAACAATGGCAGATTTAGTTTCAGTTCAGTTTATTGTCACGTGTACCGAGGTACAGTGAAAAGCTTTTGTTGCATGCTAACCAGTCAGCAGAAAGACAACACATGATTACAATCGAGTCATGCCGCAGTGTACATCTAATAACATACTATGCAAGGTGAAGTCAGTAAAGTCCAATCAAAGATAGTCCGAGGATCACCGATGAGGTAGATAGTCGTTCAGCACTGCTCTCTGGTTATGGTAGGATGGTTCAGTTGCCTGATAACAGCTGGGAAGAAACTGTCCCTGAATCTGGAGGTGTGCGTTTTCACACTTCTGTACCTTTTGCCTGATGGGAGAGGGGAGAAGAGGGAGTGGTCAGTGTGCGACTGATCCTTGATTATGCTGCTGGCCTTGCCGAGGCAGCGTGAGGTATAAATGGAGTCAATGGAAGGGAGGTTGGTTTGTGTGATGGTCTGGGCTGCGTCCACAATTCGCTGCAATTTCATGCGGTCTTGGATGGAGTTGTTCCCAAACCGAGCTGTGATGCACCCCGATAAAATGATTTTCACGGCACATGTGTGGAAGGTGTTGACAGTTGTTGGGGACATGCCAAACTTCCTACGCCTTCTTAGGAAGTAGAGGCGTTGGTGTGCTTTCTACGGGGATGCAATCATTTATCAGCAAAAGCGCTCGGAACTTCAACAGAATGTCTAATCCTACAGCAACATGTCTTATTTGACCATAGTTTTTAATCTCCTGTATTCACAATATTCATTCAATCAATCAATCAATTTTATTTGTATAGCACATTTAAAAACAACTCACGTTGGCCAAAGTGCTGTACACCAGAGCAGATACTAATGTGCTACATACAATGGTGGACAGACCTAACAATGCATACATAAACTGTTTACAGCGCCCCCTCAGAGGGCCTCAAAAAATGCTAGGGAGTAGAAATAGGTTTTGAGCCTCGATTTAAAGAAGTCGATAGAGGGGGCAGTTCTGATGAGGAGGGGGATGCTGTTCCACAGTCTAGGTGCTGCAACCGCAAAAGCGCGGTCGCCCCTGAGATTAAACCTAGACCGCGGGATAGTCAGTAGCCCCAAGTCGGCCGACCTGAGGGACCCTGGAGTTAGAATGGCGGGTTAGAAGATTTTTGATATGGGGGGTGGGGGCAAGCCCGTTAAAGGCTTTGTATATGAATAAGAGGAGCTTGAAGTTGATTCTGTACCGTACTGGGAGCCTGTATCTGTAGGCTATGGATGATATGGTTGTAATCATGTATTGTCTTTCTGCTGACTGGTTAGCACACAAGGAAAGCTTTTCACTGTACCTCGATCCACATGACAACAAATCAAAATCAACTCTGCCACTGGTTTGCGCAAGAGGGGATAAAAACATGGAAAGTAATAGATAGGGAGGTCATGTTGCAGCTGTATGACAGAATATTGTGTTCTGTTCTGGGCACCATGTTATAGGGAAGATATTGTCAAGCTTGAAAGGGTTCAGAAAAGATTTACGAGGATGTTGCCAGGACTAGAGGGTGTGAGCTATATGGAGAGGTTGAGTAGGCTGGGACTCTATTCGTAGGAGGATGAGTGGTGATCTTTAATGAGGTATACAAAATCATGAGAGGAATAGATCGGGTAGTCTTTTACCCAGAGGAGGGGAATCGAGGACCAGAGGACATAGGTTCAAGGTGAAAGGAAAAAGATTTATTAGCAATCCGAGGGGTTGCATTTTCATACAGATGGTGGTGGGTGTATGGAACAAGCTGCCAGAGGAGGCAGTTGAGGCTGGGACTATCCCATCATTTAAGAAACAGTTGGACAGGTACATGGATAGGGCAGGTTTGGAGGGATATGGACCAAACGCAGGCAAGTGGGACTAGAGTAGCTGGGACATTGTTGGCTGGTGTGGGCGAGTTGGGCCAAAGGGCCTTTTTCCAATCTGTATTACTCTATGACTCTATTTTAGATTAATAGCAGGACAGGGAGCAAGGCAAACCTGATCATACATCTTTCATGACCATTTTCCTTCTGTGTTTGCATTTCGAAAAATAAACTAAATGAAACATCCAGCATCACCCGAGAATACTGGACAACACAGTGGTTCAGCTGGTTGAGCTGCTGCCTCACTACACCGGTGACCCGGGTTCGATCTGACCTCGGGTGCTATCTGTGTGGTGTTTGCACGTTCTCCCAATGACAGCGTGGATTTCCTCGCGCCTCCCATAAGACTGAGCAGAATCAGGCCTTCAGTCCATCGAGTCTGCTCCACCATTCAATCACGGCTGATCTATCTCTTCCTCCCAACCCCATTCTCCTGCCTTCTCCCCATAACCCCTGACACCCGTACTAATCGAGAATCTGTCAATCTCCACCCTAAAAATATCCGCTGACTTGGCCTCCACAGCCTTCTGTGGCAATTAATTCCACAATAATTTTACGCCTTTCCTAATGAAGAGCTTGTCAATCTCTGCTTTAAAAATGTGTGAGAAGGAACTGCAGATTGAAGAAGGGTCTTGACCCGAAGCATCTCCCATTCCTTCTCTCCAGAGATGCTGCCTGTCCCACTGTACGAGGTAATTCAAGTGCTCTCCCGAGTTTAAAAAAAATCAAACTCGTGGTAAGCACGTAGAATGTACGTAGTGGGTACGTCGGAGCTCGAGACGTCTTTTAGCGGCTCGTAACGTTAACGGCAGGTACTCGGGAAACGCGGTAAACTCGTGAAGATTTTTCAACATGTTCAAAAATGTCCGCGAGAGCCCCGAGTACCCGCTACGTACTCTCATGGAATACAAGTTTGTGTTTGTTGGGAGTATTTCAGAAAGTTTAAAAGTAAATGATTTTCTCCGGCAAACAATAATTTTATCAATGTTTCACTTAACAAATGATGTCAATACGCTGACTAATTCTTCTTGCAGAGCAGATAAAATATTTAAAGGCGCATGATGACGGGTGATGACGCGCGCGACCGTCGCGTGACGGTCGCGCGTCAGTCACTACCGGCCTGTCGCGTAAATGATGGCCAAGTGGGGCAGGCCCTTTAGAATTTGCTTGCTTTTTGGGTTAGGCGTAATAAAGAAACAAATCAAAATTTTCCAGTTAAATTCTCTCCATTTTTGTGAATTAGTGGATGTCTATAGTGTTACACACATATGATGCCATTCTTCTTTTGAGATTGTGATGTTCAATTCCTTTTCCTACTTAAATTTCACGTAAAATGTAGTTTTAGCTTGACATTCCATTAAACTATGATAAAAGTTTAGAAATAATCCTTGATGTTTTTTGATGGTACGCATTAACTAACACTTCTACCACTGGATTATTTTCTTCTAGTGCCTCCCTTTTTACTTTTTTATTGTAATAATCTCTCAGTTGGAGATATCTAAACAAGTCTTGGTTTCGAAGTGCAAATCTATCCTTCAAATCTTGAAAATATCTTAGGTCTCCATTTTCAGTAACAGTACAAAATGCAGTCATTCTTTTTTTCATCCACTCTTTAAATGTTGAGTCATATATCCCTGGTTTAAATTCACTATCCAAAGCTATCCATCTTAATACTTTTTGTCCTTTATTCAGTTTAAGTTGTCTGGTAAGAGTGAACCAGGTTTCTAAAGTAAATGTCGTTATTGGATCGATTAGACTCCTGATATCCAGGAAGCGCTTTTTCTCCCAAGAGTGTTTGGATGTGGAAGTCAGGGAAAAATGTCTCAATCTCTTTCCACCTAGCTATATAGCTATCCTCACACCAATTAATTAGTGCTCGAAAGTTGGGCAACATAGAAATCTTCTATATTACTAAAAGTCTGTTCTTGGCCGGTTTTGGCCATCTGTGCTGCGATTTCCGAGAGAACGCCGCCACCTATGGCCGTCATTTTTGGCCACCTTGCTCAGAGCTCCCCTCCGCCGCATGTGTGCTGAGGATTTTTCCCGTCGATTAAAAATGACAGAGATATTAATGTTTTTACAAAATTCCCCATTCTCTCTGCTGCCCCCGCTGGCGGAAGGGGGGAGGGACTATAAAACCAGGAAGTGGTGTGCCTCAATCAGTGTCTGCAAGCTGGAGGAAGGCAGAGGGTCACGTTTCTCTGAGCTGTGAATAACACTGAACACATGTCTACTCAAATGTAAGTGCCCTTAGTGGTTCTAAAATGCTTGCAGAATGTGTCTATTGGTTCTAAAGCTTGTAAAAAAGTGTCTATTGGTTCTAAAACTTGTAAAAAAGAGTCTATTGGTTCTAAAGCTTGCAAAAAAATGTCTATTGGTTCTAAAGCTTGTAAAAAAATGTATATTGGTTCTAAAGCTTGCAAAAAAATGTCTATTGTTTCTAAAGCTTGCAAAAAAATGTCTATTGCTTCTAAAGCTTGCAAAAAAATGTCTATTACTTCTAAAGCTTGCAAAAAAATGTCTATTGCTTCTATAGTTGGCAAAAAAATGTCTATTGGTTCTAAAACTTGCAAAAAGTGTCTCTATTGGTTCTAAAGCTTGCAAATAAAATGTCTATTGGTTCTAAAATGGTTCATACTAGCACTCCAGAAAGCACCCCCTCCTCCCCCCGGTTGGCTTGGCTTGGGTGTGTCTTGAAATTGAAAGGCACTACTTACTGCAAATGGTGGCATGAAGTTGAAAGGCACTACTTACTGCAAATGGTGGCTTGGGAGCTTTGGCTTGAAGTTGAAAGGTACTATTACTGCAAATGGTGGCTTGGTTGCTTTGGCTTGAAGTTGAAAGGCACTACTTACTGCAAATGGTGGCTTGGGTGTGGCTTGAAGTTGAAAGACACCACTTACTGCAAATGGTGGCTTGGGTGTGGCTTGAATTTGAAAGACACCACTTACTGCAAATGGTGGCTTGGGTGTGGCTTGGGTGTGGCTTGAAGTTGAAAGACACCACTTACTGCAAATGGTGGCTTGGGTGTGGCTTGAAGTTGAAAGACACCACTTACTGCAAATGGTGGCATGAAGTTGAAAGGCACTACTTACTGCAAATGGTGGATTGGGAGCTTTGGCTTGAAGTTGAAAGGCACTACTTACTGCAAATGGTGGCTTGGGAGCTTTGGCTTGAAGTTGAAAGGCACTACTTACTGCAAATGATGGCTTGGGTGTGGCTTGAAGTTGAAAGGCACTACTTACTGCAAATTGTGGCTTGAAGTTGAAAGGCACTACTTACTGCAAATGGTGGCTTGGGAGCTTTGAAGTTGAAAGGCACTACTTGCTGCAAATGATGGCTTGGGTGTGGCTTGAAGTTGAAAGACACCACTTACTGCAAATGGTGGCATGAAGTTGAAAGGCACTACTTACTGCAAATTGTAGCTTGGGTGCTTTGGCATTAAGTTGAAAGGCATTACTTACTGCAAATGGTAGCATGAAGTTGAAAGGCACTACTTATTGCAAATGGTGGCATGAGAGCTTTGGTTTGAAGTTGAAAGGCATTACTTACTGCAAATGGGGGAGTGGGTGCATTGGCTTGAAGTTGAAAGGCACCACTTACTGCAAATGGTGGCTTGAAGTTGAAATGCACTACTTACTGCAAATGGTGGCATGAAGTTGAAAGGCAAATGGGGGAGTGGGTGCATTGGCTTGAAGTTGAAAGGCACCACTTACTGCAAATGGTGGCTTGAAGTTGAAATGCACTACTTACTCAAATGGTGGCTTGGGTGCTTTGGCTTGAAGTTAAAAGGCACTACTGTAAATGCACTTACTTCCTGTTTGCACTGTATATTGATTTTAGATAAAACGCTACCACTTACGGCTGTGATTTTTGACCATCTTACTCAGTCCACCTCCGCTGAGCAGGTGCAGAGAATTCTTCCCATCAATGAAAAATAAAAGTGTTATTAGTTTTTTTTTAAATGTTGAGAATCTCTCTCCTGCCAATCACTCCATGAAAGCCACACCTTTTCCAGTGGGGGGGGGGGAGGGGTTATAAAACCCGGAAATGTGGGTGTGGCTCAGTCTCTGCAAGATGGAGGAGGGAGAGGTCACGACTCGCTGTCTTTAGTGGCTTTGCACCCTATTTCAAATGGTATGAAACTGCACTTGAATTTGGTGGCCTTGCACCCTGCTAGAAGTGGTAAGAAACTGCACTTGAATTTGGTGGCCTTATACCCTGCTTGAAATAGAATTTCAAGGATTAGCCGTGAGTCAATTACCAGCCAACCAGCCGTGAGTGAGTGAGTTGCCAGCACAACAGGCTTGATTGACTGAGAGGCCAGCCCAAGAATCCATTTGGCGCACAATTTGCATACTAGCCCTCTGGAAACCAGTCCCTTCAGCCCACAACACCCATACTAGCGCTCCAGAAAGCCCCCCCCCCTCCCCCAACTGGCCACCAATATTAGAATTGGTGGAGAGGTGGAATATTGCGTTGGATGACCAGCCCGCCTGTGTGATGCTGGGACCCAACGGGTCCCACTTAGTCTAGTATATCCTAAAATTTGGAAGTGCCATTCCACCTTTGTCCTTTGGCAACTAGAGTGTAGTGTATCGAACTCTGGCCCTCTTTCCTCCCCACATAAATCTAGATATTAATTTATCCCATTCCGTGAATTGTTTTAATGGTACCTCTATTGGCAGAGATTGAAACAAGTACAATAGCCTCGGCAAAATATTCATTTTCACCACATTTATCTTACCACTAAAATCCATTGGGTAGCTGGACCATCTTTCTATATCCTTCTGTTTTGGTTGATGTGATTATAATTGGCCCCATACAACATTGATATATTTTTTGTTATATGTACCCCTAGGTATTTCATTGATTTTGAGTCCCATTTAATATTATACTTTTGCTTGATTTCTTCTGGAACACAATTAAATAGGAGGGTTTGAGTTTTTGAAATATTCACTTTGTATCCTGCATAAAAATTAAATTTCTCTATGACCCCCATCATCCTTGGAAAGGAGGTGTTTCCTTCCATGAGATACATCATTACGTCATCCGCAAAAAGGCCAATTTTATGTTCTCTGCCTCTTATAGTTACTCCCCTCAGTTCCCTATCTTGACGAATTGCTTGAGCAAATGGTTCAATGTATATAGCAAACAGGGTAGGGCTAAGACAACATCCCTGTCTCGTTTCTCTTCCTAACACAAATCTCTCAGTTAAGGACTCATTCACCTTTACTCTTGCAG
Organism: Amblyraja radiata; assembly: GCF_010909765.2. Classification (NCBI taxonomy): domain Eukaryota; kingdom Metazoa; phylum Chordata; class Chondrichthyes; order Rajiformes; family Rajidae; genus Amblyraja; species Amblyraja radiata. The sequence continues at coordinate 108,497,736 of NC_045958.1, read as the reverse complement.
TAGGTTGCTGGTAAATTGCTTTAATAACTTGAATTGAATCTTCGGTAAAGCCAAATCTTTCTAGTGTTTGATATAAGAATGCTTTCAAGAGAGAGTTAGGCAGTGCTCTTAGGGATACGGAGTTACGGGATATGGGGAGAAGGCAGGAATGGGGTACTGATTTTGGATGATCAGCCATGATCATATTGAATGGCGGTGCTGGCTTGAAGGGCTGAATGGTCTACTCCTGCACCTATTGTCTATTGAATAAACTTCTAGACTGCCCAAGCTCTCCCTATAGCTCAGTCCCTCGTGTCCTGGTGACATCCTTGTTCCCAATGTTGGGGGGTCCAGAACCAGCAGCCACAGTTTAAGAATAAGGGGTAAGCCATTTAGAACGGAGATGAAGACACCCTTTTTCACACAGAGAGTTTTGAGTCTGTGGAATTCTCTGCCTCAGAGGGCGGTGGAGGCCGGTTCTCTGGATACTCTCAAGAGAGTGCTAGATAGGGCTCTTAAAGATAGCGGAGTCAGGGGATATGGGGAGAAGGCAGGAACTGATTGTGGATGATCAGCCATGATCACATTGAATGGTGGCGCTGGCTCGAAGGGCGGAATGGCCTACTCCTGCACCTATTGTCTGTTGTCTATCAACGAAAATAAAATAAAAACAAGGAATTGCAAGTGCTGGTTTACCAAGGAAAGACACAAAATGCAGGAGTAACACAGCGGGTCAAGCAGCATCCCTGGAGAACATGGATAGGTGATGTTTTGGGTCGGGACCCTTCTTCAGACTTTAAAGAAGTGAGTGCTGGGAAAGTGTAATGTTGGATATGACTGGTTGAATGGAGAAAGAGGTCAGCTGTGGCCTGAGGCAAACAACAAGGGCGTAAGGGAGAAACCTGCAGATGGATTGGTGAGGGTGGATTTACTAGTGGATAGGGGCAGCAGGCGCATCGATTTTCACCAGCTCAAATAAACAAAGAAAACAAAAGTCTAGCACCTTTCTCAATAGAACATAGAACTACAACTAGGAACAGGCCCTTCAGCCCACAATGTCCATGCTGAACATGATGCCAAGTTAAACTAATCTCCTCTGCCTGCATGCATTCCAATCTCCCTCCATATCTCTGTGCCTATCCAAAAGCCTCTTAAATTCCACCATTGTATTGGCCTCCGCCACCCCTGGCAGCACGTTCCAGACACCCACCACCCTCGCTGTAGAAAATATCTGCCCTGCACAACTCCTTTAAACTTTGCCCCTCTCACCAAAAGATACGGCCTCCAGCCCTTGGGAAAAAGATTCTGACTATCTATCCCATCTCTGCCTCTCATAATTTGAGTCTAGAAGTTGGGAGGACATGTTAGAAACATAGAAACATAGAAATTAGGTGCAGGAGTAGGCCATTCGGCCCTTCGAGCCTGCACCGCCATTCAATATGATCAAGGCTGATCATCCAACTCAGTATCCCGTACCTGCCTTCTCTCCATACCCTCTGATCCCCTTAGCCACAAGGGCCACATCTAACTCCCTCTTAAATATAGCCAATGAACTGGCCTTGACTACCCTCTGTGGCAGAGAGTTCCAGAGATTCACCACTCTCTGTATAAAAAAAGTTCTTCTCATCTCGGTTTTAAAGGATTTCCCCCTTATCCTTAAGCTGTGACCCTTTGTCCTGGACTTCCCCAACATCGGGAACAATCTTCCTGCATCTAGCCTGTCCAACCCCTTAAGAATTTTGTAAGTTTCTATAAGATCCCCTCTCAATCTCCTAAATTCTAGAGAGTATAAACCAAGTCTATCCAGTCTTTCTTCATAAGACAGTCCTGACATCCCAGGAATCAGTCTGGTGAACCTTTTCTGCACTCCCTCTATGGCAATAATGTCCTTCCTCAGATTTGGAGACCAAAACTGTACGCAATACTCCAGGTGTGGTCTCACCAAGACCCTGTACAACTGCAGTAGAACCTCCCTGCTCCTATACTCAAATCCTTTTGCTATGAAAGCTAACATACCATTCGCTTTCTTCACTGCCTGCTGCACCTGCATGCCTACTTTCAATGACTGATGTACCATGACACCCAGGTCTCGCTGCATCTCCCCTTTTCCTAATCGGCCACCATTTAGATAATAGTCTGCTTTCCTGTTTTTGCCACCAAAATGGATAACCTCACATTTATCCACATTATACTGCATCTACCAAACATTTGCCCACTCACCCAGCCTATCCAAGTCACCTTGCAGTCTCCTAGCATCCTCCTCACAGCTAACACTGCCCCCCAGCTTAGTGTCATCCGCAAACTTGGGAGATATTGCCTTCAATTCCCTCATCCAGATCATTAATATATATTGTAAATAGCTGGGGTCCCATCACTGAGCCTTGCGGTACCCCACTAGTCACTGCCCGCCATTGTGAAAAGGACCCGTTTACTCCTACTCTTTGCCTCCTGTTTGCCAACCAGTTCTCTATCCACATCAATACTGAACCCCCAATGCCATGTGCTTTAAGTTTGTATACTAATCTCTTATGTGGGACCTTGTCGAAAGCGTTCTGGAAGTCTAGATACACCACATCCACTGGTTCTCCCCTATCCACGCTACTAGTTACATCCTCGAAAAATTCTATAAGATTCGTCAGACATGATTTACCTTTCGTAAATCCATGCTGACTTTGTCCAATGATTTCACCACTTTCCAAATGTGCTGCTATCCCATCTTTAATAACTGACTCTAGCAGTTTCCCCACTACCGATGTTAGACTAACTGGTCTGTAATTCCCCGTTTTCTCTCTCCCTCCCTTCTTAAAAAGTGGGGTTACGTTTGCTACCCGCCAATCCTCAGGAACTACTCCAGAATCTAAAGAGTTTTGAAAGATTATTACTAATGCATCCACTATTTCTGGAGCTACTTCCTTAAGTACTCTGGGATGCAGCCTATCTGGCCCTGGGGATTTATCGGCCTTTAATCCATTTAATTACCCAACACCACTTCCTGACTAACCTGGATTTCACTCAATTCCTCCAACTCCTTTGACCCGCGGTCCCCTGCTATTTCCGGCAGATTATTTATGTCTTCCTTAGTGAAGACGGAACCAAAGTAGTATTCAATTGGTCCGCCATATCCTTGTTCCCCATGATCAACTCACCTGTTTCTGACTGCAAGGGACCTACATTTGTTTTAACTAATCTCTTTCTTTTCACATATCTATAAAAACTTTTGCAGTCAGTTTTTATGTTCCCTGCCAGTTTTCTTTCATAATCTATTTTTCCTTTCCTAATTAAGCCCTTTGTCCTCCTCTGCTGGTCTCTGAATTTCTCCCAGTCCTCTGGTATGCTGCTTTTTCTGGCTAATTTGTACGCATCATCCTTCGCTTTGATACTATCCCTGATTTCCCTTGTTATCCACGGATGCACTACCTTCCCTGATTTATTCTTTTGCCAAACTGGGATGAACAATTTTTGTAGTTCATCCATGCAGTCTTTAAATGTCTTCCATTGCATATCCACCGTCAACCCTTTTAGACGGTGACGGTTGTATAACATGTTACTTGTACGTTACAGTTGTATAAGACATTGGTGACGCCACGTTTTGAGTATTGTGTTCAGTTTTGTGTTCATGTTTAATCAATAACGTTTCATTATTAATGCTTAATGTATTATGTCTCATTCCTAACTGTCACTGTATGTCAATAGACTATAGACAATAGACAATAGGTGCAGGAGTAGGCCATTCGGCCCTTCGAGCCAGCACCACCATTCGATGTGATCATGGCTGATCATCCCCAATCAGTACCCCGTTTCTGCCTTCTCCCCATATCCCCATATGTCGTTGTCATTTACGGGTGGAGCACCAAGGCAAATTCCTTGTATGTGAATACTTGGCCAACAAACTTATTCATTCATTCATTCATTCATTCATTCATTCATTCATTCATTCATTTTGGTCACAGCATTAGAGGAAAGATGTTGTCACGCTTGAAAGGGTTCAGAGAAGATTTACGAGGATGTTGCCAGGACTAGAGGGTGTGAGCTGTCCCTTGGAGCGCAGGAGGATGAGGGGTGATCTTATAGAGGTGCACAAAATCATGAGGAATTGATCCGGTAGATGAACAGAGTCTATTGCCCAGAGCAGAAATATTTATTTTGGTGACATTCGATCAGGAAAAAATAATGAGAAAACACCAGGGAAAACTCTATTTTAGCGTAGGAAGGACCTGCAGATGCACACAAAATGCTGGAGTAACTCAGCGGGACAGGCAGCATCTCTGGAGAGAAGGAATGGGTGATGTTTCGTGTTGAGACCCTTCTTCAGACAGAAGAAGGGTCTCGACCCAAAACGTCACCCATTCACTCTGAAGGGTCTCGACCCGAAACGTCACCCACTACTTCTATCTAGAGATGCTGCCTGCCCCGCTGAGTTACTCCAGCATTTTGTGTCAATCTTCTGTTTAAACCAGCACCTGCAGTTCCTTCCCACACAAGGATCTGCAGATGCTGGTTTATACTGAAGATAGACACAAAATGCTTGAGTAACTCAGAGGGTCAGGCAGCATCTCTGGAGAAAAAGAGTAGGTGACGTTTCGGGTTGGCACCCTTCTTCAGACTGAAATTATTTCTCAATCTGAAGTGGATTCGGTGGGTTGTTTCCATGCTGTAAATCTAACCTCCAACGGGATCCCACCACTGGCCACATCTTCCCATCTCCTCCCCTTTCGGCTTTCCACAGAGACTGCTCCCTCCGTAACTCCCAGGTCAATTCGTCCCTTCCCACCCAAACCGCGCCCTCCCCTGGTACTTTCCCTTGCAACCGCAGGAAATGCTACACTTGTCGCTTTACCTCCCCCCTCGACTCCATTCAAGGACCCAAGCAGTCTTTCCAGGTGAGGCAGAGGTTCACCTGCACCTCCTCCAACCTCATCTATTGCATCCGCTGCTCTAGGTGTCAGCTGCTCTACATCGGTGAGACCAAGCGCAGGCTTGGCGATCGTTTCGCCCAACACCTCCGTTCAGTTCGCAATAACCAACCTGATCTCCCGGTGGCTCAGCACTTCGACTCCCCCTCCCATTCCGAATCCAACCTTATCCTGGGCCTCCTCCATGGCCAGAGTGAGTCTCACCGCAAATTTGAGAAGCAGCACCTCATATTTCGTTTTGGCAGTTTACACCCCAGCGGTATGAACATTGACTTCTCCAATTTCAGGTAGTCCCTGCTTTCTCCCTCCTTCCCCTCCCCTCCCCTCCCACACCCCACTGTCTCCGCCTCTTCCTTTCTTCTTCCCGCCCCCCCCACCTCACCCCACATCAGTCTGAAGAAGGGTCTCGACCCAAAATGATGCCTATTCCTTCGCTCCATAGATGGTGCCTTACCCACTGAGTTTCTCCAGCATTTTTGTCTACCTTAATGCCAGCACCTACTGTAGCTGTGAAAGTGGCGGGCGGCTTCAACTGGAAGTGTAGCTGCTCACCTGCAACTCCTGTCGAGAAACGAAATCTTTCCTAACACAATTTGAGAGTCAAAACCCAAGGCAGTTCTTCACTGCTGGTACAGCAAATACCAAGACTGCATAGTGCTTCTGCTGTCAATGCCTCATAACCATGAAGCAAGTTCGTACTTTCAACAGAATCCCACCTACATCATGAAAAATGGACAAAAATGCTTTTATGAACAACATCCCAGAACTTGGCTGGCCCTACATTAAGTTCATAACTTCATAAGTTATAGGAGCAGAATTAGGCCATTCGGCCCATCAAGTTTACTCGCCCATTCATTCATAGCTGATCTATCTTTCCCTCTCAACCCCATTCCCCTGCCTTCTCTCCCCATATCCCCTGACACCCGTACTAAGCAAGAATTTGTCAATCTCCGCTTTAAAAATATCTGCTGACTTGGCCTCCACAGCTGTCTGTGGCAACGAACTCCACAGATTCACCACCCTCTGACTAAAGAGATTCCTCATTATATCCTTTCTCAAGGTACCTCCTTTAATTCTGAGGCTACTGCCTCTAGTCCTAGACTCTCCCACTAGTGGAAACATCATCTCCACATCCACTCTATCCAGGCCTTTCACTATTCGGTAAGTTTCAATGAGGTCCCCCCCTCCCTCTCATCCTTCTAAACTCCAGCGAGTACAGGCCCAGTGCCGACAAACGCTCATCATATGTTAACCCACTCATTCCTGGGATCATTCTCGTAAACAATCCTCATCATTCTCATTGACAAATCTGATCGCCACAGTCAAACACTTCTAAATACAACAGTGAAACTAAGTGCTCGAGGAACTCTGGTTTAGGGCTGTTATTGCCACGTGTACCGAGATACAGTGGAAACCTTTGCTCCGCGTGCTATCCAAACAGATCAGATATATCGATCATGAACACAATCAGGTCAAACTCAAATACAATAGAATGGTTCTTAACCTGGGGGTCATGACTCATTTGAGGTTTTGCCAGGGGTCATGATGGGAACACAAATAACATATCAATTTGTTGAGCCCATGTTTAGGAACCTAACAAAGGTACATACCACATACAGTATTTTGTTCTCGTACGCGCGTACTGGTGCCAAAATGGTTAAGAACCACTGAAAGGGAAGATACAGAATGCAGAACATAGTTCTCAGCATGGCAGCGCATCAGTTCCAGAGACAAAGTCCAATGTCCACAATGGGGTAGAGGTGAATCGGGCAGTTCAATCGGGTCAGGCAGCATCTGTGGAAGGATACAGATGCTGCTGACCCGCTGAGTTTATCCAGCACCTTGTTTTCTGCCCAGTAGCTTCCTGTGTCTCCAGTGAAATGAATTGGCCCAAAATATCCGATTCAGGAATAATCTCGAATCAGTTCAGTCTGATCAAGGATAGTCCTGTCTAACTCTCAAAAGATAGAGCTCTTAGGGATAGCGGAATTAAGGGATATGGAGAGAAGGCAGGAACGGGGTACTGATTGTGGATGATTAGCTATGATCACATGAATGGCTCAAAGGGCCGAATGGCCTACTCCTGCACCTATTGTCTATTGTCTATTGATAGTATTTCAGGACTGCTCTCTGATTGCCGTAGGAGAGTTCAGTTGCCTGATAACAGCTGGGAAGGAACTGTCCCTGAATCTGGAGGTCACCTCTATATTAGCTGAATAATGCTACCATGGCAATATTTCAGTGATGTTTGCATCTATTTACAGCACTGACATTCAGTCACGCTAAGCAAGCTATTTGTACGCTGCTGTTTATAATATTGCAAGGCGGCACAGGAATAGACATCCCCTGCTATAACGTTCGCGACCTCAGCTCAAATAATGCAGTTAAAACTAAGCTGCAAATAACATGCCTCAGAAAGCCACAGGAAACAAACAGTCACAGAGTGCTGAAGCAAACTAATATACAGGAACTCAATGTCTTCCCGAAGAGAGACACAAAAAGCTGGAGGAACTCAGCCGGCCAGGCAGCATCTCTGGAGGAAAGGAACAGCTGACGTTCCGGGTCGAGACCCATCTTCAGACTTAGACAATAGACAATAGGTGCAGGAGTAGGCCATTCGGCCCTTTCGAGCCAGCACCGCCATTCACTGTGATCATGGCTGATCATCCAAATTCTGAATCTGAATCTGAATTCCTTTATTGTCATTCAGACATTTCCTCCGTTCCTGCCTCCTCGCCATATCTCCTGACTCCGCTAACTTTAAGAGCTCTATCTAACTTCTGAAGAAGGGTCTCGACCCGAAACATCATCTATTCCTTTTCTCCAGAGATGCTAGACACAAAAAGCTGGAGGAGTCACCTCTACATTAGCTGAATCTCTGGAGAGAAGGAATGGGTGGCGTTTCGGGCCGAGACCCTTCTTCAGCTACCTGTCCCACTGAGTTACTCCAGCATTTTGTGTCTATCTTCAGTGTAAACCAGCATCTGCAGTTCCTTCCTACACTCAATGTCTTCCTGGTTTTGCCCACCTTTTCATCTCATAAATCCATGTTTACCGGAATGCTGCTTTGATCAGAGAGCATTAGCTATAAATTCAGTTTAGTTTATCGAAGTACATGTGAAAAGCTTCTTTGTCGCGCGCTAACCAGTCAATGAAAAGACTATTCGTGATGACAATCAACCTGTCCACTGTGTACAGATACCAGATACTGACTCTGGATTCCCCGATGTTGGGGGAGTCCTGAACCAGGGGCCACAGTTTAAGAATAAGGAGTAGGCCATTTAGAACGGAGACGAGGAAACACTTTTTCACACAGAGAGTTGATTGATAAAGGGTATAACATTTAGTGTAGGATAAAGTCCAATTAAAGGTCTCCAATGAGGTAGATGGGTGATCGGGACCGCTCTCCAGCTGGTGAGAGGACGGTTCAGTTCCTGATAACAAACATGGAACTTTTTCTCTGGGTCATTAGAGGTCGAGGGGAGAACTGATAGACGTTTATAAGATCACAAGGTCATAAGTGATAGGAGCAGAATTAGGTCATTCGGCCCATCTACTCCACCATTCAATCATGGCTGATCTATCCCTCCCAAATGTTCCCCATGTTGGGGGAGCCCAGAGCCAGGGATAGACACAAAATTCAGGAATAACTCAGTGGGTGAGGCAGCATCTCTGGAGAGAATGAATGGGTGACGTTTCAGGTCGAGACCCTTCTTCAAACTGATGTCAGGGGAGGGGGTGGGACAAAGATAGAATGTAGGTGGAGAAAGTAAGACTAGTGGGAGGGGATGGAGAGAGAAAGCAAAGGCTATTTGAAGTTAGAGAAGTCAATGTTCATACCGCTGGGGTGTAAACTACCCAAGTGAAATATGAGGTGCTGTTCCTCCAATTTGTGCTGGGCCCCACTCTGACAACGGAGGAGGCCCAGGACAGAAAGGTCAGATTCAGAATGGAACTTCATCCAAGGACCCAAACAGTCTTTCCAGGTGATGCAGAGGTTCACTTGCACCTCCTCCAACCTCAGCTACTGTATCCGCTGTTCCAGGTGTCATCTTCTCTACATCGGCGAGACCAAGCGCAGGTTTGGCGATCGTTTCGCTGAACACCTCCACTCAGTTCACCTTAACCTAGCTGATCTCCCGGTGGCTCAACACTTCAACTCCCCCTCCCATTCCCAATCTGTTCTGGAGTCTGGTGGTGCATGCTCAAAAGCTTTGTAGCTGCCAACCGACAGGAGCAGGGAGAATGAGGAATGATCGGGTTGGGAAAACAGTAGGTACAAAAAGATCAGAAGAGTGAATATGGGATTCAGCAAGTCAAGGTTGAGACCTCCAAATGGTGAGAGTGGGAGGACATGAGAGGAATAGATCGGGTAGATGCACAGAGTCTTTTGCCCAGAGTAGGGGAATCGATAACCAGAGGACATTGGTTTAAGGTGAGGGGGGAAATATTAAATTGGAACCCAAAGGGCCAACTTTTTTTTCACACAAAGGGCGGAGTGTGTATGGAACGAGCTGCCGGAGAAGGTAGTTGAGAGAGGTACTATCATATACATTTAAGAGACATTTAGACAGATACATGGATAGGACCGGTTTAGATGGATATGGGCCAAATGTAGGCAGGTGGGACTAGTGTAGATTGGGCATCTGCATGGGCAAGTTGGGCCGAAGGACCTGTTTCCATGCTGTGTAGAATAATAGTCAAAGAGTGATACAGCGTGGAAACGGACCCTTTGGCCCAACTTGCCCATGCCGACCAAAATGCTCCATCTACACTAGTCCCGCCTGCCTGTGTTTGGCCCATATCCCTCCAAGCCTACCCTATGACTCTATGACAACATTCTGACGACCAGCATCCTGTAACAAGGGCAGGGTTGCATGATCTTTAGTAAAACTACAGTTTTATTTCCCGCTTATACTAAACCAGCCACATGGTGCGCGTGAGGAAGTGTGAAGAACTTCAGACTCAGTGTGCGTGAAGAGGTCTCGACCCGAAACGCCACCTATTCCTTTTCTTCAGAGATGCTGTCTGACTCTCTCTCTCTCTCTCTCTCTCGCTCTCGCTCTCTCTCTCTCTCATCTTATGTGATCTCCCTGAGCCAGGAAGTCCCCATCCCCAAGACTTGAACCACACAGCGCAGTGTGGGACAGGCGGAGATGGAGGCTCCCCGGTCTTCATTGCCTCCTTGAAGGAGTTTCACATCTTCCTCTCCACTGACTAAACCAAACCCTTGATCCTGTCCCGCCAGCCTTTTTTCAAAATTTAGCAACTCAAAATGGGGGTGCGTCTTTGACGCAGGTGAGTCTTCATTGTCGGGAAATACGGTAAGCTCAGGTAGAATAGGTGGTGCAGTTCCTTCTCTCCAGAGATGCTGCCTTATTCCAGCTTTTTGTGTCTATCTTCGGTTGAAACCAGCATCCGCAGTTCCTTCCTACACATGGTGTAACTGCGATCTTTCCCCATGCTGTGATACCACCTGCATCAGCTGGGCTTTGCAGAGATTTACACGTGTTGTGGCAGCGTCGTTTGGCTTTGAACGTCAGGCTTCAGCTGTGGTGGAAGTCTTGACCGCTGAGAGCCGAACATGTTCACCAGCTCACAAGCTCTAGGAGTAGATTTAGGCCATTCGGCCCCTCGAGTCTAGTCCGCCTTTCAATCGTGGCTGATTTCTCCCTCCTAATCCCATTTTCCCGCCTTCTCCCCATCGCCCTCGACGCCCGTTCTAATCAAGAATCTAATCAAACGACAGGTACATTTCCATCTCCTGAAGTCACAGTTCAGACACGGGTCCTTCAGTCCACTTCACCCATGATGGCACTCAACTATTTTTGTTTTGTTTAGAGATACAGTGCGGAAACAGGCCCTTCGGCCCACCGAGTCCATGCCGACCGGCGATCACCCCGTACACTAACACTATCCCACGCACTAGGGACAATTTACAGTTTTTACTGAAGCCAATTAAGCTACAAGTCTATGGAAAGTGGGAGGAAACCAGAGCACCTGGAGAAAACCCACATGGTCATAGGGAGAATGTTCAAGCTCCGTGCAGACAGCACCGTGGTCAGGATTGAAACGGGATAGCTGGCGCTGTAGGGCAGCAACTCTACTGCTGCGCCACTGTGCTGCCTATTTATCTATACTGATCCCAGTTTAGTATAGTTCAGTGGCACAGTTGCACAGCGGTGGAGTTGCTGTCTTACAGTGCCAAAGGCCCAGTTTTGATCCTAACTATGGATGCTGTCATAGAAACATAGAAAAATAGAAAATACGTGCAGGAGGAGGCCTTTCGGCCCGTCGAGCCAGCACCGCCATTCATCGTGATCATGGCTGATCGTCCCCAATCAATAACCCGTGCCTCTCCCTATATCCCTTGATTCCACTAGCCCCCAGAGCTCTATCTAACTCTTTCTTAAATCCATCCAGTGATTTGGCCTCCACTGCCCTCTGTGGCAGGGAATTCCACAAATTCACAACCCTCTGGGTGAAAAAGTATTTTCTCACCTCAGTCTTAAATGGCCTCCCCTTTATTCTAAGACTTTGGCCCCTGGTTCTGGACTCGCCCAACATTGGGAACATTTTTCCTGCATCTAGCTTGTCCAGTCCTTTTATAATTTTATATATTTCTATAAGAAATCCCCCTCATCCTTCTAAACTCCAGTGAATACAAGCCTAAACTAACACAAGCCTGTCTATACGGAGTTTGTACGTTCTCCCTGTGACCGCGTGGGTTTTCTCTGCATGCCCCGGTTTCCTCCCACACTCCAAAGACGTACAGGTTTGTAGGTTAATAGGCTTCTGTAAAATTGTAAATTGTCCTTTGTGGAGAGGATAGTGCTAGTGCACGGTGTGATCGCTGGTCACTGTGGCCAAAGGGGCTGTTTCCACGCTGTAAGTCAAAAGTCTAATGTGAAGCATGAAAACAGACCCTTCGGCCCACTGAGTAAATGGTGACCATTGATCGACCATTCACACCACTTCTATGTCATCCCACCTTCTCACCCACCCCCCCGCCCTACGCACTTGGGGCCAATTCACCGACACATCATTAGTATGCGGGAGGAAACTGGAGCACCCGGCGGAACTTTCATTCTGAGTATGACCCGAAACATCGCCTGTCCATTCCCTCCGCGGATGCTGCTTGACCCGTTAAGTCCCTCCAGCACTTTGTGTTTTGCTGAAGAATTCAGCATCTTCAGTTCCTCGTGTCGCGTCCCAAATATTTGCTGGATAATTTCACAACGTCCTTGGACCTCGCAGTAGCAGCAAACCCCATTGAAAAATGAGAAAGATTGTGCCGGTTAGACGACATGTGGGAAATGAACTGGAAAATACATTTTTTCTTCTATTTATTACAGGTCTGATTCATTTGGTCTTGCGCCATGAATCAAGTCGTACATCTAAAGTGCTTCCAAAGAAAGTGAAGTGGAAAATGAACCCATTTTTACTGAATGGTGAAGTAGGCTTGTAATGTCTACATGGTCACTCTTTTATTTAGAGATACAATGCAGAAACAGGCCCGTTTGCCCACCGTGCCAACCAGCGATCCCCGCACACTAACACTATCCTACGCACACTAGGGACAATTAACAATATTTGCCAAAGCCAATTAGCCTACAAACCTGCACGACTTTCGAGTGTGGGAGGAAACCGGAGATCTTGGAGAAAACCCACGCGGTCACGGGGAGAACGTACAAACTCTGTACAGACAATAGACAATAGGTGCAGGAGTAGGCCATTCGGCCCTTCGAGCTAGCACCGCCATTCAATGTAATCATGGCTGATCATCCCCAATCAGTACCCCGTTCCTGCCTTCTCCCCATATCCCCTGACTCTGCAATTTTTAAGAGCCCTATCCAGCTCTCTCTTGAAAGCATCCAGAGAACCTGCCTCCACTGCCCTCTGAGGCAGCGTCATAGGCTCGGTTGAACCCGGGTCTCTGGCATTGTAAGGCAGCAACTTTACCGCCGTGCCACCGTGCCACCTCTTGCTATTGTTTTCAATTGATGATTCACACACTTGTTTTGTAGGGCAATAATAGTTTGTGACGCAATCCACCTATTGATCTGTATCTGTGGCATTAAATATAAATGATCGTCAAAGAATCTAATTGCAGGTAAAGGGCCTGTCCCACTTGGCCGTCATTTGCGCCTCATTTGCGCGTCATATGTAAAATAGGTCGCCGAGCATGGAGAGGCGTGGAGGAGTGTGGAGTTGCGATCGGTATCGCGCAGCGCTCCAGGATTTCATCCTGTACGAAATCCTCGCGTGCCACCTGCGTGATGTATCGTTGACGCATTGGATATGCACGCTGACGCATTGGCGTCGCACGCTGCATCCCGACGTCTCATGTGGTGACGCATGGTTACGTCACCATGCGTAACCATGAGTCGGCGCGCGCCGCCAGGTATTCTAATGATGTCACGCGCACCAGACGGCATGATGACGTGGGATTTGCGCGCGACGTCGCGCGTAACGACGCGTTGACCTATTTTACATATGACGCGTAAATGAGGCGCAAATGACAGGCAAGTGGGACAGGCCCTTTACTTTCCATTACAAATGCAAGTGCTCTTCATAAACACCGCATTCTGTCCAAGCACTAACAACAGATAACCATGAGAGATAACCATGCCACAAAGTGGAGGAAAAGTTGCAGCTATAATTTAAAGACACTGTCTGCAGTAATCTTGTCAACATTTCGAATGTTACAAGTTCACATGTTCACAAGTTATAGTAGGATAAGGCCATTTGGCCCATCGAGTCAACCCCGCCATTCAATCCTGGCTGATCTCTGCTTCCTAATCCCATTTTCTTGCCTTCTCCCCATAACCCTTGACACCCGTATTAATCAAGAATTTGTCTATCTCTGCCTTAAAAATATCCACTGACTAGGCCACGATCAGCCAAGTAGACTGAGTCTTCACCCCCAAACCCCACACCACGCCTCTAAACCCTCCCCCCCCCCCCACCACCACCCCATCCCCTCTAAACCCTCCCTCTCTGTAAGCAGAGTGGCCACTCTATTCAGCATTGGGTCAATTTATGCCTTTATTGCACCTAAAGCATTGTAGGTCACTTGATTTTTGTTTTTGTGCGTGGGAATTATCTTGTGAGAGAAAGACCATGTGGAAGGGCCTCTAGGTTCCCACATTAGTTATCAATTTACAAACCGCGGCAACTGAAATCAATTTTAACGGAACTCCGATACAAGGAACTGCAGATGTTGCTTTGCAAAAAAAAAAGACAAAACATGTTGGAGTAAAAGCCCTGTCCCACTGTACGAGTTCATTCAAGAGCTCTCACAAGTAAAAAAAAAATCAAACTCGTGGTAAGCACGTAGAATGAACATAGCGGGTACGTCGGAGCTAGGGACGTCACTTAGCGGCTTGTAACGCTAACGGAAGGTACTCAGAAAACGCGGTAAGCTCAGGAAGACTCGTGAAGATTTTTCAACATGTTCAGCCAAATGTCCACGAGAGCCCCGAGTACCTGCGAACGGCCATTACCGTAAATCTCCGAGTTCGAATCAGGGCAAACTCGGGAGAACTCTTGAATGAACTCGTACAGTGGGACAGGGCTATAACTCAGCTGGCCATGAACCATCTCTGGAGAACTGGAGAATCGTAGAGTGATGGAGTCATGTGGCATGGAAACAGGCTCTTTGGCCCATCTTGCCCATTTTCTCCTTTGTACCTTGTATGGTTTGATTGTACTCGTGTATAATCGAGTTTAACGGTAAATAGCAGGCAACTCAATCTTCCTTCAATATGTATCGTGGTAAATATGAAAAGTAATGAACCAATATCACGAACAAGTCCATAAAACAGTAGAGCGGAATTAGGCCATTCGGCCCATCGAGCCTGTTCCACCATTTGATCATGGTTGATCTATTTTCCTCTCTCAACCCCATTCTCCTGCCTTCCCCCCGTAACTTTTGACACCTGTACTAATCCAGAATCTGTCGATCTCCGCTTTAAAAATACCCAATGGCTTGGCCTCCACAGCCGTCTGTGATAAAGAATTCCACAGATTCACCACCCTCTGACTAAAGAAATCCCTCCTCATTTCCATACTAAAGGTACGTTCTTTTATTCTGAGACTGTGTCATCTGGTCCTAGACTCTCCTACCAGTGGAATGGGAGTGTAATGAGGGCAAGGGATAGATAGATTCTTGATTGGTACGGGTGTCAGAGGTTATGGGCAGAAGGCAGGAGAATGGGATTAGGAGAGATAGATCAGCCATGATTGAATGGCAGAGTAGAAGATGGGCCGAACGGCCTAATTCTGCTCCTATCGCTTATGAGGGCTGAGGTGGAAAGATGGAAATAAAATGCACAAAACCTTTATCGCACCGACATTATCTTTGTTCACGTTTTTAACACACAAGGACGAGTTAACTTGAATATTAGATTAAAAAAATTAGTGAAGTAAAATTAATGTTAAGGAAATGTGTAGGAAGGAACTGCAGATGCTGGTTTACACCTGCCTGTCCTGTTCAGTTACTTCGGCATTTTGTGTAAAATTATTGCTTCATGTACAAAGGAAGAATTCCAGTCACAAGGGGACTAAGAAGGAACTCTGACATGCTCACCTTTTGGTTTCTTCATCTGTGGTAGACTGCTGATTGTAGTTGCTTGAATTATTTCAACGACAATTTGATATCTGTTCAAGAGACAGAATTGTGAACTATTTTGACTTAAGTAATATATGCAATCACAATGTAGCGGCAATTTGATTAAATACCCCACTAATTACCACAACCGCAATACTCCAGTGCTAAAAGCTAGACACAAAATGCTAGATAAAACAGCGAGAGAAGGAATAGGTGAAGTTCGGGTCAAGACCCTTCCTCGGACCCATGAGTCTAATGGGCCTGTCCCACTTACGCGACTTATTCGGCGACTGCCGGCACCCGTCGTAGGTCGTTGCAGGTCGCCGAAAATCTTCAACATGTTGAAAATCCAGCGGCGACCAGAAAGACGCTACGACTCTTTGGGCGACTGAGGAGACAACTCACGACCATACAGGCGACATGTGAAGCCTGTACGGTCGTGAGTAGTCGCCCAAAGAGTCGTACCTTGTTCTGGTCGCCGCTGGATTTTCAACATGTTGCGTAAGTGGGACAGGCCCTTAAGCATTCGGGTTAGGGTTAGGGTTAGAAGGGTCTCGATCCGAAACGTCACCTACTCCTTCTCTCCAGAGATGCTGTCTGACCCGCTGAGTTACTCCAGAATTTTGTCTATCTTCGGTGTAAACCAGCATCTGCAGTTCCTTCCGACACACTCCAATGTTAAAACTGTATGTCTAAAAACGTACAATAGAGGGTAACTTATTTTTTTCACATAGCTTTAAGATGAAAGAAGAAAATGTCAGGGAGATGTCCCAGCCAAGCTTTAATTTTACACAGCTTTAAGATAAAAGGGGGAAAGTTTAAAGCAGATGTCCAGGGCAGATAATTTACAGAGCGTCATAGTCATAGAGTGATACAGCCCTTTGCGTCAACTTGTCCACATCAGCCAACAATGTCCCAGCTGCACTTGGTCCATAACCCTCCAAACCTGTCCTATCCGTGTACCTGTCCAACTGTTCCTTAAACGATGGGATAGTCCCAACCTCAACTACCTCCTCTGGCAGCTTGTTCCATAAACCCAGAGATCGGTGGGTTCCCACAATGTGCTGCCAGGGGTAGCGGGTGGAAGCGGATATGATAGTAGCCGTTTAAGAGGCTTTTGGATCGGCATATACTGTAGATATACGTTTAGTTTAGTTCAGAGATTCAGCACGGAAACAGGTCCTTCTTCCTGCTGAGTCCGCACCAACCAGCAATCCCCCGCACATTAACACTCTCCTACACACACTAGGGAGAATTTTATATTTATACCTAGCCAATTAATCTGCAAACCTGTAATTCTTTGGAGTGTGGGAGGAAACTGAAGATCTCAGTGGAAACCCACGCAGGTCACGGGGAGAACGTACAAACTCCGTACAGACAGCATCCGCAGTCAGGATCGAACCCGGGTCTCTGGCGCTGTCGGGCAGCAACTCCAGCGTTACTCCACTGTGCCGCTCGCAGGGAATGGAGCATGAACTTGCCGTTACGTTCGGCATGGACATTGTGGGCTGAAAAGCCAGTTCCTGCGCTATGTCGTTCTATATTCTATGTTAACAAATGTCAAGAAAAATGCCAGACAAATACCATACTGATTTTTGTACTATCGAAAATTGTGAAACGCAAAATTTCCTTTCTACCCTAAAAATTCAACTCACAGTGGTTTACATAGGCAGAGATGGAAACTATTTATCTAAACTATTATCTACCCTCTTACAGAATTGGAATTTGACAGGATAGATTTTGAGGGACATGGGCCAAACGCGAGCAGGTGGGACTAGTATACATGGGGCACCTTGGTTGGTGTGGGCAAGTTGGGCCGAAGGGCCAGATTTCATGCTGCATGACTCTACGAATGCCTATTAATTAATTTCAGACCTTTTGCTTCCACTGCTCCATTCAATCTGCTTTTCAATGTACAGGCAGTACTTCGAGGCATCAGTTCAAAAGTTGTTGTTTTATCCGTTTGTATACATGTCCGTGTGGTTGTGAAGCCGATCTCGACAAGATCTGGGGTAAGCAGTTTAGAACGGAGATGAGGAAACACCTTTTCACACAGAGAGTTGTGAGTCTGTGGAATTCTTTGCCTCAGAAGGCGGTGGAGGCCGGTTCTTTGGATACTTTCAAGAGAGAGCTAGATAGGGCTCTTAAAGATAGCGGAGTCAGGGGATGTGGGGAGAAGGCAGGAACGGGGTACTGATTGGGGATGATCAGCCACGATCACATTGAATGGCGGTGCTGGTTCGAAGGGCCGAATGGCCTACTCCAGCACCTCTTGTCTATTGTCTATTGACATTAATGTTTTCTATTCCACTTATGTACTCTCATATCTTTGTCGTTTGTTTAATTCCAGAGCTGAGATTCTGGAATTTTATTTTAAACTTGTCGATAACGACAGTCCTTTGACACCGGTGACATTGGTGACTCACTTACTGTCCTTGATCGGACTTTGCTGGCTCTACCTTGCATTAAACGTTATTCCCTTATCATGTATTTGTAAATGGTTCGATTGTAATCATGTATTGTCTTTCTGCTGACTGGTTAGCACGCAACAAAAGCTTTTCACTGTACCTCGGTACACGTGACAATAAACTAAACTGAACCAAATCAGGGGTAATCTTCTTGTTCCCCTTGGATTGTCCTTGGCAGCCTTCAAGCTGTCGTCTAATGGAGAGCCAAGCAACCTTGACATGAGCACCTCAAGGTTTCACTCCCAATTATGTGGCAAAAAGCAAAGCATTCTGCTCATATTCTTGAGCTCCCTTAATAGTTTAGGAAACAGGCCCTTTGGCTGCCCGACACCGCGCCAGTCAACGATCCTTGCACGCTTCCAACATCCTACACACACTAGGGACAATTTACACGAAAAAGCAAGCCAATTAACCTACAAACCTGCACGTCTTTGGAGTGTGGGAGGAAACTGGAGATCCCGGAGAACGTACATACTCCGTACAGACAGCACCCGTATTCAGGATCGAACCGGGCCCTCTGGCGCTGTAAGGCAGCAACTATTGTGCTTGGGTTCGACTGATTGTAGTAATGTATAGAATCTCGGATCTTTTTGGATAGCACGCAAAACAAAGCTATTCACTGTACCTTGGCACACGTGACAATATTAACCCTAAACCTAAACTGGGGTCACAATCCAAAACATCGACAGCCCCTTTGCCTCCACAGATGCTGCATGACCCACTGAGTATTTCCAACAAGTTGTTTTTATTCTATGAAAGTGTTCTTTGTGCAGATATTTGTTAGCAGAGAGTTAAACTTTTTCACTGAACCTGGCAATCTTCAATATGCCTCGAATCTGCTCAATGGTGACATTAGATATTAAGACTGGAACAAATTTTGTTTTTCCATTATTCGTCTCGTATGCTTGACAAAAGCCAATGCAAAGCACTAATTAGACTGGTGTATAAAAGATGACTGAGTCTGCATGAGAACTGAGTAGTTTGTTCAGGCCCAAATTAATGTGATAAATGAATGTTTACGAAAGAACTGCAGATGCTGGAAAAATCGAAGGTAGGCAAAAAAGCTGGAGAAACTCAGCGGGTGAGGCAGCATCTATGGAGCGAAGGAATAGGCGACGGTTCGGGTCGAAACCATTGTTCAGAATGGCCAGATTGCAATAATAGTAATGAATAAATGGAGACTGAACATCAGGAGCTTAAACAAGAAAACAGATGATGAGCCAAGGAGCAGTTTAAAGCCCTTCTGCAGTTGTACAGGGCCCTGGTGAGGCCACACCTGGAGTATTGTGTGCAGTTTTGGTCCCCTAATTTGAGGAAGGACATTCTTGCTATTGTGGGAGTGCAGCGTAGGTTTACAAGGTTAATTCCCGGGATAGCGGGACTATCATATGCTGAGAGAATGGATCGGCTGGGCTTGTATAATCTGGAGTTTAGAAGGATGAGAGGATATCTCATTGAAACAGGAAACATATTCCCGATGTTGGGAGAGTCCAGAACCAGGGGCCACAGTTTAAGAATAAGGAGTAAGCCATTTAGAACGGAGACGAGGAAACAGCTTTTCTCACAGAGAGCGGTGAGTCTGTGGAATTATCTGCCTCAGCGGGCGGCGACCGGTTCTCTGGATGCTTTCAAGAGAGAGCTAGATAGGGCTCTTAAAAATAGCGGAGTCAGGGGGTATGGGGAGAAGGCAGGAATGGGGTACTGATTGGGGATGATCAGCCATGATCACATTGAATGGCGGTGCTGGCTCGAAGGGCCGAATGGCCTACTCCTGCACCAATTGTCTATTGTCTATTGAGTAACCGTCATAAAGTGACACTAATCACAGCCGAGTACAATCGGGCGGCACGGTGGCGCAGCGGTAGAGTTGCTTCCTTACAGCGTCAGAGACCCAGGTTTGATCCTGACTATTGGGCGCCGTCCTGAACGGAGTTTGTACGTTCTCCCTATGACCGCGTGGGTTTTCTCCAGGGACTCAGGTTCCCTCCCACATTTCCAAGACTTGCGGATGTGTAGGCTAATTGGCTTCTGGAAATTGTCCCCGATGCGCAGGATAGAGCTGGTGTACGGGGTGAGCGTCGGTCGGCGGCGAAGGGCCTGTTTCCACACTGTATCCCGAAACGAAACTAAAACTAAAAGTAAAGGATGGCTTTTGCAATCATTACCTCAGCTGCTTTAAGAACTCCACGTCGCAGCTGCCGTTGATGAGCTTGATGAACTCCTCGTAGGAAGGGGCGTAAGTGTAGGCCTTCTTGTGATGCTCATTCACCTGCTCCCTGCGTTCCATCTGGGTCAGCAGCATTCGGTTAATGTAGTCAGGGTCACTCAGCAGTTCCACCATCGGTTTTAGTACTGTGAACAACAACAGACACATACACAATAGAATAGAATAGAATAGAATATGTTTATTGTCATTGCACAAAACTGAGCAACGAAATTCCATTTGCTTCTCCTCCGTTAAAAGAAATACAACACAACAACCAATACACATATGTACAGTTAATAGTAAAATAATAGATACATTTTTTAAAAAGTTTAAAAGAATTTAGCGGTATTCCTCGAAGTTACTTCTTGCTTCCCAGTGTTCACTATTGGAGTTAAGCTCTTTTACCGCACATGGGTAGAAACTATTTTTTAGTCTACCGGTGCGAGCCTGCAGAGACCTGAGTCGCCTCCCCGAGGGTAGCAGAGTAAAAAGGTGGTTGGCAGGGTGGGATGTGTCCTTCTTGATATTTGTGGCCCTGCGCAAGCATCGGGCCTTGTATATGTCATCCAAGGAGGGCAGGTTAGCGTTTGTAATGCGCTGCGCAGTTTTTATAATTCCCTGCAGCGCCCTCCTCTCAGCCACAGTACAGCTGGCAAACCACACCAGGATTCCGTAGGTGAGGATACTTTCCACGGCACATCGATAGAAGGACAGCAGCAGCGGCTGTGAGACGTTAGCTCTCCGCAGAGACCTCAGGAAATACAGCCGCTGATGAGACTTCTTCAAGAGAGTGACGGTGTTCATTTGCCATTTGAGGTCCTGGGAGATGTTTATTCCCAGGAACCTAAAGTCATTGACTCTCTCCACCATGTCCCCTTTGATGTATAAGGGAGCAGGTTCCTCTCTCCTCTTCCTCCTGAAGTCAACGACAAGTTCTTTTGTCTTTGATGGGTTTAGTACCAGGTTGTTTTTGGTACACCAGACGGTCAGTTTTTGGACCATCCCTGTAGGCAGACTCGTCATCGTTGTTTATCAGTCCCACCACAGTCGTGTCGTCCGCAAACTTGATGATCCTGTTTGTACTGTGTGTTGGTATACAGTCGTAAGTGTATATTGTATACAATATTGGACTCTGCACACATCTTTGTGGCGCACCTGTGCTAAGCGTCAGGACTGGGGAGTAATTGGACCCCATCCTGACAGTCTGTGGGCGGTCTGTTAAAAATGGTAGGCCTCTGGGGAGTGTTGTAGAGCAGAGGGATCTAGGAGTGCAGGTCCACAGCTCCCTGAAGGTGGAGTCGCAGGTAGATCACTGAGGGATCCCTGAGATTGATCCCTGGGATGGCGGGACTGTCTTATGAGGAAAAATTGAAAAGACTAGGCTTGTATTCACTGGAGTTTAGAATGTTGGGGGGGATCTTATAGAAACATATAAAATTATAAAAGGACTGGACAAGCTAGATGCAGGAAAAATGTTCCCAATGTTGGGCGAGTCCAGAACCAGGGGCCACAGTCTTAGAATAAAGGGGAGGCCATTTAAGACTGAGGTGAGAAAAAAATTTTCACCCAGAGAGCTGTGAATTTGTGGAATTCCCTGCCACAGAGGGCAGTGGAGGCCAAATCACTGGATGGGTTTAAGAGAGAGTTAGATAGAGCTCTAGGGGCTAGTGGAATCGAGGGATATGGGGAGAAGGCAGGCACTATTCAGCCCATCAAGTCTACTCCGCCATTTAATCTTGGCTTATCTATCTTTCCCTCTCACCCCCATTCTCCTGCCTTTCCCCGTAATCCCTGACACCCATACTAATCAAGAATCTATCTATCTCTGCCTTAGAAATATCCATTGACTTGGCCTCCACAGCAATTCACTGTACTAATGAATTCCACAGATTCACCACTGCCCTTTTATTCATAATATAAATAGGCTCCACAGAGTCACAGCTAGTAGAGCCACTGTCCGACAGCACCAGAGGATGATCAGCCATGATCACATTGAATGGCGGTGCTGGCTTGAAGGGCCGAATGGCCTACTCCTGCACCTATTGTCTATTGTCTAAGACCCTGAGCTCGGGTGATGTCTGTGTGGAGTTTGCACGTTCTGGCCATGATTACACTGGTTTCCTCCAGGTGCTCTGGCTTCCTCCCCTCATCCCAGAGCATCAGGTTTGTCGGATAATTGGCCTCTATAAAATTTCCCCGGATTGCAAAAGTGGGATAGCATAGAACTAGTGTGCAGGAATGGAACTGCAGATGCTGGTTTATACCGAAGATAGACACAAAGTGCTGGAGTAACTCAGCGGGACAGGCAGCATCTCTGGAGAACATGGATAGGTGACGTTTCAGATCGGAACTCTTTCTCGTACTGAAAGTAGAGGGTTTCCTCTACTTTCAGTCTGAAGAAGAGTTCCGACCTGAAATGCCACCAAACATCACGGGTTAGGCAGCATCTCTGAAGAACATGGATAGGTGACGTTACAGGTCGCCATGTTCTCCAGAGATGCTGCCTGACCCGCTGAGTTACTCCAGCACTTAACCTAAGACCTAGGACCTTAACCTAATTAATATATGAAGAAGGGTCTCGGTCCGAAATGTCATCTATTCCTTTTCTCCAGAGATGCTGCCTGTCCCGTTGAGTTACTCCAGTACTCTGTGTTTATCTTCGGTATAAAGCAGCATCTGCAGTTCCTTCCTTCACTGAACTCGTTCGTGTACGTTCTAAGTAGAAAATTAATGGGAATTCAATTCCTAATTGAATTTCCATGTCATTGTGGATTAATTTACAGAAAAAGTTCACGCTGGAAGCAAGACCTAATGACAAAATTGATCGTCTCCTCAGGGGAATATCAATACTAATGGGAGCTTCCATGGTTTGTACGTGTATACATCCCTTGATGGCCAACCCTTTGAGTGCAACAGCCATGACCTTCATGCTGTAAACATTATCGGTTAATTTTGAGCAGTTCGATAAACTAATGGATGATTTTTACGATCCATATTTCACTAGGACGTGCAGGTTTGTAGGTTGATTGGCTTGGTATAAATGTAAATTGTCCCTAGTGTGTGTAAGATAGTGTTACTGTGCGGGGATCGCTGGTCGGTGCGGACTCGGTGGGCCGAAGGGCCTGTTTCCGCATTGCGTTTTTAAACCAAACTAAACTAAACTGAAGCAGAAAATCAATGTTGCAAATGCTGGAAGTCTGAAATAAAAGTAGAAAATGTTTGAAACAGCAGGCGAAGCGGCATTTGGGGAAAAAAAGTGTTTGTGTTGAAGGTTGAAGACTCGTCATTCAAACTGGGAAAGTGAAGAAACAGATGTACTCTCTGGCTCCCTGGCCCTATGGTCATAAGTGATAGGAGCAGAATTAGGCCATTCGGCCCATCAAGTCTACTCCATCATTCAATCATGGCTGATCTATCTCTCCCTCCGAACCCCATTCTCCTGCCTTCTCCCCATAAACCCTGACACCCATACTAATCAAGAATCTATCAATCTCTGCCTTAAAAATATCCATTGACTTGGCCTCGACAGCCGTCTGTGGCAAAGAATTCCACAGATTCACCACCCTCTAAATAAATTTCTTCTCATCTCCTTCCTAAAAGAACGTCCTTTAATTCTGAGGCGGTGACCTCTATTCCTAGACTCTCCCACTAGTGGAAACATCCTCCCCACATCCACCCTATCCAGGCCTTTCACTATTCTGTATGTTTCAATGAGGTCCCCCCCTCATTCTTCTAAACACCAGCAAATACTGGCCTAGTGCTGTTCCTTTGGATCGATCAGCGACGTGGAGAGGGGGGACGTGCTGCATGGGCAACAGCCTGTCCTCCATATGACATTGCCCAGGCTTGCATCTGCCCACACATCACCTGCAAACTAGGATGCATCACCCATGGTCAGTCATGACCGAGGGGGGCTTACTACTGCTACAGGCCCAATGCTGGCAAACGCACATCATGGGTTAACCTACTCATTCCTAGGATCATTCTTGTAAACCTCCTCTGGACCCTCTCCAGAGCCAGCACATCCTTCCTCAGATATGGTGCCCAAAATTGCTCACAATATTCCAAATGTGGCCTGACCTGCGCCTTGTAGAGCCTCATAGGTCTGTGGGTCTGTGGGTCTGTGTGTCTATGGGTCTGTGTGTCTGTGTGTCTGTGTGTCTGTGTGTCAGTGTGTCTGTGTGTCTGTGTGTCTATGGGTCTGTGTGTCTGTGTGTCTGTGTGTCTGTGTGTCAGTGGGTCCGTGTGTCTGTGGATCCGTGTGTCTGTGTCTCTGTGTGTCTGTGGGTCGATGACTCTAGTGGGAATAATCAGCCCATGGAGCACGTAGCAAATTGCAAGACCTATTCTTTAAAATAAGCTTTTTAATCAAATTTTAATTATATTTTTGTTGCATGAATATTACATTATTTTTGAAAGTAATTTACGTGAATTTGAATGTCAGAATTTTAGAGGCATTTAAAAGGTATGCAAGGAATTCAGAGATGCTGAGTTGGGGAATGAAGCAGTGTTAGTTTCAGGTTGAAGATCCTTCATTAAAACGGAGGAAGTGCCGAAACAGATGTGCTCTATGGCTCCACGGCTCAGATATCCAGAGATGTTGCCTGAGCCGTTGAGTTACTCCAGCATTTTGTGTCTTCTTTGGTGTATCTGCATCTGCAGTTCCTTCTTACGCATAGGCTTGAAACAAGATGGAGACACTGGAAACTACAGATGCTGCTTTGCGATGGGGAGTGGGAGACGTTTCCGGTTGAGACCCGTCTTCCTTGAGATGCCGCCTGGCCGGTTGCGTTACTCCTGCACTTTCAGTTTAAGTTCTGCGGCACCGTGTCGCAGAGGTAGAGTTGCTGCCGAAA
This sequence comes from Amblyraja radiata, assembly GCF_010909765.2. Classification (NCBI taxonomy): domain Eukaryota; kingdom Metazoa; phylum Chordata; class Chondrichthyes; order Rajiformes; family Rajidae; genus Amblyraja; species Amblyraja radiata. The sequence continues at coordinate 108,472,702 of NC_045958.1, read as the reverse complement.
GGGCCTGTCCCACTTGGGCGTCATATGCTCATCACGCAGGTGGCGCGCAAAGATTTTGTGAATCCCAAAATCCTGGGGCGCCGCGCGCGACCCTGCCTACGCCACCACGCACCATGCGTGCATAATGCGCACTAAGCGAGCATCACGGCATGTCACGACGCGCGTGTCATGCGTCGTGACGCGCAAATGTTGTCACGTAAATGACACGCAAATGACGCCCAGGTGGGACAGGCCCTTTACAATGCCAGCACCAAAGACCTAGGTTCGATCCTGACTACGGGTGCTGCCTGTAGGGAGTTTGTACGTTCTCCCCGCGACCTGCGTGGGTTTTCCCCTGAAATCTTAAGTTTCTGCCCACACTCTAAAGATGTACAGTTTTGTAGGAAAAAGTGTAAATTGTTCCCAGTGAGTCCCCAAGATAGTGTTAGCGCGTGGGGGTCGCTGTTCGGTGCGGACTCGGTGGGCCGCAGGGACCTGTTTCCACGCTATAGTTCTAAAACTAAACTAAATTAAACAATAAGTGTGAAGCAAAATGGTAATGGTGTAACTGTGCATTCAGCTGCAGTCCCACAGCACTCCTGCCACGTACCTTTCATGGCTAATATTTCAGCAAGGACAATCCGCAGGCTGCGAGAGGAGATGTCTTTTGACGTTAAGAGGCAAAGCACCAGGACACGTGAGCACATCTGCAGGAACTGGTCCTCGTCCATGCTGCTCTTCAAGCACGGGTGCAGGGGGAAGGGTTTCGGTTGCTGCACCTCTTGCCTGAAAAAAAGGAATTAGGCAACATTAAACATTTATACATATTTCACACCTTGGGCAACAATCCTCAACTTGAAAAAAAAGAGTGCAAAGGAGGGCCATCGAGAGGGAGGGGGGCTGTCTAGTACGAGGAGGGGCTATCGAGAGAGAGGGGGGCCCGAGAGAGAGAGAGGGGGGGCCTTAGAGAGAGAGGGGGCCGTCGACAGAGAGGGGGGGCCGTCGAGAGAGGGGGGGCCTTCGACAGTGAGGGGGGCTGTCAAGTGCAATGAGGGACTGTCGAGTGCGATGAGGGACTGTCGAGAGCGAAGGGGGACCATCGAGAGAGAGGGGGAGCGGTAAAAGCTGGGAGTGGGGCCCATGCCGCCGATAGCTACATGGTGGTGGCAGGCGGAAGATAGGACCGTTCGGTGAATTTATGTAACGTTGTCGGCTCCAGAAACATGGCGGCTCTTGTGTACTGCCCGGGTGAGGGGCTGCTGTATGATTTTACCGGGCTGTAGGCAATACAAAGCATTCTACTGGATCAAGGTACATGTGACAATAAAGTATCATGGAATTATTGAGCAACTCAGCAGACCAGCCAGCACCTCTGGAGGACATGGATGGGCCACCATTTGGGTCAGGACCCTTCATTAGCGTGAGTGTAATCAGTGGGAGAAAGCCGGAGTTGGGGGCGGGACAAAGTCTGGTGGGTGATAGGTGGATACAGGTGATGGAGGGCTTTGATTGACAAAGGGGTGGACAAGAACCAGAGCTCAAAAGACAAAGGGTGTGAGACAAGGATAGATTCATTCATCATCGTTGAAAACATTAGCGACTCAGTGGTGCTGGTTTCCAACAGGAACGGTGACAGACACACCACACATCTCTGTCCTCCAGTTCCTGCAGACTTCCGCCGCTGGAAGTATAGGATTTTGGTGTGTGTGTGGTTTATCATCATTCCTTACAATGCCGTGTACGACAGTGATCGCAACTTCTACTGAAGTGTGGATGACCGTTGGCTCGCTAGAAGCTCATCCGCTCTTTGACGGGTCTTGTTTTTGGTCCTGCTGGGGGTCCACAGCCCCCTCCTCACCCGGCAAACCAGGTGGGGGAGATGGTTTAGTTGCCGACTATCCAATCGTGGAGCAGGTAGCACGGGATTACATGGTACCCGTGGCGGGGGGAACTCCCCCCGACCTGACTGAGATGAGGAAAAACTTCTTCACCCAGAGAGTTGTGAATCTGTGGAATTCTCTGCCGCAGAAGGCAGTGGAGGCCAATTCACTGGATGTTTTCAAGAGAGAGTTAGATTTAGCTCTTAGGACTAACGGAATCAAGGGATGTGGAGTAAAATCAGGAACGGGGTAATGATTTTAGATGATCAGCCATGATCATATTGAATGGCGGTGCTGGCTCGAAGGACGAATGGCCTACTCCTGCATCTATGTGCCTATATTTGGTTTTCTCCCATGTCCCAAAGTCGTGCGGGTTTGCAGGTTAACTGATCTATAAAATCGTCCCGAGTGTGTAGGGAATGGATGCAAAAGGGGGATAACATAGAATAATAATAATAATACTACACTTTATTGTCATTGTAAACACATACAATAAAATTTCAGGCGCATTGCCCGAGCGGAGCTCCAACGTATCAGATAAATAAATAACCGCAATGAAAACAGCAAAAACGGCAAGAAAAACGTCGTCAGAATGAGTAATATTTCACAGTATAGGGTTATAGCAGTGCAAAATATTGGCTATGGGGGGTGTGTGTTCAGTGTGGAGTTCAGAGTGGTGATGGCCTTGAGGTAGAAACTGTTTGTTAATCTTGTGGTGTGTGATTTGATGGACCTGTAATGCTTTCCTGAGGGCAGAAGGGCAAACAAATGATGTGCGGGGATGAGATGAGTCCTTCCGCAGGCAACGGGAGCGAGATAGATCTCTTCCAGGGCAGGCAGGTGTGTGTTGGTGATCTTCTGGGCCGTGTCGATGACTCTCTGCAGATGTGAACTAATGTGAACGGGTGATCGATGGTCGGCATGAACTGGATGGGGCGAAGAGAAGATAAGAAGCTGATAAGAAGAGAAGGTTGCATGCATTGGATGTTGGATTATGTGCTGATCAGTAGAAAGGACGTTATTAGGGAGAGAAGCAATTCTCTTTTGTTTCCCCACAGACTGCATCAAGCCATTCCTTAATACCATGAAAAAGAGCAATTGTAGGAACACAATTAAACTCCTCAGTCTCACACGTTTGTCTTGCTTTCGAATGGATGATGCATTTGAAATGCATCTGAAATGTTCATTTTCCTATGTTGTAACACCGACTCCAAATAAACTCCATCTACTGAGACGCGGAGCGGTGGCGCAGCGGTAGAGCTGCTGTCTTACGGCACCAGAGATCTGGGTTCGATCCTGACCGCGGGCGCTTGTCTGTGCAGCGTTTGTTCGTTTTCCCCGTGACCTGCGTGGGTTTTCTCCGGGTGCTCCGGTTTCCTCCCACACACACAGGTTTGTAGGTTAATTTGGCTTTGGTAAAAATTGTAAACTGTTCCTATTGTGTAGGAAAATTCTAGTGTACGGGGTGATCGCAGGTTGGTGCGGACTTGGTGGGCCTGTTTCCGCACTGCATCTCAAAACTAAACTAAACTTACTCATATCCCTACCATAAAATCTTCTGAATCTTCTGAATTTGAAGTCGGCAGGGCAGTACTCTGCATATCGCCAACTTGGGCTAGGGTACTGTCCAATCCACTTCACCTCTACCCCATTGTGGACATTGGACTTTGTCTCTGGAACTGATGTGTTACAATGCTGAGAACTATATTCTGCACTCTGTATCTTCCCCTTTGCTCTGCCTATTGTACTTGAGATTGTACTTACATATGTATGATGTATCTGATCTGCTTGGATAGCAGATCAAAGCAGATCCTTCACACATTGGGGACAATTTACAATTATACCAAGCCAATTAACCGACAAACTGCACGTCTTTGGAGTGTGGGAGGAAACCGGACCATAGAAACATAGAAAATAGGTGCAGGAGTAGGCCATTCGGCCCTTCGAGCCTGCACCTCCATTCATTATGATCATGGCTGATCATCCAACTCAGTATCCTGTACCTGCCTTCTCTCCATACCCCCTGATCCATTTAGCCACAAGGGCCACATCTAACTCCCTCTTAAATATAGCCAATGAACTGGCCTCAACTACCTTCTGTGGCAGAGAATTCCAGAGATTCACCACTCTCTGTGTGAAAAATGTTTTTCTCATCTCGGTCCTTAAAGATTTCCCCCTTATCCTTAAACTGTGACCTCTTGTTCTGGACTTCCCCAACATCGCGAACAATCTTCCTGCATCTAGCCTGTCCAACCCCTTATGAATTTTGTAAGTTTCTATAAGATCCCCCCTCAATCTTTTAAATTCTAGCGAGTACAAGCCGAGTCTATCCAGTCTTTCTTCATATGAAAGTCCTGACATCCCAGGAATCAGTCTGGTGAACCTTCTCTGTACTCCCTCTATTAGAATAATGTCTTTCCTCAATAAAAATATTTTTAAAAAAAGAAGAAATTTCTCCTCATCTCCTTCCTAAAAGAACATCCTTTAATTCTGAAGCTATGACCTCTATTCCCAGACTCTACCACTTGTGGAAACACCCTCTCCACATCCACTCTATCCAAGCCTTTCACTATTCTGTACGTTTCAATGAGGTCCCCCCCCCTCATTCTTCCAAACTCCAGCGAGTACAGGCCCAGTCAAACGCTCATCATATGTTAAGCTACTCATTCCTGGGATCATTCTTGTAAACCTCCTCTGGGGAATAAGGGGTAGGCCATTTAGAACGCAGATGAGGAAAAACTTTTTCATCCAGAGAGATTTGAATCTGTGGAATTCTCTGCTTCAGAGGGCAGTGCAGGCCAATTCTCTGGATGTTTTCAAGAGAGAGTTAGATAGAGCTCTTAAAGATAGCGGAGTCAAGGGGTATGGGGAGAAGGCAGGAACGGGGTACTGATTGGGGATGATCAGCCATGATCACATTGAATGGCGGTGCTGGCTCCTAGGGCCGAATGGCCTACTCCTGCACCTATTGTCTATTGTCTATTGACCCAGAGCCAACACATCCTTCCTCAGACATGTTGATTTTCACTTAATATTCAGGCTTGGTCAAATCCAAATCCTAGAGATTAGTTTGTACCTTGAATAAATATTATGCTTCCGGGAATAATATCCAAGTACATTTATAATTTTCATTTTTTGTTTCATGCAGGTGTACAATACTTCCAAACACCAGCATCAGTAGTTTCTTCTGATACAATACTTCCAGGACTAGATTTAAAAATCTCTCTCTCATTTTCATTCAGACCTACGCCTCCACCTTTTCACTACTGAACCATGCATTTGGGTCATGAGCTACTGTCGCTACCCAAACCTGGCCCTCATTAGTGAAGAACACCTAATCTAAATACAAACTAGACTAAGTGGGACCCGTTGGGTCCCATCCCCTCAACACGGGGGGGGGGGGGGGGTGGGGCTGTGGCGTCACCCACACAAAAACCACCCCACACACACACAGGGGGGAGGAGGGGGGGTGACAGGGGGCGGGAGTGGGGGGAGGGGGGAAGGGGGGGTCAAGGGAGGGGCAGGGAGGTGGAAGGGGAGGGTGGAGGGGGGCAGAGAGGGGGAGGGGGAGAGTGGGAGAGAGAGGAGGGGGGGAGAGGGGAGTAGAGGGGAGAACGGAGGATGGAGAGAGAGGGGGAAGGGGGAGAGAGAGGAGGGGGGGAGAGGACGAGGGAGAGAGGCGGCAGGAGGAGTGGGGAGAGCGGGAGGAGAGGAGAAGGGATAGAGGAGGAGGGGGGGAGAGAGGAGGGGGGAGAGGAGGAGGGGGTGAGAGGAGGATGGGGGAGAGGAGGAGGGGGAGAGGAGGAGGGGAGATGAGGAGGGGAGAGGAGGAGGGGTGGAGAGGAGGAGGGGGGAGAGGAGGAGGGGAGAGGAGGAGGGGGGAGAGGAGGAGGTAGGAGAGGAGGAGGGGAAGGGAGGTGGAGGGGGGAGAGGAGGAGGTGGGGGAGAGGAGGAGGGAGGGAGAGGAGGAGGTGGGGGAGTGGAGGAGGGGGGAGAGGAGGAGGTGGGGGCGGAGGAGGGGGGGATAGGAGGAGTGGGAGATGAGGAGGGGGGGTGATGAGGAGGGGACCCGAGCGGGCTGCGGGGCCCACGACTCGAGGGAGGCTGCGGTTGGGCGCGATCTGAGGACGGTCCAAAGTAGCGGAGGGCCGGCCGATCGTGGCTTCTGCGAGGGGAAACCCTCCTGCGTGACAGACGATCGGGCGGGGGGGAAGGAGAAGAGGTCATCCTCCATGACGGCCAGAGATCGCCAGGTGGGATTGGGATCACCAGCGAGGAAAAGGCGTCACGATTCCCCGAGTCCCTGCTATGGCCACCTTCCCATCACGCTGCCCCGCACCTTCACCCGCGCAGCGATAACTACCGCCGCCGCCATGTTCAAGAACTTCAAGGAGCCCAGCGGAGTGCACAGCACGACCTGAGCAGCAGTTTAAAAACGCTAAGTGACGAATTTAAAGAAATAAAAGTTAAAAAGCCAAGAAGTACAGAAGACAGAACAGGGGTGACATCACTCGCAGCGCGAGCAGAGGCAGGCAATCGGATCCATTGTGATGTCATCAGTGAGACCATCTCGTTTATTTTCTAAGTTATTTAAGATTTGTGAACATTTTCATAAATAACGCAAGAAATAATGCATGAAATTTTCAAATAAGGCGATTTTTGACATAATTGTGTAAATCTCTATCGGAATATGTAAAAATGTCACCGTTAGCGCGTCGTGTTTTCGAGGAGATGTGAAACGCACACGAACAACACACACACGCAAATACACACATATCCAAGATCAGAGTTTTATAAGTACAGAGATAATGTTTGCTCAGAATATAAAGGTCCGAAGGCAAATTCTGAGTAAATAAGAGTTTCAAAGAAATCACAAGGAGAATCTGCAAAACACTGCAGAATATTTAACTTCTTGTGCACAATGTCATGCACAAGGAAACCGGTGATCCCGGAGAAAACCAATGCAGGTCATGGGGGAGAACGCACAAACTCCGCACAGACAGCACCCGTAGTCAGGATCGAACCTGGGTCTCTGGTGCTGTAATGGGCCTGCCCCACTTGGCAATTTTTTGGGCAAATGCCAGCGACTGTCATAGATATAGCGGGTCGCCAAAAAAACGGTGACAACCTACATCACCCTGGCGACAACCTACGACAGCGCCTACGTCAGGAGAAGTCAAGCCACGCTCATTGGCGTCAAACCCACTGTGGCCGAAAATTTTGCAACCTGTTGAAAATTTAGCGGCGACCAGAAAGACGCTACGACTTTTTGCACGACTGAGGAGACTACTCCTGGCAACCACCGGCGAACATGTGGTGACAAACTAGTCACCTGTAGTTGCCTAAAAAATCGCCTAAGTGGGACACGCCCATAAGGCTCTACCCATAACTCTACCACTGTGGAAACCATGCAACCCCATGCTGAATATTAAAGGCATTCGAGTAACTCAGCTGGTCAGGTCATAACGTCATAGGTTCATAAGTTCTAGGAACAGAATTAGGCCATTCAGCCCATCGTTTACTCCGCCATTCAATCATGGCTGATCTATCTCTCCCTCCTAACCCCATTCTCCAGCCTTCTCCCCATAACCCCTAACCCCCGTAAAGGAAGGCGATGAAGAGGAATGGTTGAGGTGGAGGAATGGAATGATGAGGGTGGTGAATCTGCGGAGGGCCACCTAGTCCGCGCTGACCAGCGATCCCCGTACACTAGCACTATCCTACACGCTAGGGACAATTTACAATTTTTGCAGACGCCAATTAACCTACAGGCCTGCACGTCTTTGGAGTGTGGGAGGAAACCGGAGCACCCGGAGAAAACCCACGCAGTCAAGGGGAGATCGTACAGACAGCGCCCGTAGTCAGGATCAAACCCGGGTCTCTGGTGCTGTGAGGCAGCAACTCCACCGCTGCGCCACCGGGCCGCCCCCAAGTTGTCACTTGATTCCATTGCCTTGAGATTTCAAAAATAAAGAAAAATAAATATATGCAAACTAAACTAATTGTTGATTATGAGGAGATGAATTGATATGATTAGAGTTAATGAGGTCGGTAATGTCAACACTGGAAATGTCGGAAATGTCCAGCAATCTGTTATTGACTAAGACAGATATTTTAGTGGCACAGAAATAAATTGGGGTGGAGATGGGGGCCATCATAACAATGCTATCATTAGACACACGTTAATAGACAATAGACAATAGACAATAGGTGTAGGAGGCCATTCGGTCCTTTGAGCCAGCATCGCCATTCAATGTGATCATGGCTGATCATTCACAATCAGTACCCCGTTCCTACCTTCTACCCATATCCCGTGACTCCGCTATCTTTAAGAGCCCTATTTATCTCTCGCTTGAAAGTATCCAGAGAATGACATCCAGAAGGAAATAACAAGAGATACCAAAAAAAAGGGAAAACAAATTGAGTGAGGAACACATTCAGTAAAATGTGTTTGTTTTGTGCACCCATTAGTTGAGTTGATGCAGATACTGCTATGGACACAGGCCCTTCTGCCCACCAGGTCCATGCCGGCCATCTATCATCCGTTCTCACTAGTTCTGCGTTATCCCATTTTCGCATCCACTCCCTGCACACTGGGGACAATTTATGGAGGGCCAATTAGCCTACTAAGCCACACGTCTTTGGGATGTGGGAGGAAACCGGAGCACCCGGAGCAAACGCACGCCGTCAAAGGGAGGAGAACGTGCAAACTCCGTACAGACAGTACCCGAGGTCAAGATCAAACCCAGGTCTCTGGCGCTGAGAAGCAGAAACTCTACCAGTTGTGCCACAGTACCTCTCCTCCAACTCATGAGCCCCAGGCTTGATGTCATTTTAATTTAAACCAGTGGTAAGATGTTATCATCTATAGAGCATTCTATATAGCTTTCAGTTTTCTGAACCTGAACCATATCACGTTCAGGTACAAGAGGCAGAGAAGAAAGCAAATGGCATGTTGGGCTTCATAACAAGAGCAGTTGAGTATAGGAGCAAACGGTCCTTCTGTAGTTGTACGGAGCCCTAGTGAGACCACGCCTGGAATATTGTGTGCAGTTTTGGTCTCCAAATTTGAGGAAGGACATTCTTGCAATTGAGGGAGTGCAGTGTAAGTTCACGAGGTTAACTCCCAGGATGGCTGGACTGTCATATGTTGATAGAATGGAGCGGCTGGGCTTGTATATTCTGGAATTTAGAAGGATTAGTGGGAATCTTATTGAAACATATAAGATTATTAAGTGTTTAATGTTTAATAAGGAACTGCAGATGCTGGAAAATCGAAGGTAGACAAAAATGCTGGAGAAACTCAGCGGGTGAGGCAGCATCTATGGAGCGAAGGAAATACTCCAAAGATTATTAAGGGATTGGACACGCTAGAGGCAGGAAACATGTTCCCGATGTTGGGGAAGTCCAGATCCAGGGGTCACAGTTTAAGAATAAGGGGTAAGCCATTTAGAACGGAGATGAGGAACGGGGTACTGATTGTGGATGATCAGCCGTGATCACATTGAATGGCGGTGCTGGCTCGAAGGGCTGAATGGCGTACTCCTGCACCTATTGTCTATCTGGAAGAAAGTATATGTTGCCAAACTCTACTCCTTAGTTTAGTTTAGTTTAGTTTAGAGATACAGTGCTGAAACAGGCCCTTTGGCCAAACCAAGTCCACACCGACCAATTGATCTACAAACCTGTACGCCTTTGGTGTGGGAGGAAACCGAAGCACCCGGGGCCAACCCACGTGCTCACGGGGAGAAACTGCAAACTCCGTACAGATATCGCCCGTAGTCAGGATTGAAACCGGATTGAACTATGCCACTGCACCACCCTATCAGGCAGTATCTCTGGAGAACATGGATAGGAGACATTTTAGGTCGTGACCCTTCATTAGGCAGATGTACATGCTTTGTGCTACCAATGGAATGGAAAGGAAGGGAGCATTGTTCGGTCAGGTGGACACCAAAGCCTGGAGTAACTCAGCTGAAGAAGGGTCTCGATCCAAAACGTCACCCATTCCTTCTCTCCAGAGTCGCTGCCTGTCCTGCTGAGTTACTCCAGCATTTTGTGTCCATCGAAAGAGATATTTGAGCATTTATTCCTAAAGTGGCGGTGGCGTAGCGGTAGAGTCGCTGTCTCACAGCGCCAGAGACCCAGGTTCGATCCTGACTGCGGGTGCTGTCAGTACGGAGTTTGTACTTTTTTCCCTGTGACCGTGTGGGTTTTCCCCAGGTGCTCCGGTTTCCTCCCACACTCCAAAGACGTACAGGCTTTTAGGCTAATTGGCATGGTATAATTGCAAATTGTCCCTAGTGTGTGTCACCGATCCATGTTCTCCAGAGATGCTGCCTGTCCCGCTGAGTAACTCCAGCATTTTGTGTCTGCCTTCGATTTAAACCAGCATCTGCAGTTCTTTCCCACACACAATGCCTCGTCAGGTTCTGGTAACATCGAAGTGGATATATTAATATGGAGGTCATTGCAAAATTGACCTCTTGCAGCTGGGCTTATGTGTCTCCTGATTGATAAGACTATCATCTTATTTTTTCTGTCACTGGATGGAAGCTCCTGAGGCCAGCATTAAATTCTGCACAAATGCTGAGTCAGCCGAATGTCAGCTGTGTCACCCGAAATATAGTCGAGCAAAATAGAACAAAGCGAGGACGTCAAAGCAATAAGGAGATATGAGAAACTGCCTAGAATTGGTAACTTCTGCACGCCCATGGGTTCTAGAATATTCCTCTTATCAGTGGCGCAAGGGACAGCATAGTGGCGTAGTGGTAGAGTTGCTGACTTACTGCACCATAGACCCGGGTTCGATCCCGACTACAGGTGCAGTCTGTACGGAGTTTGTACGTTCTCCCCGTGACCTGCGTGGGTTTTCTCCGAGATCTTCGGTTTCCTCCCTCACTCCAAAGATGTACAGGTCTGTAGGCTAATTGGCTTGGTATACATGTAAATTGTCTCTAGTGTGGAGGATAGTGTTAGTGTGCGGGGATCGTTGGTTGGAGTGGACTCGGAGGGCCGAAGGGCCTTTCCGCACTGTATCTCTAAACTAAACCAAAACTAAACCTTCACAGCTTACTGAATTGGGGCGAGTACTAAAGTCAGTCGCCTTAGTAGCTGCCGGACTAACGTTGGCTTAAGTGTTATTTGGCAAGTGATCTTTCCTTCAAGGTCATCTTTGCTTAGAACATGTAGATACTTTTTATATCAGGATAACAACGACATTTGTATACATATCCTAAGTGAGATCTCTAACTGTTCTTTGCATAACAAACCTCTACTGTTTTGAAGGAATGCTGATAAAAGCAGTATTATCCTGAATAATAATATTTAGATTAGTTTAGTTTAGAGATACAGTGCAGAAACAGGCCATTTGGCGCACTGAATTCGGGCCAACTAGCGATCACCATGTACACCAGGGGTCGGCAACCTACGGCCTCCGGGCCGAATGCGGCCCGTAACCCGGAATCATCCGGCCCCGCAGATTTCCGTCATCTCCGGAACCTCCCAGGCCCGAGGCCGCGGCGGCCAGGCGCGGTGACGCAAGGAGGCCTGCGCTGGCGGGCGCAATGGCGGAGCCGCCGAGCGGCAAGCAGCAGCTGAGCGGCAAGCAACACTCAGCGCCAAGCAGCGCCGAGCTCTGGCTGTACCGCATCCTGCACAAAGCTGCCGGCTTCACTGTCGGGATCGTCAATAGGCCGGGGACGAGTGAGTGTGAGTATTTGAGTCACTGCCTTCAGGACAGAGCCAAGGCAATGGTCCGTGGGTAAGCCGTGTTGGTGAGCGCCCGTTACTAGGGGCCGGTGCTCCAGGTGGCGTCCTCGAAGGAGTGTGGCGGCGCCTAATGGCAGCGGCACGATTGCTATTTTGGATGGGTTTTTTGAGCATGGCAACAGGCCATTTCATCCCACCATGAGTCCATGCCAACCATCAACCAACCGATCACCCGTTCACAATAGTTCTATGTAATCCCACTTTTGCATCTACTCCCTACACCCCATCTACTCCCCATGAGTCAGGGGATATGGGGAGAAGGCAGGAACGGGGTACTTTGTTTAAGAAGGAACTGCAGATGCTGGAAAATCGAATATAGACAAAAGTGCTGGAGAAACTCAGCGGGTGCAGCAGCATCTATGGAGCGACGGAAATAGGCAACATTTCGGGCCGAAACCCTTCTTCAGACAGATGTAGGGTGGGGGGAGGGATGGGGAGAAGAAAGGAAAAAGGAAGAGGAGGAGCCCAAGGCTGAGGGAGAGCTGAGAAGGGGAGGAGACAGCAAGGGCTACCGGAAATTGGTGAATTCAATGTTTATGCCACTAGGGTGCAGACTGCTCAAGCGGAATATGAGGTGCTGCTGCTCTAGTTTCCGGTGGTGCTCACTCTGGCCATGGAAGAGGCCCAGGACAGAGAGGTCGGATTCGGAATGGGAGGGGGGGTTGAAGTGCTGAGCCACCGGGAGATCAGGTTGGTTAATGCGGACCGAGCGGAGGTGTTCAGCGAAACGATCGACAAGCCTATGCTTGGTCTCACCGATGTAGATCAGCTGACATCTAGAGCAGCGGATGCAATAGATGAGGTTGAACCTCTGTCGCACCTTGAACGACTGCTTGGGTCCTTGAATGGAGTTGAGGGGGGAGGTAAAGTGACAGGTGTAGCACCTCTTGCGGTTTCAAGGGAAAGCGCCCAGGGAGGGGGTAGTATGGGAGGGAAGGGGAGAATTGACCAGGGAGTTACGGAGGGAGCAGTCTTTGCGGAAAGCAGACGGGGGGGGGGGAGGTGGGAAGATGTGGCGAGTGGTGGGGTCACGTTGAAGGTGGCGAAACTGACGGAGGATTGTTTGTTGTATGTGACGGCTGGTGGGGTGAAAGGTGAGGACAAGGGGGACACTGCCCTTGTTACGAGTGGGGGGATGGGGAGAGAGAGCAGTGTTACGGGGTATGGAAGAGACCCTGGTGCGAGCCTCATCTATAGTAGGGGAGGGGAACCCCCGTTCCCTGAAGAATGAGGACATTTCAGATGCCCTGGTGTGGAATGCCTCATCCTGGGAGCAGATGCGGCGTAGACGGAGTAATTGGGAGTAGGGGATGGAGTCCTTACAGGAAGCAGGGTGGGAAGAAGTGTAGTTCAGATAGCCATGGGAGTCAGTGGGTTTATAGTGGATGTCGGTCAGAAGTCTATCACCTGCGATGAAGATAGTGAGGTCAAGAAATGGTAGGGAGATGTCGGAAATGGTCCAGGTGTATTTGAGTGCCGGACGGAAGTTAGTGGTGAAGCGGATGAAGTCAGTTAGTTGTGTGTGGGTGCAGGAGGTAGCACCAAAGCAATTGTCGAGCGGGATACTGATTGAGGATGATCAGCCATAATCACATTGAATGGCGGTGGTGCTGGCTCGAAGGGCCGAATGACCTACACCTGCACTAATTGTCTATTGTACACAATTAGGAGCAATTTTACAAGAGGCCAATTAGCCTACAAACCAGCACGCCTTTGGAGCTTGGGAGGAAACCGAAGCACCCACGCAGGTCACGGGGAGAACGTGCAAACACCGCACAGCCAGCACCCGTAGTCAGGATGGAACCCGGGTCTCTGGCGCTGCGAGGTGGCAACTCTACCGCTGCGCCCCCGTGTCGCACCATGAGCAGATGTTACTGTGCGCACCTTGAACTGATCTTTTACCTTGAGTTTGCTGCCTTGAGGTCACAGAAGTGAAGGAGGACGGTGCGTACAACATCGTTGCAGACAACCTTCACGATGTCAATGTTGCTCAGTCGAACACGCAGCTGCTTTGCCAGCTCCCAATAGTCCTCCGACAGCATCTGGTGCAGGTGCCCTTCATCACGACTGACCTTTGCATACCAGGAAAGGATGTAGTCCCTGTAGCTGTAGTCGAACACTGGAGAACAAAACATACACGGAGCAAGATCACCATCAATGCTGTTGAGAGATATACCGCGGAAACAGGCCCTTCAGCCCACCGAATCTGCTCCGATCAGCAATTCCCACACACTAACGTTGTCCTACACACACGCCCCTGTCCCACTTAGGAAACCTCTGGAGGCTTTGCGCCCCACCCAAGGTTTCCGTGCGGTTCCCGGAGGTTGCAGGTGGTTGCCGGAGGTTGCAGGTAGTGGAAGCAGGTAGGGTGACTGACAAAAACCTCCGGGAACCGCACGGAAACCTTGGGTGGGGCGCAAAGTCTCCAGAGGTTTCCGTTCAGGCTTCCTAAGTGGGACAGGGGCATGAAGAGTCCAGAACCAGAGGTCACAGTTTAAGAATAAGGGGTTGGCCATTTAGAAAGGAGATGCGGAAAAGCTTTTTCACCCAGTGAGTTGCGAATCTGTGGAATTCTCTGCCACTGAAGGCAGTGGAGGCCGATTCTATGGATGCTTTCAAGAGGGAGTTGGATAGAGCTTTTAAAGATTGCAGAGTCAGGGGATATGGGGAGAAGGTAGGAACGGGGTACTGATTGTGGATGATCAGCCATGATCGCAGTGAATGGCAGTGCTGGCTCGAAGGACTGAATGGCCTACTCCTGCACCTATTGTCTATTGTCTATTGTCTATTAACTAAGGACAATTTTACATTTATACCAAGCCAATTAACCTACAAACCTGTTCGTCTATGGAATGTGGGAGGAAACCGAAAATCTCGGAACGTTATTCCCTTCTCATGTACAGTATCTGTACACTGTGAATGGCTCGATTGTGATCATGTATTGTCTTTCTGCTGGCTGGTTAGCACGCATCAAAAGCTTTTCACCGTATCTCGGTACACGTGACAATAAACTGAGGTAACCTTCATGTTTCCCTTGGATTGTTCTTAGCAGACAGGAGAAAACACAGTCTTCAAGCTATTGTCTAATGGAGAGTACAGCAACCTTAACATGAGCACCTCAAGGTTTCACTCCAGTTAAGTGGCAAAAAGCAAAGCATTCTGCTCATATTTTGAGTTCCCTTTAGAGTTTAGAGATACAGTGTGGAAACAGGCCCTTCGGCCCACCGAGTCCGTGCCGACCAACGATCACCCCACCCGCTTGCACTATCCTACACACACTAGGGGCAATTTACAATTTTACCAAGTCAAGTAGCCTTCAAACCTGTACATCTTTGGAGTGTGGGAGGAAACGGGTGAACTCGGAGAAAACCCACGCAGGTCACGGGGAAAACGTACAAACTCCGTACAGGCAGCACCCGTAGTCAGGATGTAACGAGACCTGGGTGTGCTTGTACATCAGCCACTGAAAGTAAGCATGCAGGTACAGCAAGCAGTGAGGAAAGCGAATGGCACTTTGGCCTTCATTGCGAGAGGATTTGAGTTTAGATAGCAAGGAGGTCCTGCATCACTAGTACAGGCCCCTGGTGAGACCGCACCTGGAGTATTGTGTGCATTTTTGGTTTCCTAATTTGAGGAAGGACATTCGTGCTATTGAGGGAGTGCAGCGTAGTTTTACAAGGTTAATTCCCGGGATCCCGGGACTGACATATGATGAAAGAATGGGTCGACTGGACTTGTATTCACTGTAATTTAGAAAGATGAGAGGAGATCATATAGAAACATAAAGTTCCTAAGGAATTGGACAGGCTAGTTGCAGGAAAAATGTTCCCGATGTTGGGGGAGTCCAGAACCAGGGTCACAGTTTAAGAAAAAGGGGTGGGCCATTTAGGCCCGAGACGAGGAAAAACATTTTCACCCAGAGAGTTGTGAATTTGTGGAATTCTCTGCCACAGAAGACAGTGGAGGCCAAATCACTGGATGTTTTCAAGAGAGAGTTAGATGTAGCTCTTAGGGCTAAATGAATCAAGAGACATGAGGAAAAAGCAGGAACAGGGTACTGATTGTGGATGATCAGCCATGATCATGTTGAATGGCGGTGCTGGCTCGAAGGGCCGAATGGCCTACTCCTGCACCTATTTTTCTATGTTCTATGTTCTATATTCTATGAACCCGGGTCTCTGTCGCTGTCAGGCAGCAATTTTCCTGCTGCACCACCCTTTCGCCCACTTGAAGCACAAAACTACAAAATGTGTTTTAGAAACAAATTATTTTATAAACGTAATTGGTAATATAATCCAACTGCGTGGGTCATGCTGAAGAAATCAAGTCTGAACCATCCTCACAACCGGAGAGTAGTCCTGAGCTGCCATCTATCTCATTGGAGAACCTCGGACTATCTTTAATCGGACTTTACTAGGCTATCTTGCACTAAGGGTTATTCACGTTATCCCCTTTATCATGTATCTGCACACTGTGAACGGCTCGATTGTAATCATGCATTGTCTTTCCGCTGACTGGTTAGCACACAACAAAAGCTCTTCACTGTACCTCGGTACACGTTACAATAAACTAAACTCAAACCGAATCAGAAACTTGGCCTGATATATCACCGATCCATGTTCTCCAAAGATGCTGCCTAACCTGCTGAGTTACTCCAGCACTTTATGTCTTTTTTTTTGGTAAACCTGCACCTGCAGTTCCTTTTGTCTCCATTTTTATTGTTATGCTGATCGAATATAAACGACATCTGTGTCAATGAGAATCTACGACGACTTAGAAAGTCTGAAGAAGGGTTTCATCCCGAAAAAATCACCTATTCCTTTTTTCCCAGAGATGTTGCCTGACCCATTGAGTTACTCCAGCTTTCCGTATCTATCTTAGAAAGTGAATGTAATGAACTGACTAATCGGGCGTGTGTGGCCATTTATAACTGTTCTGCTGCTGTCTTTATTTGCTGCAACTACATATCACACTACAGCTTGGCTTCTGCCATTGCTTTCAATGGCATGTGGACATCAGCCTGCAAATGTTATACATCAGGATTAACATTGAATCATTGAACTGTTACAGCAAGAGGAGACTATAAATATCCACGCTCACTCTAATTGGACTTTATTCTCTCCGTAATGTTATCAAGTCTCCCAGATTCTATAGCTATCTATTTTAGCCATAATAGTTTTGACAGGGACATGGATCACAGCCCATGACAAAGAACACCTCTGTTAAAGGTGTTGCCCAGTTTATTCGGTCATCAGTTGCACACAAACTAATTCAGGCCACTAAGCAGGAGGAATCAGTTGCATAACTCGTTTTTTTTATAGGCAGTGGCATCAAGGTCTCTTAAGAGAACTTTGCCACCAATATCTTACTTTAGTTTAGTTTAGAGATACAGCACGGAAACAGGCCCTTCGGCCCACCGAGTCCACACCAACACTAACACTTTCCTACACTCGGGACAATTTTTACATTTATACCAAGTCAATTAACCTACATACCTGCACGTCTCGGAGAAAACCCACGCAAGTCACGGGGAGAAGGTACAAACTCCGTACAGACAAGCACCAGTAGCAAGGATCGAACCCGGGTCTCTGGCGCTGTAAGCACTGTATGGCAGCAACCCTACCGCATCAACTCTACCAATAGACGTACAGGTTTGTAAGTCAATCGGCTTGGTATGAATGTAAAATTATCCTTAGTGTGTGTAGGATAGTGTTAATGTGCGGGGATCGCTGGTCGGCGTGGACTCGGTGGGCCTCAGGGCCTGTTTCCGCGCCGTTTATTTCAACAAAACTAAACTGATTTACATTTTTTGGTTGCGGCACTTGGATTTTCGCTCCAACTCAGACATGCATAAATAAAGCAGTCGCATAAAACAGCACACCCTTTCAGCAAAATCCTGGTCAATAGCCGGGATTAACATCTTCTGACACATCAACAATGGAAGCTGCTCATTTAAATTCGGGGCAACTACGCTTATAACCTCCCGCGGCTCCATCCGTTCATCAGCAGTTGCCAGGAGTTGCTCATCCGCAGGGAACACAAGAGTCCTTCTGCAAGGCAGAGGCATCAATTATTTTTTCCGTTTAGTTTAGTTTAGAGATACAGCGCGGAACCAGGCCCTTCGGCCCACCGAGTCCGCGCTGCACAGACAAGCGCCCGTAGTCAGGATCGAACCCGGCCTCTGGTACTGTAAGCGCTGTAAGAAAGCAACTGTATCCTTGCACCACCATGCAGTTGCTGGAGGATCCAAAATTACCCTTTGTTCCCACGGTCCTTACCGGTGCGACCCCCCCCGCCACCACGCTAAAAGCCCTGTCCCACTGTACAAGTTCATTCCAAGGGTTCTCCCGTGTTTGCCCTGATTCAAACTCAGAGATTTACGGCAATGGCCGCTCGTCGGTACTCGGGACTTTTTTTTTTTTTTTAATCAAAAATATTTATTCAAATATTAAAATAGTATTTACAATACAATAAAACAAAACAGCATCATAATACAACTCGGGACTCTCTTGGGCATTTTTCAACATGTTGAAAAATCTTCACGAGTCTTCCCGAGTTTACCGCGTTTCCCGATTACCTGCCGTTTTGCGTTACGAGCCCCTAATAAGAGACATCCCCGAGCTCCGAGGTACCCGCTACATTCATTCTACGTGCTTACCATGAGTTTGATTATTTTTTTTACTCGGGAGAGCACTTGAATGAACTCGTACAGTGGGACAGAGCTTTAACACCAGGGACAATTTACATTTACACCAAGCCAACTGACCTACAAACCTGTACGTCTTTGGAGTGTGGGAGGAAACCGAAGATCTCGGAGAAAATCCACGCGGGTCAGAGGGGAGAAAGTGCAAACTCCATACAGACAAGCACCCGTAGTCAGGATCGAACCAGGGTCTCAGGAGCCGTGAAGCAGCAACTCTACCACTGCACCACCGCGCCCACA
Organism: Amblyraja radiata; assembly: GCF_010909765.2. NCBI lineage: Eukaryota > Metazoa > Chordata > Chondrichthyes > Rajiformes > Rajidae > Amblyraja > Amblyraja radiata. Next base: position 108,454,129 of record NC_045958.1, on the reverse strand, counting down.
CTTGTGTGAGCAAATATCCCATCCCAATAGTTCAGCACTTTAAAATGATTTTTATGTCTACATGCATGACAGCATTCATGTACAAGATGCAATGGTGACCTTTTTCTTGAGTTATAATCTGGCCTCACGTGGAAACAAGCCCTTCGGCCCAACTTGCCCACACCAACCAACATGTCCCATCCACACTAGTCCCACCTGCCTGCGTTTGGCCCGAATCCCACCAAGTTCAAGTTCAAGTTACATTTATTGTCACATGCACCAATTGGTACAGTGAGATTTGAGTTACCGTACAGCCACACGAATAAAAAGAACACAACACACGATAGAATTTAACATGAACATCCACCACACAGCGGAATCAACGTTTCCCACTGTGAGGGAAGGCAATAAAGTTCAGTCATCTTCCTCTATGTTTACCCGTGGTCGGGGCCTTAGAACCCTCCGTAGTCGCCGCTACGGCGGCCCGATCTTCAAGCCCTCTCACTGGGGTGATAGGAGCACCGGCGTCGGAACGGAAGAACACTCTCAGCGGCTCGGTGTTTCCGAATCGGCTGCTTCCTACCGGAGACTGCGGCTCCCGTAGTCCACAGGTCCTGTTGGGCGGAGATTCAATGCTGGCGATCCCCGGCAAAAGATCCCAGGACTGCGCGATGTTAAAGTCAGTGCCGCCCGTGGCTGGGAGCTCCGCAAACCACAGCTCCACGGTGTTAAAGTCAGCATTCCCAACACTCCGGAGCTCCAACACAGGCGATCCCCGGTAAGGGATCGCCCGCTCCGCAATGGGATTCAGTGCTGCGCCGCTGCGGAAGCTCTGGCCCGTCTCCGGCAAGAAAGGCCGCGCCAATCCAGTTGGTAGGCCGCGGGGGGGGGGGGGTGAAGATGCGACTCGGGGAAAAGACACATCTCCATCCAGGTAAGTGACTGGGAAACAGCTTCCCCCTATTTCCCCCCCCCCCCCCCCCCACCATATAAAAAAGTCTAAGAAACCTTTAAAACATACTTTTTGACACACTAAAAATAACAAAAAAGGGTGACAGGACGAACAGCTGACGAGGCTGCCACTCCAAACCTGTCCTATCCATGTGCCTGTCTAATTGTTTCTCAAACGTTTCAATAGCACTTACCTCAACTACTGCCTCTGGCTGCTCGATCCATGCACCCACCACCCTCTGTATGAAAAAGTTACCCCTCAGACTCTATTACATGTTTTTCTCCTTCACCTTAAACCTATGTTGTCTGGTTCTCTATTCCCCTAATCTGGGTATAATCTGGCTAGCATCACAGTTCAATTTAGTTTATTGTCACGTGTACCGAGGTACAGTGAAAAGCTGTTGTTGCGTGCTATCCAGTCAGTCGAAAGACAATACACGATTACAATCGAGCCATTTACAGTGTACAGACACATGATAATGGAATGACGTTTAGTGCAAGGTAAAGCCAACAAGAATAGTCCGAGGGTCACCAAAGAGATAGATAGTCGTTTAGGACTGCCCTCTGGTCGTGGTAGGATGGTTCAGTTGGGAAGAAACTGTCCCTGAATCTGGAGGTGTGCGTTTTCCCACTTCTGTACCTTTTGCCTGTTGGGAGAGGGGAGAAGAGGGAGTGGCCAGGGTGAGACTGGTCCTTGATTATGCTGCTGGCCTTGCCGAGGCAGCGCCAGGTGTAAATGGAACTGCATCTGCAGTTCCTTCCTACACATCTTTGTGTAAGGGCCAACTCGAGCCATTTGAACATTTTCCCCTTGACGCCTACTGACGTGAGGTCTGGAAGGACTCGTCACTCTGCAGACAGCATGCCGGCTGGCCTCTCAGCCTTTGCCAGATCTAGTGCTCTCAGCTATTTGTTGATACCGTGTGACGCAAATCAAACTGGCTTCCGCGGAGGTGGGGTGTCAGGAGGAAGCAGTGATAAATCATGCACTCTGCACTTCAGGCTGGACACATTTGCAAATGTTAAAGCCGTGCTTTTTAACACCTATACCGCTGGCACAGCGGTAGATTTGCTGCCTTAAAGCGAGACCAGGGTTCGACACCACCGCTTGTCTGCATGGATTTGCACGCCCACCCCATGACCTGCGTGGGTTTTATCCGTGATCTGCGGTTTCCGCCCACACTCCAAAGACGTACGGGTTTGTAGGTTAATTGGCTTGGTAAATGTAAAAATTGTCTCTAGTGTGTGTAGGATAGTGTTAATATTCAGGGATCACTGGTCGGCGCGGACCCGGTGGGCGGAAGGGCCTGTTTCCCTGCTGTATCTCTAAACTAAACTAAACCAAAAGTAGGATAACCTGAAGCTTCATAAGGTCAATAGAGCTTAGACAATGGACAATAGACAATAAGTCAAGTCGTTAAGTCAAGTTTATTTGTCACACACGCATACGAGATATGCAGTGAAATGAAAAGTGGCAATGCTTGCGGATTGTGCAAAAAAATAGGTGCAGAGTAGGCCATTTGGCCCTTCGAACCAGCACCGCCATTCAATGTGATCATGGCTGATTATGACGCAAGATGGCGCCCAACACAGGCAACTATTTGCGTGCTACAGTCACATATTACAATTGCTCCACACTCTTAAATCTCTACACCTACAGCAACATTTCTTACTTTATCTATACATTGTAAATGGATCGATTGTAATCATTTATTGTTCTTCTGCTGGCTGGATAGCAAGCAACAAAAAGCTTTTCACTGTACCTCGGTAGACGTGGCAATAAACAAAACTGTAAACTGAAACGGAAATAGGGCATTCAAGTCTACTCCGCCATTCAATCATGGCTGATCTATCTCTCCCTCCTAACCCCCATTCTCCTGCCTTCCCCCCATAACCCCTGACACCCTGACTGTTCAGGCCATGTCTGTGGAATTCTCTGCCTCAGAGGGCAGTGGAGGCAGGTTCTCTGGATGCTTTCAAGAGAGAGCTAGATATGGCTCTTAAAAATAGCGGCGTCAGGGGATATGGGGAGAAGGCAGGAACGGGATACTGATTGGGGATGATCAGCCATGATCACAATGAATGGCGGTGCTGGCTCGAAGGACCGAATGGCCTACTCCTGCACCTATTGTCTATTGTCTATTGACTGTTCAGGCCAAGGTCAGATCAGTCACAATCTTATTGATTGGAAATCAAAAAGCTGCAGATGATGGATCTTAACTAAATTATGGGGCAGGTGGAATGGCCAAGAATGCTACTTTTGCACCAAATTCACATATTTAAATGTCCTCCAATCCCATTACAATCGCTCCACGCTCTTAACTCTCTATTCCTACAGGAATATTTCTTACTTTAACCATGATCTTCTTAATCTCCTCTCAGATCTGTCCATACTTCGACCCTCAGACTATCCTTGATCGGACTTTGCTGGCTTTACCTTGCACTAAACGTTATTCCCTTATCATGTATCTATACACTGTAAATTGATTGATTGGAATCATGTATTGTCTTTCCGCTGACTGGTCAGCACGCAACAAAAAGCTTTTCACTGTACCTCAGTACACGTGACAATAAACTAAACTAAACTAAAAGGCAGGATTGCAGGACATCGATCTGAGACCACGGCTTCTGAGATTAACAACAACTCTTTTAGGACATGACGCAACTCGTTATGGATCGAGCTGCCGGATGAAGTAGTTACGCCAAGGAATATTGCAACGTTTAAGAAACAATTAGACAGCTACATGGATAGGACAGATTTGGAGGGATGAGGGCTAGACACACGCAGGTGGTGCTAGTGTAGATGGGGTATGTTTGTCGGTGTGGGCAAGTTGAGCCGAAGGGCCTGTTTCCATGCTGTAAGGGCCTGTCCCACTTGGGCGTCATTTGCGCGTCACGCAGGTGGCGCGCAAAGATTTTGTGAATCCCAAAATCCTGGGGCGCCGCCCGCGATTGCCTACGCCAGCACGCCTCACCACGTGCCATGCGCGCGTCGTGCGTCGTGATGCGTAAATAATGTCGCGTAAATGGCGCGCAAATGACGTAACATTGGCACCAAGGCACAATTTCTTTGGAATATGCAGAGACATTAATTTTTCTATTAATATTTCTCTTTTTAATAAATTACCCAAGACGTGACAAATGCAAATCTTATGACAAATTGTTCAGGTTACCAAATCCAAACAAAGAAACGTAATTGACCTCCGGTTTTAGTAAAACACTAGACTAAGTGGGACACACGGGAGGGCCGGCTGGTCCCCCAACGCAATATTCCACCTCTCCACCAATTCCAATATTCCACCACTCACGCATAGCCCCCAACTGCGCAGGCGCGGCTGACGTGTTCCCTTTGTGACGCCCCTGATCCCCCCTCCTCCCCTCGCCCCCTCCGCCCCTTGCCCTTTCCCCCCCCCCCACCTACACACTCACTCCATCCTCCCTCAAACCCCCCCTCCCCCCATCCACTCTTCGCAGCTCTTTGGCGGCGCAGCCATTCCCTCCCATTGGGTTCCCATTGTGACATAGAACACGCAGGTATTACTGCGCAGGTGCAGCTGACGCGCACGGCACGTGGAAAAGGGATTTATTAAAGCTTCAAATGTGAATAACTCTTAAAATATAACAACAATTTAAGTATTAAAGAGAAGATTTATTCAGTCCATTCTTTCTTGTTGCGTTCTGCAGCCGCGGGTGGGGCCGGCTTCAGGTGGGGGCTGTCGGGGGCTGGTGGGGGCTGTCGGGGGCCGGTGGGGGGAGCATCCTGCAGCCTGTGGAGGGGCACTGCTCTAGGTGGGGCTGTTACGGATGGTGGGGGTGGGGGGAGTGTCCTGCAGCGGGGGAGGGGGACGGCTTTAGGCAGTGGCCAGTGGGGGGGGGGGGGGGGGGGGGTCTGGAGGGCTATTATGGACTTTGTGGGCCGAATGGATTCTTACACTCACAGCTCACTCACTCATGGCTGGTGGACTCACAGCTCACTCACTCACGGCTGGTGGACTCACAGTTCACTCACTCATGGCTGGTGGACTCACAGTTCACTCCATCACACACACACACACACACACTCACACACACACATCCGGGACATATGACAGTAAAAGTCTCTTGACTATACTCACGCCCGACTTCTGGACTGAGCGCGGCCTCGGACTCAGGTCCAACTTCTGGGCTCAGGCCCGATATCTGGACTGAGCGTGACCTCTGGACTGAGCGCAACTTCCAGACTGAGCGTGACCTCTGGACTGAGCGCGACCTCTAGACTGAGCGTGACTTCCGTCACAGTTCTGGACTCAACTCTCACTCACGGCTACCGGGCAGACTGACTCACGCTCGGCCTCAGGGGCTTTATTCTCCGCGCCCCCGGAAGATGTGTTACCTTCATCGTGACTGACAGGAGAGAAGACCAATCTGCTGATATCATGATTTTTTAAACCTTCATAACTTTTCTAATATGTCACCGATCGGAACAAACATTGGTGGCTTGGAGCAGAGGAGAACGGTGAGTAAGGTGGCGAAAAAATCCTAGCGATATAGGGTAGCGTTTTTACGTAAATTTAAATATAACTCAGACCGGAAGTGGTCAAGATGAGAATTTTTGTAATAGTATAGATGCCCTTGGTTACATAATAGTTAATCCTCACAAATTCAGCTTTATCAAAGCAAAATATTCCAATTGGTATAATTTTTTTTACAAACAAACACATTTCCACTGGTGAGAGTCTAGGACCGGAGGTCATAGTCTCAGAATAAAAGAACGTTCCTTCGGAAAGGAGATGAGGAGGAATTTCTTTAGTCGGAGGGTGGAATTCATTACAACAGACGGCTGTGGAGGCGAAAGTCAATGGATATATTTAAGGCGGAGATTTGGATGACAGTTTCTTGATTATAAGCAATAAACAATAGACAATAGGTGCAGGAGGAGGCCATTTGGCCCTTCGAGCCAGCACTGCCATTCAATGTGATCATGGCTGATCATCCTCAATCAGTACCACGTTCCTGCCTTCTTAGTACGAGTTAGTACGGTTGTCTAGGGTTATGGGAAGAAGGCAGGAGAATGGGGTTGAGAGGGAAAGATAGATTAGCCTTGGCTGCATGGCAGAGTAGACTCGATGGACTGAACGGCTTAATGCTGCTCCTATTACTTATGAGCTCAACCTTCACAAATTCTGCTTTATCTAAAAAATATTCCAATTTGTACATTTGTTTTGTAAACAGACACCAAGACAAAAGCAGGAACTGTTTGGGGCCACGTTATCTGTTACAGTCACCATATTTACAGATGCATAACTTTAACTTTTGCAGTTGTGATCTTGCTGAGGGATGCTGGGAAAAGCAGTGGATTCAGACCAGAGAAATATGATACAGTGACTTGATACAAATGTAGGAAAATGTTCCCGATTCAGCCTGTTGTGGGCGGCACGGTGGCGCAGCGGTAGAGTTGCTGCCTTACAGCACCAGGGAACCGGGTTCCATCCTGACTACGGGTGCTGGCTGTGCAGAGTTTGCACGTTCTCCCCGTGACCTACGTGGGTTTCTCCGAGATCTTCATTTTTTTCCCAACACTTCAAAGACGTACAGGTTTGTGGGTTAATTGGCTTGGTCTAAATTTAAATTGTCCCTAGTGTGTGTAGGATAGTGTTGGTGTATGGGGATTGCTGGTCGGCACGGACTCGGTGGGCTGAGGGCCTGTTTCTGCGCTGTATCTCTAAAACTAAAACTAAAACAAAGATCTGTAGCCAGGGTCCCCTCTTCCACCCTAGCACCACCATTACCCCTTAAGCAAGTCAAACACAGGGAATGAAGGTATTCTAGCATCATGTTTGTTTTATCCACGTTTTATTTCTATTTTTTGAATAAGGGGTAAGCCATTTAGAACGGAGACGAGGAAACACTTTTTCACACAGAGAGTTGTGAGTCTGTGGAATTCTCTGCCTCAGAGGGTGATGGAGGCCGGTTCTCTGGATACTTTCAAGAGAGAGCTAGAAAGGGCTCTTAAAGATAGCGGAGTCAGGGGATATGGGGAGAAGGCAGGAACGGGGTACTGATTGGGGATGATCAGCCATGATCACATTGAATGGCAGTGTTGGCTCGAAGGGCCGAATGGCTTACTCCTGCACCTATTGTCTGTTGTCTATATTTAAATGACATCTAGACAGGTACATAGATAGGACAGGTTTAGGGGGATATGGGGCAAATGCAGGCAGGTGGGACAAGTGGGTAAGTTAGGCTGAAGAGCCTGTTTCCATTCTAAATTGCAGAATACAACGTAGTCATCACAACATGGAATACAGTAAGATATTAGTGTACTATATGCCTTCATCTCCTCCCGACTGGACTATTGCAACTCACTTCTCCTTGGCATCAGCTCCACCTACATCAACCGACTCCAACTGGTCCAGAACGCAGCTGCCCGACTCATCACCCATACCAAATCCTGGCATCACATCACTCCAGTCCTCAAACAACTTCACTGGCTTCCCATCTCCCACCGGATCACCTACAAAATCCTGATCCTCACCTACAAAGCCCTCCACCATCTGGCCCCCCCATATCTCATTGACCTCCTCTCCCCCTACCAACCCTCACGGTCCCTCAGATCCACATCAGCCGGTCTCCTCTCCATCCACAAGTCCAACCTCCGCAGTTTTGGGGACAGAGCCTTCTCCAGGGCAGCTCCCAGGCTCTGGAACTCCCTCCCCCAACTGATCCGCAATTCCGTGTCCCTCACCATCTTCCAGTCCCGCCTCAAGACTCATCTCTTCACCTCTGCCTATCCTTAGCCCCACGTCCCCGTCCCTTTTCATCTGTGCATTAATTGCCTCATACTGTGTTTTGTATTGAATTCTGTCTTTACTTTGTGTACTAGTCATGTCTCTACTATTTATTTCATTCCCCTTACATGTTTTTCCTCTACATGCTCAATTTTTGTAAGGTGTCCTTGAGACTCTTGAAAGGCGCCCATAAATAAAATGTATTATTATTATTATATCAAAAATATGTTTTGAAAGCGCGTATAGCTTCAGTGAAATCAGACTTGCGTAAAATTTAAACATGCCTTGCCTTCCAGAGCAGCACAGCGCAGTGTTTTATATGCTTCATCTCATCACCGTGCAATCACAGTAGCTGTGCAATTACATTGAATGTATGTATTCATCATCATTCATTCATCACCAAGGGAAGGGTAAAGATAGTGGAAAGGCAGGTTTAGGTGGCAAGTGAAGGCCACTAAAATCAATTTATTAACTCTGCTCAGAATCTCATTGATAACTGCAATAAATAATCACGACCCATCGCTGTTCGCTGAACAGGACTGGAATGATTCTGACTGAATTACTTCCAAATTATTGGCTGCAACCTTCCCTCCACTGACGAACTGTACACTGCAAGGGCCAGGAAGCGAGCGGGCAAGATCATATCTGATCCCTCTCACCCTGGCCACAAACTCTTTGAATCACTTCCCTCTAGAAGGCGACTCCGGACTGCCAAAGCTGCCACAGCCAGACATAAAAACAGTTTTTATCCACGAGTAGTTGCTCTACTCAACGACCAAAAATCTGTAGCCTCCCTTTGATCTGGTATTTTGTTGGTTCACATGCTTGATCAATGGTGTTTTATCATTAATGTTTTATATTCAGTGTTTTCTGAGTCATTCGTAACTGTCACTGTATGTCATGTTGTTACTTCACATCAGAATTTCCCCTGAATAAGGGGATTAATAAAGTATTTATCTATCTATCTATCTATCTATCTATCTATCTATCTATCTATCTATCTATCTATCTATCTATCTATCTATCTATCTATCTATCTATCTACTTGTGGGCGGAGCACCAAGGCAAATTCCTTGTATGTGAATACTTGGCCAATAAACTTACTTACTTACTTAAATACATTTCATGGCCATCGAAGCTCAGCATTGTTGTGCTGTGGGTCACCGTCAAGTTCTAGGAGCAGAATTAGGCCATTCGGTCCATAAAGTCCACTGCGCCATTCGGTAATGGCTGATCTACCTTTCCCTCTCAACACCATTCTCCTGCCTTTTCCCCATAACCCCTGACACTCGCACTAATCAAGAATCTGTCGATCTCCGTCTTAAAAATATCCATTGACTTGGCCTCCATAACCGTCTATGGCAATGAATTCCACAGATTCACCACCCTCTGGCTAAATAAATTCCTTCTCATCTCCTTTCTAAAGGTACATCCTTTTATTCTGAGGCTGTGTCCTCTGGTCCTAGACTGTCCCACTAGTGGAAACATCCTCTCCACATCCAGCCTTTCACTGTTCGGTAAGTTTCAATGAGGCCCCCCTCATCCTTCTAAACTCCAGTGAGTACAGGCCCAGTGTCAGCAAGATGGGCAGTTCAGTGGTGCAGCGGTAGAGTTGCTGCCTTACAGCGACAGAGACCTAGGTTCGATCCTGACTTCAGGTTCTGTGTAGAGTTTGTACGTTCTCCCCATGACCTGCGTGGGTTTTCTCCGGGTGCTCCGGTTTCCTCCCACACTCCAAAGCCGTCCAGGTTTGTAGGTTAAGTGGCTTTGGTAGAAAAATATAAATTGTCCATAGTGTGTAAGATAGTGCTAGTGTACGGGGTGATCATGGACTCTGTGGGCCGAAGGGCCTGTTTCCGTGCTGTATCTCCAAAGTGTAAAGTCAAGATGATTGGGTTGACCCAAGGAACTGGGCTTTGAGTGGATTGAAAAGAATCCTGTCCTCATCAGAGTGTGAAGAAAGGTCCCGACCATAGTTGAGTTCAGTTTAGAGAAACAGGCCTTTCGGCCCACCAAGTTCGCACCGACCAGCGATCCCCGCACACTAACACTATCCTACACACTTTAGAGATCATTTACACTTATACCATGTATACAAGCACAAGCCAATTAACCTACAAACCTGCACATCTTTGGAGTGTGGGAGGAAACCGAAGATCTTGGATAAAACCCACGCAGGTCACAGGGAGAACGTACAAACTCCGTACAGACAGGATCCGTAGTCAGGATCGAACCCGAGTCTCTGGCGCTGCAATCGCTGTAAGGCAGTACCTCTACCGCTGCGCCATCGTGCTGCCATTAAGGTCGCCAATGTATGTCCTCCATAGAAGTTGTCTGACCTGCCAAGTTACCCCAGCATTTTATGTTCTACATAAGATTCCAGCATCTACAGATCTTTGTCTCATCAAATTCCTCGGCATACTTATAACTTTGGTGCCTTCACGGTGGACAGTCACCCTCCAATTCTAACGCAGTTTAACTTTGAGCTACCATTTTACAAATAGTTTGTTTTAATGCTGGAGTAAAGGGCCTGTCCCACGAGCATGCGACTGCATGCGGCAAGCGCGAACTAACGTGGTCGCTTGAGCCGTACGGCCTCGCGGGACCGGTCCCACTTTGATCGCCGGAGACATATGGAGTTGTGCGGAGCTAGTCCCGACATGGCGTGTGGCTCCGAAAAACTGACACTGTTCAAAAATTCCGCGCGGCAACGGCCTGCCGGCCCGCAGTCGCATGAGACCGTACGCACCGTCCCGACGCCGTACGCACCGTTTGTGCTAACATCAGAAAATTGTTCCTGCAGCCTGTCATGCTGAAGAATGCTTCTGAACATAGGCAATGTCGGTAACTTGCTGCAATTGTCTGCAATGCTGGGACAAAAATCAGTGACGCTTCATTAACCTGGAACCAAGTCGAGAGCATAATTTATTCCACTGGAAAGCCGATGTTCTGTGCGTTTTGTAAACAGTGCAAATGCGAGAAAGGTCGTTATGAAGGTGAAATGAGCAAATAAATTAAGCCTAGATTAGATCTATCACCATACCTGTCAGAATATTGCACTTTTCCCAATTAGACCAAGCACTGAGGCAAGTGATTGCTCCCTGATTACATGCAAGATTATCCAGTGAAAGGAGAAAACACATGCTGCAGTTTAAAAATCTAAATTACTTCCTCCACAGAGTAACAACAACTTCTATTTAAATGCTACTTTAAACAAACTCATCCCTTGGTTCATTAAAGGTGATTTATCAAATAGAAAACCAAGCCAGGTAAAGAGATATTTGTGAGGAGGAACTGCAGATGCTGGTTTACACCGAAGGTAGAAACAATATGCTGGAGTAACTCAGCGGGACAGGCAGCATCTCTGGAGAGGAGGAATGGGTGACGTTTCGGGTCGAGACCCTTCTTCAGACTGAATCGGGGTACGAGATATGGAAGGATAAGGTGTGAAAATGACAGATCAAAAGGGGACGATGATCTCCTACTCGTTAATCCTAGTTCTCCGATGAGTCTCCTCCTCATTAAATTTTACTTTGTATGCCTCGTTGTCACCTTCCCCTAGCTAACAATGATCTATTCTACATTTTCCTTGATGCTCGGCCCCTTTGATCTCTTATCGGGTCTTGACCAGAAACGTCGCCCATTCCTTCTATCCAGAGATGCTGCCTGTCCCACTGCGTTACTCCAGCATTTTGTGTCCATCTAAAGAGATATTTGAGCAGATGCACGTCCTAAAGTGGCGGTGGGGCAGTGGTAGAGCTGCTGCCTCACAGTGCCAGAGACCAGGGTTCGATCCTGACTATGGGTGCTGTCTGCACAGAGTTTGCATGTTCTCCCTGTGACCGTGTGGGTTTCGCCCAGATGCTCCGGTTTCCTCCCGCACTCCAAAGACGTACATGTTTGTAGGCTAATTGACTTGGTATAATTGCAAATTGTCCCCAGTGTGTGCAGGATAGTATTATTGTGTGGGGATTGCTGGTCAGTACAGTCTCTGTGGGCTGAAGGGCCTGTTTCCGTGCTGCATCTCAAAACTAAAAATTGCTTCTATCTTGAGGATTTTTGTAAAAACTCAATGATGACAAAGTAGAATTGGGCGATGAGCATTCTCTGTCCTCTCTTCTGATCTGAGAAAATTGGATGGCCTTGAACTGCATTAGGACATTATTCCTTGGAGCTTTTAGAGATCGAGAGGCGATCTTTTACTGCGCGCGCAGTCATCGGTGAAAACATTAGCGACGCAGGTGGCGCTGATTTCCAACGGGAACGGTGACGGACGCACCACACATCTCTGTCCTCCAGTTCCTGCGGACTTCCTGCCGCTGGAAGTATAGGATTCTGCTGTGTGTGTGTGTGCTTTATCATCATTCCTTACAATGCCGTGTACGACAGTGATCGCAACTTCTACTGAAGTGTGGATGGCCGTTGGCTCGCTAGGAGCTCATCCGCTCTTTGATATGTCTTTGGTCCTGCTGGGGGTCCACAGCCCCTATCTCACCGGCAAACCAGGTGGGGGAGACAGTTTAGTCGCTGACTATCCGACCATGGAGCAGGTGGCACGGGATTACATGGGACCCATAGCGGGGGGGGGGGGGGAGGGACTCCCTGGGGGGGGGGGGAGAGACTCCCCCCGACCTGACCTGATCTTGTAGCGGTGTATAAAACCCCGAGGGCCCTTGAGTCCTGGTGGCATTCTCACAAATCTTCCCTGCACTCATTCCAGCTCAATGAAATCATTCCTGTAGCAGTGTGGCCTCATCACAGTACTCCACGTGCAGCCTCACTAATGCCCGTCCCACTTAGGAAACCTGAACGGAAACCTCTGGCGACCATGCGCCCCACCCAAGGTTTCTGTGCGGTTCCCGGAGGTTTTTGTCAGTCTCCCTACCTGCTTCCACTACCTGCAACCTCCAGCAACCTCCGGGAACCGCACGGAAACCTTGGGTGGGGCGCAAAGTCTCCAGAGGTTACCATTCAGGTTTCCTAAGTGGGACAGGGGCATAACAGCTTGTAACATAAGTGCTTCAATTGCAGCAAACGGGTTGAATGGGGCCCATCAAAGGATGACTCACCTTTGGTGCAATGACCTTGGATGTCATTCTTAGCTCAGATCAGGTGCAGTAGTAGGAGAGCATAAAGGGGAACAGAAATGTTGTGGTGAGCGGAGAACAGATGTTCATGAAAACCAAGAGGGAAAGAAGTTGTCAAGTTGTTTTTATTGTCAACGGAAATCTTGACAAATTGAAGCAGTTTCTGTCGCAGATACACGATCAAATTTAAATAAAAGAATAGACAATAGACAATAGGTGCAGGAGTAGCACGGCCTTCGAGCCAGCACCGCCATTCAATGTAATCATCCCCAATAAGTACCCCGTTCCTGCCTTCTCCCCATATCCCCTGACTCCGCTATCTTTAAGAGCCCTATCTAGCTCTCTCTTGAATGTTATTGGACTTTAGAGATACAGCACACAAAAGGCCCTTCGGCCCTCCAGTCTGCGATCACCCCGTACACTAGCACTATCCCACACACTAGGGACAAGCCACAGTTTTTTTTTACCGAAGCTAATTAGCCTACAAACCTGTACGTCTTTGGAGTGTGGGAGGAAACCGGAGCACCCGGAGAAAAAACCCACGCAGGTCACGGGGAGGACGTACAAATTCCGTGTAGATAGCACCCGCAGCCAGGATCGAACCCGGGTCTCTGGCGCTGTAAGGCAGCAACTCTACCGCTGCGCCACCGTGCCGCCCCCGCCCCTAATAACCTGTGACAATAGGTAGAGTATTATCAGGTTACAGAACTATTGCTCGTTACTGTTTAAGAAAGGACTGCAGATGCTGGAAAAATCGAAGGTGGACAAAAATGCTGGAGAAACTCAGCGGGTGAGGCAGCATCTATGGAGCGAAGGAATAGGTGACGTTTCGGGCCGAGACTAGGCCCGAAACGTCACCTATTCCTTCGCTCCATAGATGCTGCCTCACCCACTGAGTTTCACCAGCATTATTGCTAGTTACTGTTCGCTTATCTGGAACCCACACCGAGTAAAATCATTTAGGATTATCAGCAAGATATTATGTTGTGTATGAAAGGAACGCTGCTGTTAATACCATCAGCTATCGGTGCATTTTTGAATGGGCTATTTTAAGTTAAAGTTCCTCCCGCCTCAGGATTCACTTCGGGTAAATCCCCCTCACTTTCAGTTACCCTGCTCGAACAACAGCTGTTCCACAAACTCAACCGCAGGTGAGTCAGTTGATACTGTACATGGAAAATTCAACCACATGGACAGAAATATAATTTACAAACTTCCAACTGCTGTCTCGTTAAATCACAAAGGACCTTATTTCAGTTGAGTTTCTCACAGAGAGTGGTGAGTCTGTGGAATTCTCTGCCTCAGAGGGCAGTGGAGGCCGGTTCTCTGTTAGCTTTCAAGAAAGAGCTAGATAGGGCTCTTAAAAATAGCGGAATCAGGGGATATGGGAAGAAAGCAGGAATGGGGTACTGATTGGGGATGATCAGCCATGATCACATTGAATGGCGGTGCCGGCTCGAAGGACCGAATGGCCTACTCCTGCATCTATTGTCTATTGTCTATTGAGTTCAGTTTATTGTCACGTGTACCAAGGAACAGTGAAAAGCTTTTGTTGCGCGCTATCCAGTCAGCGGAAAGACAATACGTGATTACAATTGAGCCGTCCACAGTGCACAGATACGTGATGAGGGGATAACGTTTACTGCCAGATAACATCCAGTAAGGTCCGATCAAAGATAGTCAGCAGGTGAGGCAGCATCTACGGAGAGAAGGAATCAGTGAAATTTCGGGTCAAAACGTCTGAAGAAGGGTCTCGACCCGAAACGTCGCCTATTCCTTCTTTCCTTAGATGCTGCCTCACCCGCTGAGTTCCTCCAGCATTTTCGTCTACGTTCGATTTTCCAGCGCCTGCAGTTAGTTCTTTCTTAAAGATAGTCTGAGGGTCCCCGATGAGGTGGGGAGTAGTTCAGGACTGCTCTCGAGTTGTTAGGATGTTTGCGGTAAGGACATTTACTACACAAGGAGTGTGGAAATGCAAACACATAAATGCAAACACAGAAGCAAAAGGGTCATGAAAGCTGGTTGACCAGGTATGTCTTGCTCCCTGTCCTGCTCTTAATCTAAAATCTACGACCTTACTTTTTTTATCACCTCATGCGCAAGGCAGGTGTAGAGTTGAGTTTAGTTCATTGTCACGTGTACCGAGGTACAGTGAAAAGCTTTTGTCGCGTGTTAACCAGACAGCGGAAACACAATACAGGATTACAATCGAGCCATTCACAGTGTATTTACAGAGTACTATGTTTACATGTTCAAGAAGGAACTGCAGATGCTGGAAAATCGAAGGTAGACAAAATTGCTGGAGAACCTCAGCGAGTGCAGCAGCATCTATGGAGTGAAGGAAATAGGCAACGTTTCAGGCCGAAACCCTGAAGTCTGAAGAAGGGTTTCGGCCCGAAACGTTGCCTATTTCCTTTGTTCCATAGATGCTGCCGCACCCGCTGAGTTTCTCCAGTGTTTTTGTCCACCTACTATGTTTACATATTCTGTTGTGCTGCTGCAAGTAAGAATTTCATTGTTGTATCTGGGACAAATGACAATAAAACACTCTTGACTCTTGAAGTTGATCAAATAGCTTACAAAATTGTCAATCATTTCAGAGCTTATCGTCGGATCCTGCTGATTCAGTTTAGTTTAGAGATACAGCGTGGACTCAGATCACTGAGTCCACGCTGATCACCGATCAACCGTTAACGTTAGTTCGTAGTTACTCCAAGTTCTTATCAACTTCCTACACACTATGGGCAATTTACAGAACCCAATTAACCTACAAACCTGTACGTCTTTGGGATGAGGGAGGAAACCGGAGCACCTGGAGGAAAGCCATGCGGTCACGGGGAGAAGTACACACTCTGCACTGACAGCACCTGTGGTCAGGATCGAACCCGGGTCTCTGGTGCCACGAGGCAGCAGCACTACCAGCTTCACAATGCTTTGCCTGTATTTCTGATCTACTGTATAACAGTATATAACAGATATAACAAACAGCAAGTAGCCGCCTTTATTCATTAATAAAACATTACATGAAGGACTATGCTCCTCCGCGTAATTTATAGCCCTTGGCACATGACGCTTTGCTGAATTAAACAGCATGGTTTAGAAAAATGAATATAGACAATAGACAATAGGGGCAGGAGTAGGCCATTCGGCACCTCGAGCCAACACCGCCATTCAATGTGATCATGGCTGATCATCCCCAATCAGTACCCCGTTCCTGCCTTCTCCCCATATCCCCTGACTCCGCTATCTTTAAGAGCCCTATTTAGCTCTCTCTTGAAAGTATCCAGAGAACCGGCCTCCACCGCCCTCTGAGGCAGAGTATTCCACAGAACTCACAACTCTCTGTGTGAAAAAGTGTTTCCTCATCTCACTTCTAAATGGCTTACCCCTTATTCTTAAACGTTATATTATTATATAAGCACTCTGGAAAATTACAGCATTAGTCTGTAAAATAACTCTTCCAGTTAAATGTTTCTCATTCCTTTAAATATATGTTACCAAATGTACACAATTATCCCTCTAGCCCTTTCCTTCTGCCTATTTCAGATTTAATAAGATGTAGTTGACTCCAAAATACCTTCCGAAATGGCCTAACTAAGCATTCCAAGGCAATGAGGGATGGGCACTAACTCTGACCTTCCCCAGTTAAATCCACATCCTTTGATGATTAAAAAAATTAAAATGCTTACTCTTTGTTAGGCTCTTAAAGATAGCGGAGTCAGGGGATACGGGGAGAAGGCAGGAATGGGGTACTGATTGTGGATGATCAGCCATGATCACATTGAATGACGGTGCTGGCTCGAAGGGCCGAGTGGCCTACTCCTGCACCTATTGTCTATTGTCTATTGATCAGACGAGTTTTAGTTTTGGAGATGCAGCGCGGAAACAGACCCTTCGGTCCACCGAATCCTCGCCTATCTGCCATCACGCATACACTAGCACTATCCTGCACACTAGGGCAATTCACAGAGGGCAATCGACCTACTAACCTGTACATCATTGGACTGTTGGGGGGGAAACCGGAGCACCTGGAGAAAACCCACTCGGTCACAGGGGGGAACGCGGGGAGGGGGAAACATAAGGGGCGGCACGGTGGCGCCGCGGTAGAGTTACCGCCTCACTGCTCCAGATACACGGGTTCCATCCTGACTACGGGTGAAGTCTGTACGGAGTTTGTACGTTCTTCCCTGTTGTTATTCCAAAATTCCTGTATATCTATATCTCCAAATCATCTCTATGTCCCAAAGCACATCAAATATTGTACTTTTCCTTCCCAATTCTCAATTCAGTGTGCAAGTTTCTTGTACGAGAACAGTGACTACATATCAATCAGCATTCCATTGGCTGAAGCGCACGTTAGGATGTCCAACTGGCATAGACCAAGACTTAAAATAAAAGAAACTTGTGTTTATATTCTCCGGACGTTCTGCAGTGAAAGACCATCACTGGCAATGTCACAATATTTCACTATGAATGTCACCCCATTCTACCATATGATCCGTCCCGTTATTTGCTGTTACAGGGAATGCCACAAAAACTGCAGACGCCGGAAGAGAGAAATAAAGACAGAAAATGCTGAAAATACCCAGTAGCTTCTGTGGAAATAGAAACAGAGATAATGTTTCAGGGCAGAACAGGGAGAGAGAGAAAATATAGGTTGTAAAGTAAAGGACTCATGGAGTTGCTGCCTCACAGCGCCAGAGACCCAGGTTCGGTCCTGACTATAGGTGTCGTCTGTATGGAGTTTGTACCTTCACCCCGTGACCTGCGTGGGTTTTCTCCGGGAGCCCTGGTTTCCTCCCACGCTACAAAGATATACAGGTTTGTAGGTTAATTGGTGATGGTAAAAATGGTAAAAATGGTAAAATTGTCCCTAGTGTTTGAGGATAGTGTGCGGGGATCATAGAAACATAGAGAAACATAGAAAATAGGTGCAGGGGTAGGCCATTCGGCCCTTCGAGCCTGCACCGCCATTCAATATGATCATGGCTGATCATCCAACTCAGTATCCTGTACCTGCTTTCTCTCCAAACCCCCTGATCCATTTAGCCACAAGGGCCACATCTAACTCCCTCTTAAATATAGCCAATGAACTGGCCTCAACTACACTCTGTGGCAGAGAATTCCAGAGATTCACCACTCTCTGTGTAAAAAATGTTTTTCTCATCTCAGTCCTAAAAGATTTCCCATTTATCCTTAAATTGTGACCCCTTGTTCTGGACTTCCTCAACATCGGGAACAATCTTCCTGCATCTAGCCTGTCCAACCCCTTAAAAATTTAGTAAGTTTCTATAAAATCCCCCCTCAATCTTCTAAATTCTAGCGAGTACAAGCCGATCGCCAGTGGGCCTAACGGCCTGTTTCCGCGCTGTACCTCTGAAGTAAGTCTAAAGTCTAAATATGTTGGAACTGGTCGCTTCTGCTGTAAGTCACCTATCCTTGATACTCATTCTTAAGATTTCGTCCCTTCCCACCCAAACCACCCCTTCCCCTGGTACTTTCCCTTGCAAGCACAGGAAATGCTACACTTGTCGCTTTACCTCCCCCCTCGATTCCATCCAAGGACCCAAGCACACTTTACAGGTGAGGCAGAGGTTCACCTGCACCTCCTCCAACCTCATCTATTGCATCTGCTGCTCTACATCGGTGAGACTAAGCGCAGGCTTGGCGATCGCTTCGCCCAACACCTCCGCTCGGTTTGCAATAACCAACCTGATCTCCCGGTGGCTCAGCACTTCAACTCCCCCTCCCATTCCGAATCCAACCTTTCTGTCCTGGGCCTCCTCCATGGCCAGAGTGAGCCTACTGCAAATTGGAGGAGCAGCACCTCATATTTCGCTTGGGTAGTTTACACCCCATCGGTACGAACATTGACTTCTCCAATTTCAGGTAATCCCTGCTTTCTCCCTCTTTCCCCTCCCCGTCCCAGCTCTCCCACAGCCCACCTTTCTTCTTCCTGCCCCCCCCCCCCCCCCCCACCCCCACATCAGTCTGAAGAAGGGTCTCAGCCCGAAACATCACCTATTCCTTCTCTCCATAAATGCTGCCTCACCCGCTGAGTTTCTCCAGCATTTTTGTCTACCCTCGTTCTTAAGAGGTTACAGTTGCTGGAATCTGGAGTAAATGAACAGCTGGAGAAACTCGGCGGGTCAGGGAGCATCTGTGGAATGAAATGGACAGTCGACATTCGGGCCATGATCTGACCTCAGAATGAGGAAACACAGACTTTAGTTTAGAGATGCAGCGTGGAAACAGGCCATTACGCCCACCAAGTCCGCATTGTCCAGCGATTCCTGCGCAATAACACTATCCTACACTCACTAGGGACAATTTACATTTATACCGAGTCAATTAACGTCCAAACCTGTACGTCTTTGGAGTGTGGGAGGAAACCAGAGCACCCAGAGAAAACCCACGTGGTCATGGGGAGAACGTACATACTCATTACAGACAGCACCCTTAGTTGGGATCAAACCCGGGTCTGGTGTAATTGTCAATTGTTTCCAGTGTGTAGGATAATGTAAATGCAATTATGCGGGGATCGCTGGTCGGTGCGGACTCGGTGGGCCGAAGGGCCTGTTTCCACACTGTACCTCTAAATTAAACCAAACTGAAGAATAGTCTTGACCCGGAACGTCACCCATTCAATAGACCATGACAATAGATGCAGGAGTAAGCCATTTTTTTCCAGGTGCTTCGGTTTTCTCTCCAACAGTCCAATGATGTACAGGTTTGTAGGTCGATTGCCCTCTGTGAATTGTCCTAGTGTGCAGGATAGTGCTAGTGTATGCGTGATGGCAGATATGCGAGGATTCAGTGGACCGAAGGGTCTGTTTCCGTGCTGCATCTCCAAAACTAAAACTCGGCTGATCAATAGACATTTGACAATAGACAATAGGTGCAGGAGTAGGCCATTCGGCCCTTCGGGCCAGCACCGCCATTCAATGTGATCATGGCTGATCATCCACAATCAGTACCCCGTTCCTGCCTTCTCCCCATATCCCCTGACTCCGCTATCTTTAAGAGCCCTATCTAGCTCTCTCTTGAAAGTATCCAGAGAACCGGCCTCCACCGCCCTCTGAGGCAGAGAATTCCACAGACTCACAACTCTCTGTGTGAAAAAGTGTTTGCTCATCTCCGTTCTAAATGGCTTACCCCTTATTCTTAAACTGTGGCCCCTGGTTCTGGACTCCCCCAACATCAAGAACATTCCTTCGATCTAGAGATACTGCCTGTCCCGCTGAGTTAAGGCCCTGTCCCACTTTCCCGAATTACTCACGAATTCTCCCAAGATTTCCCCTTGATTCGAACTCTGGGAATGTCGGGGAATGTCCGTAGGAGGCCGTAGGAGTCCGTAGATGTTTCGTAGCGGCTCGTAATGCCAGCCGTAGGAACTCGGGGCATCAGGTAAGTCGGGACGTATTTTCAACGTTGAAAAATGTCCATGAGTAAAAGAAATAGCCCCAAGTACCTACGAATGGCTATTACCGTAATTATCCGAGTTCGAATCAAGGGGAAAACTCGGGAGAGTTCGTGAGTAACTCGGGAAAGTGGGACAGGGCCTATACTCCAGCAATTTGTGTCTATTTTCGGTGTAAACCAGCATCTGCAGTTCTTTCCTAAACTAAGCACAATTCAGACGATTCTTACTGAGCAATAAACTGTTCCTGCTCTGAAGATTGTTGGCAGGAATTCATTGCACATCGCTACTTTTAAAGAAACTAGGACACTGAGGCTTTCTTTCAGATAATTACTCAAACTAGAATTGAGAAGAAACACTAAACAATTACCATTTGAATTCAGCTTCAGTGGATAATTGGAGGCATCTGCCAAGAGCCAAGGAGGTAGAGAATTTAGAGAAACATCAAGAAGAATGTACGTGCCCTGAATCAGTTAACTGTCCTGCATCCGCAGAGCCATCTCCATTATTAAGGACCCTTACCACCCATCCCACTACATCTTCTCCATTCTGCCATCTGGGAAGAGGTACAGGAGTATCAGCTGTAGAACCAGCAGGATGCTACACAGCTTCTTCCTACAAGCAATAAAAATGGTTAACGGACTGTGTCCCCTCCCCATACACATACACACCCATGTCTAACCTCGCCCAAACTTTGACAGCTAGACACCTGTCAAGGTAAAGTCACTGTTCGGTTTGAATGTCTGTTTTTAGTTCAATTTTAGGTCTATTTTAGATATGATAATTTTTAAGTTGTATGTATTTATTCTGTTTGTAGTAATTGCACTGACAAAAACTGATGAGAAACAATTTTTCATTTCTTCTGTGTATGTAAGTACTCGGTGAAATGAAAATAAAGTTAATACTGAATACTGTTAACTGTATTAAATTGACTCAAAAAATAAAATCCATGTCACTTACGGTAATTCCTCACCTGCCTATCTAAATACCTCTTCATTCTTAAGTGATTGGACAGGCTAAGTGCAGGAAAAATGCTCCCCATAATGGGGGAGTCTAGAACCAGGGGGTCACAGTTTAAGAATAAGGGGTCGGGCATTTAGGACTGAGATGAGGAAAAACTTTTTCATCCAGAGAGTTGTGAATCTGTGGAATTCTCTGCCACAGAAGGGAGTGGAGGCCAATTCAAAAGAGAGTTTGATGGAGCTCTTTGGGCTAACGGAATCAAGGGATGTGGGGAGAAAGCGGGAATGGGGTACTGATTCTGGATGATCAGCCATGATCATATTGAATGGCTGTGCTAGCTCGAAGGGCCGAATGGCCTACTCCTGCACCTATTTTCTATGTCTATCTCCATGTCTAATCCTTGAACACACCAAGCACCAACTAAACTACGAACTGTCTTGAAAGAACACAGAGTGCTGGAGTAAGCCAGCGGGTCAGGCAGCCTCTCTGGAGAACATGGATAGGTGACGTTTCAGGTCGGGACCCTTCTGCAGACTCTTCTTAAAATTACCCCAGTTATGAGGCAAAAATATCAACAGTTGCTGCAAGTCTTCATCACTGCTTCAGCTCATCTGATGCTGAAATATTAACAAATACAATTAACCAATCCAATAATCTTGCTGTGTCTCTATTAATGGTTAATGTTTTATAGAAACGTAGAAAATTGGTGCAGGAGGAGGCCATTCGGCCCCAGCACCGCCATTCATTGTGATCATGGCTGATCGTCCCCAATCAATAACCCGTGCCTGCCTTCTCCCCATATCCCTTGATTCCACTAGCACCTAGAGCTCTATCCAACGCTCTCTTAAATCCATCCAGTGATTTGGCCTCCACTGCCCTCTGTGGCAGGGAATTCCACAAATTCACAACTCTCTGGGTGAAAACGTTTTTTCTCACCTCAGTCTTAAATGGCCTCCCCTTTATTCTAAGACTGTGGCCCCTGGTTCTGGACTCGTCCAACATTGGGACCAATTTTCCTGCATCTAGCTTGTCCAGTCCTTTTAGATGTTTCTATAAGATCCCCCCCTTATTCCTGTCACTGTATGTCGTTGTCACTTACGGGTGGAGCACCAAGGCAAATTCCTTGTATGTGAATACTTGGCCAATAAACTTATTAATCAATTAATTAATTAATTAATTAATTAATTAATTCATTCATTCATAACCAAATACCTGTGACCAATCTGAATTCCCAGATTAGCAACCCAATTTCATCATCCTTCCAATTCCTCTCTAACCTCACTTCTCCCACCCCCACCCCATCTCTGTAATTACCCCCCGCCCTCGCCAGAACTAAAATCTTCAACTCTAAGTGCTCCTCAAATTTAGGCCTTGTGTATTCTTGATTTCAACCATTCAACTGCCAGAGACTATTATTTCAAGGATGTGATCTGGGATTCCTTCACTACCTTGGAAGACCTTACAATTAACCTACGAACCTGTGTCATTGGAGTGTGGGAGGAAACCGTAGCAATTGGAGAAATCCCACACAGGTCACGGGGAGAACGGATAAACTCCGTATAGACAGCACCCGTAGTCAGGATCGAGCACGGGCATCTGGCGCTGTGAGGCAGCATCCACTGCACCGCCCTGTACCGACCCACCATTCTCAGTGGCAAATGTTGTCTACTTTGAAAGAAGCTCTTCATCATGACATAATAACAAAGGACTGCAGATGCTGGTTTAATACCAGACGCACAAGTGCTGGAGTAACTCAGTGGGTCAGGCAGCATCTCTGGAGAACATGGATAGGTGACGTTTCACAGAGTGCTGGAGTAACTCAGCGGGTCAGGCAGCATCTCTGGGGAACATGGATAGGTGACGTTTCACAGAGTGCTGGAGTAACTCAGTAGGTCAGGCAGCATCTCTGGAGAACATGGACAGGTGACGTTTTGCATCAGCCAATTTTCCAGCTCTGATTCCATGTCTCCCAGTTTAGACCTAACCAGGATTTCATGCATCTACGCTCCATCTGCAAAATCTCCCTTCACTTCCAGGTTCTATTGATTATTGATTGGGGATGGTCAGCCATGATCACAATGAATGGCGGTGCTGGCTCGAAGGGCTGAATGGCCTACTCCTGCACCTATTTTCTATGTTTCTTTGTTTCTCCCTTTTCCCACCTTTAAAATTTCACGCTCTAATAGGCCTGGGTGTGGAGAGGATGTTTCCACTATTGGGAGAGTCCAGGAACTGAGGGCATAGCCTCAGAATAAAAGGATGTACCTTTAGGAAGGAGATGAGGAGGAATTTCTTTAGTCAGAGGGTGGTGAGTCTGTGGAATTCTTTGCCACAGACGGCTGTGGAGGCCAAGTCAATGGATATTCTTAAGGTGGAGATAGATTCTTGATTAGTACAGATGTCAATGATTATGGGGAGATCGCAGGAGAATGGAGTTGAGAGGGAAAGATAGATCAGCCCTGATTGATTGGTGGAGTAACTTGATGGGCAGATTGGCCTAATTCTGCAACTACAACTTATGAACTTATTTCCTTGCGTGTATCAATCAAATTCTATTTGACATTGATCTTGTGAAAACTGAGGTGAGGGTTGATGAATGTTTAAGAAAGAACTGCAGATGCTGTAAAAATCGAAGGTGGACAAAAATGCTGGAGAAACTCAGCGGGTGAGGCAGCATCTATGGAGAGAAGGAATAGGCGACGTTTTGGGTCAAGACCCTTCTTCTGACTGATCCATTGGCCCTTTCCAGCAAGTTTGACACATAGAGTTCTTATATGTTGAGCACTAAATTGCCCAACTGTATCAAATATACTATGTAAAAGGCACCACATTCCCCAAAGATGAACAACACCAAGAAGGCCTGTATTTTTGACGATTGTGTATTGCTTTTCTGGAACCACCGCAGAACTTATCCTAAATGACCAGTTGCACAATTTGGTTAGGAATTCCAGGATGTAGATCCATCCATGTTAAAGTACACCAATCTATTTTCAAGCCAGAATGGGCTGCAATCTGCTAGCAAAGGTATGGCATCTGCCGTGCTTGGTCTTCTTTGTGGAAGAGGCCACCGACCAAAGACGTACAGGTTTGTAGGTTAATTGTCTTGGTAAATGTAAAAATCGTCCCTAGTGGATGTAGGATAATGTCAATGTGCTGGTTGGCACATACCTGGTGGGCCGAAGGGCCTGATTCCGCGCTGCATCTCTAAACTAAACTAATCTTAAAAATATATTCTCCACGTAACCTGAGTGAGTTTTCTCCGAGATCTTCAGTTTCCTCCTGCACTCCAAAGATGTCCAGTTTTGTAGGTTAATTAGCTTGGTATAAATGAAAAAAACATGTCCCCAGAGTGTGTAGGATAGTGTTAGTGTGCGGGGATCGCTGGTCAGTGCGGACCCGATGGGCAAAAGGGCCTGTTTCCGCGCTGTATCTCTAAACTGAGCCAAACTAAACCCCTTCATTGTTTTCCATCCATTTATGATAATTTGTTCAACTATATTTTGAGGTCTGATGCTATTTCTGTTGTGCACAACAGGAAAGTTTGTCTTTGCATTTGCAAAAGTTTGTGTAATTGCTGAAGATTGTTTAATGAGATGACAGGATTTGGGTGAAAGATGAAATTTAATCGCCTGTGTGAATAATCACCTTGAAATAATCCGGTGGGAATAATAATTGACCTGCCCACTGCTGATTATAGTTTAGAGCTACAGCACGGAAACATGCCCTTCGCCTCATCGAGTCCTCACTGGCCAGCCATCCCCGCACATTCTTGCTATTGAGGGAGTAGCGGAGTCAGGGGATATGGGGAGAAGGCAGGAACAGGATACTGATTGGGGATGATCAGCCATGATCACATTGAATGGCGGTGCCGGCTCGAAGGGCTGAATGGCCTACTCCTGCACCTATTGTCTATTGTATATTGTCCATTGTATATTGGGCAGTGGGCAGGAGCTATAGACCTGCACGGGAAGGTAGACGCTCCCGCCCCCACGAGTCTCGGGCAGATGGGGCTCGTCAGCCTGGGAAGGTAGTCCATCTAGGAGAGGGAAAACTCTGATTTAAAACCTCCACTGCCTTGTGGCCATATCCAGTCATGGAAAAGGCTCCAGGAGTAAACCTCAAGAAAATCCGGAGTTGGAGCCCCTAAGGCAGTTCGTCGTTGTCTACAACCTCGCTCTGGCAGCTCCTGCGACGGCACTGGTGCCAAACTGTAACGGCCCTGCTGTTCCTTTGGATCGATCAGCGACGTGGAGAGGGGGGATGTGCTGCATGGGCAACAGCCTGTCCTCCATATGACATCGCCCAGGCTTGCATCCGCCCACACATCACCTGCTGCTCTAGCCGAGGTCTGGAGCAAGCCGCCGACAACCAGGATGCATCACCCATGGTCAGTCATGACCGAGGGGGGCCTACAATTGTCTATTAATATTATCCTACACACTAGGCTAGTTTACAATTAACCTACAAACCTGTACATCTTTGGAGTGTGGGAGGAAACCGGAGCACCCGGAGAAACCCTTGCAGGTCACGATGAGAACATTCAAACTCCGTACAGACTGCACCCGTGGTCGGGATAGAACTTGGGTCTCTGGAGTTGTAAGGCAGCTGTGCCGCCCTGCACTGACCCATCATTCTCAGTAACAATGTTGTCTACTTTAGAAGAAGCTCTGCATGACGATGAAATAACAAGGAACTGCAGATGCAGGTTTATACCAAAGATTGACGCAAAATACTGGAGTAACTCAGTGCGTCAGGCAGCATCTCTGGAGATCATGGATTGGTGACGTTTCAGTCTGAAGAAGGGTCCTGACCCGAAACTTATCCTATCCTTTTTCTCCAGAGATGCTGCCCGACCTGCTGAGTTACTCCTGCACTTTGTGTCTATCTCTAGTTTATTAGTTTAGTTCAGAGATACAGCACAGAAACTGGCCCTTCGGCCCACCGGGTCTGTGCCGACCAGCGAATGCCGCACACTAACACTATCCTACACCAACTAGGGACAATTTTTACATTTATACCACGCCAATTAACCTACAAACCTTTTTTTTTTTGTTTTAATTTTATTTATTATAAGTAAAGTACATTACAATAATACAAGCCAAATATAACTTAATACATTTCTTGTACAACTTCATTTTTTAAGCTTTAAAAAGAGAGAAAGGTAAAGAAAGTGAGATAGAATCGTGAGTGTGTGAAAAAGTGATCACGAAAAAAGACCATAGGCACGAAGAGTTAGAGAAAAAGGCTAAGAAGTAAGCCCTAGAAAAGAAAAAGAAAAAAAAAACAAAAGTTATGTTAAAAGTAGAAAACAGAGCTGGAAGGGATATACCAACTTCGTATTTTTCCTCCCCCCTCACCCGGTCCTGAAACAATTTCTTTTCAGAGTCCTGTTGCACCTTATACTTGTAGTAAGTCGATATTAGTATTTTAGTTGTAGTTGTTGGAATGATAGTAATTTTCCAGTTTCGTACATGTCTCCAAACGTTTTAATTCCTATTCTTTCCCACGGGTTATTAACTATTGGAGAAAGAAGTGATAGGTTTCTTAATTTTAGGGTAAGTTTTATTTGTTTCCAAATTCTAATTGTACTGTGTATAATTGGATTTTTATTGTAGTTTATGTTATTCAGGTTCGTTGGTGAGAGGAGGATCGCTCCTATATTAAAAGGTGAGCAGTCCTCTCTCTCCATTACTATCCAATCCACCTGCTGGGCAGAGTTGACCAACAGGTGAATCACATTTTTGATATTTACTGCCCAGTAATAATACAAAAAATTAGGAAGTGCTAATCCACCAAATTATTTAGGTTTACTCAAGTGTGTTCTTTGTATTCTATGGGATTTATAGTCCCATATAAAATTTGTAATGTAGATTGGTAGATATATTGGAATTGACTGGAATAGATGTAGAATTTGTGGTAGAAAGATCATTTTTATAGCATTTATTCGACCTATTAAAGACATCGGGAGCGTTTTCCAAAATTTAATTAGAGCGTTTAATTTCTTAAGTAGGGGGCTGTAATTTGCATTAAACATATCTTGATATTTTCTAGTGATTTCAATTGCCAAATATTTAATTTTTTCTGTAGCAATTTTAAAAGGGAATTTTAAAAGGTGTGTTGAGTCTCTGGGTTTTATTGACATAATTTCACTTTTATTCCAATTTATTCTGTATCCTGAAAAAGATCCAAAATCCTCTATTAGGTTTAATATGTTTGGTATACTAATTTGGGATTTTGTGATGTACAATAGTACATCATCTGCGTATAAAGATATTTTATTATTTGAATATTTTGTATTATAACCATGGATGTTCGGATGTGATCTGATTCTTTCGGCTAAAGGTTCTATTACAAGAGCAAATAGCAGCGGTGATAGTGAGCATCCCTGTCTATTGCCCCTTGATAATTGAACTTTCGTAGACAATATATTGTTGGTTAATATCCTAGCAGTAGGCTTATTATATAATAGTTTTATCCATGAGATGAAATTCTCTCCCATTTGAAATTTTTGCATTACTTCAACAAGGTAGTCCCATTCAACTTGATCAAATGCTTTTTCTGCGTCCAATGAGATAATTGATAAGTCTTGTTCTTCTATTTTATATGAGTGCATTATATTGAACAGACGTCTCAGATTATTACATGATTGTCTCTTGGGTATGAACCCCGTTTGATCCGCATTTATTAATTTACTGACATATTTACTTAGTCTTCTAGCTAATGTTTTCGCTAGTATTTTTTGATCTGTATTTAACAGTGCAATGGCTCTGTATGAACCGGGTTCTTCTATATCTTTATCTTTTTTAAGTATTAGTGTAATCGTTGATTCTGCTAGTGTTTCTGGTAAAATTTGTTCTTTAAAAGCATATGTATACATTTTATGTAAACGTGGTGTAATTGTCTCATAAAAACTTTTATAAAATTCATTACTGAATCCGTCTGGTCCTGGTGTTTTTCCATTCTTTAATGAGTTTATTGTTTCTTCTATTTCCTGGATTGAAATTTGTGCTCCCAATTCCTCTTGTTCCCTCAACTCAAGTTTCGGGAGATTACAGTTATCCAAGAACTCTGTAACTTTAGTATTGTCTGTTAACGTTTTAGATGTATATAAATTCTGGTAAAATTGAGCGAATCTTTTATTAATATCATCAGGTAGTGTTAACAATTCCCCTCTATCTGATTTAATCTTTAGAATCGTGTGTTCTTTTTCCCGTTTTTTCAATTGGCGTGACAAAAGTTTGTGCGGTTTATCCCCGAATTCGAAATGTTCCTGTTTTGTGATTTGGAATAGTCTTATAACTTTTGCTGATAGTATTTTATTTAATTTAAATTTCAATATTGATATTTTATTATGTTTATTCATAGTTGGGTCTTTAGCGTTATCTATATCCAATTGTCTGATTTGTTCTTCTAACTGTCTTTGTTCGTTCTTATTCTTTTTATTTTGAAAAGCTTGATATGAAATTATAACTCCTCTAATAAATGCTTTGAAAGATTCCCATAGTAAAGTAGGTGAAATATCTGGTGTGTCATTAGTCTCGGAAAAAAAGTCAATTTGTTGTTTTAAATATATACTCCCTTGTGGGTCGTTTAAAATTTGAGGATTAAACCTCCAAAACGATTTATTATTAGACATTCCTTCCAGTTTTAAAAATAAAGTTAGCGGGGAATGGTCAGAGATAATGTTGTTGTGATATTTTGGGTTCGTTGTATAGGGGATTAATTTTGTGTTCACTAGGAAATAGTCTATACGTGAGTATGTTTTGTGTACCATTGAATAAAACGAGTATTCCCTTCCAACCGGATTCGCGATCCTCCAAACATCTGTTATATTTGTATTTTTTATGTATGTATTTAAGAGTTCACTTGTTTTGGATTTTGTATTACCTCTCTGTTTTTGTATAGATTTATCTAAGTATGGATCTAAAACGCAATTAAAGTCTCCCCCAATTATAACATTTTGGTAATTAAACTCTGAAATTATATTCAAGATTTTATTTTAAAAATGGGGATTATCAAAATTGGGCGCATATATATTTACCATGGTGATTGGCGTAGCGTGGATCTCTCCGGTAACTATGAGATATCTCCATTCCTTATCTATTATGATATTCTTTGATTTAAATGGCATGCCTTTACGAATAATAATTGCCGTACCTCTGGATTTCGAGGTATATGAAGATTGATATATTTGGCCTATCCAATTTGCCCTCGGTCTAGTCTGATCTTGGGATTTGAGATGAGTTTCTTGTAAGAAAATTATGTCTGAATTGAACGATTTCAATTGTGCGAATATCTTACCCCTTTTAATAGGTTCATTAGCACCACTTATGTTCCAACTGCAGAATGTGATTCCTCCAAATTTATTTTGTTTGTCGTCTTGCATTTTAAATGGTTTTAATACCTTTGAATCATATGGTGCACCCATACCTCAGGTCTTTGGATATTGGGGGAACATTTGCACTACAAAATTCCGTTGGTACATCCCTTTTGCGAATAACCATTTAAAAAAAACAATTAAGTGTGTAACATTATGTGATAAAAAAAAGTCAAAAAGTGAAATTACAGTGTCTAAAAATATCGACACTGTAACAAATTAACCACCCATAGGTGGGAATTAGCGTTGAATTGACTTCCATTGTTGATAGTATACAATTAGCTCCGCTCCCTTAATTACTCTTGCCATAGGGGGGCGGGACCCTTTCAGAATCAATTATATATCTCCCAATTACAATATATATATATTTTGTTAAGACTTATCTAATTATATGTTCAACTAATCTATGACTTATATATCTAACACTTATTTATGCTAACAGATTTTGCATATGCTTGTCATTCAGTAATAATCAACTGTTGGATGGAAGGGGTTAACCAGAATCAGGCTCTTGGGTATGTGCCAAGTGCCTGAGTCTCCTCCCGTCTCCCCAAATATACATGGAACTGAAACTTATTATATTATCTGAATTAGTTTTTTAATCTATTGTTAGTCTATTTCCTTATCTCTAGTTCCCTTTCTTCCATCCTTATAAAACATTATTACATTCTACCCCTTTGTGCAGTTCTGGTTAGGATCAGTTTCTATTACTTTGTTAGTACTGTTAATTCTATAAATTCTGTAGGTTTTATGTTAGTATTTTAAAATCTTAAAAGGCAATAAGTCCTTGTAATGATTTCAGTATTCGCCTCTCCTGTTCGCCGCTCCCATATTGTTCTGTCTTTCCTTCGAGTTTGAACAAAGAGTGTCTTTGAATTAACATTCCAAATAAGATAAAATGTCTAGACAGCCGCACATGGAAAGGCTTCGCCATCTTGGTCTTTTAAAAAGTTCTGTATCTTTGCGTCTCCTCGGCCGTTGTCTATTGAATTAAAAAAATGCTTTGTCCTGACCGTCCAGCTGTATTATTTAGCCATTTATCTCTTTTAAGATCTCTTGAGCATGTTTGCAGGCTGCTTCAGGATCTGTGAACGCTTGGTCCCTGTCGTTGTAAGTAATCCTCATCTTGGCTGGATATGTGACACCGTATCTGACATTTTGAACTCCTTGCAGGATCTGTCTTGTCTTTGAAAACTGTTTTTGCTTTTGTACTATTTCATAGGGATAGTCTCTGAATAGCTTGATGGAGTCATTCCCAAACATCATATTCGTTCTATATTTAATTTTTTTCATAACCTCTTCCAGGGCTGAAATGTCCCGAAATTTCACAATGATCTGTCGTGGGTGGGCTGTTCTTGTTTGTGATCTTGATTTGAATCTTGGCACTCGATGTGCCACTTCTATTTTCGGTTCGGGGTAGATTGAGTATTTGTTTAAGTAAGCTGGCAGCGAACTCGCGAGGCTCCTTCCCCTCCGTTCCCTCTGTCCTCCAACTATTCTTAAATTCTGGCGTCTTGAATGTGCTTCCAAATCAAGGCATTTATCAGAGACTTTCGCCAGCTGACCCACGAGCCGTTCTTGTTCTTTCTTCATTCTCTGCATATCTTGAGACATTTGTAGCACAGATGTTTCCATGTCTTTCAATGCAGTCCGATATGATGAAACAGTTCCGAGAACAGCATCAAACTTCTCCTTGGACTCTTCTTCCACCCTATTAATTCTCCCGGTTAATTCTTCTTGCACATCATCAATTCGTTTATATATATTGCCAATTGAGTCAATAACTTTCTGATTATCAGCATTCATGTTCTGCACCATGTTTTCCATCATATTTGTATTCCCAGCAACAATCTAATTTCTTAATTCTCTTACCGAATTCTTTATTTCCTCCAGTTCTTTATCCTTGGTAGTCATTTCAGTCTTAGATCTTGAAATCATTTCAGAGGCCACTTTAGAGGTCGATTCTTCAGATTTTGGCTGGTTTTTCAGAAGGCGTTTCGTGACAGACCTTGGAGGACTCTGGCCAGGGAGCGTTTTTTTCATTTAAAAGGCTTTAAACCCCCGTTAAATTCGCAGCGCTTACTGATGACGTCAAGTGAGTGACAAGTAAGTGTTTTTAATCGGTCCCGTCCTTTACGAAAAAATCGGGATTTTCGGGAGCGGAGCTAGGTGTTGCGTCTGTTCAGTGTAACATGGCGCCACCGGAAGTCATTAACCTACAAACCTGTACGTCTTTGGAATGTGGGAGGAAACCGAAGATCTCGGAGGGAACCCACGCAGGTCACGGGGAGAACTTACGAACTCCATACAGACAAGCACCCGTAGTCGGGAACGAACCCGGGTCTCCGGCGCTGCTTTCGCCGTAAGGCAGCAACTCTACTGCTGCGCCACCGTGACCGCCCCTGCACCACCGTGACTGCTCTTCACGATGATGTTTGAAGAATATCTCTTCACAATGGTGTTTGGATAGCTCACCAATTTTCCAAGTGAATAGAAAATAGGTGCAGGAGTAGGCCATTTGGCCCTTCGAGCCAGCACCGCTATTCAATGTGATCATGGCTGATCATCCCCAATCAGTACCCCGTTCCTGCCTTCTCCCCATATTTTTAAGAGCCCTATCTAGCTCTCTCTTGAAAGCATCCAGAGACTCACAACTCTCTGTGAGAAAAAGTGTTTCCTCATCTCCGTTTTAAATGGCTTACTCCATATTCTTAAACTGGGGCCCCTGGTTCTGGTCTCCCCCAACATCGGGAACATGTTTCCTGCCTCTAGCGTGTCCAAGCCCTTAACAATCTTGTATGTTTCAATGAGATGCCCTCTCATCATTCTAAACTCCAGAGTGTACAAGCCCAGCTGCTCCATTCTCTCAGCATATGACAGTCCCGCCATTCCGGGAATTAACCTTGTAAACCTACGCTGCACTCCCTCAATAGCAAGAATGTCGTACCTCAAATTAGGGGACCAAAACTGCACACAATACTCCAGGTGTGGTCTCACTGGGGCTCTGTACAACTGCAGAAGGACCTCTTTGCTCCTATATTCGATTCCTCTTGTTATAAAGGCCAACATTCCATTCGCTTTCTTCACTGCCTGCTGTACCTGCATGCTTACTAGACTGATGTACAAGGACGCTCAGATCCCGTTGTACTTCCCCTTTTCCCAACTTGACGCCATTTAGATAGCAATCTGTCTTCCTGTTTTTGCTACCAAAGTGGATAACCTTGAAAGGGATAGTTGGTGCCAACAACATCGGATGAAGATCTGAAATATACTTGAATAAAACCATGAATGAAACTGCGGCCCGGTGAATCATTGATGAATCATTGGTACATTACAGCATATTTGACACATTGAGTGCCTAAATTGCATTGACCCCATCTGCACTTCACGCTGCCTCGGCAAGGCCAGCAGCATAATCAAGGACCAGCCACACTTCTTCTCCCCTCTCCCGTTAGGCAAGAGGTACAGAAGTGAGAAAACGCACACCCCTCCAGATTCAGTGACTGAATCATCCTATCAGTGGTGCTGGCTCGAAGGGCCGAATGGCCTACTCCTGCCCCTATTGTCTATTATCACCAACTAGAGCGGTCCTGAGCTCGCAACTACCTCTAAGCAGTCCCTTCGAACCATCCTTAATCGTACTTTGCTGAACGCTATCTTACACTAAATGTAAAAGCCTTTATCCTGTATCAGTACATTTTGGTCAGTTTGTAATCATTTTTGTGTAGGAAGGAACTGCAGATGCTCATTTAAACCGAAGATAGACACAAAATGCTGGAGTCACTCAGCGGGACAGGCAGCATCTGTGGAGAGAAAGAATGGGTGACGTTTCGATTCGAGGCCCTTCATCAGACTCATGTCAGGGGAGAGGGAGATATATAGATAAGGAAGTGATAGGTGTGAAAACAAGACAAAGGGAATGTACTGTGGATCAAGGAAAACGTAGAATAGATTATTGTTAGTTGGAAGAAGGTCACAACAAAGCAAACCGAGATAAAATGTAGTCGGAGGCAGTCAGACTGGTCGGAGAACTGGGAAGGAGGAGGGATGGAGAGAGAGGGAAAACAATGGTTACTTGAAGTTGCAGAAGTCAATGTTCATACCGCTGGGGTGTAAGCTGCCCAAGCGAAATATGAGGTGATGTACTGTGAATTTGCGCTGGGCCTCACTCTGACAATGGAGGAGGCCCAGGACAGAAAGGTCAGTGTGGGGATGGGAGGGGGAGCAAGAGCAACCGGCAGATCAGGTTGGTTTTGGTGGACAGATCGGAGTTGTTCAGCGAAACGATCGCCGATCCTGCGTTTGGTCTCGCTAATATACAGGGGTCCACACCTGGAACAGCGGATACAGTAGATGAGGTTGGGGGGGGGGGGGTGCAAGTGAACCTCTGCCTCACCTGGAAAGTCTGTTTGGGTCCTTGGATGGAGTTGAGGGGGGGGGGGTAAAGGGACAGGTGTTGCATCTTCTGCGGTTGCAGGGGAAAGTAGGCAATAGACAAGTGTCAATGTGATCATGGCTGATCATCCACAATCAGTACCCCGTTTCCTGCCTTCTCCCCATATCCCCTGACTCCGCTATCTTTAAGAGCCCTGTCTAGATCTCTCTTGAAAGTATCCAGAGAACTGGCCTCCACCGCCCTCTGAGGCAGAGAATTTCACAGATTCACAACTCTCTGTGAGAAAAAGTGTTTCCTCGTCTCCGTTCTAAATGGCTTACATGGAGGTACTGATACAATAGTGTTGGCAGATCACTGTAGATGGAATACACTGCAGCCACAGGGCAGCATGTAGATGGCTGTGAATGTTTAGAATGGCACATGGATGCCAATCCAGCAGGCTGTCTTATTCGATGTCAAGCTGTTTCCTTACGACGAGATCTACACTCATCCCAGCAAGTGACGAATATCTACTCCATTTTAACACTTACACTTCAACATGAGGGGAGGCACGGTGGCGCAGCGGTGGAGTTGCTGCCTCACGGCGCCAGAGACCCGGGTTCAATCCTGACTACAGGTGACAATAGACAATAGACAATAGGTGCAGGAGTAGGCCATTCAGCCCTTTGAGCCAGCACCGCCATTCAATGTGATCATGGCTCCATACAAACAGCACCCTTAATCAGGATCGAACCTGTGTTTCTGCTGGTGTAAGGCAGCAACTCTACCGCTGTGCCACCCGAGGGAATAAATAGCCCTCAAGCATAAGCGGCGTTAGGGCGTAGGAACAAGGAATTGCAGATGCTGGTTTACACAAAAGGACACCAGGAGATGCTATATAAAGGTTAAAGGATGTACCCCATCTTCACACCCCACCTTATCACCTCATCACCTAATGGCCTGTTACGGCTGAAAAGCAAAACAAAATTGCTTGTTGGAACTGTGAAAAACAGGATGCATCAGAAATGGTTCAAGCTTGAAAGGGTTCAGAAAAGATTTACGAGGATGTTGCCAGGACTAGAGGGCGTGAGCTATAGGGAGAGGTTGAGTAGGCTGGGACTCTATTCCATGGTGCGTATATGAGGATGAGGGGTGATCTTATAGAGGTATACAAAATCATGAGAGGAATAGATCGGGTAGATGCACAGAGTCTATTACCCAGAGAAGGGGAATCGAGGACCAGGGGACACAGGTTCAAGGTGAAGGGGAAAAGATTTAATAGGAATCAGAGGGGTATCCGAGAGGGATCTCATTGAAACACACAAGATTGTTAAGGGTTTGGACACGCTAGAGGCAGAAAACATGTTCCCGATGTTGGGGGAGTCCAGAACCAGGGGCCACAGTTTAAGAATAAGGGGCAAGCCATTTAGAACGGAGACGACGAAACACTTTTTCTTGCAGAGAGTTGTGAGTGTGGAAATCTCTGCCTCAGAGGGAGGTGGAGGCAGGTTCTCTGGATGCTTTCAAGAGAGAGCTAGATAGGGCTCTTAAAGATAGCGGAGTCAGGGGATATGGGGAGAAGGCAGGAACGTGGTACTGATTGGGGATGATCAGCCATGATCACAATGAATGGCGGTGCTGGCTCGAAGGGCCGAATGGCCTACTCCTGCACCTATTGTCTATTGTCCTTTTATTCTAAGGCTAAGGCCTCTGGTCCTGGACTCTCTCACGAGTGAAAATATCCTCTCCAAATTTACTCTATCCAGGCCTTTCACTATTCAGTAAGTTTCAATGAGGTCCCCCCTTTATCCTCCTTAGTAACTTGGTGTCAAGACAACAACCACTTCTTCCATGTCAGCTGGATGAAGGAGGTAGTTATCGGCATCAGGAATAAAAGTGGATTGATCAACAAAAAGTGGATTGATCAACAAAAAGCTTTTCACTGTACCTCGGTACACGTGACAATCAACTAAACTCAACTGAACTGAACTGAGCCCTGTGTTTCCACTTTGAAGGAAATTACTTTTTATTACTTTTTATAAGAAATTACATACACTTTTTCTCACAGAGTGTGGTGAGTCTGTGGAATTCTCTGCCTCAGAGGGCGGTGGAGGCAGGTTCTCTGGATGCTTTCAAGAGAGAGCTAGATAGGGCTCTTAAAAATAGCAGAGTCAGGGGATATGGGGATAAGGCAGGAACGGGGTACTGATTAGGGATGATCAGCCATGATCACATTGAATGGTGGTGCTGGCTCGAATGGCCGAATGGCTACTCTTGCACCTATTGTCTATTGTCTATTGTAACTTTTTCACTCAGTGGGTGGTGGGTGCATGGAACAAGCTGCCAGAGGAAGTAGTTGAGTCTGGGTCTATCCCATCGTTTAAGAAACAGTTGGACAGGTACATGGATAGGACAGGTTTGGAGAGTTATAGACCAAGCGGAGGCAAGTGTGACTACGGTAGCTGGGACATTGTTGGCTGGCATGGGCGAGTTGGGCCGAAGGGCCTGTTTCCACACTGTGTTACTCTATGACTAAATTCTGACCCAGCATGGGGGTGGAGGCTCCTGCTGCCACGACGGCAGGCAATTAAGGGCCTGTCCCACTTAGGTGATTTTTTTAGGCGACTAAAGGCAACTAGGCTGTCGCCCCATGGTTGCCAGGGTGTCGCCTGTATGGTCGTGAGTCGTCTCCTCAGTCGCTCAAAGAGTCGTAGCGTTTTTCTGGTCGCCGCTGGATTTTCAACATGTTGACAGTCGGCGACAGTGGGTTTGACGCCAATGAGCGTAGCTTGGCTTCTCCTGATGTAGGTGCTGTCGTAGTTGTCGCCGGGTTAACGTAGGTTGTCGCCGGTGCTGACTTCTGTTTTTTTTGTAGTTAAAGTTGATGATTCTATTTCAAATTTTACGTCGAAAGTGGGGGGGGGGGGGGGGGGGGGGTGTCCAGTCGCCGGTTTTTCGGCGACCTACTACGAGTATGACAGTCGGCAGCTGTTGCCTAAAAATAGCCTAAGTGGGACAGGCCTTAGTCAGCGCCATAAGCTGATGACCCTTGTGTACCCCGCCTAGATTAGGTCTGCTGTGTGATTTTACCGGGTTCCATGCAAATCAACGCATTTCACGGTGCCAAGGTACATGTGGCCAAGTACCATCGATCGTTCATCAACATCCTGAGCTGTTAAGAGCATTTGCAGAAGTTGCCGTGTTTTCTGTTACGTTAGCTGGGTGAGTGAACAGGCTAACCACCTTGCCACAAACATTAGTTCTGTTAAATACTGTAGGAGCCAGCTATCACTCCCCCTCCCCCCCCCCCCCCCCAGGTGCTGGTTGAACCATATCTCCCTTCCCATCATGTTTTTGTTTCAGAACTTTCACTTCCTCACCCTTCACCTGTAAATACACTTGAAGCAGATAAGACGTTTCAGAATTGAACATCACCCCCACAATGTTTCCGAACTATTTCTCAAACGAAGAAAATAAAAAGATAGACCAAAACAAAAATCTATTTAATTTTGTTCTTTGATTCACAATGATTCACTGTATGTGGGGTAGACACAAAAAGTAGGAGTAACTCAACGGGACAGGCAGCATCTCTGGAGAGAAGGAATGGGTGACGTTTCGGGTCGAGACCTTTTTCAGACTGTATCCTCTTTCACTGTATTTGGGTTAAGATGATAGCACCTCATATTTCGCTTGGGTAGTTTACACCCCCAGCGGTATGAACTTCTCCAATTTCAGGTAGTTTTTGCTTTCTCCCTCTTTCCCCTCCCCTTCCCAGCACTCCCTCAGCCCTCTGGCTCCTCCTCTTCCTTTCTTCTTCCCCTCCCACCCCAACATCAGTCTGAAGAAGGGTCTTGACACGAAACGTCACCTATTCCTTCGCTCCATAGATGCTGCCTCACCCGCAGAGTTTCTCCAGCATTTTTGTCTACCTACACTGTTTTTGGGTATCATTTGCAAAGCCTGCTCCTAGTTACCTTTGGAATGCGATGACTGGCAGCCTTAAGCCTACAGGTAGCAGTTTTGGTGCAGTGGGTCAGTAACACAGTGGGCCAGGCAGCATCTGTGGAGGGACGCACGACCCAAAACATTCATGTCAACCCCCTCCCACCGCCTCCATCACAGATGTTACCAGACCCCGCTCAGTTCCTCCAGCACTTTGTGTTTTGCTCAAGATTCCTGCGTCTGCATTTTCTTGCAACCACATGGACAAGAACTACATGGCTGTGGAACTGGTGCCACATAAACACTGAGCAAAGCTTCGAGCTTCTTCCCCATAGTAAACAATTTCTTCTTGTATAATTATCAACGAACTCCCTGAGTTCTGACTGAGGGATGATCTAAATTACTGGGCACCATGTTATAGGATTGTGGTGAGAAGGACAAGATTTAATATGAACCCGAGGGGCAACTTATTTTACTCAAAAGGTGGTGGGTACATGGAGAGAGATGCTGTCACAGTGGCGCAGCGGTAGGGTTGCTGCCTTACAGCGAATGCAGCGCCGGAGACCCGGGTTCGATCCCGACCACAGGTGCTGCCTGTACAGAGTTTGTACGTTCTCCCCGTGACCTGCGTGGGTTTTCTCCGAGATCTTCGGTTTCCTCCCACACTCCAAAAATGTACAGGTTGTAGGTTAATTAGCTTGGTAAATGTAAAAATTGTCCCTAGTGGGTATAAGATAGTGTTAATGTGCGGGGATCGCTGGTCGGCGCAGACCCGGTGGGCCGAAGGGCCTGTTTCTCCGCAGTATCTCTAAACTAAACAAAACAAAAAAATATATATCGTTGAGGTACTGTAGATGCTATTAGCATTTACAGATACATGGATTGGAAAGGATTAGATGGACATGGAACTAATCCGGGCACATGGAACTATTTTAGGAAAGGCATCTTGGTCAGTATGGACAAGTTGGGCCGAAGGGCCTGTATGACTATCACTGTTACCACAAACAGCTTTTTATTTTGTTATTGACAGTGATTTATGATATTTGCATTGTTACCAAGAGCTTTCATTGGTGAAGGCCTTGGACAAGTAAGCACATAGATGTTAATTAGTGAGTATGAATCAGATGTACACAGGCCCATGTTCCTGTCGCTGCCTTGTCCTCGATTCCCATTTATCACTTTTCACATTCAAAAATCCTGGAATATTAATGGATGAAAATAGGTTCAAATTCTCCTGGACTTAAATAGTTCACAGCTTAATTAAGACTTAATTGACCAAGTTTCAGGCAGAAACAAGGAACTGCAGATGCAGGTTTACACAAAGGGACGTAAAGTGAGTTTGAGTTTAGTTTATTGTCACGCGTACCGAGGTACAATGAAAAGCTTTTGCTGCGTGCTAACCAGTCAGCGGAAAGACAATACATGACTGCCGGAGTAACTCCAGTATTCCATTTCAACTCAACGGGTCAGGACTCTTCTTCAAGATTTGCGGTACGAGGAAGGGTCCCGACCCAAAACACCACCTATCCATGTTCTTCATAGATGCTGCCTGACCTGCTGAGTTACTCCTTCACTGGAGAACTGGATTTCAGGCATTGGTTGAGGTTACTGTTTCAAAACACCCTTTAAATTGGATTTGTAGTGGATTTGGAGCGCCGCGGAGCCTGGGATCAAGTTCGCCGGGGTCGGAGCTCCAACCGGCGCGGCCTGAGGACTACGAGTGCCCCGGCCTCCGGGGAGGAGGCAGCCGCTCCAGACTTTCCAAGCCGCTGAGGAATGTTTTCACCCGACGCCGGAGTTCCATCTTCACGGCAAGAGGGCCCTGAAAATTATCGGACTGGCTGCAAGGCCACAAATGGCCCCCGACCTCGGGTGTTTCACAGAGGAAGAGGACTTAACTTTCTGGTGCCTTTCCCCACAGTGGAAATTTTTGATTCTGCTGTGGGGGGACGTTTGTGTTGAAACCTATAATGTGTTGTGTCCATTTTCTTTATTTTTTTAACCTTTTTCTATGGTTTGTATGGAAACTTATTATCTATTTTATGTAAAGCACTTTGGTGTCAATGTGAGTTGGCTTAATACGTGCTATATAAATAAAATGTACTTACTTACTTACTAAAAACTGGGTGGATAGCAAAGTTATAAAGACAAAATCCAATTGCAGGCTTAGTTATAATTGGATATAATGGCTCTGAAGGTTATAGAAGGAGATCAGACATTGGTTTTCACAGAATATAAACCAGCAATATAAACCAGCAATCTACGCACGGGTTTCACTTTCAAAAGAAATGCAAAATAATTGAAAAACAAAGCATGGACATGGTCATGCAGAGCAAATGTTTTTTTGTTTTCAGTTAACGTTGGCATGAAATTAAAACTTCCAGCAGAAAGACAGCACTCGAGAGTGAGATTGCCTCAGTAGAGCTGGAAGGTAGCATTAATAGTCACATCACATGGTGCGTCATCATTAGTTGAGTGAACCTGGGATATTCCTTGACAGAAAGACCTGCAACCAGATCAGTAAACACTTATACACTCGACAGTTTATCCTTTTAATTAGTGTAAAAGAAACAATGTCAAATTGTCTCTGAATTGTTTGTTTGGATTTTACATGTGCATATGTGTGCACATTATCATAAGATCATAAATGATAGGCGCAGAATTAGGCCATTCGGCCCACCAAGTTTACTCCGCCATTCAATCATGGCTGATCTATCTCCCCCTCCTAACCCCATTCTCCTGCCTGCTCCCCATAACCTCTGACACCAGGACTAATCAAGAATCTATCTATCTCTGCCTTAAATATATCCACCGACTTGGCCTCCACAGCCTTCTATGGCAAAGAATTCACCACCCTCTGACGAAAGAAATTCCTCTTCATCTCCTTCCTAAAAGAACATCCTTTAATTCTGAGGCTATGACCTCTAGTCCTAGACTCTCCCACTAGTGGGGACATCCTCTCCATATCCACTCTATCCTAGCCTTTCAATATTCTGTATGTTTCAATGAGGTCCCCTCTCATTCTTCTAAACTCCAGTGAGTACAGGCCCAGTGCTGTCAATTACTCATCATAGGTTAACCTACTAATTCCTGGGATCATTCTTGTAAACCTCCTCTGGACCCTCTCCAGAGCCAGCACATCCTTCCTCAGATATGCTGCCCTAAATGTCTCAAAATATTCCAAATGCGGCCTGACCAGCGCCTTATAGAGTCTTAGCATTACATCCCTGTTTTTGTATACAAGCCCTCTTGAAATAAATGTGAGCATTGAGTTTGCTTTCTTTACTACCGATTCGACTTGCAGATGAATAAGAATCCAGCACCAGCACTCCCAAGTCCCTTTGCACCTACGATTTCTGGATTCTCTCCCCATTTAGAAAATATTCTCTGCCTTTATTCCTGCTGCCAAAATGCATGACTTCACACTTTGCTGCACTATATTCCATCTGCCACTTCTCTTCCCACTCTCCCAACCTGTCCAAGTGTTTCTGCAGAGTTCCAGCTTTCTCTACACTACCTGCCCCTCCACCTATTTGCGTATCATCTTTCATACTGTATACACGTGTGTGTATGTGTGAATATATAATATATATATGATAAAAAATAGGTATTATATATATGTATGTGTATGTATATGAAGGTATGTGTATATCTATGTACACTCTGAACTTTTTTCTCATTTATTATATTGTTTACAGAGTACTATGTTTACATATGGGAATAACATTTACATATGTTTACATATTCTGTTGTGCTGATTACATTGTTCTACCTGGGACACATGACAATAAAACACTCCTGAATAGACAATAGACAACAAATGCAGGAGTAGGCCATTCGGCCCTTCAAGCCAGCACCGCCATTCAATGTGATCATGGCTGATCATCCCCAATCGGTACCCCGTTCCTGCCTTCTCCCCATATCCCCTGACTCCACTATTTTTAAGAGCCCTATCTTAAAATAAATTTAAGTTTAAGTTCTCTGGATGCCCTATAGCATCCAGAGAACCCACCTCCACCGCCCTCTGAGGCAGAGAATTCCACAGAAAAGTAAGCTCTACTCATATTAAACCAAGTGGAAGGTTAGTAGGCATGCATGGAATGGATTGCTTCTAAATCAAAGTACCATTACTTTAAAAACAGACATAAAAAAAATGCTGGAGTAACTCTGTGGGTCAGGCAGTAACGCTGGAGAAAAGGAATAGATGTCGTTTTAGGTCGTGACTCTTCTTCACGACCCAAAGTGTCACCTATTCCTTTTCTCCAGAGATTCTGCCTGACCTGCTGAGTTGCTCCATCGTTTTGTGTCTGTCTTTGGTTTAAGCTAGCATCTGCAGTTCCTCCCTATTATTGAGTCAATTCTTTATTATCTTCATTTATTTAAATAAACAAAAAGAACTTCCTCAAAAATGTTCATGTTTGTTAAACAAGCATGAGGAGATTTTTTTTAGTTTAGTTTCGAGAAGCAGCGCGGAAACAGGGGCCCTTCGGTCCACCGAGTCGGCACCGACCAGCGATTCCCGCACATTAACACTATTCTACACACCAGGGACAATTTTTACATTTACACCAAGCCAATTAACCGACAAACCTGTACGTCTTTGAAGTGTGGGAGGAAACTAAAGTTCTCGGAGAAAACCCACGCAGGTCATGGGGAGAACGTACGTACAAACTCCGTAGAGAAAAGCACCCGTAGCCAGGATTGAACCCGGGTCTCTGGTGCTGTAAGGTAGCAACTTTATCGCTGCGCTACCATGCACTGAAAATTGGCTGAGAACGTAAATGCCTTAACATTCCGATTACAAAATAATCCATTGGGTATGGCATGTGAATAACATCTTAAAAGCATCTATGCAACACAGAATTTATTTTCATTAATTAACTTCATAAGCAGCTTGTGTAGGAAAGAACTGCAGATGCGGGTTCAAATCAAAGATAGACACAAAATGCTGGAGTAACTCAGCGGGATAGACATCATCTCTGAAGGTCGAGATCCTCCTCAGTCTCGACCCGAAACGTCACCCATTCCCTCTCTCCAGAGATGCTGCCTGTCCCACTGAGTTACTCCAGAATTTTGGAGCTGTCTTCATTATCAGCATGCTCATTTCTGTACCAGTAATATGTGTTGTTGTACATTTGACACACAGTCCACAGCCTCAAGTTATATAAATTGCTTCTTCAACTCGTTCTCCTATTCATTTTTTCGTTTCACCGTCTCAGAATTGTTAAAGGCAAACTTACCTTCTTTCAATGCTTTATCCATATTGTGTGAAAGAACTACTCTTCGTGTAGGCACAGGTTCAGATGAAATGCCTGACAGGCGGCCCTGGAATTGAATATTAAAACATCATTAGACAATAGGTACAAGAGTAGGCCATTTGGCCCTTCGAGACAGCACCACCATTCGATGTGATCATGGCTGATCATCCCCAATCAGTACCTTGTCCCTGCCTTCTCCCCATATCCCCTGACTCCACTATCTCTGAGAGCCCTATCTAGCTCTCTCTTGAAAGCATCCAGAGAACCGGCCTTCACCGCCCTCTGAGGCAGAGAATTCCACAGACTCACAACTCTCTGTGAGAAAAAGTGTTTCCTCATCGCCGTTCTAAATGGCTTACTCCTTATTCTTAAACTGTGGCCCCTGGTTCTGGACTCCCCCCAACATCGGGAACATGTTTCCTGCCTCTCGTGTATCCAAACCCTTAATAATCTTATATGTTTCCATTCTGGTATCTGTCTCCACCGCCACCCCTGGCAGCGCACACTGGCACCACCACGCTTGGTGTAAAAACAAATTGTTCCCACACATCTCATTTAAAAACTTCGCCCATCTCAATGTAAAGCCCTGGCCTCTAGTCTTTGACATTTCCATCTTGGGGGGAAAATGATGACTTTCTACCTCATGCCTCATAAATTTATACACTTCTATCAGCTCTCCCCTCAGCCTCCGGCGCTGAGGAGAAAATAATCCAAGTTTGTCCAGCCTCTCCTTTTAACAAATACTCTCTAATCCAGCAAACATTCTGGTACACCTCTTCTGCGCCCCATCCAAAGCTTTTATGTCCTTCCCATATGAGGAGATCATAATACTCCAAATGTGGCCTGGTCTAGGAAGCCGCACCATGACTTCCTGACGTTTATACTCAATGCCCCGACCATTGAAGGCAAGCATACCATGTGCCTTCTTGACCACTCTATCTAC
Source organism: Amblyraja radiata (assembly GCF_010909765.2). Classification (NCBI taxonomy): domain Eukaryota; kingdom Metazoa; phylum Chordata; class Chondrichthyes; order Rajiformes; family Rajidae; genus Amblyraja; species Amblyraja radiata. The sequence continues at coordinate 108,410,067 of NC_045958.1, read as the reverse complement.
TTGTGTTGCCACTTTCAGGGTATAACGGCAGTCTTTAAGACGTTCTCACAGAGCAACTTCGATAGCCATTACTCGTTGGGGATGGTCAGGAGGTATATTTACGCACTCACGGCACACTTAAGATATTAAAAACTAATCTTCCAAACGTTGTTTCTTAACGTTGTTAAGACGCTTGCATTTGTATACTTGCAGTAGCACTCCTCCCCTTTACACTCAACCTCCCAAAGTGTAACACCTCACACTTGCTCAGATTAAACTCCATTTATCGTTTCTCCGCCCATTTTTGTGGCTGATCTATATCCCACTGTGGACTTTGGCAGCCTTTCTCGCGGTCCGCAACTCCAGAAATCTTGATATGCTCTGTAAACTTATTAACCAATGCATCTACATCAACGTCCGAGTTGTAGAGTCATACAGTGTGGAAACAGGCCCTTTCGGCCCAACTTGCCCACACCGGCCAACATGTCCCTGCTACACTAGTCCCACCTGCCTGCGTTTGGCCCTTGTCCCTCGAAAACCCATCCCATCCAAGTACCTTTCTTAAACGTTGCAATAGCATCTGCCTCAACTACCTCCTCTGGCAGCTCATAGTCATTTATATACATCACAGACGAGAGGTCCCAGCACAGATCCTTGTGGGACTCACCGACTTCCAGCCTGAATAAAGATTTTCCAGTTGTGAATCCATACGACCAAGTCACAGTGAATCCCTTAGAAACATAGAAACATCGAAAATAGGTGCAGGAGTAGGCCATTCGGCCCTTTGAGCCAGCACCGCCATTCAATATGATCATGGCTGATCATCCAAAATCAGTACCCCGTTCCTTCTTTTTTCCCCCATATCCCTTGATTCCGTTAGCCCCAAGAGCTATATCAAACTCTCTCTTGAAAACATTCAGTGACTTGGCCTCCACTGCCTTCTGTGGCAAAGAATTCCACAGATTCACAACTTTCTGGGTGAAGAAAGTTTTTCCTCATCTCAGTACTAATTGGCCTACCTCTTATTCTTAAACTGTGACCCCTGGTTCTGGACTCCCCCAACATGGGGAACATTTTTCCTGCATCCAGCTTGTCCAATCACTCAAGAATTGTATATGTTCCTGTAAGATCCACTCTCATCCTTCTAAACTCCAGTGAATACAAGCCCAGTCGACCCATTCTTACATTATATATCACCTTGCACCTTAATCTTTTGGATTCGCCTGCCATGGGGGAACTTTATCAAATGCTCTACTCCTGAAGTTTAAGGTGAGAGGGAAAAAAATTAATAGGAACCCGACGGATCTTTCTACACAAAGGGTGGTGGTGGGTGTATGGAACGAGCTGCCGGAGGAGGTATTTGGGGCAGGTACTATCGCAGCGTTTAAGAAATATTTAGACTGGTACATGGATAGGGCAGGTTTAGAGGGATATGGGCCAAACATAGGTAGGTGGGCCTAGTAGAGACTGGGCATCCTGGGCGTCTACTAGTTCCACCTACCTGGGTTATCATGGCCCGCTTGGGCAAGCTGGGTCGAAGGGCCTATTTCTGTGCTAAGACAACACATACAAATCAAAATCCATTCTGCGGATAGCTCTTTACAGTCACATGACTACAATGGGCAGCACGGTGGCGCAGCGGTAGAGTTCCCGCCTTACAGCGAAAGCAGCGTTGGAGACCCGGGTTCGATCCCGACCACGGGGGCAGTCTGTACGGAGTTTGTACTTTCTCCCCGTGACCTGCGCGGGTTTTCTCCGAGACCTTCGGTTTCCTCCCACATTCCAAAGACGTACAGGTTTGTGGGTTAATTGGCTTTGGTAAATGTAAAAATTGTCTCCAGTGGGGGTGGGTGTAGGATAGTGTTTGTGTGCGGGGATCGCTAGTCGGCGCGGACCCAGTGGGCCGAAGGGCCTGTTTCCGCGCTGCATCTCTAAACTAAACTAAAGCATGGAACCAGACGACACTCATGTGGGAATATAAAAGCTTTCATCTTCTGAGGTGCTGAAACAATAGATAGAATTTTCAAGAATGTTGAAGTATATGGAAAGCTAATATTTCTCCTTGATCATCTGTAGCTGATAATAAAAACTGCAGAGCCTTGCCCTTGCACTACAACACACAGGTATAGTGCAGAAAGCATTAACATGTAATATAATGTTCTTTAAATAACTCCGATATACATAATTGATGCTTCTCTGCAATTTAGAACTGCATCAGGCCACTCAGAAATTGAAAAAAAATAAAAGAGCATTAATACATAATCAAATTCAAGCATACCAGTACAACCCTGAGAAACACTCTGTTTAATATTTGACAAATACTCTAAAGAGCGACTAGAAAAAGATATGACTCTTCGAGTGACTGACAACTCACGACCATGCAGACGTCAAGGAGTCGTACCTTTTTCTGGTTTCTTACTGGATTTTCAACATTTTGAAATTTTTCGGCCACCTGCTGCGACTAATGACGGGTGCCGGCAAGTCGGCGAAAAAAAATCCCGTGAGTGGGACAGGCCCTTAAGTCAGAAGTTTGAAAGGATTCGCAACACTCATCTCTGCCATCCGACCAGATTGATGTGGTTCCAGAATCGACTTCTTCACTGGCAACTTGATCATCAGCACTCACCTGCAGCAATTATTATGACTAATCATCCCCAATCAGTACCCCGTTCCTGCCTTCTCCCCATATCCCCTGACTCCGATATCTTTAAGAGCCCTAACTAGCTCTCTCTTGAAAGTATCCAGAGAACCGGCCTCCACTGCCCTCTGAGGCAGAGAATTCCACAGACTCACAACTCTCTGTGAGAAAAAGTGTTTCCTCATCTCCGTTCTAAATGGCTTTCCCCTTATTCCTAAACTGTGGCCCCTGGTTCTGGACTCCCCCAACATCTGGAACATGTTTCCTGCCTCTAGCATGTCCAAACCCTTAATAATCTTATATGTTTCAATAAGATATCCTCTCATCCTTCTAAACTCCAGAGTATACAAGCCCAGCCGCTCCATTCTCTCAGCATATGACAGTCCCGCCATTCCGGGAATTAACCTTGTAAACCTACGCTGCACTCCCTCAATAGCAAGAATGTCCTTCCTCAAATTAGGGGACCAAAACTGCACACAATACTCCAGGTATGGTCTCACTAGGGCCCTATACAACTGCAGAAGGACCTCTTTGCTCCTATACTCAACTCCTCTTGTTATAAAGGCCAACATGCCATTCGCTTTCTTCACTGACTGCTGTGCTGGGTGACTTTTGGGTAATGACTCAGTGTGGTCCACTATCTGACACCAAGTATGATTGTGACTAATGTATAGCAGGATTATCAATGAACTGTATGCACAAAAATACTTTCACTGTACATAGGTACGTCACAATAAAGTGCCACATAAAAGGGAAAACATGTTTGACTAAACTGCAATCATTCCTTAAGTGTAGGAAGGAACTGCAGATGCTGGTTAAACTGAAGATAGAAGCAAAATGCAGGAGTCATAGAGTCATAGAGTGATACTGTGTGGAAACAGGCCCAACTTGCCCACACCGACCAACAATGTCCCAGCTTCTCTAGTCCCACTTGCATGCGCTTTGTCCATATCCCTCCAAACCTGTCCTGTCCAAGTACCTGTCTAACTGTTTCTTAAACGATGGGATCGTCCCAGCCTCAACTACCTCCTCTGGCAGCGCGTTCCATACACCCACCACCCTTCGTGTGAAAAAGTTACCCCTCGGTTTCCTATTAAATCTTTTCCCCTTCACCTTGAACCTATGTCCTCTGGTCCTCGATTCCCCTACTCTGGGCAAAAAGACTCTGTGCATCTACCCGATCTATTCCTCTCATGATTTTGCACACCTCTATAAGATCTCCCCTCATCCTCCTGCGTAACTCAGCGGGAGTCCCCTGACTCTGTCTGAAGAAAGGTCTCGACCCGAAACGTCGCCTATTCCTTTTCTCTGTCTGACCAGCTGAGTTACTCCAACTTTTTGTGTCTATCTTTTGTAATAATTTCTTGGTTCATGAATGTTTAATATATGTTTTAAACAGTGTGTCATTCTTTAAGCAGAGCAACAAAATTGATCAAAATACCATAATGCATGTCTGATAAGAAAATTTGTTCAACAAAACGTGTTCGAGTGACATATCTCTTTCTCAAATTGAGGAATGATTACATGAATGTTTTGAAGGCTTTGCATAAAGTGCTGCAGGAGAAATAAGTTTGGTTTATTGTCACATGCACCAAGGTACAGTGAAAAACTTTTTGTCGCGGTCTGTCCAGTCAGCGATAAGACTATACATGATTACAAGGAGAACACAAAATGCTGGAGTAACTCAGCGGGTGAGGCAGCATCTATGGAGAGAAGGAATGGGTGACGTTTTGGGTCGAGACCCTTCTTCAGACTCATAGAAACATAGAAACTCTAGGTCTCTGGTGCTGTAAGGCAGCAACTCTACCAGTGTGCTGCCCTACTGATGATTACATAAATATATTTTGCATACTAAATTTCTGTCATTCCCATTCAGTTCACAATGATGAAGCTCTTTAGTTTAGAGATACAGCACGGAAACAGGCCCTTCAGCCCACCGAGTCCACGCTGACCGGCGAGCAGCCATTCACACTCGTTCTATGCTATCCCAATTTCGCATCCACTTCCTACACATTCAGGCAATTTTTACAGAAGCCAATAGACAATAGGTGCAGGAGGAGGCCATTCGGCCCTTCGAGCCAGCACCGCCATTCATTGTGATCATGGTTGATCGTCCCCTATCAATAACCCGTGCCTGCCTTCTCCCCATATCGTCTTGATTCCACCAGCCCCTAGAGCTCTATCAAACTCTCTCTTAAATCCATCCAGTGATTTGGCCTCCACTGCCCTCTGTGGCAGGGAATTCCATAAATTCACAACTCTCTGGGTGAAAAAGTTTTTTCTCACCTCAGTCTTAAATGACCTCCCCTTTATTCTAAGACTGTGGCCCCTGGTTCTGGACTCGCCCAACATTGGGAATTTTTTTCCTGCATCTAGCTTGTCCAGTCCTTTTATAATTTTATATGTTTCTATAAGATCCCCCTCATCCGTCTAAATTCCAGTGAATACAAGCCTAGTCTTTTTAATCTTTCCTCATATGGCAGTCTTGCCATCCCAAGAATCAATCTCGTGAACCTACGTTGCACTGCCTCAATCACAAGGATGTCCTTCCTCAAATTAGGAGACCAAAGCTGTACACAATACTCCAGTTGTGGTCTCACCAGAGCCCTATACAACTGCAGAAGAACCTCTTTACCCCTATACTGAAATCCTCTTGTTATGAAGGCCAACATACCATTCGCTTTCTTCACTGTCTGCTGTACCTGCACGCCAGCTTTCAGTGACTGGTGTACAAGGACGCCCATGTCTCGCTGCACCTCCCCCTTACCTAACCTAACCCCATTGAGATAATAATCTGCCCCCTTGTTTTTGCCGCCAAAGTGGATAACCTCACATTTATCTATATTATACTGCATCTGCCATGCATCTGCCCACTCACTCAACCTGTCCAGGTCACCCTGCAACCTCCTAACATCCTCTTCACAGTTCACACTGCCACCCAGCTTTGTGTCATCCGCAAACTTGCTGGTGTTGCTCCTAATTCCCTCTTCCAAATCATTAATATATATATATGGTAAACAATTGCAGCCCTAACACCGAGCCTTGCGGCACTCCACTCGCCACTGCCTGCCATTCTGAAAAGGACCCGGTCACCTACTCTTTGCTTCCTGTCTGCCAACCAATTTTCTACCCATGTCAACACCCTACCCCCAATACCATGTGCTCTAATTTTAGTCACCAGTCTCCTGAAGGCTTTCTGAAAGTCTAGATACACTACATCCACTGGCACCCCTTCATCCATTTTACTTGTCACATCCTCAAAAAATTCCAGAAGATTAGTCAAGCATGATTTCCCTTTCATAAATCCATGTTGACTTGGACTAATCCTTTTACTGCTATCCAAATGCCCCATTATTACCTCTTTAATAATTGACTCTAGCATCTTTCCCACCACCGATCAGGCTAACTGGTCTGTAATTCCCCGTTTTCTCGCTCGCTCCTTTCTTGAAAAGTGGGATAACATTAGCTATCCTCCAATCCACAGGAACTGATCCTGAATCTATTGAACATTGGAAAATGATCACCAATGTGTCCACTATTTCTAGAGCCACCTCCCTGAGGACCCTGGGATGCAGACCATCAGGCCCAGGGGATTTATCATCCTTCAGTTCCATTAACCTACCCAATACTATTTCTCGCCTAATGAAAATTTCTTTCAGTTCCTCTACCCCCTTAGATCCTCTGTCCTCCAGTACATCTGGGAGATTGTTTGTGTCTACCTTAGTGAAGACAGATCCGAAGTACCTATTCAATTCTTCTGCCATTTCCTTGTTGCCCATAATAATTTCCCCCGTGTCTGCCTTCAAGAGACCCACATTTGACTTTGCTACTCTTTTTCTCTTAACATATCTAAAGAAGCTTTTACTGTCCTTCATTATATTCCTGGCCTTTATACTCGGGGATTCACATCCCTCAGGCAGCACAGCGTCTGAAGAAGGGTCTCGACCCAAAACGTTGCCTATTCCTTCTCTCCATAGATGCTGCCTCACTCGCTGAGTTACAGATTTTACCAGCATCTGCAGTTCTTTCTTACACATACATGATTACAATCAAGCCGTAAACAGTGTACAGAAGTAGGATAAAGGGAATAAAATTTAGTGCAAGATAAAGTCCAGTAAAATCTGATTAAAGATAGTCCAAGAATCTCCAATGAGGTAGATGGGAGTTCAGAAGCGCTCTCTAGTTGGTGATGGGATGGTTCGGTTGCCTGATATCAGCCGGGAAGAATATTGTTAAATGAAAGATGAGTGCATGTGATTGGGGCGCAAAATGCTGGCATGAAGGGTTGGATAAAAGTCAGAAAGCAGAGACCGAAACGAGTCATTTCCTGGTTCTAACAGCTGGCAGCTGACAGCTGTTATCCTGCAGGAATAGGTGTTCATTATCCAGATCATTGATTTTACAACAGGTAATATATCCTATCTGGGTTCTAAAGAGGATGTAAGGAGATTTCAGGAGCATATAGATAGGGCAGCACAGTGGCGCAGCTGGTAGAGCCGCTGCCTTACAGTGCCAGAGACCAGGGTTCGATCCTGACCTCTGGTGCTGTCTGTGTGGAGTACGCACGCTCTCCCTGTGACCACGTTTGCTCCCACATCCCAAAGACATGTGGGTTTTGTAGGTTAACTGGCCTTCTGCAAATAGCCCCCAGTGTGGGATCAGAAAGTAGGATAACATAGAACTAGTTTGAACGGGTGATCGATGGTCGGCATGGACAATGGCAAATGCAGCGTAACGTCAAAAAATGCGAGGCCATCCACTTTGTTTGAAAAATTAGAAAAGCAAAATAAAAAGTTGAAAAGTGTTGTTTAGAAGAATCCAAGTAGTGAAAGTTAACGTGTGCGTACTGTAGGCAATCAATTAGGAAGGCGAGCAATATATTGACTTTTATTGAGCGCAAGTTAGATTCTGGAAGCAAAGGCATCTTACTACAATCACAAGACACTGGCAAGATCATACCTAAAACACTGCAGAGAGATGTGACCTCCCTACCCAAGGAAGTATGTATATACTGGTAATTGTGAGTGTGTAGCATAGGATTCTGCGATCGTTTTTGGAGGACAGATTAAAGAAGACCTTAAAATAAAAAGGACTTAAAATGGAAGATGTTCAATAAATGTATTTTGTCATATGCCACGGTTTATACTACTGTACACTGCTTCTAATAAAAATGTAATTGAAAAAGAAAAGCCAAAAGGCCTGGATAGAGTGGATATAAAGATGATGTTTCCACTAGTGGGAGCGTCTAGGACCAGAGGCCATGACCTCAGAATAAAAGGACGTTACCTGAGATGAGAAGGAGTTTCTTTACTCAGAGGGTGGTGAATCTGTGGAGTTCATTGCAACAGACGCCTGCGGAGGCCAAGTCAATGGATATTTTTAAGGCGGAGATGGACAGATCCCTGATTAGTACGGGTGTCAGAGGTTACGGGAAGAAGGCAGGAGAATGGAGTTGAGAGGGAAAGGTAGTTGATTGAATGGCGGAGTAGACTTGATGGGCTGAATGGCCTCATTCTGCTCCTGGAACTTATTTCGGCCCTTCGAGTCTACTCCGCCATTCAATCATGGCTGATCTATTTGTCCCTCTCAATCCCATTCTCCTGCCTTCTCCTTGCTAATCAAGAACCTATCAATCTCCATGTTAATAACACCCAATGTCTTGGCCTCCACAGCCGTCTGTAGCAATGATTGCCACAGATTCACCACCCTCTGGATAAAGAAATCCCTCCTCCGGAGATACAAAACATAGCCATACAGATCAGAGGTATAAACATTCCTACAAGATAATAGACCTATGGAATTATCAAACAAAACAGCCTCTTCTGTAGGTACACACAATTGCTGGGGAAACTCAGCGGGTGCAGCAGCATCTATGGAGCGAAGGAAATAGGCGATGTTTCGGGCCGAAACCCTTCTTCAGACTGATGGGGGGTGGGGAAAGAAAGAAGGAAAAGGGGAGGAGGAGGAGGAGCCCGAGGGCGGGCGGATGGGAGGGTGGGAGGAGACAGCTAGAGGGTTAAGGAAGGGGAGGAGACAGCACGGGCTAGCCAAATTGGGAGAATTCAATGTTGATGCCGTAAGGACGCAAGGACCCCAGACGGAATATGAGGTGCTGTTCCTCCAATTTCCGCTGTTGCTCACTCTGGCAATGGAGGAGACCCAGGACAGAGAGGTCGGATTGGGAATGGGAGGGGGAGTTGAAGTGCTGAGCCACCGGGCGGTCAGGTAGGTTATTGCGGACTGAGCGGAGGTGTTCGGCGAAACGATCGCCCAACCTACGCTTGGTCTCACAGCCTCTTCTGTAGATTCATGACAGATTTTTAAATGTGAAGAAATTCAAGAGATACAAAAAATGGAGAGGAAGGCAAGATAACATTTTAAAAAAGATCAACCATAATCTTAAAGGATTGGCAGAACAAGTGTGAGGGGTTTAACAGCCAAATCCGTTTTTTATTACTTGTATTCTTACTCCGTCATATACAACACACGGAGAATATTATTAAATCCGGTCTCTCCAAATGGAATTGTAAAGACAAGCTACAGAGACACTGCTGTTTACTTTCCAATTTACAATTCCCTTTGTATTTCATCCTGCTTGGTTGCATTCCATCATGCACAATAATCCGCTGCACTGGGCAACACTGTATGGGCGGTAATCCTGGGTGGGGTGGGTGGTGCACGTCCCATCCCATGTTTTCAGAGGTGAGGGACAATCCCCCCCCATTTTTGTAATCCAGTTTTTGAAATTCGGTGAAAATAAAATCTATTAAAATCTCCGCTTTCCGCAAGACAGTGGGGGCGTCACTGTTAAGCACTTGTTAAATGTCTCTATTAACATCACATTAACACGATGTGTCACCAATTGAGTTTTGACCTTCATGTATTACTGAAGGTATTCACAGAGAATTTCTTAAAGCTGTCTGATACGGGTACAATTGCCGTTTTAACTAATTGGATGGGAAAGCTTTAAATGGGTATCGGATTTAAACGGGTCAGGTCATTAAGGGTAAATGAGTTTAAAAAAGGACACAAAGTGCTGCAGTAACTCAGCAGGTCACACAACATGTCCGAAGAAGGGTCTCGACCCGATACGTCACCCATTCCTTCTCTCCAGAGATGCTGCCTGTCCCGCTGAGTTACTCCAGCATTTTGTGTCTACCTTTGGAGAACACGGATGGGTGACATTTCGGATCGAGACCCTTCTTCAGTGTAGTCCACATTTGAAGAAGGGTCTCGACGCGAAACGTCGCCTATTCCTTCTCTCCATAGATGCTGCCTCACCTGCTGAGTTTCTCCAGCATTTTTTGTCTAACTTCGATTTTTCCAGCATCTGCAGTTCTTTCTTAAAACTGATGGGGTTGTTGGGAAAGAAATATTCTTGAACCCGGAGGTCACAGTTTTCAGGCAGCCTTCTTCCCCGATGGGAGGAGTCATTGAGAGCATCGTCAGGTTGGTGTAGGCTTTTGTTAATGTTTGCTACCTTGAGATCCCTTTGATGGTGGAGGCCCATCACATGTAGTGATCTCCACCATCAAAGGGATCTATAGGAGAGAGCTAGATAGGGCTCCTAAAAATAGCGGAGTCAGGGGATAGGAGGGGGTCTTTTTGCAACATATAAGATTGTTAAGGGTTTAGACATGATAGAGGCAGGAAACATGTTCCCGATCTTGGGGGAGTCCAGAACCAGGGGCCACAGTTTAAGAATAAGGAGTAAGCCATTTAGAACAGAGACGAGGAAACACTTTTTCTCACAGAGAGTTGTGAGTCTGTGGAATTCTCTGCCTCAGAGGGCAGCGGAGGCGGGTTCTCGGGATGCTTTCAAGAGAGAGCTAGATAGTGCTCTTAAAGATAGCGGAGTCAGGGGATATGGGGAGAAGGCAGGAACGGGGTACTGATTGGGGATGTTCAGCCATGATCACATTGAATGGCGGTGCTGGCTCGAAGGGCCGAATGGCCTACTCCTGCACCCATTGTCTACGTTCCAAGCCAATAAATAATCAGCTCTTTGGTCATGCTGGTCTTGAATCAGATTTCCAATTCCTTCCATACTCCAACTGGTCATTGCCTGTTACTCATCTAACAATGGTGAAATTGTCAGTGAATTTAAGGACGGCACTTGAACAGTGTCTTGTCTGGGTATTTTGAGGAGTTGTAAAGTACAATTGCCTCTTCAGACGGCACTCGAATTACTAGAAGGGAGACAGTTACTTAGGATTTGACTATGCAGCTCCCCCCCAAGATAATAACAGATTACATCAGCTATAAAGAAGCCTCTGCCATCTGCTCACAACACTTTGTAAATCCCTGCTCCTTAAAACTGATTGACTTGCATACATTTGAATGAAATTAATATTAACGTGCCTACAAATAATGCTGAAATGTACAAAATAACAATAGTGAAATAGGGTCTGAAGATGTGTCTAGACCTGAAACATCCCTTATCCATTTCCCCCTGTAGTTCATAGGTAGACAAAAATGCTGGAGAAACTCAGCGGGTGAGGTAGCATCTATGGAGCGAAGGAAATAGGCAACGTTTCGGGTCGAAACCCTTCTTCAGACCCATGTAGATCATGCCTTGTTTGAGCGTTCCCTTCGCTTCTATTCTTCCAGATAAATCTTCAGCCAGGGAAATATTCTTCCTGAATCCACTCCCTCAAGCCTATAAGAATTTTGCATTCTTATGGTGTCATAGACACAGTCGTACAGTGTGGAAATTGGCCATTTGGCCCAACTTGCCCTCGCCAATCCACATGCCCCATCTACACTAGTCCTACCTGCCTGCTTTTGGCCCATATCCCACTAAACCTGTCCTATCCATGTACCTAAATGTTTCTGTCCATCTGAAACCTGTTCTATCCATGGACCTGCCTCAACTAGCTCCTACAACAGCTTGTTCCATACACCCACCAGCTTTGTGTAGTTACCCCTCAGGTTCCAATAATAGACAATAGGTGCAGGAGTAGGCCATTCGGCCCTTCGAGCCAGCACCGCCATTCAATGTGATCATGGCTGATCATCCACAATCAGTACCCCGTTCCTGCCTTCTCCCCATATCCTCTGACTCCGCTATTTTTAAGAGCCCTATCTAGCTCTCTCTTGAAAGCATCCAGAGAACTTGCCTCCACCACTTTTCCACAGACTCACCACTCTCTGTGAGAAGAAGTGTTTCCTCGTCTCCGTTTTAATTTCCTCGTCTCCGTTCCCGTTAAATCTTTCCACTCTCGCCTTAAACCTACATCCTCTGGTTCTCGATTCCCCTACTCTGGGCAAAAAACTCTGTGCGTCTACCCAATCTACTCCTCTCATGATCTTGTACACCTCTATAACATCACCCCTCATCCTCCTGCGCTCTAAGGAATGAAGCCCTAGCCTGCTCAACCTCCCCCCGCTAGCTCAGTCACGCAACATCCTCGTAAATCTTCTCTGAACTCTTTTAAGCTTGATAACGTCTTTCCTAATAATGATTCTTAATAAGATCATTTATCATTCTACTCAACTGTGAAACTTGGACATCCAGTAGAACGAACTTTAATGTTGCACACAGTCCCACTCCAAGACCCTGGGACTTTTAGGAAGGCAAGACCTATTCAAATGGGAAGAGTCAGTGTGTAGTGCTATCCGCTCAAAATATCTGTGTTAGCTCGGTACACAAGGACCTGCCTCAGACAATGTGTTTAAGGTACGAAGGTCGACACAAAATGCTGGAGTAACTCAGTATATCTGGAGAGAAGGAATGGGTGACATTTCTTATCAAGACCCTTCTTCAGACTGATGTCAGGGAAGTGGGCGGGACAAAGATAGAATGTAGTCGGAGACATTAAGACTAGTGGGAGAACTGGGAAGGGGGAGGGAATGGAGAGAGAGGGAAAGCAAGGGCTATCTGAAGTTAGAGAGATCAACGTTCATACCGCTAGGGTGTAAGATGCCCCAGTTAAATATGAGGTGCTGTTCCTCCAATTTGCGCTGGGCCTCACTCTGACCATGGAGGAGGTCCAGGACAGAAAGGTCAGATTAGGAAATGGGAGCGGCAGTTGAAGTGCTGAGATCAGGTAGGTTAAGGCGGACTGAGTGGAGGTGAAATGATCGCCGAGCCTGCGCTAGGTCTCGCCCATGTAATGGAGTTGACACTTTGAACAGCGAATACAGTAGATGTGGTTGGAGGAGGTGCAAGTGAACCTCTGCCTCACCTGGAAAGACTGTCGGGGTCCTTGGATGGAGTCGAGGGGGCAGGTAAAAGGACAGGTGTCACATTTCCTAGAGAGTGAGAACATCTCTGATGGCCTGGTCATTTTTTAGGAAATTTAGGAAAAGGGGGTTCCCCTCTTCCGTTATAGATGAGGCTCTCACTTGGGTCTCCTCGATATCCCGCAGCTCCGCTCTTGCTCCCCCCTCCCCTCCATTCGTAACTGGTCGACGTGGACTCATTGAGCTGAAGGGCCTGTTTCCGTGCTGTATCTCTACACTAAACTAAACATTTATAGGTTTAAGGTGAGGGGGGAAAGATTTAATTAGAATCTGAGGGGTAACTTTTTCACGTAGGTGGGTGTATGGAATGAGCTGCCAGAGGAGTGGGTGTATGGAATGAGCTGCCAGAGGAGATAGTTGAGGCAGGTACTATAGCAAGGTTTAAGAAACATTTAGACAGGTACATGGATGGGACAGGTTTAGAGGGACATGGGCCAAGCACAGGTAGGTGGGACTAGAGTAGATGGGACATGTTGGTCGGTGTGAGCAAGTTGGGCCGAAGGAGCTTGTGTCCATGCTGTAAGACTGACTCGATCTGCATAGATACATAGACACATAGAAAATAGGTGCAGGAGTAGGCCATTCGGCCCAGCGAGCCAGCATCGCCATTCAATGTGATCATGGCTGATCATCCACAATCAGTACCCCGTTCCTGCCTTCTCCCCACGTCCCCTGATTCCGCTAGCCCTATGAGCTCTATCTAACTCTCTTTTGAATGCATCCAGTGAATCGGCCTCCACTGCCTTCTAGGGCAGAGAATTCCACAAATTCCCAACTTTCTGGGTGAAAAAGTTTGTCCTCATCTCAGTTGTAAATGGCTTACCCCTTATTCTTAAACTGTGGGGTATTGGTTCTGGACTCCCCCAACATCGGGAACATGTTTAAGAAGGAACTGCAGATGCTGGAAAATCGAAGGTAGAAAAAAATGTTGGAGAAACTCAGCGGGTGAGGCAGCATCTATGGAGCGACGGAAATAGGCAACGTTTCGGGTCGAAACCCTTCTTCAGTCTGAAGTAGGGTTTCGATCAGGAGCATGTTTCCTGCATCTAGCATGTCCAATCCATTAATAATCTTGTATGTTTCTATAAGATACCCTCTCGTCCTTCTAAATTCAGATTCAGATTCAGATTCAATCTTTATTGTCATTGTGCAGTGTACAGTACAGAGACAACGAAATGCAGTTAGCATCTCACCCAGAAGAACGAACATAGAATAATGAACAGTAAAATATATATACGTACAAACAGTAGCAGTAGTGCAATTATTCTGGGGGAAGGAGTGTCCGGGGGGGGGGGGGGTGACTGGCAATCACCAAGGTGCAGAGTTAAGTAGTGTAACAGCCGCAGGGAAGAAGCTGTTCCTGAACCTGCTAGTCCGGCAACGGAGAGACCTGTAGCGCCTCCCGGATGGGAGGAGGGTAAACAGTCTGTAGCTGGGGTGAGAGCAGTCCTTGACGATGCTGCGCGCCCTTCGCAGACATCGCTTGCTTTGGACAGACTCAATGGAGGGGAGTGAGGAACCGATGATGCGTTGGGCAGTTTTCACGACCCTCTGCAGTGCAGCTCCATTCTCTCAGCATATGACAGTCCCGCCATCCCGGGAATTAACCTGGTGAACCTATACTGCGCTCCCTCAATAACAAGAATGTCCTTCCTCAAATTAGGAGACGAAAACTGCACACAATACTCTGTTTCCTTGTATCTCCATTAAAACCTGGTATCTTGGCACTTTTGTTGTTATACACCTTTAATGGTGATTGCACGCCAACTCACAAGCCTGCAGCTGAACCTCACGACCTCTATTACTTCAGCAGACAGAGAGATCCCAAGCCAATACTTAACATGCAACTTGCTGCTGGGTATTTACCCTCCAGGTTATGTGCTGCTACACCCTGTTCATTCCGATAATTGGGAGCATTATCAGGGGAGCCAGATACTGTCCTTGCTTACTAACTAATCCAGCTACTACAGTAGGAGGGAGTCAAGATAAAAAAAATTTAAATGAAGGCTGCTTCGATCAGCCTTACATATTTTATGGTATTCCACACAGTGCGTTATACCCAAAATTAAAATAGATTTTTTAAAATTCAACAACATTCATAGCGTGTTAAGGCCTGAAGTGTTCGATTAAAACAGTGTTGCTTGCAAGGTCACTAGTGCAACAAATATGAAATGTAACATCTTACAATTATCTCAAAACAAAATAACCTAAAGTACTTCACTGAGTTATCTGAAATAAACAGCACTGGGCCAAAAAAAACCAGAGAGCTACAGGGAGTGAAATGATTGGAGAGATATGGGGTAAGAAAGATTTGAAAATTGAAGTAGCAAGGGAAAAAGATAGATGCTAGTCAGTCACAAGGCCAGGCAGGCAATTTGAAATTCATGAGGTTCAAGGGCTGGTTTTTCCAGTTTACAATTACAATAATACTTTATTAGCCAAGTATGTTTTGCAACATATACAAAGAATTTCATTTGCCAAGTCAGTCATATAAATAAAAAGCAACGGAACACACAGAATAGATTTTAACATAAACATCCACCGCAGTGACTCCTCCACATTCCTCACTGTGATGGGAGGTGAAAAACAAAGTTCAATCTCTACTCCTCCCCTTCCCAGCTCTCCCTCAGCCCACTGGCTCCTCCTCTTCCTTTCTTCCTCCCCCCCCCCCCCCACATCAGTCTGAAGAAGGGTTTCGACCCAAAACGTTGCCTATTTCCTTCACTCCATAGATGCTGCCTCACTCGCTGAGTTTCTCCAGCATTTTTTGTCTACCTTCGATTTTCCAGCATCTGCCGTTCCTTTTTAAACAATCGATCTCTTCCCTTCTTTGTTCTCCCGCGGTCGGGGGGCCTCGAGCCTTCCGTTGGCGGGACGATCGTACTCCCGTAGCGTTTGGGCCAGAAACACCTTTTTCTGCTGGAAGGACAATCGGTGACATTGAAGATGGACACAAAATGCTGGAGCAACTCAGAATCTCTGGAGAGAGAGAATGGATGACATTTCAGGTCGAGGCCCTTCTTCAGACCCGAGACGTCATTGATTCCTTCCCTTCAGAGATGCTGCCTGACCCGCTGAGTTACTCCAGCACTCTGTGAAACGTCACCTATCCATGTTCTCCACAGATGCTGCCTGACCCGCTGAGTTACTCCAGCATTTTTTACTCCATGTTACTCCATGCCTATTTTTTGTAAACCAGCCTCTGTACTTCTTTGTTTCTACTTTTCTAAACTGAAAACAAAATGGACGATTCCTTGCTGCTCTCTGTAAAGATCTGGCAATCCAGCTAAGTTTGGACAGTAAACTCTCGCCAAAGAGATTTTAATAATGATGAGACGTTGCACAGAAAGCAGACCGAGAACCTCGTAACTTGGTGCCAAGGCAGCTGTCTCTCGATGGTTCAATGGTTCTTTGTTGTCACTCATGGATAGGACCTGATTGGAGGGATATGGGCCAAATGCAGGCAGGTGGGACCAGTCTAGCTGGAACATGTTGGTCAGTGTGGGCAAGTTGTGCTGAAGGGCCTGTTTCCATTCTGTATCACTCTATAGATGCACAGCACAGTGAAACTCCTTTGCACAATAACAAACGCACAGTCATTGGCGCCGTTTTAAAATAAAAAACAGAAAACACAGAGTGTCCACATGTTGGAAGTTCTGGAGTGAAAATAGACAATAGACAATAGATGCAGGAGAACCGGCCTCCACCGCCCTCTGAGGCAGAGAATTCCACAGACTCACCACTCTCTGTGTGAAGAAGTGTTTACTCGTCTCCGTTCTAAATGACTTACTCCTTATTCTTCAACTGTGGCCCCTGGTTCTGGACTCCCCCAACATTGGGAACATGTTTCCTGCCTCTAGCATGTCCAAACCCTTAGTAATCTTATGTTTCAATAAGATCCCTTCTCATCCTAAACTCCAGAGCACCCCCGATCCAGGAAGCCTGCAGGCCAACAACCGACGTCCCTCTCCTCTGCCTACCACCCCAGGGAACCTCCTTCCAGCCATACCTGAAGGTGCTGGAGGTAATTCCCCTGTCCCTCTCTTGCCATCCACTCCTCACATGCATCGCCACCAGCAGCTCCTTCCTCCCCTCTCCCAATGTCAGCAAGCCAAAGGAGACAGTGATTGACTTCAGACAGGCCCAGTCCGCATCGATGGTCCTGAAGGAGAGACGGTGAAAGCTTCAAGTTCCGAGGAAGAAATATCACCAGCAATTTGTCCTGGACCAGCCATAGTCAAGAATGCACTCCAACTACTCACTTAGAAGGCTTAGGAAGTTCAGCATGTCTTCAACAACACTCAGCGACTTCCACAGATGCGCCGTAGACAGCATCTTATCAGGATGCACCACAAATTGGTTTGGGAACAGCTCCATCCAAGACCTTAAAAAATTGTAGAGACCTGTGGACGTGGCCCAAACCATCACACAAACCAACCTCCTTTCCACTGACTCCATCTACACTTCACACTGCCTCGGCAAGGCCAGCAGCGTAATCAAGGACCAGTCACCCTCTTCTCCCCTCTCTCATTGGGCAAGAGGTACAGAAGTTTAAAAAAAACATACCTTCAGACTGAGGGACAGTTTCTTCCCAGCTGTTATCAGGCAGCTGAACACCCCTACCAACAACTAGAGAGCAGTCCTGAGCGACTATCTACCTCATTGGAGACCTTTGAACTATCTTTAATTGGACCATATCAGACTTCATTGTTATATCTGTGCACTAAATGTTGTTCCCTTGATCTGTGCACTGTGGACAACTCATTTATACGTGGATACATGGCCTTGTTTTGTTTGGATAGCATGCAAACTAAATCTTTTCACTGTATCTCAACTCTCATCAACTTTGACAAAAGTACTTGGGGAAACTTCTTTACAAATAATCTTCATTATCTTCCAGCTCCCTTTATCCTGCAGGTTTAAGGGCCCGTCCCACTTGGGCGTCATTTGCGCGTCACGCAGATGGCGCGCAAAGATTTTGTACATCCCAAAATCCTGGGGCGCCACACGCGACCTCGCAACACTGCCTACATCACCACGCACCAGGTGCACGTAATGCGCACGATGCGCACATCACGTGCGCGGCACGAGGCATAAATTATGTCGCGTAAATTACGCACAAATGAAGCCCAAGTGGGACGGGCCCTTCTGTGTTGAATATTATAATATAGAATCTCTCAGTTTTTTTAACTTTTTATTTCCAAATGGAATAATGCATCCACCCCAACTCTTAAAATGTGGATCGCAAGCATGTCTGAGACACTACATCTTGAAGATATGAGACTCGTCTTAGCAGGAAAATCAGAGCAATTTTTAAAGATATGGTCTCCTTTCATTGATTCATTACAAGTATAGTATGGTGCAACACAACCGTAATTAAACCGATTTACGGACAGGGTGATGGGGGTGGTGAGAAATGAAGCAGGTATATCAACACGTAATGGTCCCTTTTTTTCTTTTCCTTCATTATTTTTTTGATTTTGTCTTCTATTCTTCTGTAGGCTGGACTGCTGGACTGCACTATTGGTAGTCTAGGGGTTTACACATTCACTATTTCTTTCACTTTCTCTCTTTCTCGCTCGTTCTCTCTTGTTCTAGTTCTTTTTTGTTAAATTAAAAATGGAAGATGTACATTAAATGTATTTTGTCATATGCCGCGGTTTATACTACTGTACACGGCTTCTAATAAAAATATTAATAAAAAAAATAATAAAAAAAGCTTTTCACCCCCCCAACATTAATGACGAAAAATCAGCGACAGCCGCCGTTATTTTGGAAGCCACTACATGCAGCTTATGTAACACATACCTCGATTATTAAAAATAAAAGCAAGGAAACATGTTTTGAAATTCATCCCATTCTTCTCGTGGACGTCTAGAATTAAAGGACGTACTTGTCGAAAGGAGATGAGGGGAAATGTCTTTAGTCAAAGGGTGGTGGATCTGTGGAATTCATTGCCACAGAAGGCTGTGGAGGCCAAGTCAGTGGATATTTAAGGCAGAAATAGATAGATTCTAGATTAGTACAGGTGTCAGGGGAGAAGGCAGGAGATTCAAGATTCAAGAGAGTTTATTGTCATGTGGTCCAGATAGGACAATGAAATTCTTGCTTTGCTTCAGCACCACAGAATATTGTAGGCATAAATAAATACGGAACAGATCAGTGTGTCCATATACCATTGAATATATATATATATATATACATAATATATAATGGGGTTAGGAGGGAGAGATAGATCAGCTATGATTGAATGGCGGAGTAGACTTGATGGGATGAATGGCCAAATTCTACTCCTATTCCTTATGACCCAGAGCAAGAAAGATGCAGTTACAGCTGATCAAATAACGTCTAAGGACATAATATGAAAACCATTAACAAAATTATTTCCAAATAGCTATTTTAGAATGTGCGATGTATTTTAAGTTAGTGCACGGCAGTGAGAAGCAGCCCCGTCTCTTTGTTACATCACGTGCCAAATGTTTATGAGGCGGCACAGCCAATCGCACATTGTAAGCCCTGGAGGGAGCAGAGGTGGCAGGCAGCAAGTCTCCGCAGTGTTAAAGGCAGCGTATCATAAGCTTGCTTTCATTGCTGGCGAAATAGAGTACAAGAATCAGGAAATACTTTTGCAGCTTTATAGGACTTTGTTTAGGCCGCATTTGGAGTATTGCGCGCCCTGTCCCCGCCTGCACTGTCCCTGCCTGCTTCAAAGTCTCCACTATTGTTCCTGTAGCCAAAAAGCCAAGGATTACTGGTCTTAATGATCACAGGTCTGTCGCACTGACCTCTGCAGTCATGAAAACCCCTTGAAAGACTTGTGCTGGCCCACTTGAAAAATATCACAAACCCCCCTGCTGGACCCTCTGCAGTTTGCATACCAGGCCAATAGATCAGTGGATGACGCAGTCAGCCTGGGCCTGCACTTCATCCTCCAGCACCTAGATTGCCAGGGAACCTATGCAAGGATTTTGTTTGTTGATTTTAGCTCTGCATTCAACACCATTGTGCCAAACTCTCCCAGTTGACTGTGCCTGAACCCCTCTGTCAGTGGATCACCAACTTCCTGACAGATAGGAAGCAGCATGTGAGGCTAGGAAAGCACATCTCGGACCCGCAAACGCTCAGCATAGGAGCACCGCAAGGCAGCGTACTCTCCCCTCTCCTCTACTCACTCTATACCAATGACTGCACCTCCACAGACTCCTCTGTCAAGCTTCTCAAGTTTGCGGACGACACAACCCTGATTGGACTGATCCAGGATGGGGAGGAATCTGCCTACAGACAGGAAGTGACACTGCTGGCGTCCTGGTGCCATCGCAACACCTGGAGCTCAATGCTCTTAAGAGAGTGGAATTGATTGTAAACTTTATGAGAGTTCCCCCTCCCCTCACTCACCATCAACAACACCACACTCACATCTGTGGAGTCATTTAAGTTCCTTGGAACCATCATCTCCAGGGACCTAAAATGGGGAGCCACTATCGACTCCACTATCAAAAAGGCCCAACAGAGGATGTACTTCCTGCGACAGCTGAAAAAAACACAATCTGCCACAGGCAATGATGGTCCAATTCTACACGGCCATCGTAGAGTCTGTCCTCACCTTTTCTCCATCGTGGTCTGGTTTGGCTCAGCCACCAAGCACGACATCGGAGGCTGCAGCGAATCGTTCGATCAGTTGAGAAGATTGTTGGCTGCAACCTTCCCCCCACTGACAAACTGTACACTGCAAGGGCCAGGAAGCGAGCGGGTAAGATCATCTCTAACCCCTCTCACCCTGGCCACAAACTCTTTGAATCACTTCCCTCTGGAAGGCGACTGATGTCAAACTTTGATGTCAAAGCCGCCATCCGGTTCTCTGGATGTTTTCACAAGAGAGCTAGATAGGACTCTTAAAAATAGCGGAGTCAGGAGATATGGGGAGAAGGCAGGAACGGGGTACTGGTTGGGGATGATCAGCCATGATCACATTGAATGGCGGTGCTGGCTCGAAGGGCCGAATGGCCTGCTCCTGCACCTATTGTCTATTGTCTATTGTGTGTGACTAAAACGATGAAAAATTGTGGAATAAATCTCTTCTAATTCTGAAAGCATTACAGGTATATCGTTTTGTACTGCATATACGATTCATATTTTTTTCAGATTAAAAAAATGAAATTTGTATAAGTTACGCTGACAATGTTTGGGGGTTGGTCACGTGTCACATGTGTGACATCTTGGTTCACTTTGGGCCAAGGCCTTAAGGCACAGAGAGTGATGGGCACCACACTGCCAGGGGAAGTAGTGGAGGTAGACTATAGTTTTTATTGTTTGAGAAAGAACTGCAGATGCTGGAAGAATCGAAGGTTGACAAAAATGCTGGAGAAACTCAGCGGGCGATCCATAGATGCTGCCTCACCCGCTGAGTTTCTCAGGCATTTTTGTCCACCTATAGTTTTTATTTGTTTTGTCTTGTTTTAGTTTATTGCCACGCGTACTGAGGTACAGTGAAAAGCTTTTGTTGCGTGCTAATCAGTCAGCGGAAAGACAATACACGGCATCATGTTTGGCTCAGACACTGTGGGACAAAGGGCCTGTTCCTGTGGTGTAATTTTCTATAGACAGACACGAAGAGGTGGAGTAAAGGGCCTGTCCCGCTTGGGCGTCATTTACGCGGCATCATTACGCGTCACGACGCACGACAAGCGCGCATGTTGTAGGCAGTGACGCGCGGTCGCGCGCGGCGCTCCAGGATTTTGGGATGTACAAAATCTTTGCACGCCATCTGCATGACGCGCAAATGACGCCCACATGGGACAGGCCCTTAACTCAGCGGGTCAGGTAGCATCTCTGGAGAAAAATAACATCTACTATGTTCCATGTTCTGTGCCATCATGAGGGGAAGCACAAATAAAGCACTCAACACTCACTGTGCAATGAAACTTGCATGGCATATCTCCTTTAAACTTTGCACCGCTCATCATAGCATTTAATACTCGATTTAATTATGTATTTTAAACCCCTTGCTGCCAGGATGAGAATTAAACTAATTCTGGTCTCCAGCTTAACAGTGCTAACAATGTGACCAACTTTAGCAGCTTAATGCACTTCAAGTAATGACACCTTCACAGGCTACAAATAGCAACAACAAAAAAACGTATGCCGAAGATCTAATTCTAACACAGATTCTAACACAGCAAACAGGTACAGTACAGACAGGAGATTGAGAACCTCGTGTCCTGGTGTCGAGACAACAACCTTTCTCTCAAAGGTAGACAAAAGTGCTGGAGAAACTCAGCGGGTGCGGCAGCATCTATGGAGCGAAGGACGTGCAGGTTTGCAGGTTAATTGGCTTGGTATAGATGTAAATTGTCCCTAGTGTGTGTAGGATAGTGTTAATGTGCGGGGACTCGGTGGGCTGAAGGGCCTGTTTCCAAACTGTATCTCTAACCTAAACTAAATAGAGGGGAAGAAGCTGATGTCAGTAATGGCAAAGTGGACCTTCAAGCTGCTGTACCTTCTGCCAGATGGGAGCAGAGAGGAAGGAGGAATGACCTGGGTGGGACAATCAAAGACTTGTTGGAATCTTTCATTGTTGTCTGCTCTTCCAAAGGCTGCATGAAGCACAGGTGGAATCAATGGTGTACACATCATTAGGGTGGGAACAGGAGTCAGGTGTCATGGAGCTTTGCTTTCATTCAGTCATTGCCCTCAGTTCATTATGCTAGAGGTGCTACATAAAAGAGCTAGAGGCACAGAAGGCATTGAGACATGTGTGAAAGCCACACGCTGAAAAAAAGTCTACATCTTAGGGTGGCACAGCAGTAGAATATCTGCATAACAGCACTAGAGACCCAGGTGTAATCCTGACTACGGCTGCTATCTGTACTGAGTTTCACTGTAACCGCATGGGTTTTCTCCAGGTGCTCCGGTTTCTTCACACATTCCAAAGGCGTACAGATTGGTTGGTTACTTGGCTTCGGTAGTAGGCTTCGGTCATGACTGACCATGGGTGATGCATCCTGGTCGGATGCAAGCCTGGGCGATGTCATATGGAGGACAGGCTGTTGCCCATGCAGCACGTCCCCCCCTCTCCACATCGCTGATCGATCCAAAGGAACAGCAGGGCCGTTACAGTTTGGCACCAGCGCCGTCGCAGGAGCTGCCAGAGCGAGGTTGTAGACAACGACGAACTGCCTTAGGGGCTCCGACCGGATTTTCTTGAGGTTTACTCCTGGAGCCTTTTCCATGACTGGATATGGCCACAAGGCCATATGGACTTGATGGACTGCCTTCCCAGGCTGACGAGCCCCATCTGCCCGAGACTCGTGGGGGCGGGAGCGTCTACCTTCCCGTGCTGGTCTACAGCACCTACCCACTGGCTTCGGTGAAGATTGAAAATTGTCCCCAGTGTGCGCAGGGTAGTGTTCGTGTACGGGGATCACTGGTCGGCCCAGACTCAGTGGAGCTCAAAGGGCCCGTTTCCACGCTGTATCTCTAAATGAAACTACCTTCCAGTGAGCAAAAAAAAAACAATTTTAAATAATAATAATAATTGCACTACTATGATTGTATGCACGTAAATATCTTTATTTATTGCTCATATTCTATGTCGCTCTTCTAGGGAGATGCTAACTGCATTTCGTTGTCTCTGCACTGCACAATGACAATAAATTTGAATCTGAATCTGAATCTGATCTGAGCAGAACATGGTGAAAAAATTGGCAGCTCATGATGGAAAAATTGAAAATAATGTTGTTCATAGTCACCAGTCGTAGAAAACAATGGATTCAATTCTCTGTCCAATATATTTATAACCCGAGGCCGGATAGAGAAGGGAAATTTAAAAAAAAATCATATCCTGATTAGAAATAATACAGACAAAATGCAGAAACTCATACAGAATTACTAGTTCCAGCTATTATTAATTCATACAATAGACAATAGGTGCAGGAGTAGGCCATTTGGCCATTCAATGTGATCATGGCTGATCACCCCCAATCAGTACCCCGTTCCTGCCTTCTCCCCATATCCCCTGACTCCGCTATTTTTAAGAGCCCTACCTAGCTCTCTCTTGAAAGCATCCAGAGAACCTGACTCCACCGCCCACTGAGGCAGATAATTCCACAGACTCACAGAATTACTATTTCCAGCTATTATTAAATATGGATGCATTTTTCTAGAATGGCAAAGAGAAGTCAGCCTCATGTGTTGTACATGTTTGTCGGCTAATTGGCTTGGTAAAAAATGTCAATTGTCTGTAATGTGTGTAGGATAGTGTTAGTATGCGGGGATCGCTGGTCAGTGCGGACACGGTGGGCCTTAGGGTCTGTTCCAGCGCTGCATCTCCAAACTAAACTAGAATCCAAAAGCTTAATAAGAAAGAACTGCAGATGCTGGAAAAATCTAAGGTAGACAAAAATGCTGGAGAAATTCAGCGGGTGAGGCAGCATCTATGGAGCGAAGGAATAGGTGACGTTTCGGGTCGAGACCCTTCTTCAGACTGATGTGGGGGTGGGGGGTGGATGATGAAAGGAACAGGTGGAGACAGTAGTCTGTGGGAGAGTTGGGAAGGGGAGGGGAAAGAGGGAGAAAGCAAGGACTACCTGAAATTGGAGAAGTCAATGTTCATACCGCTGGGGTGTAAACAACTACCCAAGCGAAATACGAGGTGCTGCTCCTCCAACTTACGGCGGGACCCACTCTGGCCATGGAGGAGGCCCAGGACAGAAAGGCCCGATTCGGAATGGGAGGGGGAGTTGAAGTACTGAGCCACCGGGAGATCAGGTTGGTTGTTGCGAACCGAGCGGAGGTGTTGGGCAAAGCGATCGCCAAGCCTGCGCTTGGTCTCACCGATGTAGAGCAGCTGATGCAATAGATGAGGTTGGAGGAGCTGCAGGTGAACCTCTGCTGCACCTGGAAAGACTGCTTAGGTACGTGCATGGAGTCAAGGGGGGAGGTAAAGCGACAAGTGTTGCATTTCCTGCGGTTGCCAAAAGCAAGCGGTTCGGTCTAACAGCAGCATCTCTGCTTGCAGCAGGCAGTTCAATTTCACTACGGCAGGAATATGATGGACCCTGTCTTAAAGTTCCATCACAGAGTCAATGAAGCATGGTTTTGTAAAAGGAACAACAAGGCAAAGTACACGCCACTGATTGGCAAACTATCAGAAAATGTAATGCAATATGAGATACAAGAAGGATCTGTGATGATCGCACTAATGGATTGTGGTGGATGTGCTAACAGTTTGTTCATCTTCAGTATATCATTATCTAATCAGCATACAATGCTGCAAGCAAAGTAATCACAGCAAGCCCTTCAAAGTAAGGAGTTACTTTAATTCCAGGATACTAATTTATCCAGTGTGTTCTCTCGCACACGCCAATCAAGCGACCAGGGGCCGACTCTGCCATGAAAATAGCAGCATGACTAAGGGCACTCAATAGACAATGGGTGCAGGAGTAGGCCATTTGGCCCTTCGAGCCAGCACTGCCATTCAATGTGATCATGGCTGATCATCTCCAATCAGTACCCCGTTCCTGCCTTCTCCCCATATCCCCTGACTCCGCTATTTTTAAGAGCCCTATCTAGCTCTCTCTTGAAAGCATCCAGAGAACCGGCCTCCACTGCCCTCTGAGGCAGAGAATTCCACAGACTCACCATTATTTACGTACGAATTGTGTACACAGACGGTTGGGGAGGCCATCAATGGGTATCTTTAAGGAGATTGACACATTTCTAGGTTCGTCAGGGTGCCAGGGGTTATGGGGAGAAGGCAGGAGAATGGGGTTGGGAGGGAGAGATAGATCAGCCATGGTTGAATGGCGGAGTAGACTTGGTGGGCTGAATGGACCTAATTCTGCCTCGTCTCCTGTGAGGTCATGGAGGGGTATGTGGATAATCTGGAGGTCAACGTTAAGAAGAAGAAGATACGAGATGTCACAGGACACCTCTTGGGCCCCCCTTTCAGTCATGGCTGACCATGGGTGTCTCCAGGGTGCTATTCCCTATATGGAGGATGCCTGTGCGTGACTTTGTTTAACATGGGGAGACCTGTGCACAGACAGCCACCCCACGGTCCTTGAAAGATCTGGGTCAGGATCCATTGACATGGAGTCCAAGACGACTGGAGACCCTTTTCTGCTGCAGCCTTCATCCGCCTTCCCAGCCGTTGTGACGCTCCACTTAGGTCAGCCATCGTCCTCCGCCTGTTCCACCGTTGATGTCTCGGTTGGATTGTTCTTTGTCAGAGACCACCCCCTCGACCTTCCCGCCATGGGTGGCCCTACCAGGAGCATAGCTCCAGACGGCATCGCTCTCAGGATCTCAGGACCACACAAGCTTCTCCACCACGACAAGGTGACAATCCACGGCCAGAGGAGACCCATCCCAGTGTGTTGAACCCAGCATGGGAGGCAATGGCTGGGTCCCTGAGGGAGATCTTTTCAACTTTGTTAACCACAGCTATGCTGTTGATATACTGGACACTGTTTTTCCTTTATGTGTCAGTAGTAGGAACATTATTGGAGATGAGAATAATTCATTTAGGACCACACTTGGTTCCACATGTACTGTAGATTACTCCACATGTGAATAAAGGGACATAATATTACCCTGGATATACTCTTGTTTCTCATATTTGATCATAAAGTGTCTTGCGAGCCTAATGAATCTTACCTGCCACAGATATTTCATTCCCGTTTGCCTCCCTAATTTCTTACGTTTTTAGTTTAGTTTAGTTTAGAGATACAGGCCCTTCGGCCCACCGAGTCCGTGCCGACCAGCGATCACCCCGCACACTGACACTATCTTACACACACTAGGGACAATTTACAATTATACCAAGCCAATTAACCTACAAACCTGCACGTCTTTAGAGTGTGGGAGGAAACCGAAGCACCCGGAGAAAACCCACGCAGGTCACGGGGAGAACGTACAAACTCCGTACAAACAGCACCCATGGTCAGGATCATACCCGGGTCTCTGGTGCTGTGAGGCAGCAACTCTACTGCTGAGTCACCATGCCACCTCTTTTCTACCCAGTATATTCCTCAAGAGACTCCGTAAATCCCTGCTAACCATACTGGATATGTTTCCTTCATCCCCTCTCCCCCCTCCCTCCCCGATCAAACATTTAATATCTTGGTTCTCTAATGTTGCTGTCCTTATCTTTATTCCTTAACAGAACACGCTGACCCCGAGCTCTTGTTAACTCTCTTACAAGACTCCCACTTGTCACTTTGTAATAAAGAAAAAAGGAACTGCAGACGCTGGTTTATACCAAAGATAGACACAAAATACTGGAGTTACTCAGTAAATACTGGAGAAAATGGATAGGTGACGTTTCGTGTCCGGAACCTTCCCAAAACATCACCCATTCATTTGTTTCCAGAGAAGCTGTCTGAGCCGCTGAGTTACTCCAGCATTTTGTGTCTATACCACTTGTCAGTTGTTGCTCCACCCGAGAGCTCCCAATCTACTTTCAGCGGGTCTTACGCTATTGATATCAGTCTTCCCTCAATTCAAGATGTAAACTTGAGATCGAACCGCAGCACTTTCCGTAAGTAAGAGAAATTTGCAGAATTATGGCATTGACCCCAAACTGTTCTACCGACATTTCCATCGCTTCACGTTCATCGCTTAATGTCAGGGTGTCACGGTGGCGCAGCAGCAGAGTTGCTGCCTCACAGCGCCAGAGACCCAGCTTCCATCCTGACTACGGGTGCTGTCTGTACGGAGTTTGTACGTTCTCCCCGTGACCTGCGTGGGTTTTATCCGGGATCTCCGGTTTCCTCCCACACTCCAAAGACGCACAAGTTTGAAGGTTGCCTGACCCAGCACCTTATAGAGAGAGCCTCAGCATTAAGCCCGTCTCACTTAGGAAACCTGAACGGAAACCTCTGGAGACCTTGCGCCCCACCCAAGGTTTCCGTGCGGTTCCCGGAAGTTTTTGTCAGTCTCCCTACCTGCTTCCACTACCTGCAACCTCCGGCAACCAACTGCAACCTCCGGGAACCGCACGGAAACCTTGGGTGGGGCGCAAAGTCTCCAGAGGTTTCCGTTCAGGTTTCCTAAGTGGGACAGGGGCATAACATCCCTGTTTTAGTTTTCCAGTTGTCTTGAAATAAATGCGAGCATTGCGTGGGCCTTCCTTACTACTGATTGGCGATATCCCCGCCATTTTTCCTTGCCACCTGCAACCGTGCTCGTATCCACCTTCGCCGCCAAATTAGTGTAAACGGTCCAAGCAACGCGAGCAAACATCTGTGAGGACATTGGTCGCTATGAGTATAAGCAAATCTCAGAACCACAACCGATTTTAAATCACCAAAATAACAACTATGCAAATCTTTCTCGGCTGAAGTCTATGTACATCTTTTCACTTCATTTTCTAACACTGATCTAGGCAGACTGCCAAATCATTTCTACAGTCACTAATTTGCCCAAAGTTCTCCCACCCACACGCATCCTACAGTAAGATTCATTCACTATTGTTTGCTCTCTGTTTCCCAACATAAAGTGCTCATTTTATTTCCAAGTCCCTCAAATTCATGTTCTCTTTCTTCCTTGGGCTTGCCATTTGAAAGACATTTGGACAGCTGCATGAATAGGGATGAGGGGTGGTCTTATAGAAAGAAGCATACAAACTCCGTAGAGGAATACATCGGGTAGACGCACAGATTCTCTTGCCCAGAGTAGAGGAACCAAGAACCAGAGGGCACAGATTTAAGTTGAAGGGGGAATGATTTAATAGGAACCTGAGGGGCAACTTTTTTTTTTTTTTTTTTTTTTTTTTTTAAATAAAACACATAGATGGGTGTATGGAATAAGCTGACGGAGGAGGTAGTTGAGGCAAGGACTATCGCAACCTTTAAGAAACATTTAGATGGGTAGATTGATAGGATGAGTTTAGACGGAAAGGGGCCAAATGCTGTCAGGTGGGATTAGTGTAGATAGGACATGTTGGTCAGTGTGGACAAATTGGGCCGAAGCGCACGTTTCCACGCAGTATGTCTCCGAATCCAATAGGAGAGATTTAGAAGGATATGGGCCCAAAGCGGACAGTTGGGACTAGCGTAAATGGGGCGCCTTGGGCCGAAGGGCCTATTTCAGTTCTGCATGACTGGCCAACATGATTTATTTTAACTCCTCCCAAACTGATGTGAATGAGTACTTTATTGTCACGTGCATTTCCAAGGTATGCAAATAGTCACCACATAAAGTCACGCTGGCACAGCGGTAGAGTTGCTGCCTGACAGCGAATGCAGTGCCGGAGACCCGGGTTCCATCCCGATTACGGGTGCTGTCTGTACGGAGTTTGTACGTTCTCCCCGTGACTTGCGTGAGTTTTCTCCGGGATCTTCGGTTTCCTCCCACACTCCAAAGACGTACAGGTTTGCAGGTTAGTTGGCTTGGTGTAAATGTAAAAATTGTCCCTAGTGGGTAAATAGTGTTTTCAGCGGATTGCCGGCGACTGTTAAGTTGCCGGCAGTCGCCTGAAAAACCGGCAACTGGAACGGCGACTGTCAGGGTGGAATACACACACACACACACATAAATAGTGTCCATAGTGTTAAAGTGCAGGGATCCCTGGTCGGTGCGGACCCGGTGGGCTGAAGGGCCTGTTTCCCTGCTGGATCTCTAAACTAAACTAAAGATAAAGGGCGCTGAGATAAAGGGTTTGTCCCATCATCTTCCAACTCCCATTTTTCCCCGACTTGTGATCTCAGCCAATTCTTGGTTCCATCCTTTGAAGTTCTTTACTTGCTCCTTCCCACCCTGCAACTCAAGGCACCACGCACTCACTCCACCTCAAGGTCTATATCAGAACCATTGCCGTCTCTATGCTTTACTTCTTTTATAATCTGACACACTGAATGGGTCCCAGAACCACATCGGCCACAAATTACACACTTACAGTATCTTATGCCGTCTGCCAAACCTTTACGTTTCATCAGTGGAACTCTCTTGGCTTCACCCACTTTTGTTGCTATCAGACTCTTATTTCTCTCTTCCTCAGTTCCATTGAAAGGCCCCTCGTCAGAAACATTAAATTTCTGCTTCCACAGATGCTGCCTGACCTGCTCAGTTGACATTAGGCCTTGACTTCAGAGATACAGTGCAGATACAGGCTCTTCGGCCTGCCAAGTCCATGCTGACCAGCGATCACCCTGTACGCACTAGGGACAATTTACAATTTTACCAAAGCCAATTAACCTACAAACCTGTACGTCTTTGGATTGAGGGAGGAAACCGGAGAAAATCCATGCGGTGACAGGGAGAACGTACAAACTATGTACAGACAGCGCCCGTAGTCAGGATTGAACCGGGTCTCTGGCGCTGGAAGGCAGCAACTCTGCTGTTGTGCCACTCTTCTACCCTACAATCTGCATTTTGTTTTTTTGTCCCTTAACCTACAAGGCAAGTCTAACCAGTCTGGCAACTTTCTCCACCATCGCATCAATAACTCTCCACACGTGCTGATAACCACTAATCCATAGCAACCCATCCTATCACAAACATTCCCTTTGTTCTACACATCACTTTCCCTCCCACTGAGAATCTACAATTCTCTCTCCATCCCCTTCCCCTTCCCAGCTCTCCCACTAGTCTTATGGGCCTGTCCCACTTTGGCGATTTTTCAGGGGACTGCCGGCGACTGTCAAGTTGACGGCAGTCGCATGAAAAACCGGCGACTGTCAGGGTGGAATACACACACTCACACAAACACATTGCTTCCTTCACCAGCTCCGTTATGCAGGCGGGGGACAGGGCAAACGGGGAGAGCCCTGTCTAAAAAATTCACACGTTTCAAAGGCAAGGTGATACAGACACGCACTGCGATGAACAGGAAGATTGGCGCTGTAAAAAGACGGCTAAAGCACTGTGTACGGTAAGTCCTTTAAAAGAGGGGGGGAGAGGTGAGAAGGGGGGAGAAGGAGTGGAGACAACTTTTAAGAAACCAGAGATACACGGCTGTGAAGCTCGGCGGACATTTAACATTACCGGTCGGTTATCCTTGGTTCTGAAAATTACTGCTTACGTCTTTTTTCCCCCAATGAGCCAATGAAATTCACCGGTCTACACTGGCTACAACCTACGAGAACCTACGAGAACCTTCGACCTCCTGGCGACCCACTAGGACCTCCTGGCGACCCACCTACGGCACGAGAATTCTTTCTACTCTCCATGGCGGCTTCATTCCAGTCGCCGTTAATTTTTGAACATGTTGAAAGATTCACGATTACCATAATGAGGCCGCGACTAGTTCCCAGAATGCGGGAACTCCTCACGGCCATGAAGGCGACTCCCCGGCAACCACCCGCGAACATGTGGCGACCGTGTAGCGACTGCATAGTCTCCTGCAGTCGCCTAAAAAGTCGCCTAAGTGGGACACGCCCATTACTGTCTCCGACTCCATTCTATCTTTGTCTCGCCTCCTCCCCTAACATCAGTCTGAAGAAGGGTCATGACCCGAAACATCGCCCATTCCTTCTCTCCAGAGATGCTGCCTCACCCGCTGAGTTGCTCCTGCATTTTGTGTCAACCTTCGATTTAAACCAGCATCTGCAGTTCTTCCTTACACCTTCCATTCATTTGTTCTTTGTACCTCTTCATATCTCTCGTTCCCCTCTCCCCTGACACTCAGTCTGAGGAAGGGTGTCGACCCGAACCTTCAGCGACTCCTTTTCTCCAGAGATGCTGCCTGACCTGCTGAGTGACTCCAGCTTTTTGTGTCTATCTTAGGTGTAAACCCGTATATGCAGTTCCTTCCTACACATAGAACACCACAGGAAAACGCCCTTCAGTCCACAATGTCTACGTAATATAATGCTGAGAAAAACTAATCTCTTCTACCCGCACCTAGAACAGTACAGCACAGCACAGGAACAGGCTCCTCAACACACAATGTCTGAACCCAACTAGATGCCAGGATAAACCAAACTCGTCTGCTCGATCATATAGACATAGAGTGATACAGTGTGGAAACAGGCCCTTCGGCCCAACTCACCCACACCGGCCAACAATTTCCCAACTACCCTAGTCCCACTTGCCTGGGCTTGGTCCATAACCCTCCAAACCTGTCCTATCCATGTACCTGTCCATCTGTTTCTTAAACGATGGGATAGTCCCAGCCTCAACTACCTCCTCTAGCAGCTTGTTCCATACACCCACCACCCTTGGAGTGAAAACATTACCCCTCGGATTCTCATTAATTCTTTTCCCCTTCACCTTGAACCTATGTCCCCTGGTTCTCGATTCCCCTACTCTGGGCAAAAGACTCTGTGCATCTATCCAATCTATTCCTCTCATGATTTTGTCTACCTGTATAAGATCTCCCCTCATCCTCCTATGCTTCATGGAATAGAGACCCAGCCTACTCAACCTCTCCCTATAGCTCACACCCTCTAGTCCTGGCAACATCCTCGTAATTCTTTTCTGAACCCTTTGAAGCTTGACAATATACCATTCCATTCCCTGCATATCCTTGTTCCTATCTAAAAGCTTTTTCAATGCAGTAATCACATCAGCTTTCACTACCACCCTTGGCAGCACATTCCAGGAACCCACCACCAGCTCTGTGAAAACCACATCCCTCCATTTCCCATCTAAAGGCCTCTTAAACTGCCCCGGCAAGGCCAGCAGCATAATCCAGGATCAGTCATTACCATGGACACTCCCTCTTCTCCCATCTCCCATCAGGCAAGAGGTACAGAAGTGTGAAAACGCACACCTCCTGATTCAGCCACAGTTGCTTCCCGGCTGTTATCAGGCAACTGAACCACTCTGTCAACAACTAGATAACGGTCCTGATCAAAGATCCTATAGCGGAGCAAGATAGACCACTCCTTGTAAATGCAATGGGCTGACGTGTAGTACGCAACGGAGCGGTACATGGGCCTTTTTTTCATCCATTTCAGTAACCCGACTCGCAGTGTAATCAACGTTGCGGGGGAACAGTTTGTGTTAATAAATTATAATTCTGAAAATGGGGAGAAAATTTTTACCAAAGAACTTTGATTTTTACGATGATGTTTCCGTAACTGGTTTGTGGTCTCCGCACTAGTATCTTTGCTCCGCTATGGGATCTTTGTTGCGGAGACGGAAGCCGGTTATGGAAATGGGGCCGAAAATTGCCCACGAATCTGCCCATGATCGTACTACGTCTTTTTCGTCGAGTGATCTATCTTGCTTGCTATAGGATCTACCGACTACATCATTGTAGAACCTTGGACTATCTTTAATCGGACTGTTACTTGCACTAAACTCTATTCCCTTCATCATGTATCTGTACACTGTGCTCAGCTCGATTGTAATCATGTATTGTCTTTCTGCTGACTGGTTAGCACGCAACAAAAGCTGTTCACTGTACCTCGGCACATGTGACAATAAACTAAACAAACCTTAAGACTCTTCTTGTAAAACCTAACTAACGAAGAGCAGTAAAAAGGGTAAAGAGATTTTTTTTTAAATATCACTGAACAGGAGACATGCAAGGAGGAATAGAAGAGAAAAAGCAGGTAGGGGAACAAATAATAAAAGGCATAAGAGTGTTGCAGATAATAAATCCGTACCAGATCGAGATCAATCTGAAATGAAATGTAGCCCAACGCCAAAATAAACATCATGTAGAAAAGCCAGGTGGTGTTGTCGGAAATTAATCTGTATTCCAGCACCAACTCCAATCATTGCAGGCTATTATCAAATATCACTCACAGGTGCGAGAGCATATGGGGCCAATATTACAGCTATAATGGTCTGATCATATTAAAAAAGTAATCTGAAAATGAATGGCACAATGCTAAAATCAATATCAGACACAGGTCATCGCAAACAGAACTGGTTCTCTCCCGTTTTGTTCATTGAGTTCAGTACCAGAGAATGACAAAGAACTGAAGGTGGTGGGTATATAGAACGCGATGTCAGATGCAGCTTCTATACAACATTTACAAGACCTTTGTGTAGGAAGGAACAGCAGATGCTGGTTTATACCAACGATAAGACACAAAAAGCTGGAGTAACTCAGCAGGACATGGAGAGAAAGAATAGGTGACGTTTCAGGTGAAGACCCGAAACATCACCTGCTCGTTCACTCCAGAGATGCTGTCTGACCCGCTGAGTTACTCCAGCATTTTGTGTCTATCTTTATAAGACACTTGGTCAGATACATGAATAGGATAGGTTCATAGGTTCTTGGGGGCAGAATTAGGCCATTCAGCCCATCAAGTCTACTCCACCATTCAATCATGGCTAATCTATGTTTCCCTCTTAACCCAATTCTCCAGCCTTCTCCCCATAACCCCTGACACCGTTAAGGGCCTGTCCCACTTGGTGATTTTTTCGGCAACTGCCGGCATCATTGACTGACATTTCAGGTCATCAAAAAAGTTGCGGCGTGATTCGACGTGATGACGTATCAACGCGTGGTGTTTCCTCAAGTGTCGCAACATTCTTTTTTGTAGCCGCTGGATTTTGAAATGTTCAAAATCTTTCGCCGACCCTGATACGTCAGTCAATGCGGTGCTGGCTCAAAGGGCCAAATGGCCTACTCCTGCACCTATTGTCTATTGTCAATGACGCCGGCAGTGGCCGGAAAAAATCGCCAAGTGGGACAGGCCCTTTAATATTCAAAAATATGTTTACCCCCGCCTTAAAAATATCCACTGACTTGGCCTCCACAGCCGTAGCCGTGGCAATGAAGTCCACAGATTCACCATCCTCTGAATACAGAGGGATTCGGAAGGATATGGACCAAGTTCGGGTAGGTGGGACTAGCGCAAATGGGGCATCTTGGTCAGCCCGTTTTTATGCTGCATAACTCTATGAAGCGGCAGTCATCCTGCTTCTTGTGATTATCCTGGCCCACTGATTTTTCTTCCTCGGCCTGTGACCTGAGCAACATGTCAGGCACACAAGAAATGTTCTATTTGAATTATAATTGCATCCACCAGCATTGCAAGCATTGCATCCTAGTTCATAAATCCATAAGCACTTATTTGGGGCGGCACAGTGGCACAGCAGTGGAACTAATCCAAATACGTGCAGTCACGGTGGCGCAGCGGTAGAGTTGCTGCCTCACAGCGAATGCAGCGCCGGAGTCCCGGGTTCGATCCCAACTACGGGTACTGTCCGTACGGAGTTTGTACGTTCTCCCCGTAACCCGAATGGGATTTCTACGAGATCTTCGGTTTCCTCCCACATTCCAAGGACGTACAGGTTTGTAGGTTAATTATCTTGGTAAATGGAAAAATTGTCCCCAGTGGGTGTAGGATGGGTGTTAATGTGCGGGGATCGCTGGTCAGTGCGGACCCGGTGGGCCGAAGGGCCTGTTTTTGTGCTGTATCTCTAAACTAAACTAAATCTCTATACGAAACTGCTGCCTTACAGCACCAGAGATCCGATTCGATCCTGACCTCGGGTGCTGTCTGGTGTATATTCGCTCCATGATTGCGTGGGTTTTCTCCGGGCTCTCCGGTTTCCTCCCACATTCCAAATACGTGCAGCTTTGTAGGTTCATTGGCTTCCGTAAAAAAAAATTGTCCCTAGAGTGTAGGATAGTGTTAGTGTACGGGTGATTGCTGCCCAGCGTGGACTCGGTTGGGCGAAGGTCCTGTTTCCACACTGTATCCAGAGGGTGGTGAATCTGTGGCAATCATTGCTACAGACAGCTGTGGAGGCCAAGACATTGGGTGTTATTAACGTGGAGATTGAGAGGTTCTTGATTAGCAAGGGTGTCAAAGATGAGGAGGAGATGGCAGGAGAATGGGATTGAGAAGGACAAATAGTCAGCCGTGATTGAATGGCGGAGTAGACTCGAAGGGCCGAATATCCAAATGCTGCTCGTATATCGTCATAGGTTCTAGGAGCAGAATTAGGCCATTCGGCCCATCAAGTCTTCTCTGCCATTCAATCATGGCTGATCTGTCTTTCCCTCTCAACCCCATTCTCCTGCCTTCTCCCCATCACCCCTGACACCCTTGCTAATCAAGAATCTGTCAATCTCCACCTAAAGAGAGTGATAACATGGGAAAACATACAGGAAATAGGCAGAGAGGCGATGATACAAGCAGATGTACATTTATTTTAAAATATCATTTTAAATTATCATTTTTTCTGGGGCTAACACCAATTGTCATTTAGGTTGAGACCTTTATTAGCGCGAAAGGTGGGACTGTAAAACAGTGGGCGAGAGGTGTACAAGATAATCTTCCCCTCAGCTGACAATAGACAATAGACAATAGGTGCAGGAGTAGGCCATTCGGCCCTTCGAGCCAGCACCGCCATTCAATGTGATCATGGCTGATCATTTCCAATTAGTACCCCGTTCCTGCCTTCTCCCCATATCCCCTGACTCCGCTATCTTTAAGAGCCCTATCTAGCTCGCTCTTGAAAGTATCCAGAGAACTGGCCTCCACCGCCCTCTGAGGCAGATGACAATGAACCATTCTATATTTCCTTTGACCATTGTCGCCTTTGATCCCACATTTTCACACCTTTCCCTTCCCTATCTCTATGCCTCCCTCTCCCCTGACTCTCAGTCTGAAGAAGGGTCTTGACCTGAAATCTCACCCATTCCTTCTCTCCAGAGATGCTGCCTGTCCCGCTGAGTTACTCCAGCATTTTGTGTCCCTCTTCGGTGTAAACACAGCATCTGCAGTTCCTTCCTCCTCCACGCTGGCTATGGGTGATGCCTGCAGGTGGTGATGGGACGTGTGGGCAAGTTGGGCCTGTTTCCGCGCCGTAAGACTCTTATATGACTCTCTACAAAGCCTTGAGTGCACTGGGCATCAACGGAAGGGAGAGGAGGAGAGCCATCGAGAACACCACAGAGGCAGCGGAGAAGGCCTCGAGATGGCTCTGGATCAGGAGAGGAGGTCCATGGGGAGGAGCGAATGCCACCTGAATACTATGTCTGTGGAATTCTCTGCCTCAGAGGGCGATGGAGGCAGGTTCTCTGGATGCTTTCAAGAGAGAGCTAGATAGGGCTCTTAAAGATAGCGGAGTCAGGGGATATGGGGAGAAGGCAGGAACGGGGTACTGATTGGGGATGATCAGCCGTGATCTCATTGAATGGCGGTGCTGGCTCGAAGGGCCGAATGGCCTACTCCTGCACCTAATATCTATTGTCTATAACACAAGTGGTGGTCTGATCAACCACGGCCGGGTCGCATCTGATGTTGAAAGACCCGAAACACCCAATGACCCCAGGTTACATCACTGAAGGTGTGTTCAGGTGCATCAAGAGATGTATTGTTTTTTTTAAATCAATAAATTGCAACAACTTACCGTGAGCTGTCGCAACAAGGGGGACACGCCGAGAGGTCTCTCCTCCCTGGGGAAACGTGGCGCCTTGGTGTTGCTTTGCTTCGCCAGCACCAGGAAGGTGCCCAACAGCAGGCTGCTCAGGGACAGCGCCGAGTAGAAGACGAGTCTGCTTAGAAGCCAGGCGAAGAAGGGCGACGACTCCTCCACCGACCGGGAGAGAGAAGCGGCGAAGAAGCAAAGCGCGGCCAGCAGAAAGTAGTAACCGCTTCTGCCATCAGGACGCATCGTGACCATCGCATGTCCTCCAGCTCAAACCAGCTCGACCTCCCCTTAAACACATCCACGTCCATAACACTTGCAAACATGTAGACTCGGGGGCACTGATGAAGACTCCGGGGTTTAAATCCGCGGCACCTGGGGAAATATTACAAAAATATACTATTGACAATCGACAATCGTCCGGGAAAAAAAAAACACCCTCTCAAAATGCAAGATTAAATGTAAATAGGCAACCGAGCATTGTCACACACAGGGGACTGGAGCTCACTCGAGGGTACAAACCACCGTAGCATGCAGTTGCTTCTGTGACAAATCTAGAGGTTTGTCATCTCTTTTGTAAATGTGAGTCTCCGGTAAATACAAATCGCTGCTCCTGATGTTTGCCAGATCATCTCTTGGGCAGTTGTTTTGAAAGGAGGCGAGCGAGTGTGTGTGTGTGGGTGTATTTATGTGTGTGTATGTGTATGTGTATGTGTATGTGTGTGTGTGTGTATGTATCAAAATTCTACGGTGGACTCAAAATGCTGGAGTAACTCAGTGGGTCAGGCAACATCTCCGGAGAGGAGTGGGTGACGTTTCGAGTCGAGACCCTTCTTCAGACCCGAAACGTCGCCCATTCCTTCTCTCCAGAGGTGCTGCCTGTCCCGCTGAGTTACTCCGGCGTTGTTGTGTGTGTTTCTCCCATCGAATGAAACCAGCAGCATCTTGCAGTTCTTTCCAGCACGATATCAAAATTCGACTACAGACCTCCAGCCTTAACGTCGAGGAGGAGGTGTCTCCCAGCTCCCCTTCCATCAGTGGGAGAGAGGACGGCAGGAGCCCATGTCCGAAACGCTGCTCTCTCCCTTCCTTACATCCATCGGACGGAGGTGTTTGTTCCTCGGACGTGAGGCAGGCGGCGATGAGCCGTCACTTTGCAAATCCGCCGGTTTCCTGCGTCCTCGGCGTCAGAGCAAAATCCGGAAAGGAAACATCGTCTTAAAAGGGGCAAGGTCCAAACCAGCCTGGGTCCAATCGCTGTTCGTACGCCCGAGGGCCACTGAATCCGAGACCATATGCTTCACAGGAAGAGGGCGCTTTAAACAAAAACAAAAAAATAATAATGATAATAATGGAAATATTAAAGGGCGTCTGCCTGCAACTGGGTGGAACGAGAGGCATTAGGTCTCGTTACAAACCACAAGAGGCGTGGATGAAGCTCTGACCTCAGGACACGGTTGTAATTACATGTCGCCATATAACACTCGTGTACACAGCGAGCCAAACATGAATTAAATGTCAATAGACAATAGGTGCAGGAGTAAGCCATTCGCCCCTTCGAGCCAGCACCGCGATTCAATGTGATCATGGCTGATCATCCCCAATCAGTACCCCGTTCCTGCCTTCTCCACATATCCCCTGACTCCGATATTTTTAAGAGCCCTATCTAGCTCTCTCTTGAAAGCATCCAGAAACCCTGCCTCCACCGCCCTCTGAGGCAGAGAATTCCACAGACTCATCATTCTCTGTGAGAAAAGGTGTTTCCTCGTCTTCGTTCTAAATGGCTTACTCCTTATTCTTACAGTTTGGCTTTCTTCCCAACCAATTGTTCAAGCGCTTTTGATTGCAACATGCGCCTTAATTTAGATCAACAAAGAAACTGACAAGTTACTAAAGAAATGTGGCCCCTGGTTCTTGACTCCCCCAACATCGGGAACATGTTTCCTGCCTCTAGCGTGTCCAAACCCTTAACAATCTTATATGTTTCAATGAGATACCCTCTCATCCTTCTAAACTCCAGAGTGTACAAGCCCAGCTGCTCCATTCTCTCAGCATATGACAGTCCCACCATCCCGGGAATTAACCTTGTGAACCTACACTGCACTCCCTCAATAGCAAGAATGTCCTTCCTCAAATTAGGGGACGAAAACTGCACACAATACTCCAGGTGTGATCTCACTAGGGCTCTGTACAACTGCAGAAGGACCTCTTTGCTCCTATATTCGATTCCTCTTGTTATAAAGGCCAACATGTCATTCTCTTTCTTCACTGCCTGCTGTACCTGCATGCTTACTTTCATAGACTGATGTACAAGGACCCTCAGATCCCGTTGTTCTTCCCCTTTTCCCAACTTGACGCCATTTAGATAGTAATCTGCCTTCCTG
The DNA here is from genome assembly GCF_010909765.2 of Amblyraja radiata. Taxonomy (NCBI): domain Eukaryota; kingdom Metazoa; phylum Chordata; class Chondrichthyes; order Rajiformes; family Rajidae; genus Amblyraja; species Amblyraja radiata. The sequence continues at coordinate 108,370,536 of NC_045958.1, read as the reverse complement.
TTTTTGCTACCAAAGTGGATAACCTCACATTTATCCGCATTAAACTTGATCTGCCATGCATCTGCCCACTCCCCCAACCTGTCCAAGTCACCCTGCATTCTCATAGCATCCTCCTCACAGTTCACACTGCCACCCAGCTTTGTGTCATCTGCAAATTTGCTAATGTCCGATTAGGTTCATCAATTCGTAGCTTTCATGTGGAATTCATTGGCACAGAAGGCTGTGGAGGCCGAGTCAGTGGATATTTTTAAGGCAGAGATAGATAGATAGATTCTTGATTAGTACATGTGTCTGAAGTTATGGGGAGAAGGCAGGAGAATGAGGTTAGGAGGGAGAGTGAGAGGTACATCAGCAATGATTGGATGGTGGAGTAGACGTGATGGGCCGAATGGCCTAATTCTGCTCCTATCATTTATGAAAATGGGTGATCAAAGCAAATTAAACATTGTTGTGTGGAAAGGAACTGCAGATGTTGGTTTACACCGAAGATAGACACAAAGTGCAGGTGTAATTCAACGGGTAAGGCAGTGGGGAAGAAAGAATGAGAGGGGGGAGGGGGGAGGGGGCGGAGGGGGAGGGGGGAGGGGGAGTGAGGAAGTTCATTCATCATTGTTGAAAACATTAGCGACGCAGTGGCGCTGGTTTCCGACGGAAACGGTGACGGACGCACCACACGTCTCTGTCCTCCAGTTCCTGCAGACTTCCGCCGCTGGAAGTATAGGATTTTGGTGTGTGTGTGCTTTATCATCGTGCCTTAATTTGCAGTGTACGACAGTGATCGCAACTTCTACTGAAGTGTGGATGGCCGTTGGCTAGCTCAGAGCTCATCCGCCCTTTGGGAATGCAGGTACAGCAGGCAGTGAAGAAAGCGAATGGCATGTTGGCCTTCATTACAAGAGGAGTTGAGTATAGAAGCAAAGAGGTCCTTCTGCAGTTGTATAGGGCCCTAGTGAGACCACACCTGGAGTATTGTGTGCAATTTTGGTCCCCTAATTTGAGGAAGGACATTCTTGCTATTGAGGGAATGCAGCGTAGGTTCACAAGGTTAATTCCCGGGATGGCGGGACTGTCATATGCTGAGAGAATGGAACGGCTGGGCATGTATCCTCTGGAGCTTAGAAGGATGAGAGGGTATCTTATTGAAACATATAAGATTATTAAGGGTTCGGACACACGAGAAGCAGGAAACATGTTTCCGATGTTGGGGGAGTCCAGAACCAGGGACCACAGTTTAAGAATAAGGGGTAAGCCATTTGGAACGGAGACGAGGAGACACTTTGTCTCACAGAGAGTTGTTAGTCTGTGGAATTCTCTGCCTCAGAGGGCGGTGGAGGCCGGTTCTCTGGATACTTTCAAGAGAGAGCTAGATAGGGCTCATAAAGATAGCGGAGTCAGGAGATATGGGGAGAAGGCAGGAACGGGGTACTGATTGGGGATGATCAGCCATGTCGCCGTTCTCAATGGCTTACTCCTTATTCTTAAAGAGCTGGAGTAACTCAGCGGGTCAGGCAGCATCTGTGGAGAACATGGATAGCTGACGTTTCACAGAGTGCTGGAGTAACTCAGCGGGTCAGGCAGCATCTCTGGAGAACATGGATAGGTGACGTTTCACAGAGTGCTGGAGTAACTCATCGGGTCAGGCAGCATCTCTGGAGAACGTGGATAGGTGACGTTTCACAGAGTGCTGGAGTAACTCAGCGGGTCAGGCAGCATCTCTGGAGACCTCATATGTCAGGCTGTTATTCATTGATTACAGCTCGGCATTTAACACAATCATCCCCTCCAAGCTGGTTACCAAACTCGCAGAACTGGGTCTCTGCGCATCCCTCTGCAATTGGATCCTCGACTTCCTCATTCACAGACCACAGTCTGTTCGTATTGGTGGAAATGTGTCAGCCTCGATAACAATCAGCACGGGAGCACCTCAAAGCTGCGTGCTCAGCCCCCTGCTGTACTCACTCTATACTCATGACTGTGTAGCCGGTCACAGTGTGAACACCATCATCAAGTTTGCTGACGACACTGCTGTTGTGGGACGTATCACTGATGGGGATGAGTCAGAGTATAGCAGAGAGATCGAGCAACTGTCCATATGGTGCCAGCACAATAACCTGGCCCTCAACACCAGCAAAACCAAGGAACTGTTTGTGGACTTTGGAAGAAGTAGGATGGGGACCCACAGTCCCGTTTATATCAACGGGTTGAAAGGGTCAAGAGCTTCAAATTCTTGGGCGTGCACATCTCTGAAGATCTTTGCTGGTCCAAGAACACTAATGCAATTATCAAGAAAGCACATCAGCGCCTCTACTTCCTGAGAAGATTACGGAGAGTCGGTTTGTCAAGGAGGATTCTCTCTAACTTCTACAGGTGCACAGTAGAGACCATGCTGACCGGTTGCATCGTGGCTTGGTTCAGCAACTTGAGCGCCCTGGAGAGGAAAAGACTACAAAAAGTAGTAAACACTGCCCAGTCCATCATCGGCTCTGACCACCCAACCATCGAGGGGATTTATCGCAATCGCTGCCTCAAAACGGCTGGCAGTATCATCAAAGACCCACACCATCTCATCTCCCTGCTACCTTCAGGTAGAAGGTACAGGAGCCTGAAGACTGCAACAACCAGGTTCAGGAATAGCTACTTCCCCACAGCCATCAGGCTTTTAAACCTGGCTCAGACAAAACTCTGATCATTAATAACCCATTATCTGTATTTGCACTTTATCAGTTTATTTATTCATGTGTGTATATATTTATATAATGGTATATGGACACACTGATCTGTTTTGTAGTAAATGCCTACTATGTTCTGTGTGCTGAAGCAAAGCAAGAATTTCGTTGTCCCATCAGGAACACATGACAATAACTCACTTGAACTTGAACTTGAACTTGAACATGGATAGGTGACGTTTCACAGAGTGCTGGAGTTACTCAGCGGGTCAGGCAGCATCTCTGGAGAAAAGGAATAGGTAGCATTTTGGGTGGGATCCTTCGTCATACAGAGAGGTGTAAGGAATAAAGCCCTAGTCTGCCCAACCTCAGGCCCTCAAGTCCTGGCAATACCCGTATAATTCTTTGCTGCACTCTTTCCAACTGAATGACATCCTTCCTGTAGCAGGGTGACCATAACTGAACACAATACTCCAAGTGTGGCCTCACCAATGTCCTGTACAACTGTAAGTCAAATGATATTTTCAAGGAAGAGGTAGATAAATCCTTGAGTATTTTAATTTATTTTAGTTTAGAGATACAGCTCAGAAGCAGGCCCTTTCGGCCCACAAAGTCCGCAATGACCAGCGATCCCCGCACATTAGCACCATCCTGTATCCACTAGGGATCATTTTTACATTTACCAAGCCAATTAACCTGTACGTCTTTGGAGTGTGGGAAGGAGATCTCGGAGAAAACCCACGCAGGTCACGGGGAGAATGTACAAACTCCGTACAGACAGCACACCTTAGTCAGGATCGAACCCGGGTGTCCGGCGCTGCATCCACTGTAAGGCTGCAACTCTACCGCTGCGCCACCATGCCGCTCCAAAGCACTGGTGTCAGGGGTGATGGGGAGAAGGCAGGAGAATGGGGTTAGGAGGAACTGATGGATCTGGTAGGCGGTACAGGCGTCAAAAGCTGGACAAACAGACTCAAGAACTGTTTTTTTCCCTGGGCCATCAGAACTCTAAATTCCGCTAATATCCACACGACATGAAGAGATGCTGTCACCCATTCCACTATAAAACAGACCACTCAGCTAATATTTCTTCTTTTTTAAATTCTTTTAAAGTATTTAAATGCCGTTAAGTTGGGAAAAGGGGAAGTACAACGGGATCTGGGGGTCCTTGTACATCAGTCTATGAAAGTAAGCATGCAGGCACAGCAGGCGGTGAAGAAAGCAAATGGCATGTTGGCCTTTATAACAAGAGGAATCAAATATAGGAGCAAAGAGGTCCTTCTGCAGTTGTACAGAGCCCTAGTGAGACCACACCTGGAGTATTGTGTGTAGTTTTGGGCCCCTAATTTGAGGAAGGACATTCTTGCTATTCAGGTTGTAGAGCGTAGGTTTACAAGGTTAATTCCCGGGATGGCGGGACTGTCATGTGCTGAGAGAATGGAGTGGCTGGGCTTGTACAATCTGGAGTTTAGAAGGATGAGAGGGTATCTCATTGAAACATATAAGATTGTTAAGGGTTTGGACACGCTAGAGGCAGGAAATATGTTCCCGCTGTTGGGGGAGTCCAGAACCAGGGGCCACAGTTTAAGAATAAGGAGTAAGCCATTTAGAACGGAGACGAGGAAACACTTTTTCTCACAGAGAGTGGTGAGTCTGTGGAATTCTCTGCGGTCGAGGCAGGTTCTCTGGATGCTTTCAAGAGAGAGCTAGATAGGGCTCTTAAAAATAGCGGAGTCAGGGGATATGGGGAGAAGGCAGGAACGGGGTACTGATTGTGGATGATCAGCAATGATCACATAGAATGGCGGTGCTGGCCCGAAGGGCCGAATGGCCTACTCCTGCACCTATTGTCTATTGTCTATTTATTACATTTTAAAGTGTAATATTCTCCCAGTGCAATGTTCTACCTATGTGTAACAAATATAATTTATCAACTATTTTAAGCAGTTAAATAACGTATTGGATGTATTGTTTGTGTTTTTTATCTTGTTTTAACTTGTTTTGGTTGCACTGATCAGAAGTAGCTCTCCTAATTTCGTTGTATTTCTAAGTACAATGACAATAAAGGCTATTATTAGTATTATTATTATTATCATCCATGATTGAATGGTGGAGTAGACTTGATGGGCTGAATGGCCTAAATCTGCTTCCATCACATACAAACTTATGAACATAACATCCCAACTTCTATACTCAATGCCTCCGATGACTTACTAAATATAACAAACAAGATAACAAACAATTTAAATTATTAGTATAAAGTTGAACTAGAAAAATATACAGAACCTACAGACATTCAGGAGTTTCTGCAAGATTTATCAAACAAATTAAAAAGTATTTTATGACTTCATTTGTATTTCCCCAGCTGCTATGAGGCAACTGAACAGTCCTCTCATTGGCTGGAGTGCATCCTGACCTCCCATCTACCTCGTTGGAGTCCTTTGAACCAAAGATCCTATAGCGGATCTTTGCTTTGAACTATCTTTAAACGGACTTTATCGGACTTCAGTCTGTCTGTCCTTTCTTCTCTTTGTTATTTTAAGTACGTGTTAGATACATAGAAAATAGGTGCAGGAGTAGGCCATTCGGCCCTTCGGCCATTCAATATGATCATGGCTGATCATCCAACTCGGTATCCCGTACCTGCCTTCTCTTCATACCCCCTGATCCCTTTAGCCACAAGGGCCACATCTAACTCCCTCTTAAATATAGCCAATGAACTGGCCTCAACTAACTTTTGTGGCAGAGTTCCAGAGATTCACCACTCTCTGTGTGAAAAATGTTTTTCTCATCTCGGTCTTAAAGGATTTCCCCTCTATCCTTAAGCTGTGACCCCTTGTCCTGGCCTTCCCCAACATCGTGTTAAAGAGTATGTTTTTGTGTTCCTTGGTTTGTTTTTTGTGGGAGGTGGGTGAATCTTTTTTCAATCTCTTACCTCGACGGAGATGCGATGTTTTTCCGTATCGTATCTCCGTGCCTACTGCGGCCTAACATCGTGGAGTGGTGCGGTCTTTCCTGGAGAGCTTCAACTGCGGGCGCTGCGCGGACTTACCATTGTGGAGCTTGTGATCCCTTTGCCGGGGATCGGCTGTGGAGAGCTCCGACCGCGGGGCCTGTGGACTTTAACATCGTGGAGCCTGCGGTCCCTGGATGGAGACCAATTCGGGAGCTCCAAGCCGCGGAGAGTTTCAACCGGTCCAACGAGGGAGTTTCGATCACCCCGACGCCAGGGTTTCGGACTGCCGGCTGCGGGAAGCTTTGATGACCCCGACCGCGTGAGAATAAAGAGGGAGAAGATTGGACTTCATTACCTTTATTACTTTGGTTCACATGCTTGATCAATGGTGTTTTATCATTAATATTTTATTATCATTAATATTTAGTGTTTTCTGAGTCATTCGTAACTGTCACTGTCATGTTGTTACTTGTGGGCGGAGCACCAAGGCAAATCCCTTGTACGTGAATACTTGGCCAATAAAATTACTTACTTACTTACTTACTTACTTACTTACTTACTTACTTACTTACTTACTTACATAGAAACATAGAAAATAGGTGCAGGAGTAGGCCATTCGACCCTTCGAGCCTGCACTGCCATTCAATATGATCATGGCTGATCATCCAACTCAGAATCCTGTACCTGCCTTCTCTCCATACCCCCTGATCCCTTTAGCCACAAGGGCCACATCTAACTCCCTCTTAAATATAGCCAATGAACTGGCCTCAACTAACTTCTGTGGCAGAGAATTCCACAGATTCACCACTCTCTGTGTAAAAAATGATTTTCTCATCTCAGTCCTTATCCTCAAACTGTGACCCCTTGTTCTGGACTTCCCCAACATCGGGAATTGGGAATTAGTGAGGAATGTGGGGAGCCGCTGTGTTGGATGTTCATGTTAACTTTTATTTTATGTGTCTTGTTGCTTTTCACTTAGTATGGCGTATGGTAGCTCAAAATGTCACTGTACCTTAACTGGCCTTGAAACCTACAGTAAATGTTGTACTCTTATCCATTATCTGTGCACTGTTAGCGTCTTGGTTGTATTCATGTTGAGCCTTTTCTTTGACTGGTTAGCACAAACAAGCTTTTCACTGTACCTCAGTACACGTAACAATAACAATACACTAAACTAAACTTAAGACATGTGAAAAATTCAACTGAGAAATAACAATTAATACAATGATCATTAATTCAAATGATAATTAGAAAGATGCTTTCATTAAATATATCTCGCTGTTGAGGTTTAAAAATATGACGGGCAGCACCAACTTCCTATTTACATGGTAATATGGTCACCACCAGGTGGCGCCAGCAATGGCTGCCTCGCCAGCAGTCTGTCATGTCCCTTCTTTATTTTTATTATTTTAAGTATGTTTTAAATGCGTGTTTCAATGTTTCTAGGTTAGTTTATGTGGGGGGAGAATAGGGGGAAACTTTATTTCAGTCACTTACCTCGACGGATATGCGACTTTCTCTGTGTCTCATCTCCGTCCCCCGCTGCGGCCAAACAACTGGATTGGTGCAGCATTTCCTGGAGACCGGCTTAAAAGGAGCTTCAAGCCACAGGCGTGGCGTGGCGCGGACTTTAACATTGCGCAGCTGCGATCCTTTTGCCGACGATCGCCAGAAGAAGTGCTCCGACCGCGGGGCCTGTGGACTTTTAACACCGTGCGGCCGCAGTCTCCGGTAAGAAGTGGTCGACTCGGGAACTCCTTGCCGTGGAGTGTTCCGATCCATCCCGGCGTCGGAGTTTTGATCATCCCGACGAAGATGGCCTGAACATCGGACCGTCTGTAGCGGCGAACTGTATTCAAAGGCCCCGACCACGGGTGAACAAAGGAGGAAGATGACTGAACTTTATTGCCTTCCATTACAGTGAGGAATGTTGATTCCACTGTGGTGGATGTTTATGTTATATTTTAATTTATGCGTGTATTGTCACTAATTTTCACTTAGAATGGCTGTGTAGTAACTCAAATTTCACTGTACCTTAATTGGTTAAGTGCCAATAAATGCGAACTTGAACTTGTATATAATATTGTGTGGTTGTTCAGCTGACATTTATTCTCTTCACTGCATTTTCTCGTGCCCTAGGGTATTGGCACAGCGATTACCGTGAACATCTGGTGGCAGAAATAATACCATTAGCTGTTTTTGAAATACATTTTTATTTAAGGAAATCATGATTTGAAAAATGCAAAAGATATAATCAAGCAATTAATTAATTGGTAAATACTTCTTGGTAGAAAAAATAGAAAGCAGAGCATGGTAAATGGTAAGAGACTGAAAGGATTTGGTGGTCAGGGTAACTCAAGAGTCAAGAGAAAGTCAAGTGTGCTTTTGTCATATGTACCAAAACGGAACAATGAATTTTTAACTTGCAGCAGCATATCAGTTCTGTTAGCTCAGTGGTCAATAGATTACATTAAAAATAGTACAATAAATGTTTAAAAATACCAATATTAGTGCAAAACAAAAGCCCGAAGACCAGAGTGCAATCAAAGACAGTTCGTAGTTCATAGTTTGGTTGGTGGGAAGAAGCTGATCCTGAAACTGAGGATATCTTTATCAGGGCTTCAATATCTTCTTCCGATGGTAGTGGTATAATGACGGCGTGGGTCTCTGATGATGCTGGCTGTCTTTTTGAGGCAGCAACTCCTGTAGATCCCTTTGACGGTGGGGAGGTCAGTGTCGGTGATGGACTAGTGCAGTGTTCACCACTTTTTGTAATCTCCTTCATTCATGGGCGTTCGAGTTGCCGAGCCAGGCCGTGATGCAACCGGTCAATGTGCTCTCTGCTGTAAACCTCGAGACGTCCAAGAGAGTATTCGTCAACATGCAAAATCTCCTCAATCTTCTGAAGAAGTAGAGGCGTTGACGGACTTTCTTCATGATTGCATCAATGCGCTGGGTCTGAGGAAATATTATATAATAGAACCGCTCGGATAGTGACTTTTATATGAGCTAGGTAATTTGCCAGAGAAAAGGTTAAGGTTTTCAGAAACACATGTCTCCTAGAGAAATAAAGTACAAAGAAACACATACAGGGAACAGATGAATCAAAACACAGAAACGCTAATCTGAACCTGCATAACTTAGTTTATTGCTTTGAGGCAATTATAACGCTGGAAGAAATTGTATTTGATATAATTTTGTGTTGAAGAATGGATTGCTGAATAGGGCCTCTTCTCAGGCCAGAGGTCATCTGCTCTTTCTCTATGGCACATTCCTGAGCTCTGAGTGTGACATATAGATGAAGGGTTATGGCTGTTTATGCTGAATTCGAGACAGACTGCAAGGCTGAGAGATAATAGACTCTGTAGTTAGCTTTGGCTATGTTAAATTATAATGAGGTTGAGATAAAGGATCGGATGCTTGGAGAGGAAAGAATCAGATTGATGGATTGTGATATTCTTTCTGTTTATAGAAAGTTGAAGAAGCGGCTGTACTTTTGAGGTAATGGTCTGAAGTTGTAAATTTACCCGTTGTTCTGTAATATTTGTAAAAGGCCTTGCAGATGAGATTGAAATTCCATCTCTCAGAGATAGCAGGAAAAGGGGAGGCTGTAAGTTAGAATGAAGCTGTATCCTGGCACAAACCACTACTCATCAGATTTACGACCCATGTATGCTTGGAGTTGGGAGGTGTGTGTGGGTTTGGAATTTTAACTTACAAGCTGTGTAATTTGGTGTACTCATATAATTAATGTTGTTAATACATAGGTAATAGTATTTTAAACTGTGTAAAATTGTTGGGGAACCATTTATGAAATGCATTGTGTCTAAGTAGGATTGTAAACGTTAGACCTTGTTTAGATTTATAGAAATATCTTTCTTCTTGGTATGGAAAATGTGTTTGTTTGTATGACTTGTATGATCAGTGTATTATATGTGTATCTTATATTTTGAGGAGTGGTCTTTGATAATTGAGCCTACTGGGGTTTTGCTTTGTAGAAATAAAATAATTTGAAACAAAGTTAAACCACAGGCAAACGAAGGTTGTAAAATGAGGCCAGAGAAGGGGGGGATCATGTGACTGCTGTTGTAAATCACCAGAAGGACTCAGATGATTGGTTAACACTTTGTCATACCCTCTGTATCAAAAATGTCTAATACCTATATAATGCCTTGAGTTTGTACCAGAGTCACTAATTCTTTGGAACTGCCCCGGAGCTTTTAGCTTTGTTCAAAGAATTGTCTCAGTACTGAATAAAGAATCGATTTCAACAGCAACAAGCGTTTGAGTCAAGTTTTCTTGAATTTAGATTGACAAAGGAACTCAGTTTAACAGGTCCAGGACAGATTTTCAGAGATGTTCACGCCCAGGAACTTGAAGTTGTTAACACTCTCCACCACCGACCTGTCGATGAAGACAGGTTTGTGGATCCTCGGACTTCCTCTTCTAAAGTTAACAATCCGTTCCTTGGTCTTACTGGCATTGAGAGCAAGGTTGGTGTTCTGGCACCAAGGATACCAACTATCCTAGTGCATGAATCATTGAAAGTTACTACACAGGTTCATTAAGTTAAAAAATATGTTGCCATTTATCGCAAATGGATTTGAGTACAGGAGTAGAGACGACTTGCTGCATTTACACCGAGCCCTAGTTGGACTGCATTTGGCTCACTAAGGAAGGAAGGAAGGATATGCATGTATACATTTAGGTTCAGATTTATTTATTAGTCTTTTTCTTCTTGCGTATGGCGTGCACAGCCTAAAGTTGTAGGTCAACTTGTTCTATTTGATCTTTTTGCTTGTGCACGTCGGGTTGATTGCATTCGTCGAAACAGGGTGGACCGAGTGAAGGTTGCAATCTCCCACCCCTGTTTATTAGTCAATACCTTGTTTGTAAGAAGCTCACAGAGTAAACAGTATATGGTTTCTCCAATTATTTCTGCCTGCTCCTGCCACACTGATATAATTTCCGCATACTCGACTATCCTATCCCCCCCTGGTCCAATCCCTGCAAGACATCTCACACTCCATTCGTCTCTTCAATGACTTCTGTTTTCCAAGCCACCATTCCCTCATGTTTACTATGGATGTTCAGTCACTCTACACCTCCACCCCCCACCAGGAAGATCTTAAAGCCCTCCTTTTCTTCCTCAAAAAAAATGAAGAAGGGTCTCAACCAAAAACGTCATCTATTCCTTTTCTCCAGAGATGCTACCTGACATCGCTGAGTTACTCCAGCATTTTGTGCCTATCTTTGGTGTACACCAGCATCTGCAGTTCCTTCCTGCACAAACAGTAAATGTAATGATTTTTCCTAGCTGTTATCATAACTGAACCATTCTACCACAACCAGAGAGCAGTGCTGAACGACTATCTACCTCATTGGTGACCCTCGGACTACCCTTGATCGGACTTTCCAAGGTGGCTATACCTTGCACTAAATGTTATTCCCTTATCATGTATCCAGACACTGATTGTAATCATATATTGTCATTCTGCTGACTGGCTAGCGCGCAACAAAAGCTTTTCACTGTACCTCGCTACACGTGACAATAAACTAATCTAAACTAGATACAACTATAAACACAACAATGAATGGAAAACAACAGAACAACGGGCCTTGATAGAGTGGATGTGGAGAGGATGTTTCCACTAGTGGAAGAGTCTAGGACCAGAGGTCATAGCCTCAGAATTAAAGGACATTCCTTTAGGAAGGAGATGAGGAGGAATTTCTTTAGTCAGAGGGTGGTGAATCTGTGGAATTCATTGCCACGGAAGGCTGTGGAGGCCATCAATGCATGTTTTGAAGGCAGAGATAGATTTTTGATTAGTACGGGTGACAGGGGAGAAGGCAGGAGAATGGGGTTGAGGAGAGATAGATCAGCCATGATTGAATGGCAGAGTTGACTTAATGGGCCCAATGGCCTAATTCTGCTCCTATCACTTACGAAGTCATGAACTTATGAAGAATGGTGCAAAGATTGTAGTGCAATCTGAAGTAATGTAAAAACAATTCAAAAGCGCAATCATGGAATAACTGAATGAGATACAGTTAAGAATAATAGTATATGCAAAGGAGTGCAATAAAGGTTAATTAGATTTATTCCTGAGTTGGCAGGTTATTATATGAGACAATGTTGATCAGACTAGGCTTGTCCTCTCTGGAATTTAAAAGGAGAGATTTTCATGGGTTTGAAAATGTGTTAATTGAAACATACAAAAGGGGCTTGACAGGGTATAAGACCAGGAGACATCGGAGCAGAATTAGGCTGTTTGGCCCATCACGTTTGCTCCAAGGCTGATCTATTTTTTTTCTCTCTCAGGCCCATTATCCTGTCTTCTCCCCATATAAATGACAAGAATACTTCATGTAGTGTATTGGCACTGTGACATGTTAATATAGAAGTAATAGAGAAGAATATAATTTATTTTAGTTCAGTCATGCTCAGAACTCAATTTAACAATCGCTCAGGCCTGTCATCTCTGGTTAAGCTAAGCATGGAGATTGCTGAACACACAGTTAAATGGGCTGCCGCGATCACCAACATTCACAAATCTGTTAGTCATATTTGATTTTAATGTCTCCATTGATGTTAAAAATCCTTTAAATTGAATTTTGGATTAGATTTTCATTTGCGTTTTTTTTAAACAGTCCTGATTCGTAATATAAACAACAAGCATCCTAGTGAGACACAAATTGCTGGAGTAACACAACTGAACAGACAGCATCTCTGGAGAGAAGGAATGAGTGACGAATCTGGTCGAGACCCTTCGTAGAGAATCTGAAATAAATTTTCATTAGGCGAGAAATAGTATTGGGTAGGCTAATGGGACTGAAGGATGATAAATCCCCTGGGCCTGATGGTCTGCATCCCAGGGTCCTCAAGGTGGTGGCTCTAGAAATAGTGGACGCATTGGTGATTATTTTCCAATCTTCGATCGATTCAGGATCAGTTCCTGTGGATTGGAGGATAGCTAACGTTATCCCACTTTTCAAGAAAGGAGGGAGAGAGAAAACGGGGAATTGCAGACCAGTTAACCTGACTTCGGTGGTGGGGAAGATTCTGGAGTCAATTATTAAAGAGGTAATAATGGGGCATTTGGATAGCAGTAAAAGGATTAGTCCAAGTCAACATGGATTTATGAAAGGCAAATCATGCTTGACTAATCTTCTGGAATTTTTTGAGGATGTGGCAAGTAAAATGGATGAAGGGGTGCCAGTGGATGTAGTGTATCTAGACTTTCAGAAAGTCTTTGATAAGGTCCCGCATGGGAGACTGGTGACTAAAATTAGAGCACATTGTATTGGGGGTAGGGTGTTGACATGGGTAGAAAATTGGTTGGCAGACAGGAAGCAAAGAGTAGGAGTGAACGGGTCCTTTTCAGAATGGCAGGCAGAGGCGAGTGGAGTGCCGCAAGGCTCGGTGTTGGGGCCGCAACTGTTTACCATATATATTAATGATTTGGAAGAGGGAATTAGGAGCAGCACTAGCAGGTTTGTGGATGACTCAAAGCTGGGTGGCAGTGTGAACTGTGAAGAGGATGTTAGGAGGTTGCTGGGTGACCTGGACAGGTTGAGTGAGTGGGCTGATGCAGTATAATATAGATAAATGTGAGGTTATCCACTTTGGCGGCAAAATTAAGAGGGCAGATTATTATCTCAATAGGGTTAGGTTAGGCAAGGGGAGGTGCAGCGAGACCTGGGTGTCCTTGTATATTGGTCACTGAAAGTTGCCGTGCAGGTACAGCAGGCAGTGAAGAAAGCTAATGGAATGTTGGCCTTCATAACAAGAGGATTTCAGTATAGGAGTAAAGATGTTCTTCTGCAGTTGTATAGGGCTTTGGTGAGACCACATCTGGAGTATTGTGTCCAGTTTTGGTCTCCGAATTTGAAGAAAGGACATCCTTGTGATTGAGGAAGTGCAGTGTAGGTTCACGAGATTGATCCCTGGGATGGCGGGACTGTCATATGAGGAAAGATTGAAAAGACTAGGCTTGTATTCACTAGAGTTTAGTAGGAGGAGGGGGGATCTTATAAAAACATATAAAATTATAAAAGGACTGGACAAGCTAGATGCAGGAAAAATGTTCCCAATGTTGGGCGAGTCCAGAACCAGGGGCCACAGTCTTAGAATAAAGGGGAAGGCAATTAAGACTGAGGTGAGAAAAAAAACTACCTCTCTCTCCCCCCTCCCTTTCCCCCCTCTCCCCTCCATTCCCCCTCCTTCTCTCTCTTTCTCTGCCCCCTCTCTCTCTGCCCCCACTCTCTAACCCCCCCCCCCCTCTCTAGACACTTCTGCGAGTTGGAGGCTATGCGTCAGTGAATAGGGCAGGGATGGGGTCAAAGGAGCCAATTAATAATATTAATATGATATCAAGGGGGGTGGTTAGTGTGTGTGTGTGATGCCGCAGCATCCCTCTTCCCATCAGAACTGCCCACCCACCATCAACTCTTTTAAGTCTAGACTTAAAACTTACTTCTACTCACAAGCGTTTCTTGAGGTCCTCTGAGGGAGCGCTGTATGTATTTATGTATGTATTGTTGATCGATGTACCACTGTATGTAGCACGTTAGTACCTGCACTGATGTAAAGCACTTTGGTCAACGAGAGTTGTTTTTAAATCTTGTGCTATAGAAATAAAATTGACGACTCGACTTAATAAATCCCACCCACATAAACAAACAAACAACAATAGTGCAAAAAGACAAAACCAATGTCCCCATCTATATGGACACAAAATGCTGGAGTTCCTCAGCGACACAGCAACATCTCTGGAGGGAAGGAATGGGTCGAGACCCATTGTGGTAAGGATCCCCATCTAGTGGTGTTGTTTAGAAAACATGAGCCGCTTCCTTTTAAGTGACGAATGGCATACTTTCCTGCTCTGTGCAGTTCAAAATAATCTTTCTGTAAGCTAAGCCCAACTAAGATAGGCTAAACTAAACTAAGATAAGCAACTAAACTCTTGCAACCATACATAACATGTTTCTGAAGTTAAAATCTCATTTGTTGAATTAATTCATAAAACAAAACACCATTTTACGGTGTGTCAATGTGACCAAGATTAGGTCATGAATAGACTGAGCACTCCAACACTTTGTGTCCTTTTGTGTATTAACCGGCATCTGCAGTCCTTTGTTTCTGCACACACAGTCACTAAAGCCCCTGTCCCACTTAGGCACTTTTTTCGGCGACTACAGGCGACTAGGCAGTCGCCACATGGTCGCGGAGTGACGCCTGTATGGTCGTGAGTTCTCCTCAAGTCGCTTAAAGAGTCGCTTTTCTGGTCGCTGCTGGATTTTGAAATGTTCAAAACTTTTCGGCGACTGTGGGCTTGTCGTAGCTTGTCTTCTCCTGACGTAGGTGCTGTCGTAGGTTGGCGCCAGGATGACGCAGATTGTCGGCAGGTGCTGACCGGTGAATTCCATTGGCGACTACCTACGTCAACCGGCGACAGGTACCGGCAACTGAATCGTCTTCAGTTGTCGCCGACAGGGTCGTTGCTTGTCGTAGCTTGTTGCGGGTGGACGTAGGTTGACGTTGGTTGTCGCCTGTGTGGTCGTAGGTTGTCGTAGGTGTGGTCGTAGGTGGATGTTCTAATGGGTCGCCGGTTGTCGGTAGCTTGCCCTAGCTTGACGTCGACTAGGTGGTAGGTTGTTGTAGCTTGTCGTAGACACTGTCGTGGGGGGGGGGGGGGGTCCAGTCGCCTGCTACGACTGTAACAGTCGCCGAAAAAAATTGCCTAAGTGGGACAGGCCCTTAACACTCTTGACTCTCTCTTGAACCATGAGTCATGATTCTTGACCATAGATACATAGAAAATAAAGTGCAGAGTAGGCCATTCGGCCCTTCGAGCAAGCACCGCCATTCAATGTGATCATGGCTAATCATCCACAATCAGTACCAATGGAGAGACGAAGAGGGTTAATGTTTCTTGTCAACAATCTGAAATGTGTCTATTTGTTTTTTAGAGATACTGGCCCACCGAATTCGCCGACCAGCGATCCCCGTACACTAACACTACTCTACACACATTAGGGACAATTTACAATCATACCAAAGCTAATTAACCTACAACCCTGTACGTCTTTGGAGTGTGGGAGGAAACCGGAGAGCCCGGAGAAAATCCACGCAGGTCACGGGGAAGATAGATAGAGATAGATAGATAAATACTTTATTAATCCCCTCAGGGAATTCAGATGTCCAGTAGCCAACACAATCAGAAGGTAAAGCAGACAATACATAAAATACGGACAGTACATAAAAGCAATAAACACTTAAAGAACCCAATAAATAACTATTAAAAGTGCAAAGCATCCCCATGCAGCTTAACGGTCAGTATTATAAAATCTAATGGCTGCAGGGGTGAAGGATCTCCTGAACCGCTCTGTTCTACAGCGCAGGGAGAGGAGCCGGTTGTTGTTCCGTGTGCTCCTCTGACCCTCCAGAGTTTCATGGAGGAGGTGCCCGGAGTTGTTGAGGATGACCTGCACCTTGCTCCTCATACACTTCTCAAGCACGACCACCAGGGTCCACTCTCCCCCCCAGCACTGAGCTAGCTAATTTCACCAGCTTGTCCAACTTCTTGCTGTTTTTAGCACTGATGTTGTTACCCCAGCAGACAACAGCGTAGAAGATGACACTTGCAACAACAGTATGGCAAAACAAGTACAGCATTACATTGCACACATTGAAGAATCTGAGCCTTCTGAGAAAAAAGAGACTGCTCTGTCCTTTTTTGTAGAGGGCATCGGTGTTGACGGACCAGTCCAGTTTGTTATCAAGGTGCACTGCCAGATATTTGTATGTCTGCACCACTTCAATGTCCACCCCTGCAGTGTTAACCGGCTGAAGGGGGAGCTTGGACCTGCCAAAGCTAACAACCATCTCTTTAGTCTTGGTTGTATTCAGGATGAGACAGTTCTCTTTACTCCAGACACAGAAAGCACTGGTCAAGTCCCTGTATTCCTCCTCATGTCCGTTCCTTACACATGCCACAATTGCGGTGTCGTCAGAATATTCCTGAATGTGGCATGTGTCAGACTTATATTTGAAGTCTGCAGTAAACAGGGTGAAGAGGAACGGGGCCAAAACCGTTCCCTTCAACATTGGAGCCCCACAGGGAACGTACAAACGTACAAACTCCGTAGACAGCAACCATAGTCAGGATTGAACCCGGGTCTCTGTTGCCAACCCTTTGGGCACCATATCAGAGGAAGGTTGTGCTGGCTCTGGAGAGGGTCCAGAGGAGGTTTACAAGAATCATCCCAGGATGATTAACCTGTGATGAGCGTTTGTCGGCACTGGGCCTGTACTCGCTGGAGTTTAGAAGATTGAGGGGTGGCCCCATTGAAACGTACAGAATAGAGAAAAGCTTGGACAGAGTGGATGTGGAGAGGATGTTTCCATTCGGACTCAAGGTCATGGCCTCAGAATTAAAGGACGTTCTTTTAGGAAGGAGATGAAGTGAGAAGAAGCGGACACGGGGCTGAGGGAGAGCTGGGAAGGGGAGGAGAAAGCAGGGACTACCTGAAATTGGAGAAGTCAATGTTCATACCGCTGGGGTGTAAACTGCCCTGTGTGTTGGTTGTGGTTTGCAGATAGCCACGAGGAATAAATCTCATGCCGATTTTTAAATAGGGGGGCAAGCAGGACTTGAATATAACGTCTCATCTGAAAGACAGCAGATCTGACTGCAGCTCTTCATGGTCCTTTGATCGCATAATCCTGATTACATAGATACCAAAATACAACACATAGAACTCTTTCATCTTTGTGGACCATGAAACAACTGTGTAATATAAGTCAAGTTAAGTTCATGGTTTGTATGTTATATCAACTTAAGGCTATATCTGCATGAGAAAACAAAACAGGCTTTAAACTAACATAGAAACATAGAAATTAGGTGCAGGAGTAGGCCATTCGGCCCTTCGAGCCTGCACCGCCATTCAATATGATCATGGCTGATCATCCAACTCAGTATCCCGTACCTGCCTTCTCTCCATACCCTCTGATCCCCTTAGCCACAAGGGCCACATCTAACTCCCTCTTAAATATAGCCAATGAACTGGCCTCGACTACCCTCTGTGGCAGAGAGTTCCAGAGATTCACCACTCTCTGTGTGAAAAAAGTTCTTCTAATCTCGGTTTTAAAGGATTTCCCCCTTATCCTTAAGCTGTGACCCCTTGTCCTGGACTTCCCCAACATCGGGAGCAACCTTCCTGCATCTAGCCTGTCCAACACCTTAAGAATTTTGTAAGTTTCTATAAGATCCCCTCTCAATCTCCTAAATTCTAGAGAGTATAAACCAAGTCTATCCAGTCTTTCATCATAAGACAGTCCTGACATCCCAGGAATCAGTCTGGTGAACCTTCTCTGCACTCCCTCTATGGCAATAATGTCCTTCCTCAGATTTGGAGACCAAAACTGTACGCAATACTCCAGGTGTGGTCTCACCAAGACCCTGTACAACTGCAGTAGAACCTCCATGCTCCTATACTCAAATCCTTTTGCTATGAAAGCTAACATACCATTCGCTTTCTTCACTGCCTGCTGCACCTGCATGCCTACTTTCAATGACTGGTGTACCATGACACCCAGGTCTCGCTGCATCTCCCCTTTTCCTAGTCGGCGAAGGTGAGAAGGACTATATATTTTTTTCTTTGGACTGATTTTTATCAGTTGTCTCGCATTCCTTGAATATATTGACTCTTCAACATTCAATTCAATATTGAAGAGAGTTTATTGTCATGTGTCCCTGATAGGACAATGAAATTCTTGCTTTGCTTCAGCACAACAGAACATAGCAGGCATGACTAAAGAACAGATCAGTGTGTCCATATACCATTGTATAAATATATACACACATGAATAAATAAACTGATAAAGTGCAAATAACAGATAATGGGTTATTAATGTTCAGAGTTTTCTCCGAGCCAAGTTTAATAGCCAGATGGCTGTGGGGAAGTAGCTATTCCTGAACCTGGTAGTTGCAGTCTTTAGGCTCCTGTACCTTCTACCTGAAGGTAGCGGGGAGATAAGTGTGTGGCCAGGATGGTGTGGTTCCTTGATGATGCTGGCAGCCTTTTTGAGGCAGCGACTGCGATAATCCCCTCGATGGAAGGAAGGTCAGAGCCGATGATGGACTGGGCAGTGTTTACTACTTTTTGTGGTCTTTTCCTCTCCAGGGCGCTCAAGTTGCCGAACCAAGCCATGATGCAACCGGTCAGCATGGTCTCTACTGTGCACCTGTAGAAGTTAGAGAGAGACCACCTTGACAAACCGACTCTCCATAATCTTCTCAGGAAGTAGAGGCGCTGATGTGTTTTCTTAATAATTGCATCAGTGTTCTCGGACCAGAAAAGATCTTCAAAGATGTGCACGCCCAGGAATTTGAAGCTCTTGACCCTTTCAACCAAAGATCTTAGAGCTCTGCTCTAAGATCTTTGCTTTCAACCATCGACCCATTGATATAAAC
Organism: Amblyraja radiata; assembly: GCF_010909765.2. NCBI lineage: Eukaryota > Metazoa > Chordata > Chondrichthyes > Rajiformes > Rajidae > Amblyraja > Amblyraja radiata. The sequence continues at coordinate 108,351,436 of NC_045958.1, read as the reverse complement.
GGGACTGTGGGTCCCCATCCTACTCCTTCCAATGTCCACAATCAGTTCCTTGGTTTTGCTGGTGTTGAGGGTCAGGTTATCGTGCTGGCACCATATGGACAGTCGCTCGATCTCTCTTCTATACTCTGACTCGTCCCCATCAGTGATATGTCCCGCTCTGACTCTTTGCTTGTATCCTAGGGGTGGCTCAGTGGCGCAGCTGGTGGAACTGTTGCTTCACAACTTTAAAGACCCAGGTTCAATCCTAATGGGCCTGTCCCACTTAGGCGACTCAATAGACAATAGGTGCAGGAGTAGGCCATTCGGAAGGAGTAGGAGTAGGCCAGGAGTAGGCCATTTCGAGCCAGCACCGCCATTCAATGTGATCATGGCTGATCATCCCCAATCAGTACCGTGTTCCTGCCTTCTCCCCATAACCCCTGACTCCGCTATCTTTAAGAACCCCATCTAGCTCTTTCTCTTAAGGCAACTGCCAGGAACTAGTTTTAATGGAATTCGCCTACGACACCTGGCGACAACCTAAGACAACACCTACGTCAACCTACGACATCAAAAATTGTCGCCTGTAATCGCCCTAAAAAAATCACCTAAGTGGGCCAGGCACATAACACTCATTACTGCTCATGTGGAGTTTGCACATTCGCCCTGTGACCGATGTGGGTTTTCTCCGGGTGCTCCAGTTTCTTCCCACATCCTAAAGATGGGCAGGTCGTCAGGTTAGGGTAATAGAGTCATAGAGTGGGGAAACAAGCCCTTTGGCCCAACTTGCCCACACCGACTAAAATGTCCCAGCTGCACTAGTCCCACCGGCCTGTTTCTTAAACGTTGGGTTAGTCCCAGCCTCAACCACCTCCTCCAGCAGCTCGTTCCATACACCCACCACCCTTTGTGCGAAAAGGTTACCCCTCAGATTCCTATTAAATCTTTTCCCCTTCACCTTAAACCCATGTCCTCTGATCGTCGATTCACCTATTCTGGGCAAGAGACTGTGCATCTACCCGATCAATTCCTCTCATGATTTTATACGCCTCTATAGGATCACCCCTCATCCTTCTGCGCTCCAAGAAATAGAGTCCCAGCCTACTTAACCTCTCATAAGGTCATATGGTATAGGAGTAGAATTAGGCCATTCGGCCCATCGCCAACTCCGCCATTCAATCATGGCTGACACTCGAGTCCTGGCAACATCCTCGTAAATCTTCAATGTACCCTTTCCAGCTTGACAACCTCTTTGCTATAACATGGTGCCTAGAACAGAACACAATACTCTAAATTCGGCCTCGCCAACATCTAATATAACAGCAACATAACCTTCCAATTTCTATACTCAATACTCTGACTGGTAAAGGCCAATGTGCCAAAAACATATTTTGAACACTCTTTCTACCTCCATCTCGACCTTAAAGGAACCATGCACCTGTACTCCTAGATCCCTCTGTTCTACAACACTCCCCAGAGCCCGGCCACTCACTGTGCAGGACCTGTCCATGTTCGAATTTCCAAAATGCGACATCTCACATTTCTCTGTAATAAATTCCATCACGCATTCCTCCGCCCACCTGGCCAATCGGTCCACATCCAGCTGCAATTTTTCACAACCATCTTCACTATCTGCAACACCACCCACTTTTGTATCATCTGCAAACTTGCTAATCTTGCCCTATATGTTCTCATCCAAATCATTGATATAGATGAAAAACAGTAATGGGCCCAGCACCGAACCCTGAGGCACACCACTAGTCACAGGCCTCCAGTCCGAGAAGCAGCCTTCCACCATCACCCTCTGCTTTCTTCCGTAAAGCCAATTTACTATCCTTTCAACTCTCTCTCCTTGGTTCCCATGCGATCTAACCTTCCAGAGAACCAGCGTCCACCGCCCTTTGAGGCAGAGAATTCCACAGACTCACGGCTCTCTGTGTGAAAAAGTGTTTCCTCATCTCCATTCGAAATGGCTTACCCCTTATTCTTAAACTGTGACCCCTGGTTCTGAACTCCCCCAACACCGGGAACATGTTTCCTGCCTCTAGCGTGTCCAAACCTTTAATAATCTTATATGTTTCAATAAGATTCCCTTTCATCCTTCTAAACTCCAGAGTGTACAAGCCCAGCTGCTCCATTCTCTCAGCATATGACAGTCCCGCCATCCCGGGAATTAACCTTGTAAACCTACGCTGCACCCCCTCAATAGCAAGAATGTCCTTCCTCAAATTAGGGGAACAAAACTGCACACAATACTCCAGGTCTGGTCTCACTGGGGCTCTATACAACAATATTGAAAGACTATTTCCAATTTATGTAAATAGATCTTACAAACAGGTTAACACGGTGATGGCCACCTTCTCTGCTGTGCTGTGAGGAGTGTTTATGTAGAGGGTGAAGAGGTAGGATGAGCCTTGAGGCCCAGAGAATTGGAGACTGCTTGTTATGGTTTGAAATCCTTGTCACCTTCCCCTCGGCCATCAATGAACCATTCTAGACATAAAATGCTGGAGTAACTGGCCTATATTCAGAATAAACTGGCATCTGCAGTTCCTTACTACACATTCTTGATTAGTACAGGTGTCAGGGGTTATGGGGAGGAGAATGGGGTTATGAGGGGGAGAGAGAGATCAGCCATGATTGAATGGCAGAGTTGACTTGATGGGCCGAATGGCCTAATTCTCCTCCCATCACCTTTGACAAAGAACCATTCCACATTTCGCTTGATGCTCTGATCTGTCGTTTTCACGCCTTACCCTTCCACATCTCTGCGTCTCCCTCTCCCCTGACTCTCGGTCTGAAGAAGGGTCTGGACATTAGTCTCCAGAGATGTTGCCTGGACCCCGCTGAGTTACTCCAGCACCTTTGTTTTGTGGTGACAGAGATCCTGGCCACGGAGATGGAACGGTCGGCGTCGGAACCCGCGGACCGGGAGCCGGGGGAAGGTTCTGCGGGGAACCGAGGGGGGGAGGGGGCGGGCGCGGGGAAGGTTTCTGCGGGGACACCGGGGGGGGGGGGGGAAGGGGCGGGGCCGGGGGAAGGTTCTGCGGGGACACCGGGGGGAGCGGGGCCGGGGAAGGTTCTGCGGGGACACCGGGGGGGAGCGGGAGGAGCGGCGCCCGGCCGGAAGCGGAATTGCCCTCCTGGTTACGCTGCCGAGAAACCGGAGGGGAAGAGAAACAATTAGAGAGAGAGAGACAGAGAGAAAGAGAAAGACAGAGAGAAAAAGAGAAAGAAAGAAACAGGGGAGAGGGAGAGAGATACAGACAGACAGACAGACAGACAGTAGAGTAACAATCACAGGGGATGAGGGCAGAAGACCGGGGAGATCAGGCTGTGAGCTGGTGGGTCTCAGGGTGAGGGGACTGGGCTGTGGGCTGGTGGGGATAGAGAGAGGGGGAGAGGGGGGACAGGACGGGGAAGGGAACACGGGTGCAGGGAGGGGGTGTAGGATGGGCGACATGATCATGATAAGAAGGTGATAGACGAGGCATTGGACTGTGCTCCAGTGGGGAGAGGGTCCATAGGGAGATAGAGAGGTGCTGTGCTCTAGTGGGGTCAGAGAGAGGAGATTAGAGGGTTTTTTGGGGTCACTGAAAGCGACCGTGGGGAGTCTGGGGACCAAGGGAGCGGACGGGGGAGAGGAGAGAGGAGGGTCAGTGGGGGTGTGAGGAGTGGAACAGGATCAGGCGGTGACAGACCCGAGGGGTGGTGGCGGCGGCGGTCACAGGGAAGGGGAGGGGTGGGGGAACACGGTGGGGAGGGGATTACAGGGTCGAGAGGGTTCAGGGTGAGCTACAGGTGGGGGAGACGGGGTGGTCAGAGGACAAGTGACGAGTCAGGAGGAGGAGGTGGGGGCGCATAACCCGGGGGGCGGCGGGGGGTCAGAGGCAGGTTGACGAGGAGGGAGACAGGCGGCGTGACGAGAGGGCTGGGGGAGCCAGAGACGGGGTGACGAAGGAGGGGGAGACAGGAGGGGTGACGGGGGGTGAGGGGGAGAGGCGGGGGGTGAGAGGGGGAGAGGCGGGGTGACGGTGGGTCAGAGGAGGGGGGGAGACAGGCGGCGTGACGGGGGGGAGAGAGAGAGAGAGAGAGAGAGGGGGTGGGGGTGTCAGGGACAAGTTGACGGGGGGTGGGGGTCAGATTGTGAGGCTTGTGGGTCAGCGGCGACTGAGCCCCCCGAGGGGGGGGAGATTAACGTCCATGGACAGCGACGCCACCCTGGACGGGGAGGTGGATCACTCCTTCTTCGACAGCGACGGCGAGCGGCCTCCGAGAGCACCGGGGCCGGGACAGGGGCCGGAGAAAGACGCCGAGTATTCCCGGACGGTCAGCTCGACAGCCTGTTCCTCCTCCTCGGCCTCCCGTTCCTCCTGCTCCTCGCTGTCGTCGGGCAGGGAGTTAGTCCACTACCGCACCAAGAGCCCGGGCTATGCCAGCGACAGCAGCAGCAAGAGTAGGAGCAGCAGGAGTAGGAGCAGCAGCAGCTCTGGCCGCGACGAGGCCGGGGACCGGGCCGGTCGTAGCCGCAGCCGGAGCCCCAGTCCCCGGGCAGCGCCGGTCATCCGCTGGCTGCACAGCAGGACGGACCAGACCCGGGCCGAGCAGCCGCTCTCCAACCCCGACTCCGAAAGCTCCGCCTCGGCCCGCTCGTCCTCCGACAAGTGGCAGAGGACTCGGCCGTCGGCCAAGACGAGGACCGGCCGCAGCCACGACTTGTGCCGCCCCAAGAAGCGGCTGCCAGAGGCGGCGGTGGCGGTGGCTTTGGCGGCCGGCGCCAGGAAGCGGCACGAAGACGAGCAGAGCACGGTGACCGACGTGACTCCACTCTCCAGCCCGGCCCGCAGCCCCGTGCGGCCCGCCGACCACCAGAGCGAGGAGCCCAAACCCAAACCGCGCAGGAAAAGGAGCAGCAAGAAGCAGGAGAACGTCAGCCAGGCGATCTACAACAGCCTGGACCGCATGAGCGTCGATAAGGAAAAGGGCGAAGGCGTGCACAGAAGAGCACGAAAGCAGAAAAAACCGAGAGAAGCGAAGTCTTGCAATCTCAACTCCAAGACAAGTTCTATGGAGTACAAGAGACCGGATCAGAGAATTGGCCAGAAAATCCTAAATGATGCTACTGACCTGAACCAGTTATTGAGAGGTGAATCTCTTTTTTTTGTCTTACTTTCATCTTTTTTTCTCCCTGTTCTGTGAGGTTTAGGTTTAGTAGTGTCACATCGGACAATGAAAAGCTTTGTTTTGTCGGCTATCAATGCAGATGTGTACATAATAATAATATACTTTATTTCGGACTCGAGGTCCAGACATGCGACAACAGACTTTGAGAGAAAAGACTTTGCCTTCCATCACAGTGGGTCCACTGTGTTTGTGTGAATTAAATTGTGTGTATGTCTAGGAAATTGTCTTTGTTTGTATGGCTGTGGAAACAGAATTGAGCCTCACTGAGGCTCAAATGACAATAAATTGTATTGTATTGTATTACATACAAATACATTGCATATTAAAAACATCATAAAGTACATATAAAATCTTAGTATATCACTTATAAAAGCATAAATTATATATATAAAATAAAACACAATACATGACATTGTTTATGTTTGACAAGGCCACAATAATTACATTTTTAGAGTCATTTATCCTGCAGATGAATTTATACATATGATTTCTTAGGATAGCTTCTAAAGTGCTGACTCCTGCAGCCACAAGCATGTTACTAGTACTATACCATCTAGGTTTCCTTAGCAGTGTTCTCATGGAATCGATATATGACACCTTTAGTCTCTGCAAACTTGTCTTTCCATAGTTCGACCACAGGTGCGCAGTATAGAGTGGTGTGCAATGTGCTCTAAACAGCGACATCTTCACCACATCATAATAATGAGAGGAGTAGGGGAATCGAGGACTAGAGGACATCAGTTTAAGGGGGTGGGGGGTGATTGATGATAAGCTGATTAGTGTATGTGGTGATCGCCGGTCGGTGCAGACTCGGAGGGCCGAAGGGTCTGTTTCCGCGCTGTATCTCTAAAGTCTATTCACTGAGCCCAATTAACTTAGAAACCCACACACATGTCGAATGAAACCAGAGCACCCTGCGGAAACCCACGCGGGTCACAGGGGAACGTGCAAACTCACACAGCCAACACCCAAGGTCAGCATCGAACCTGGGTGTGTTGTGAGGCAGAGCTCAACCAGCTGCACCCCTGTATTGCCCTTGTAATTTATTTATAAATATAGCAACACATGGTCGCTATTACTCTTAGTTTTTTTTTGCTTTGGGGCAATTCATCCTGCAAAAGACAGACACAAAATGCTGGAATAACTCAGTGGGTCAGGCAGCATCTCTGGATAAAAGGAATAGGTTCTCTTCTTGCGTATGGCGTGCACAGCCTAAAGTTGTAGGTCAACTTGTTCTGTTTGATCTAATTGGTTGTGCACGTCGGGTTGATTGCATTGGTCGAAACAGGATGGACCGCATGAAGGTTGCAATCTCCCACCCCATAGGAATAGGTGACGTCTCGGGTTGAGACCTTTCTTCAGATTGGTGGAACAGCACCTCGTATTTCGCTTGGGCAGCTTACAACCCAGCGGTATGAACATTGATTTATCTACAAGTCACCCTTGCATCCATCCCCTCTCTCTCTCTCTCTCCGTCCCTCCCCCGCCTGAGTTGTCGTACTAGCTTCACTGTCGTCTTGTTGAGTTTTACGGCCTGCATAACTCGTTAACTCCTAGCCCACAGCCAACAATGGACCATTGTGGGCTCCACTTGTCCTTGATCGTCGTTATCCTTTTGCATATCTTTCATTCATTTGTTCTGTATTACTGTCTATATCTCTTAGTTTCCCTCTCCGCTGACTCGGTCTGAAGAAGGGTCTTGACCCGAAACGTCACCTTTACCTTCTCTCCTGAAATGTTGCCTGACCCGCTGAGCTCCTCCAGCATTTTGTGTCTATCTTCAGTTTTAAACCAGCAACTGCGGTTCCTTCCTACACCTCATGTGCACGGAGCTGCAATTAGTACGAGATGTCACTCATTAGAGTTGCACTCTCAGGTCTGGCGAAACTCAGCCCAAATCTGCACTTCTCAGCAGCTGCTAGAGATAAATCTATTCCAACCAACTGTACCCAGCTTCCCAAATTCTAATAGGTATCTGTGGAAGTAGAAATAGCAACAACAAAAAAAGCACCTTAGACTAAGCACCAACTTCTTCTCTGCCATTGAGGCCTTCAAATCATCTGCAATGTAAAACAATGCTAATAGACAATTAAATACCTTGTTCTGCAAAGTAATGAAAGAGTGTATCATTAACTTTGAAGTTAATCTAGGTGTTGTCCAGTTATCGTTGTGCCCAATCCCCCTTCATTTGAAGAGCCCAGTTATTGCTGACTTCTTTTATATAACAGCATAGCAAAAAGTTGCCTGGAAAGTAGATTGCCCACGTCATGCTTGTGTAGGAAGCTACTGCAGATGCTGGTTTACACCGAAGATAGGCACAAAATGCTGGAGTAACTCAGCGGGACAGGCAGCATCTCTGGAGAGAATGAACGGGTGACGTTTCAGTGCGTCTGAAGAAGGGTCTCAACCCGAAACGTCACCCATTCTCTCCAGATATGCTACCTGGGCCTTGCCTGAGTTACTCCAGCATTTTGTGCCTATAGGTCATGCTTTTGCTTAGCACTGGGTAATTGGAAATAAACGTTTGGTAGATAAAGCGGATATCCAAGACATTTTGGAGAAGGACTAAATACTGGGATAACTCAGCGGTCCGGCAGCATCCATGGAGAACACGGATAGTAGAATAGAATTGTTTTCTTTATTGTCATTGTAACATGAACCATGTACAACGAAATTGTAAAATGTCAGCCAGTCAGTGCACCATTCAAACATTTCTAAAAGCTAACGATACATACAAGGTAAAATATTTAAAAAAAGATAAACAACTAAAATAAATATCATGAAAATAGCACGCATAAACACCCAGCCCTACATCCTTCTGTCGATTTCACAGTCTCTTAGTATGTATCGCCCCTGCGTTCCTTGGCGGCTACATTTAGTGCCTTTATAGCAGTGGGGTAAAAACTGTTTTTAAGTCTGTTTGTCCTTGTCCTTGTAGATCTGTACCGTCTGCCTGACGGTAACAGTTCAAACAGGGAGTGTCCGGGGTGGGAAATGTCCTTTATAATACTCTGGGATTTTTTGATGCAGCGGGAACTGTGTAAGTCCTCCAAGGTAAGGAGAGGGCAGCCGACAATCCTCTGGGCGTTGTCAATGGCCCTCTGGAGCGCTTTCCTCTGAGCCGCTGTGCAGCTGGTGTACCATAGCATACACAGTATGTTAGGATGCTCTCAATGGAGCACCGATAAAAGGACAGCAGCAGTCTCTGAGTGATGTTATTCTTCCTGAGCACCCTCAGGAAGTGCAGTCTCTGCTGGACCTTTTTCAGCAGCGCAGAGGTGTTCACGCTCCACGTCAGGTCCTCCTCAATATGGATTCCCAGGAAGCGGAAATCCGCCACCCTCTCCACACAGTCCCCTCTGATAATTAATGGTACCATGTCCGTTTTATTCTTTCTGAAGGCAACGTTTCAGGTCAGGACCCATCAAGGGTCCTCAGTGAAGAAGGGTACCGACCTGAAATGTTGCCCATCCATGTTCTATCCCCCCCCCCCCCTCCCCCGATCCCTATTCTGACTGCTAGATAGATAGATACTTTATTGTCACAGCAACCGTGAAGGTGCAGTGACATTCTTTGATTTTGCATACACAGTACTCAAAAGAGTCGCCACAAGGCGCAGACAAAGTTACAAAGTACCCTTAAATATTGTTGGACCCTTCTTCGACCCCGCAGTTCCCACCCCCACCCAACCACCGCCACCACCACAGGTCCCTCTTGTTCGCGTCAGCCCCCCCACACATGCCAGGTTCCCATTGTTCTCTGCGGGCCCCACCCCCATGCTGAGTCCCATTTGTTCTTCTCGGCCTCTAGGGACCCCAACCTCATGTTCCACGTCCCTCCCCGTTCTTTGTCAACGCCAGTGGCCAGCGGCGGAAATCCAGGGGCAGCCAGGGGGGACATGTCCCCCCTCTGTTTTGAGAGGTGGGAGACGCCCCCCCCCCCCAACCAAGTTTTTGTAATCCGGATTTTAAAACCTGGTGAAATCTCTGTTTTCCGCGAGACAGTGGGGCTGGGACTGCTGATCGAGGGCACCGATTGGACGAGAGAGACATCAGTCAGCATGCAATGGGGGCGGGACATGATGATTCAGTGAGATCATTGGAGGAGGGAAGAGTAGGAGGGGGTGGGACTGAGGATAGAGCGCGGTGATTGGAGGAGGGAGACGTGGCACAGACCTGCGCCTCATCCGCAGCCAGGATCCAACCCAGTTCTCTGGCGCTGTCCCGTCCCCACCCAAGTGCCCCCACGGGTGGCCAGAGATGTTGGGAGTCAGACGGAGGCTGTGCCCCTAGGCTTACTGCTAGCGCGGAGAAGCAGCGCTGGTGTCCAGGCAGGGCTGTAGGTTAACCCGGCGAGACAGACAGAGTTGAGCTGCATTTAGCGCTGGATTGAGCTTCCGAAGCCTCGCGCGCATGTGTGTGTGTACGCATGCGCGCGCGGCCGCCAAATAAATTGTGTTCCCCCCACCCCCCACCCCCCCCCTTGTTCCCCGGTCCCCCCCATATTTTGGTAGCGATTTCCGTGTCTGCCGGTGGCTAAGCAATAGCCCCAAGCGCTGGTTCGGCCTAAAGCCAGTCTTCAGACCAAAAATGTTGTATAGCGCCATCATGCTGAACCTCTACACTGATACAACTGATCAAGGTTAGGAGTTTCACAAAATTGCTGGAGAAGCTCAGCGGGTGCAGCAGCATCTATGGAGCGAAGGAAATAGGCGACGTTTCGGGCCGAAATCCTTCCTTTTTTTCCTTCCTTCTCCCCCCCCCCCCCCACCCCCCATCAGTCTGAAGAAGGGTTTCGGCCCGAAACGTCGCCTATTTCCTTCGCTCCATAGATGCTGCTGCACCCGCTGAGTTTCTCCAGCAATTTTGTGTACCTTCGATATTCCAGCATCTGCAGTTCCTTTTTGAACACAAGGTTAGGAGTTTGTTTTGCTCTTTTAAAGACAAAACAAGTCAATTGTTCTTATCACTTTAGGACAAGATAATTTCTGAATTTAACTGATTGCACGTATATTTGTCTTTGTACATGTAAATTAAACTTGAAAGAAATCTTTTAATTACTTTGTCATTAAATGTGTTAATAGTATCGATGCCCTAAAGATAGGAATAAAAGTACACTTCAGTTGTGCGCTGTTATTTTATGGGTTTCTTAATTTAACATCTTATGTTCTTACTGTTGCAATCATCTCAGCTAATATGTGCTAACCAGTTAAAAGAGAATATGAATAAGATTAGTCTAATAGATGATGTTGAAATTTGTAAGATATTAAAAGTGTCCATGCTAAGTGGCCATTGTGTTAGACTAAAGAACCTGGAACTAAGGATATAGTCTCAGCACTCAGCAGTAGTAGAGTTGCTGCCTTACAGCACCAGAGACCTGGGTTCAATCCTGACTGTGGGTGCTGTCTGTGCGGGATTTGTACCTTCTCGAACAACTTGCATGGGTTTTTTCCCCCGGGACCTCCGGTTTCCTCCCACATTCCAACGCCTACAGGTTTGTAGGTTAGTTGGCTTGGTATAATTGTAAATTATTCCTTGTGTTTGTAGGATAGTGCTAGTGTACAGGGATCGCTGGCCGGCACGGTCTCGGTGGGCTGAAGGGCCTGTTTCAGTGCTCTATCTCTAAGCTAACATTTCTCAAGAGTGAAGTGACTATTTTAATTTCTCTGCAGCAGTTTTTGTCCCCTAATTTGAGGAAGAACATTCTTGCTATTAAGGGAGTGCAGCGTAGGTTTACAAGGTTAATTCCTGGGATGGCGGGACTGTCGTATGCTGAGAGAATGGAGCGGCTGGGCTTGTACACTCTGGAGTTTAGAAGGATGAGAGGAGATATTATTGAAACATATAAGATTGTTAAGGGTTTGGACAAGCTAGAGGCAGGAAACATGTTCCTGATGTTGGGGGAGTCTAGAACCAGGGTCCACAGTTTAAGAATAAGGGGTAAGCCATTTAGAACAGAGACGAGGATACACTTTTTCTCACAGAGAGTTGTGAGTCTGTGGAATTCTTTGGTGGAGGCCGGTTCACTGGATACTTTCAAAGAGCTAGATAGGGCTCTTAAAGATGGCAGAGTAAGGTGGCAGGGGAAATGGGGAGAAGGCAGGAACGGGATACTCATTGGGGATGATCAGCCATGATCACATTGAACGGCAATGCTGGCTCGAAGGGCCGAATGGCCTACTCCTGCACCTATTGTTTATTGTCTAAATAACTGGAGCATATTCGATGGATCGTGGACATTAGGGAGGAACATGGACCAGATAAAGAAAAAGGTGTGAATTAATTAAGTGACAGAGCAAGCTAGAAGGTCTTATGCCCGGCATTTTCTCCAGTTTCATCATCAGTTTTCTGGAATCAGATTCTAAAATTCTAATTCTGTTTAGTGGTGTGGTTTTGCATGCAAAGTTTTGTCAGCCCATTAGAGTTTTGAAAAATAAATCAACTATGTGTCTACAAAATTATGTACTTGCTCCGTTACATTTCAGTATAATTCCATCAAAAATCCACTTACTTTTTGCATTTGATTGTTTTCACGTTTATGTAGGGCCATTCGCATTAAAGGTTTAAATGTATCATTTATAATGATGACAACATGATGTATCTTTCAGCAATGATGCATTTAGAGAGGAAAGAGCTGCGAAAAATAGTTTCTGATTTTCCAGAACAAAGGCAAAAGAAAAACTACACCTTCAGTAACGAGGAAGCAAAGCGGATCGATCGTGAAAATCAGAGACTGTTGCACGAACTAACCCAGAAAGCCACGAGGCCACCGGTCAAGCCAAAGAAAATATCAGCTGAGACGGTTCGCGTCTACCACAGCACTCTGAACAGACAGCGGGAGCAGGAGCGAATCGAAAGAGAAAACTTGGTGAGTTTGCTGCCTTGTTGGGAGGTAGCGAAGTTGGAATGATTGAAAACTGTCAGCGGCTTCACCAACTTCCCAGGTACAAGATAGAAATGGTTCCAACTACCCAATATCCCCTTTCCCAGCTCGTTCCACCTATCACCTACCAGCCTCTATCACTCCCCATACTGAGTTTGAGTTTAGTTTATTGTCACGTGTACCGAGCTACAGTGAAAAGCTTTTGTTGCGTGCTAACCAGTCAGCAGAAAGACAATACATGATTTCATTCGAGCCATCTACAGTGTAGATACATGATTCGGGGATTAGCTTGAATAACGTTTAGGGCTAGATAAAGCCAGTAAGTCCTGTCGAAGATAGTCCGAGGGTTTCCAATGAGGTAGATAGTAGTTCAGGACTGCTCTCTGATTGTGGTAGGATGGTTCAGTTACCTGATAACAGCTGGGAAGAAACTGTCCCTCAATCTGGAGGTGTGCATTTTCACACTTCTGTACCTTTTACCCGATGGGTAAAATGGGAGAGGGGAGAAGGGGGAGTGGCCAGGGTGCAACTTGTCCTTGATTATGCTGCTGGCCTTGCCGAGTCCCTGCCTCAACTACCTCCTCTGGCAGCTTGTTCCATACACCCACCACCCTTAACGAAAAAAAGCTGCCCCTCAGATTCCTATAAAATCTTTCCCCCCTTTACCTTAAACCTATGTCCTCTGGTTCCAGATTCCCCTCCTCTGGGCAAGAGACTCTGTGCATTCACTCGATCCATTCCTCTCATGATTTTATACACCACAAAGATTTGTTTTAGGTAGACAAAAATGCTGGAGAAACTCAGCGGGTGCGGCAGCATCTATGGAGCAAAGGAAATAGGCAACGTTTCGGGACGAAACGTTGCCTATTTCCTTTGCTCCATAGATGCTGCCGCACCCGCTGAGTTTCTCCAGCATTTTTGTCTACCTTCGATTCTCCAGCATCTGCAGTTCCTTCTTAAACAAGATTTGTTTTAAATGATTATCTAATACTTAACAGTGGATTATTCTGTGACTGTAATAAATGCTGCCTGTAAAGCGTATATTAGAAGCTGTATTTCTACTGTATGACTAATCATACAAATATGTTTTGGAGTATTATCACCAAGGAGAACTCAGAAGCATCATGATGACACTTTATTGGCAGATGTGTATCTTAATGCTCAATATAATTTCCGTGCAGGAGAGTGCTAATGGAATCAGTGCTAATAGCAATCATTATTACAGTAAGCATGGTGTGATGTAATATCAATAGCAATCTAGTGCCTACTGTCAACTCCTGCACTACCTTCAGCTGTGTTCTCTTACTCCAAAGTTGCATGGGAGCCTCCCCCCCCACCCAGCATTGAATTGTTCACCGACTGCCGGTGAGTGCTGACATTGGCTGTGCTGCTGTGAGCAGTGTGGCCACAGTGAGTACTTTCGACTCCGCGCCAAACAGCGATCACCCCGTACACTAGCACTATCTTCCACGCTTGGAACAATGAACAATTTCACCAAAGCCAAATAACCCACAGATCTGAACGCCTTTGGAGTGTGGGATGAAAGCAGAGCACCCAGGAGAAAACCCACGTGGGTCGCACGGAGAACGTACAAACTCTGTACAGGTAGCGCCTGCAGTCAGGATTGAACGTGGGGATCGGGCGCTGTAAGGCAGCAGCTCTACCGCTGCACCACCGTGCCGCCCTACGGTATGGGGGCTCCTATTCATCATGCATGCGTGGGAAGTGGGTATTTATAAAGTCTCTCCGCAACCTCCGACATTCTGACATTCTAGAGAGCATAATCCAAGTCTATCCAACCTCTCCCTGTAGCTGAAACCCTCTAATCCAGGCAGTATTCTGATAAACATCCTCTGCAGCCTCTCCAAAGCCTCCACATTATTCCTATGATGGGGTGACCATAACTGCACACAATATTCCAAATGTGGCCAAACCAAAGCCCCTATAGTGCTGCTTCATGACTTCTTGAAGATGGATACAAAATGCTGGGGCAACTCAGCGGGACAGGCAGCATCTCTGGAGGAAAGGAATAGGTGACTTTTCGGGTCGAGACAATCAGAACCTTTCTCCCAGGGATGAAAGGGAGAACACTAGTGGCCCAAGTTGTAAGGTGACAGGGGGAAAGTTTAATGGAGATATGCGGGGCAAGTTTTTATACACAAAGAGCAGTGGAGGTTTGGAACACACTGCCACAGATGGTTACGGGAGGCAGATATGATAGTTGCATTTAACAGCCTTTTAGATAGGTAAATGGAAGTGCAGGGAATAAATGGATATGGATCTGAAGAAGGGTCTCGACCCAAACCGTCACCCATTCCTTCTCTGCAGAGATGCTGCCTGTCTTGCTGAGTTACTCCAGCATTTTATGTCTACCTTCGATTTAGAGGGCCGTGGAGGCTGGTTCTCTGGATACTTTCAAGAGAGAGCTTGATAGGGCTCTTAGAGATAGCGGAGTCAGGGGATGTGGGGAGAAGGCAGGAACGGGGTACTGATTGTGGATGATTAGTAATGATCTCATTGAATGGCGGTGCTGGCTTGAAAGGCCGAATGACCTACTCCTGCACCTATTGTCTATTGTCTAAACCAGCATCTGCAGTTCTCTCCTACACAAAGGGATATGGATCATGTACAGGCAAATTACATCAGTTTAATTTGGTATCATATTCGGCACAGACTATGGGTCGAAGTGCTTGTTCCTGTGCTGTACTGTTCTATCTCTGCGTTGAGCCGCTCCCACTCTAGTCCCGATCCACCTTGAGCTTCCCTTGGAGCAAAGACACTAGAGGAGTATCCTCTAGTATCTTTGCCTAGCAGGCAAGCTGTGTGGTGATTCACTGCTGACACAGCTCCAGCAGAGGGCAGTCATGCACGCTGATGCTCCCAGCACAGGTTTCTGGCCCTGCAGCTGTTCGCACCACTCCTTCTGAGAAAACTTTTTTTTTAAAGTATAAACGACAACAAACCAATTAACATTCAGACTGGTGGACCGAATTGTTGGTGGGGCTGCACTTGGAGTATTGTGTTCAGTTTGGGTCAGCCTTCTGGAGAAAAGATGTTATTAAGCAGGAAAAAGTGCAGAATGTTGTCAGGACTCGATGGTGCCTGAGCTGCAGGGAGAGGTTGGGCAGGCTAGGACTTTACTTCTTGGGGCGCAGGAGGTTGAGGAGTGATCATGGTGCATAAAATCATGAGGGGAATAGATGGGGTGAATTCAGTCTTTTACCCATGTAGAGGAATCAAGAACTGGGGGACACGGGTTGAAGGGGAAAGATATAAGAGGAATCTGAGGGGCAACATGTTTCACTCAGTGTGTAGTGGCTATATGGAACGAGCATCTTATGTAGGCGTATAAGTTAATGAGGAGAATAGGTCCAGTGAATGTACAGAATCTTTTTCCCAGGATAGGGGAATCTACAACCATTGGTTTAAAGTGAGAGGGGAAAGATTTATCAGGAACACTAGATTAAGTGGGATCTGTTGGGTCCCATGTTCACACGGTCCCCCAACGCAATATTCCACCTCTCCACCAATTCCAATATTGGTGGCCAGTGGGGGGGGGGGGGGGGGGGGGGGGGGGGGGGGGGGGGGGGGGGGGGGGGCTTTCTGCAGTGCTAGTATGGTTGTTGTGGGCCGAAGGGACTGGTTTTCAGAGGGTTAGTATGGACATTATGGGCCGAATGGATTATTGGGCTGGGAGCTCAGTCACTCAGGCCAGGTGGGCTGGCAGCTCAGTCACTCAGGCCAGGTGGGCTGGCAGCTTAGTCACTCAGGCCTGGTAGGCTGGCAGCTCAGTCACTCAGGCCTGGTGGGCTGGCAGCTCAGTCACTCAGGCCTGGTAGGCTGGCAGCTCAGTCACTCAGGCCTGGTGGGCTGGCAGCTCAGTCATGGCTATTCCTTGAAATTCCATTTCAAGCAGAGTGCAGGCCACCAAATTCAATTTCATAGCATTTCAAGCAGAGTGCAGGCCACCAAACTCAATTTGATAGCACTTCCAAGCAGAGTGCAGGCCACCAAACTCAATTTGATAGCATTTCAAGCAGAGTGCAGGCCACCAAACTCAATTTGATAGCATTTCGAGCAGAGTGCAGGCCATCAAACTCAATTTGATAGCATTTCAAGCACAGTGCAGGCCACCAAACTCAATTTGATAGCATTTCAAGCAGAGTTTAGTTGCGTATGTGACAAATAAAACACAATTGACTATGTTGAAAGCAGACATAGATGAATTTGGGGAAGATTTCTACCAACAATCCTTTTATTAGATGGCAAAAAAGGGGAAGGATTTCAACAAGGCATTGGTCCACAGCGATAATGAGATCATCAAATCTATTGACATTTTTCTTCTCAACAAGAGGTCAATTGGCCTATTCTGGTCACAAAAGAACTACCCGATGTAAATCCTACTTTCCAGAATGTGATCAGTGGCCATGCAGGCTGTGATTCTTTAAGTGCACAAGGTTGCTTATAACACTGAATTTTTTATCAGCTTGATGCGGTTAATTGGCACAGCCATAAAGATCACGATTAGGGTTTGAGGGTTTTAAACTGAGTCAAGTATACAAACCAAGTGCTCTTTGGTGCAGTAGATTTCTGTTTTTCAGAACGATGCTCTTACTCGAATATTGTTATTGGAATTTGGTCCTCCTTTTTGAAAAGTCTTTTTGGAAAAGGTCCTTTTTTTGCTTTAATATCCTTTAATGTTCTATCTATTTGGGGCGGCACGGTGGCGCATCGGGGGAGTTGTTGCCTCACAGCGCCAGAGACCGGGGTTCGATCCTGACTGCGGGTGCTGCCTGTACGGAGTTTGTACGGTTTCCCCGTGACCTGTGTGGGGTTTTCTCCGGGTGCTCCGGTTTCCTCCCACACTCCAAAGACCTACATGTTTGCAGGCTAATTGGCTTTTTAAAAAAAATGTAATTTGTCCCGAGTGTGGGGTTGTTCATGTTAAATTCTGTCGTGTATTGTGTTCTTTTTATTCGTATGGCTGTATGGTAACTCAAATCTCACTGTACCAATTGGTGCATGAGACAATAAATGTAACTTGAACTTGATCTCATTGAAACATATAAGATTGTGGATCTCATTGAAACATATAAGATTGTTAAGGGCTTGGACACGCTAGAGGCAGGAAACATGTTCCCAATGTTGGGGGAGTCCAGAACCAGGGGCCACAGTTTAAGAATAAGGAGTAAGCCATTTAGAACGGAGATGAGGAAACACTTTTTCTCACAGAGAGTGGTGAATCTGTGGAATTCTCTGCCTCAGAGGGCGGTGGAGGCAGGTTCTCTGGATGCTTTCAAGAGAGAACTAGATAGGGCTCTTAAAAATAGCAGTCAGGGGATATGGGGAGAAGGCAGGAGTGGGGTACTGATTGGGGATGATCAGCCATGATCACATTGAATGGCGGTGCTGGCTCGAAGGGCCAAATGGCCTACTCCTGCACCTATTGTCTATTAACTAGATAGTGCTAGTGTATGGGGATGTTTCGGGTCGGGACTCTTCTTCACTGCTAAACTAATTGCATTTGTTTACCCAGCACAAAAATGGTTGTAGCGATAATGGAGGTTTGCTTCCACGAAACAGATAGTGTGGCCTAAACTATTTATGGACAATGTTTAACTTTGACCTGATATTTGCATTGTGTGCTGATTCAGTTTGGAGATACAGCGCGGAAACAGGCCCTTATGCCCAGCACATCCGTGCTGACCGGTGATCCCCGTACGCTACCACTATCTTATACACTAGAGACAATTTGCAATCTTTACCAAAGGCAATTAACCTACAAACCTGTAGTTCTTTGGAGTGTGGGCGGAAACCGGAGCACCCGGGGAAAAGCTACTCTGCCACGGGGAGAAGGTACAAACTACGTACAGACAGCACCCGCAGTCAGGATCGAACCCGGGTCTCTGGCGCCATAAGGAAGCAACTCTACCGCTGCACCACCATGACCGCCATGTACTGATTTAAGAAGTTATTTAGAAATCTTAAATCCAATACATTTACAATAAAGTGATATTTCCCAACATTGTTGTACATTTTTTGAAAAGATTTGTATTGTATTCTGTAATGCTGTGGGCAGTACAAGGGTTATATTGGCACCTGTTACTCTGAAGGATGATATGACCTTGGTCAGATTTTCTGTACTGCGGGAGTTGACTTGAATGGACCATGTGATTTCCGACCTTTATAGACCTAGCTGACGACAGGATCATATGATTCTTTATTCCAGGCAAACACGTAAATCCTTTCTCATTGGTCTGGCAGCATGCTATTCGGAGATAAGAAACAGAGTAGGCCAATCAGCCCCTTGAGCATGTGTAGGAAGGAACTGCAGTTAGACACACAAAGCTGGAGTAACACAGCGGGACAGGCAGCATCTCTGGAGAGAAGGAATGGGTGACGTTTTGGGTCGAGACCCTTCTTTCCGACTAGTTGGGGAAAGAAAAATGAGAGATATAGACGATGGGGTAGATATTTTTAAGGCGTCGATTGATAGATTTTTGATTAGTACGGGTGTCAGGGGTTATGGGGTGAAGGCAGGAAAATGGGGTTGAGAGGGAAAGATACATCAGCCATGATTGGATGGCGGACTAGACTTGATGGGCCGAACACCCTAATTCTGCTCCTCGAACTTCTGAACGTGAATTTTACATAGAACAAAAGACAGATTGCTGGAGTAACTCACCCAGACTGGTAGCATCTCTGGAGTACATGGATAGGTAACATTTAGGATCAGGACCCTTCTTCAGACTGATTGTGGTGGGGTAAAAGCACCACTGTCCAGCACCACAATTAATCTGAAGAAGGGTCCTGACCCGAAACGTCACCTCCCCATGTTCTCCCGAGATGCTGCCTGACCTGCTGCGTTACTCCACCATCTGCAGTTCCTTGTTTCTCTACAATTCAACATAGCCCTTGTGTTTTTCAGCTACGCCACATTTCTTTCCACCTGACTAAATACAGTTTTAATAGTTCCATTAATCTCTAGAAAAAAAAATTATTGTTCTGCAAACTGGTATTCAATGCCAAATTAAATACTCTATAACGTGTAATGACTAAAGGGCCTGTCCCACGGGCATGCGACTCCATGCGGCAAGCGCGACCTAAAGGGCCGGTCCCACCAGCATGCGCCTGCATGCGGCAAGCGCGACCTGACGTGGTCGCTTGAGCCGTAAGGCCTCGCGGGGCCGGTCCCACTTCGATCACCAGAGCCGTATGGAGTTGTGCGGAGCTGGTCCGGACATCGCGCGGGGCTCCGAAAAACTGACAATGTTTAAAAATTCCGCGCGACAACGGCCTGCCGGCCCGCTGCAGCCTCGACACCGTGTCACTCACTCGACCTCCGCGCGGCTCCCGCTTCTGGTTTGGTCGCGCTTGCCGCATGCCGTACGGCTCAAGCGACCACGTTAGGTCGCGCTTGCCGCATGCAGGCGCATGCTGGTCGGACCGGCCCTTTAGGTCGCGCTTGCCGCATGCAGGTCGCATGCTCGTGGGACAGGCCCTTAACACTCAAATGATGATTCCAGGAATGGGGATATGTGTTATGCTGAAAAGGAATTTAGAGTAGTAAAAGAATTTAATTCTGGAGATGCTACTTTGGCGGCAACAAAGCACCTTGTAACTTGGAGAAAGCAGTGATGCAGAGAGAGAAAAGACCATTTAAACTTTAGAGATGCAGCATGGAAACAGGCCCTTCGGCCCACTGAGTCCATGCTGACCCCGTACACTGGCACTATTCTGCACACTAGGGACAATTTAACATATTTTTACCGAAACCAGTTAACCTACAAACCTCTATGTCTTTGGGGTGTGGGAGGAAACCAGGGCACCCAGAGAGAGCCCACGTGGTCACAGGGAGAATGTAAAAACTCTATGCAAACACTCTGTAATCAGGATCGGTCTCTGGCGCTGCAAGGCAGAAACTCTACCGCTGTGCCTCTTTGAGGCTGTCTTACAATTCATAGAAGGAAAGTTCTCATTGAAACTTTTAAAGTTTTAATCCCTTTGACAAGTGCTCAGAAGTTTTGTTGCTACTTTTGACCCTGTTCTAAGGTTAGTGAAATAGAATACGAGGTGGCCATTCCATGTTAAACCACATGAAATGGATAATGTCATGATAATGCAATCAGGGCTGTTGCTTAAAATAAAGTTGAATGTGACGTTCAATCAGGGAACATCTGATGGAATCAGGACAACAGCATCCATTCAAATATTCCACCCCCACCGCCGTGAGGAGATGACTGAACAAACTAGTTTAGTTTAGAGATACAGTGCCCTTCGGCCCACTGAGTCTAGCGATCACCCCATACACTAACCTGCATACACTAGGGACAATTTTACAACTTATCAAAGCTAATTAACCTACCAAGCTGTAAGTCTTTGGGATGTGAGAGAAAACCCAGCAAGCCAGCAGTGGTGACGCGAGGCAGGCTCCTGCTGTTCATCTCATTTCATGCACGACCACTTACTTATTTATCTCAGATGGTTCACCTGACCTCTCATCCACCTTGATAGCTGCTGTTTTGTTTCATGGTTTCCATTCTATCAAATGATTTTCCATGGCCATGGCTTTGCTAAAATTAGTTTAGTTTATTGCAATGTGTACCAAGATACAGTGAAAAGCTTTTGTTGCATGCTAACCAGCCAGCGGAAAGACAGTACATGAACACAATCAAGCCATTCACAGTGTACAGAAACATGATAAGGGAATCTGAAATGAAGGGTCTCGACCCGAAACGTCACCCATTCCTTCTCTCCCGAGATGCTGCCTGTCCCGCTGAGTTACTCCAGCATTTTGTGACTACCATGATAAGCCAGTAAAGTCTGATCAAAGATGGTCCGGAGGGTCCCCGATAAGGTAGATAGTAGTTCAGGACTGCTCTCTGGTTGCGATAAGATGGTTCATTTGCTGGGAAGAAACTGTCCCTGAATCTGGAGGTGTGCGTTTTCACACTTCTGTACCTCTTGCCCGATGGGAGAGGGGAGAAGAGGAAGTGGCCATTGTGCGACTGGTCCTTGATTATGCTGCTGGCCTTGCCAAGGCAGCGTGAGGTATAAATTGAGTCAATGGAATGGAGGTTGGTTTGTGTGGGCTGCGTCCACAATTTGCTGCGATTTCTTGCGGTCTTGGATGAAGTTGGTCCCAAACCAAGCTGTGACGCATCCTGATAAAATGCTTTCTATGGCGCATCTGTAGAAGTTGGTGAGAGTTGTAGGGGACTTGTCGACAAATCCACATTTCATTATTTAATTAATTCGTTTCATGGTGCTGTCTAGCGCGACTATAATTTGGGGAAATGATGTTTGCTTGTATTCCATTTATCTGTGGCTGGTTTATTATTTCCCACGAATAATTTGTCCTCATTTATTCGCAAGAGATAACGGGCTTGCTGGGCATGTTTAAAATGCCATCTTGTCAATTAGGGATGATTTACACATAGTGCTGCAGGTCTTCTGCGTAAGTAAGATCCTCTGAGGTTGTAAATTAAGAAAGAGTTCGGATAAGTGACAGTAAGTTCACCATTCCGCTATCACTCGGTTTGCCATTCAAAGTTAATTTTTTGCACACAGCTATGTTCCATGAACATGTCTCTGAAGTTCACTAGGGAAGTGCATCGTATTTTTAGTATGTCCTAAGGTTTCATGTTCGGGAATGCAAAAACTGCACGCCTAAGCTATTTTGGGCAGCAGTTCTTCCTTTGGCTTGTGCTTAGCTAGTTATTTCCGTTCGACGCCAAAAATTCTGGCAGCCGTCATGAATGCTTGTGACGAACAGCTTCAGATTCTGCCATTTTTAACTCTTGGTGCTGCATATACTTTAGAATCAAAAACGTGTCATAGAGTCATGCAGTGGTGCAAACAGTCCCAACTTGCCTACACCGACCAACATGTCCCATCTGCCCGCATCAGGCCCATATCCCTCTAAACCTGTCTTATCCATGTACCTGTCTAAACGCTGCAATAGTCCATACCACATCCTTTTTGCACTTATTGTTTTTGCTTTTATGTGCGCACACGCACACACGCACACGCACACACACAGTCACGCACGCACACACAGTCACGCACACAGTCACGCACACACACACACACACACACACACACAGTGATACAGTGTGGAAACAGGCCCATCGGTCCAACTTGCTCACACCGGCTATCATGTCCCAGGATCGAACCCGGGTCTCCGGCGCTGCGTTCGCTGTGAGACAGCAACTCTATCGCTGTGCCACCGTGACTCTACATACTGTCGCAGTATACTACTACTATACACTTGTACTGCATCTGAGATGCTTATCTAAGATGTATCCAAGTGCTTATGTATAGTGATACTTGTATACTGAACTGTATACAAAAATGTATTTCACTGTACCCTCGGTCCATGTGACACATAAAGCAGCATTGGGATGTGGTAGTGACATTTAACAGGCTTTTAAATCGGCATGTGGATATGCAGGGAATGGAGGGGTGTGAATCACGTGCAGGCAGATGGGATGAGCATCATATTCAGCACGGTCATTGTGGGCCGAATGGTCTCTTCTGTTGTACTTTTATACGCTCTTAAGTTCTATGAAATATGCAACAGGGCAGGCAGCAGAGGAAGGCTAATGTTTCAAATCATTGACCTCTTATTTGAGACGACAATGAAATATTAACTCTGTGATGCCTCCAGAGGTGCTACTAAGCTGGCTAAGTGCATCCCCCATTGCCCATGTTTATTTCAGAATTTCAACCATACTTATTAGGCTGTAACGATCTCTAAGAAAACCGAACACTGTTATGTATGGCCCAGAACAATAACAATAGACAATAGGTGCAGGAGTAGGCCATTCGGCCCTTCGAGCCAGCACCGCCATTCGTTGTGATCATGGCTAACCACAATAGAGTGGATAGGCCTGGATGGAGTGAATGTGGAGAGTATGTTTCCACGAGTGGCAGAGTCTAGGACCAGAGGTCCCAGACAGAGGAACTCAACAGTAAAACTAGTACAATGACGAGGGTGGGGGAGGGACAGAGAGAGGATGCAAGGGTTTCTTGGTTAGAGAAATCAATATTCATACCGCTGCCCAAGCGAAATATGAGATACTGTTCCTCCAATTTACGTTTGGCCTCACTCTGACAATGGAGGAGGCCTAGGAGAGAAAGGTCCTCCCTATATATCTGCAGATCCTTCCCACACATTGCTAAATGGTTGCTCGACACAACAATTAATTGGTATTTTTTGAGTATTCTGGGGTTTTTTTCAGTTTCCTTGTAGCTTATTCAAAGCACTTGCATTCAGCTGAGCTCTTTGGATGTGGAGATGATGTTTCCACTAGTGGAAGAGTCCAGGGCCACAGGTCACAGCCTCAGAATTAAATGACGTTCCTTTAGGAAGGAGATGAGGAGGAATTTCTTAAGTCAGAGGGTGGTGAATCTGTGGAATTAATGTGGAGGCCAAGTCACTGGATATTTTTAAGGTAGGGATAGATTATTGATTAGTACGGGTGTCAGTGGCAGGAGAATGGGGCTAGGAGGGAACGATAGATCAGCCATGATTGAATGGCGGAGTAGACTTGATGGGCCGAATGGTGTAATTCTGCTACTATAACTTACGAATTTATGAACTTATAAGTAAAGAATACTGTTACTCACATGCAAGATCTTCAATTATTTCAACTTTTGGGCATCCAAATCATCGTAACTAAGGTATAATTAATGCAATTCCTAGCCAAAAAAAAAAACCAAATTTCTGTGTAATGTGATATGGGTAAGTCTTTAATCTGAGAGTGGTGAATCTGTGGAATTCATTGCCACAGAAGGCAGTGAAGGCCATAATGGATATTTTTAAGACAGAGATTGATAGATTCTTGATTAAATACGTGTGTGAGTGAAACTGAGAGAAGGGATGAGAATGGGGTTGAGAGGGAGAGGTAGATCGGCCATGATTGAATGGCGGAGTAGACTTGATGGGCCGAATGGCCTAATTCTGCTCCGAAAAAAACTTGACATTTATTGTTCATATTTTTATATGCTGCCACCGCCAGACATAAAAACAGTTTTTATCCACGAGTAGTTGCTCTACTCAACAGCTAAAATTCTGTAGCCTCCATTTGATCTGGTATTTTGTTGGTTCACATGCTTGATCAATGGTGTTTTATCATACATGTTTTATTATTAATGTTTAGTGTTTTCTGAGTCATTCGTAACTGTCACTGTATGTCATGTTGTTACTTGTGGGCGGAGCACCAAGGCAAATTTCTTGTATGTGAATACTTGGCCAATAAACTTACTTACTTTATTAAATATTGTCTTTTTGTTTATTATGTTCATTATTCCAGTTGTTTACTGACGTGAAATGAGAAAATTTTGATTGATGTTAGTTCCTTTTCTGAAAACCGCAGGCTTTTCTGAAGAGATTGGAGGCAGTGAAACCGACAGTAGGACTAAAACGCTCTACTCAGTTGTATGATTATCAGCGGCAGATGGCTTTCATGGAGTCCTATTCTCAACACAGCAGACCTTCAACACGAGGGAGCATGTCAAGTTAGTATATTGGCACCATTTGTTGTGTGTGTGTGTGTGTGTATATATATCAGCCCACCAGAATGAGATGATTTCATGTTCGTAAGTGTTAGGGCCAGAATTAAGCCATTCAGCCCATCAAGTCTACTCCGCCATTCTATCATGGCTGATCTACCTCTCCCTCTCAACCCCATTCTCCTGCCTCTCTCAATTACACCTCACACCCGTACCTAATCAAGAATCTATCTATCTCTCCCTTAAAAATATCCATTACGGCCTTCACTGCCTTCTGTGGCAATGAATTCCACAGATTCACCACTCTAAGATTAAAGACTTACCATATCACATTACACAGAAATTTGATTTTTTTTTGGCTAGGAATTGCATTAATTATACCTTAGTTTGGATGCCCAAAAGTTGAAATAATGGAAGGTCTTGCATGTGAGTAACAGTATTCCACACATTCACCACTCTCAGACCAAATAAATCTCTTTCCTAAAGGACCGTTCTTTAATTCTGAGGCTATGACTGGTTCTAGGCTCTTCCACTAATGGAAACATCGTCTCCACATCCACTCTATCCAGGCCTTTTACTGTTCGGAAGTTTCAATGAGTTCCACCTTCATCTTTCATCTTTCTAAACTCCAGTGAGTCGAGGCCCAGTGGCGTCAAATGCTCATCATATGTTAACCCATTCATTCCTGGGATCAACTGCAGCGGCACTGACTTCCTTTCATCCATTGTTTTGGAACCCCTTTCACTTGAACACCCAGTTTTCTAATGATTCTAATAAGTCTAAGGGCCTGTCCCGCTTGGCGATTTTTTTCAGCAACTGCCGGCATAATTGACTGACATATGAGGTCAGCGAAAAATTTGCGGCGTGATGACATATGACGCGCGGTGTTTTTTCAAGTGTGGCAACATTTTTTTGTCGACACTGATGTGACGCCGGCAGTCGCCGAAAAAAATCGCCAAGTGGGACAGGCCCTTTAGGGTTTGGTTTGAGAGTTTTGTGCAAATATATTTCTTATCTGCCTGCCTTTTGTAATTCGTATTACCTGCTTTATGCCAGTTCATGGTTCCTGACATTTCTTCCAGTAACCATGGCATGAACTTTATACTTTTGGTTTAATATATGTGCAATTTTTAGCTTTATGTTATCTCCTCCCTCTCTAGTTACACATGGCATAAATTCTTGAATGCATGAAATTCTTCTTGAACCCATTCCAAAGATCTGCCGTTAGCAGATTTGCCCGTTTTACATTCTTCGTCTTGCGTATGGCGTGCATAGCCCAAAGTTGTAGGACAACTTGTTCTATTTGATTGTGCACGCCAGGTTGGTTGCATTCGTCGAAACAGGGCAGACCACGTGAGGTTGCAATCTCCCACCCCAGTGTAACCTTTCATCACATGGAAGACTCTTTCAACTAAGTCTGGTCTCCTTATAGTGATATTTGTCTTTCCAGCTCTGCATTGATTATGACACTATGATACGATAGAACCATATCTATCCCAGGAGGGAAATTGATCTGCCAACAGTCATAAAAACATAAAATACATGAAACATGAAACAATCACTGTTGGATAAACATTCAGGCTCCTTTAGACTGTGAAGTAATTTAGGTAGTATACTAAATCTACAATAGCTTGCCTCCTTAATGTAGTGAGGATACAATGTACACTTAATGGTACACACATGCACATATAATACTCCAGCAACAGAAATAGATAAGCTTTCAGACTCAAGCTAATTTGCTTATCCCAATCTACACTAAAAAGTATTAACTTCCTCTCTCTGATTTTGATGCATGTCTTTTTAATCTTCCTCCATTCATACTTTAATCATTTGAATACTTTGAATGGGCAATCGATGAGCCTAAACTCAATTTTCACAATAGTCTTCAATTTCTTATTATATTTTAATTCTCTCCATTAACTTTTCCTTGTCTTCATTCAGATAATTTCATATTTAATGACTGAAGTTTTTTACTCTTGCTCTCCCATGTTTTCCAGTTTCCCCTAAGGGCCATGTGACTGGATATATTTGGTTTCCAATCTTATCCTGCTTGTGGTTATCCCTCTGATGGTTCAATGCTTTCCTTATTATCATGTGTACCTAGTTACAGTGAAATACTTTGATTACATGCAGCTCAGCAAGACTATCCTCGTCCCCCAGTTAGTAGAGAATGTACAGATCAGCCCACTCTGAGTCCATATGCAAGCGGTGCCATTTCCCAGTCCCAGCTGCAGCGGGCCACAAAAAGATGTTGCAGCCATCGCCTCCATTCCAGTCGTCCCGCGAACCGCCGTCCCTCTCCTCGCCTGGCCCTCTTCAGCCCTCGTTTCCCACGGGCACCCCGCACATCAGGATTGCCAGGATGAATTAGTGAATGGAGTTCTTGCACTTCATTTTGTACATTTATGTTATGAAAAAATCATACATTTGGGCTACATCCCGAGTTCTAGTATTTTAGCCACAAGTGTCTATTTCTGTCTGGCATCATTACGCATTCTTTAATATTCTCTTTACTTGCAGTGCCAGTTAGTCTGCTGTCTTCCCAGTTAATATATTTGTTTAGTTTAGTTTAGAGATACAGTGTGGGAACAGGTCCTTTGGCTCACTGAGTTCGCACTGACCAGCAACCCCCCCTAGGGACAATTTACAGAAGCTAATTAACCTGCAAACCCACACATCTTTGGATCGTGAAGGTTTACAAGGTTAATTCCCGGGATGGCGGGACTGTCATATGCTGAGAGAATGGAGCAGCTAGGCTTGGAAACTATGGAGTTTAGAAGGATGAGAGGGAATCTCATTGAAACATATAAGATTGTTCAGGGCTTGGACACACTAGAGGCAGGAAACATGTTCCCGATGTTGGGGGAGTCCAGAACCAGGGGCCACAGTTTAAGAATAAGGAGTAAGTCATTTAGAACGGAGACGAGGAAACACTTTTTCTCACAGAGAGTGGTGAGTCTGTGGAACTCTCTGCCTCAGAGGGTGGTGGAGGCAGGTTCTCTGGATGCTTTCAAGAGAGAACTAGATAGGGCTCTTAAAAATAGCAGTCAGGGGATATGGGGAGAAGGCAGGAACGGGGTACTGATTGTGGATGATCAGCTACAAGGGCCAAATGGCCTACTCCTGCACCTATTGTCTATTGTCCATTGTGAAAGGAAACCCAAGCTGAAAGGCCTGTTTTCCTACTGCTTGACTCTGATCAAGCATTGTTATTGCACAACACATAATCCTCCGCCATTTCCGCCACCTCCAACGTGACCCCACCACTCGCCACATCTTCCCATCTCCCCCCATGTCTGCCTTCCGCAAAGACCGCTCCCTCCGCAACTCCCTCGTCAATTCTTCCCTTCCCTCCCGCACCACCCCCTCCCCGGGCACTTTCCGTTGCAACCGCAAGAAATGCAACACCTGTCCCTTCACCTCCCCCCTCGACTCCATCCAAGGTCCCAAGCAGTCGTTCCAGGTGCGACAAAGGTTCACCTGTATCTCCTCCAACCTCATCTACTGCATCCGCTGCTCTAGATGTCAGCTGATTTACATCGGTGAGACCAAGCGTAGGTTGGGCGATCGTTTCGCCGAACACCTCCGCTCAGTCCGCAATAACCTACCTGACCTCCCGGTGGCTCAGCACTTCAACTCCCCCTCCCATTCCCAATCCGACCTCTCTGTCCTGGGTCTCCTCCATTGCCAGAGTGAGCAACAGCGGAAATTGGAGGAACAGCACCTCATATTCCGTCTGGGGACCTTGCGTCCTTATGGCATTAACATAGAATTCTCCCAATTTGGCTAGCCCTTGCTGTCTCCTCCCCTTCCTTAACCCTCTAGCTGTCTCCTTCCACCCTCCCATCCGCCCGCCCTCGGGCTCCTCCTCCTCCTCCCCTTTTCCTTCTTTCTTTCCCCCACCCCCCATCAGTCTGAAGAAGGGTTTCGGCCCGAAACGTCGCCTATTTCCTTCGCTCCATAGATGCTGCTGCACCCGCTGAGTTTCCCCAGCAATTTTGTGTACCTTTGTTATTGCACAAGTGGGTGTTTGTGGCACCCTATTTGATTGCAAGATAAGACAGGCAATATGATAAATGACTCCAGTCAGACTGTATTCATCCAGTAATTGTCTTTGCATTTGTACTCCCAGCAGCTTTATTGTTCTGCTGGCGGCTCTCCAATCTCGAACCGAAACAAGTATAAAAGAATATGAGAGGAGTAGACGCAACAGTGTCTTTTGCCCAGAGTAGGGGAATCGAGGACCAGAGGACATGGGTTTGCAGTGAGGGGTGAAAGATTTAATAAGAATCTTAAATCTTGAGCTCGCAGCGGAGGTAGTTGAGGCAGGTGCTATCCAAACTCTTAAGAAACATTTAGACAGGCACATGGATAGGGCAGGTTTAGAAGGATATGGGCCAAACACTATTATAGATGGGACATGTTGGGCAAGTTGGGCCGAAGGTCCTGTTTCCACGCTGTGAGACTCTGTGACTCTAATAAAGTATACCAAAGCAATACGACTTTCATTATATTTTAGTAATGTTCAATTATCTTCACATCTATCCTCATCATTTTAGGGCTGAGTTCAAGATCATCGGTCCACAAGAATGTTCATCTGGTGTCTAATTGAAGTGTCTGAGATTCAGTTGAGCTACTCATCTGGTGTGCGCAGCCTTGGGAAATATTGAACAGGACTTAACTCATTGCTACTATTGAACTGAGTGTGTATTCTGTGGCTGCTGTATGTTTGAGACCATTCTTAAACTGTAATTTAAACAAAAGGCTTCGACTTTATCTTTGTTCTACTGGGTGTATATGAAATGTGTGCTTTATATATTTGCCGTATTTCTCAACTTTGTAAAGTGATTGATTTTGAACCTTTTTTTAAAAATTGAACATTAATCTGGATTATTTAGTCTTTTTCTAATAAAGTGTGAAATTTACAGTTCTTTGAAAATATTACAGTACGGCATTGTGTAATGTGTACATGAAAAAAAATTAAGTTGATCTTAAGACTGGACTGAAAATGCAGTAAAGTATAATTGCATTGTTCATTTTGCGTTGGAACAGATAATAAATTTTATATTCTATAAATGACAGCAAGAAGATGTGTTTTAAACTGACAATTTAATGGTTAAAGTGAGTATTGTCCTTGATACTGAGCTGGTGATTCTCTTGATTGTTTAGAACAGTCTGTTATTCGTAAGGAATATATCTTTGCCAAACTCTCGCACTGACCCCACAGGCAAGGTGCTGCTCTGCCAACAATCAGATCAACACCAGTGTGTGAAGAGAGAGTACAGTCCAAAACTAACGGGTTGCTTAAGGTAATCTGACTCGTCATTGATTCTTCAACTGAGGGAACTTCCAGTGAAATCGTGCAAATGCTTGTATCCAAAATAATTCACTTGATGAGATTCTTCACACGTGCACTAGTTAAAATGTAGCAAAGGTTGGGATTTTGCAGAATTGCCTGTTTCCATCTGCTTTGTCATCTGCTTTAACCCTGTGGAGACTTCATCCAAAAAATATTCACATCTCTGTTGGTGCTACATTAGTAATTGTAACCGGTACAGTATCGCGATAGGGCAAGACCGATGAAGCGACGGAAGTTAAGCAGGAGATGAAAGGGGAAATTCCTATCAAGCAACAGACTGCATTTCTTCCATACCAAGAGATGTTGGAAGATATTGCAAGGGTCAATGTATAGATGACAATCACTTGTCGGACTTGTCCAGACTTTATCCATTCCTCCAAAAGAAACTAATGATATAGAGAGCAGAGAACCTATAATTGAAGTTTTTTAATGTATAATTTTCACATATGTACTATCCAATAAAGGCAATAAAATATAATAGTGATATATGAAAATATTCTTTGGAGAAATAACTTTTTTTAATTCAGTATTTTACCCAGTGAAATAAGGGATCATGAAATGTGGGATTTTCCCCGGGATATTGTTTTAATATTGTGATGTTTCTTGCAAAGGGTAGTGAATCAGATAATGGATATTTTTTTAATGCAGAGATACATAGATTCTTAATTAGTACGGGTGTCAGGGGTTATGGGGTGAAGGCAGGAGAATGGGTTAAGAGGGATAGGATCAGCCATGATTGAATGGCGGAGTAGACTACATGGGCCAAATGGCCTAATTCTGCTCCCAGAGCTTATGAACTAAAGCCATGATGTTATGGGGGTATAAGTGATGGAATATTTCCTCTTATTCTAAACACACGGATGCATCTATTTTTAATCTGTCTTTAAATTTTGTTACCAATCTGATGACTCTGCATTTCCCCCAATCTTTACCTTGAGGCCTATGTCCCTGAACTGAAGATCATACTCCAGATTTGCTCTAACTTCTTAGCCCCCTGCGGTCATGGCTGACCATGGATGTCTCCAGGGTGCTATTCCCTATATGGAGGACGCCTGTGCGTGACTTTGTTTAACGTGGGGATACTGGTGCACAGACAACCACCCCACGGTCCTTGACAGATCTGGGTCAAGATCCAGTGGCGTGTAGTCCAAGACGACCGGAGACCCTTTTCTGCTGCAGCCTTCATCCGCCTTCCCAGCCGTTGTGACGCTCCACTAAGGTCAGCCATCGTCCTCCGCCTGTTCCACCGTTGAGGTCTTGGTTGGATAGCTCTTTGTCAGAGACCTCCCCCTCGACCTTACCACCATGGGTGGCCCTACCAGGAGCATAGATAGCTCCAGACGGCATCACTCTCAGGATCTCAGGTCCACACAAGCTTCTCCACCACGACAAGGTGACAATCCACGGAGAAGCATGCTCTAACTAAGGCTCAGTAAATTGATGGCTGTGTGGCTATACTGTAACTCCATCTACAAGTTTACAGATGACGCCACAGTGGTGGGCTGGATCATGGACAATGACAAGGGGGAAGTAAAGTAAAGTAAACTTGGTAGCGTGGTGTCAGGACAAATAATCCTACTCTCAATGTTAGCAAGACAAAGGAGCTAGTTATCACTTTCAGGAAGCACCGATGGTGCAGAAGTGGAAATGGTTGAGAGCTTCAAGTTCTTTGGCATTAATATTACCAATGATCTGTGGTGGACTGACCACATTGATACGACTACCAAGAAGGCTCACCAATGCCTCTGCTTCAGACTGAAGAAATTTGGCTTGTCTCCAATGACCCTTATAGACCTACTAATGCACTCCAGAAAGCATTCTGACGGGTTGCATCATTAGCTTGCATTGGGAAAAGTTCTGCCCCAGACCACAAGAAATTGCAGAGAGATGTAGATGCAGCCCAGTTCACCACACAGAGCAGACTTCCCGCCATTGACTCCATCTATACCACACTGTCTTGGAAAAGCAGCCAACATCCGTTATTCCACCACGGTCATTCCCCCTGCTCCCTGCTCCCATTCAGAAGGTACAGAAGCTTGAAAGCGCGCACCACCAGACTCAGGAACAGCTTCTTCCCCTCTGTTATCAGGCTTCTGAACGGTCCCTCCATAAGCTAGGGTACTGTCCAATTCACCTCAACCCCATTGCGGACATTGTCGTTGTCTCTGGAACGGATGCACTACAATGCTGAGAACTATATTCTGCACTCTGTATCTTCACCTTTGCTCTATCGGACGAACCTGATTTGATTGTGTACATGGAGAGTATTTTCTGATTCGATTGGAGTCAACAATAATCCTAAACCTAAAACAAATGAATGCTTCCCAACTTGATTTCTAATTGCTTTGTAATTAGAAATTTTGTACGCTTCTCGTTATTTTTCTTCATGTAAGCAACGTATAATTTTTAAAATGTAATATTTTAAAAGAAAATATGTAAGGTGGTGGGACGTTGTGTAAGGACTGTGTCACGGTGTAAATATGTGGCCTAGATGGGACATGTTGGTCAGTGTCGAAAGGTTGGGTCGAAGGGCCTGTTTCCACGCTGTATGACTAAGAAATGTAACTTGCTGCCGTGAAAATGTAATGTTCTTCCCAACACTTATGCATCGAACCGCAACAACTAATTTGTTAGCGTTTGTGCTTCATTTCATGTTGCTTAGTCTATGCTGTATTAGATTAGTTTAATTTAGAGATACAGTGCGAAACAGGCCCTTCAGCCCACCAGGTCTGCGCCGACCAGCAATCCCTGCACATCAACACTATTCTATACACACACATGGGACAATTTACATTTATAGCAAGCCATTCAACCTACAAACCTGTACATCTTTGGAGTGCGGGAGGAAACCGGAGATCCCGGAGAAAACCCACGCAGGTAACGGGGAGAACGTACTAACTCCGTACAGACAGCACCCGCAGTCAGAATCGAACCCGGGTCTCTGGCCCTGTAAGGCAGCAACTCTACCACTGCGCCACCGTGACACAGTCCTTGCCACATATATGGCCATGATGTTAATACAAGCAGCAGCTCAATAAAAGACCAAAATGTTTTATTGAAAAATTGTATACACGAGTCAGTTTTAATAAATACTTTTGATTTAATAGGGACCATAAATACATTTGTTTCCGTTAGGATCAATGCTAAACAATGTGCATAACACTTGCGATTAGAATATAACCATTTTGAGATTAAGTACTAAATGCAGAAATACTCACCACCCAAGGAAAAATAAATGGTAACTTAAATATATATATAGTTGGCAAGGGGATTAGGCTATGGAATTCAATACATGGATGACAAGGGTGACTATGACTTTTAATAATGCATTAAGCCCTTTCATTGAGTCCCCAACCTGCCACTGCTTTTATTCAGGCATTTGATTGATTAATGGTACATTCATCATTGTTGACCCATTGTCCTACTACAATATATTACAGTTTTCTAATGCTGTTTAATTTAAAGTGATGAACAAAGGGGTAGATGGATGCCTCTTGGACTCTTAGGCGTATTTCTTAATTTCATCATACAGTACCAGTACAAAGGCGCCTCCCATTCCTCTCAACACATTTGACCAGGCACCTTTGAAGAAAGCTTTAGACCCCTCATCTTTCGCAATTTTTTTCCAGCAATCGATTGTGCCCGAATACATTATATCAGCTGTTGAGACATCACAACAGTAATGTTAGATATGTATGATACATAAAATGAATAGAAACATAGAAAATAGGTGCAGGAGGAGGCCATTCGGCCCTTCGAGCCAGCACCGCCATTCATTGTGATCATGGCTGATCGTTCCCAATCAATAACCCATGCCTGCCTTCTCCCCATAATCCCTTGATTCCACTAGCCCCTAGAGCTCTATCTAACTCTCTTAAATCCATCCAGTGATTTAGCCTCCACTGCCCTCTGGCAGGGAATTCCACAAATTCACAACTCTCTGGGTGAAAAAGTTTTTCCTCACCTCAGTCTTAAATGGCCTCCCCTTTATTCTAAGACTGTGGCCCTTGGTTCTGGACTCGCCAAACATTGGGACCATTTTTCCTGCATCTAGCTTGTCCAGTCCTTTTATAATTTTATGTGTTTCTATAAGATATCCCCTCATCCTTCTAAACTCCAGTGAATACAAGCCAAGTCTTTTCAATCTTTCCTCATATGACAGTCCTGCCATCCCAGGGTTCATGAATGAATGAATGAATAGGTTTATTGGCCAACTACATTCACATACAAGGAATTTGCCTTGGTGCTCCGCTCGCAAGTAACAACACATACAGTAAACAATTAAGAATAAAACATTATAGTTTAAACATGTGAATGAAATAAAATACCAGAGCTAAAGGAGGCTACAGACTTTCGGTTATTGAAAAGAGCTACTGCTTGTCGAAAGACGTCCGTACAAACAGCACCCGTTGTCAGGATGGAACCTGGGTCTGATATTCCACTTCTCTCACTAAATCATCTGCTGCGCTTTTATCAGGCTTCTGCATGGTCCTTCCATAAGCTAGGGTACCATCCAATTCACCTCTCCCCCATTTACAGGCATTGAACTTTGTCTATGGAACTGACATAGAAAATAGGTGTGGTAGTAGGCCATTCGGCACTCAATATGATCATGGCTGATCATCCAAAATCAGTACCCCGTTCCTGCTTTCTCCCCATATCCCTTTATTCTGTTAGCCCTAAGAGCTCTATCTAACTCTTTTGAAAACAGCCAGTGAATTAGCCTCCACTGCCTTCTGTGGCAGAGAATTCCACAGATTCACAACTCTGGGTGAAAAAGATTTTCCTCATCTCAGTCCTAAATGACCTACCCCTTATTCTTATAATAATAATAATAATAAATTTTATTTTTGAGCGCCTTTCAAAAATCTCAAGGACACCTTACAGAGATTAACAAGAATAATAAAACATAAAATCGGAATAAAATAAATAATAAAGACATCACCAAAACACAAATTAAAAACAGAATTCAGTCCAAAGACAAAAAATCAAAAACACAATGTGAAGAGAGAGCAGCAGCAGCTAAAGCGCGCCAGCGTCCACTTTCCCTTCCGACAGCCATCTTGGACACAGACATTCTTACACCGTAACCTCTGGTTCTGGACTCCCCCAACATCGTGAACATTTTTCCTGCATCTAGCCTGTCCAATCCGTTAAGAATTGTATATGTTTCAGGAGTTTCATAGTTATACAGCGTGGAAACAGGCCCTTCAGCCCACATCAACCAACATGTCCCATCTACACGTCCCACCTGCCTGCTGCCTGACCCCTAAATTTAAACTGATAGAATTTTAAAAATTCTCTAAAAGACAAAAAATTCAGGAGTAACTCAGCGGATCAGGCAGCATCTCCGGAGAACATGGATAGGCAGCGTTTCGGATCAGGATCCTTCTTCAGACTCAGAAGAGAACATCTTCAAAGTAGGTTTAAGAAGGAACTGCAGAAGCTGGAAAATCGAAGGTAGACAAAAAGTGCTGGAGAAACTCAGCGAGTGCGGCAGCATCTATGGAGCGAAGGAAATAGGCAACGTTTCGGCCCGAAATGTTGCATATTTCCTTCGTTCCATAGATGCTGCCGCACCCACTGAGTTTCTCCAACACTTTTGTCCATCTTCAAAGTAGGTATACCTTGAAGAGACTTTGACTCTGACGAAGAAGGGTCCTGATCCGAAACGTCACCTCTCTTTATTTTCTCCAGAGGTGCTGCCTGACCCACTGAGGTACAACAGCATTTTGTCACTTTTACTAAACCTGCGTCTGCATTTCCCTGTGAATACAATAACTTTTCTCTAACGCATGAAAGAGTGAAAAGGAATTGCAGAAAAGTGCTCCATGGTTTTACATTCGCAGCAATTTTGATGAGCGTGACCACAGGGTTTGGGAGGGTTAATGGGCCAAAGACAAAAATGGTTCATTAGGTCTGCATTTGGTTTGAGATTATCCAGAAAATCCTTTGCGTGTCAAAACAACAAACTGCAGATGTTGGTTTACAAAAAAGGACACAAAGTTCTGGTGAAACTCAGCAAGTCAGGTGGAGAACATGGAGAGGTGACGTTCCAGGTCAGGGGACCTTTTTCAGTCTGCTTTCGCATTGCTGTTGATTATCTTGCACAGGGTGCTCTGACCACGCTGAAGCCAAAGAATACTTGAAGTATATTCTTTGCCTCAATAGACAATAGGTGCAGGAGTAGGCCATTCGGCCCTTCGAGCCATTTAATGTGATCATGCCTGATCATCCCCAATCAGTACCCCGTTCCTGCCTTCTCCCCATATCCCCTGACTCCGCTATTTTTAAGAGCCCTATCTCACTCTCTCTTGAAAGCATTCAGAGATCTCCGGGCACATTTGTTCTTCTATTTCCCGTTGACTATTCAGGGGTCTACTACACCCCCAACAAGGTGATCATCCCTTTATTGTTCCTCAGCTCCACCTATATAGCCTCACTAGACGAACTGTCCATAATGTCACCTCTGATCACAGCCGAGACATCCTCCTTACCCACCAATGCAACCCCCTCTTCTTTTTCCCTCGCCTGTCTCTCCTGAAGCTCCTGTACCCCAGGACATTGAGCTACTTAGACTTAGACTTAGACTTAGATCCTTTATTTGTCATTCAGACCTTTCGGTCTGAACGAAATGTCGTTGCCTGCAGCCATACATGTAATAATAAACAACAAAACACACAATAAACACAAATTAACATCCACCACAGTGAGTTCACCAGGCACCTCCTCACTGTGATGGAGGCAAAAATCATAGGGTTACTGTCTCTTCCCTCCTCTTCTCCCTCTACGCTGAGGCGATACCCTACCGGGCGATGGTAAGTCAGTCCCGCGGCTCACCGAGCTTCGCGAACGGGCTGGTTCAAGCTCCGCGGCCCGGGGTGGTCGAAGCTGCCGCCCTCCAGTCCAGCGGACGCAGCTGTTGCCGCGGGAGCTCCGGAAAACAGGCACCAGCCTGTGACCTGCGAGCTCCCTACGATGTCGTCCACTGGCCCGCGGCCAAACCCCGGATTCAGGTCGCCGCCGCCAGAACGCCACCTCAGCTACCGGAGCACCGTCTCAGCCCCGCGCCAGGCTGCCTCAGCCACCGGAGCACCGCATCAGCCTCGCGCCACCTCAGCCACCAGAGCACCGCCTCAGCCCCGCGCCGGGCCGCCCTCACGGGAGTGCCGTCCCAGCCCCGAGTCGTGCCGCTGCCACCGGAGCGTCTCAGCCAGCACCGTCTCAGCCCCGCGCCGGGCCGCCCTCACCGGAGCACCGTCCCAGCCCCGCACAGGGTCGCCCTCACTGGAGCGCCGAGTCGTGCCGCTGCCCACTGGAGTGCCCGAACGCCGCCACAGCTCGAAGACGGCCAGCCTCGCGTTGGTAAGTCCTGGCTGGCTCTGCCTCCGGAGCCTCGAGGTCGGTCGCAGGTTGGAGGCCGCCAGCTCCGCCATTAGTCCTCAGCGCAGACGGAGGCAGAGAAGGGTGATACGACAAGAAAAAGTCGCATTCCCCCGAAGGGAGAGACAGAAAGCCCTGTTTCAGCTCCCCCCCCCCCACACATAACACAGCCTAATAACCAAAAATTTAACTAAACAAGACAAAAAAAAACAACAACAAAAGTAAAAACAGACGGACTGCAGGCGAGCCGCAGCCATTCAACAGCGCCGCCACTACCAGTCCTGCCTCTCCCTTAACCAGGTTTCTGTCACGGCTACAACGTCCCAGTCGCACAAACATATCCACGCCCTAAAGCTCATCTGCCTTACCCATCAGGCCCCTTGCATTAAAATACGTGCAGTCTAAACCAACCCTCCTTCCTCGCTCTCCGCCTTTCACCTGCCTATTCTGTCCACTAACCTTTCCCACACCACCCTCCATACCAACTTCTAGCCTCTCATGTGCCTCTGTCCTGCAGGAGATACCACCCCCTATCTTAGCAAAACACAATGCGCTGGAAGAACTCAGCAGGGTTAGGCAGCATCTGTGGGGGGAAGTGAACCCATCTTCAGTCTGATGGAGTAGGGGGGAGAAAGGCTTTGTCCTGCCTGAGAAGGAAGAGAGACCATCGGGAACTATACTGAATACTTTTTGTAACTGTGACGCCCTATATCTGCGACTCTTTGCATACTTATGTATTGTATGCAAAATAAAGAATTTCACTGTACCAAGTACATGTGACAACAATGTACCAGTCATCGCTCTTCATAATAGGAGCAGAATTAGGCCATTCGACCCACCAACTCTACTCCACCATTCAATCATGGCTGATCTATCGCTCCCACCCTAACCCCATTCTCCTGCCTTCTCCCCATAATCCCTGACACAAGTACTAAGCAAGTCTTTTTTTTCCAGGTTTCTTCCCCACCACAATCAGGATGAGAGGGGAAGAAGGGTTTCGGCCCGAAACGTTACCTATTTCCTTTGTTCCATAGATGCTGCTGCACCCGCTGAGTTTCTCCAGCATTTTTGTGTACCCTGACAATAAACTCTCTTGACTTGACTTGACTTGACGATAATCTAATCTCAAACTTAAACTCAGCAGGTTAATAACAAAGATAGACACAGCATGCTGGAGTAACTCGGGGACAGGCAGCATCTCTGGAGAGGAGGAATGGGTGACGTTTTGGGTCGAAACCCGAATAACAAGGTGATTCTGGTTTACACGTACCTCCCTTCCGGCCGGACTGCATCATCATACGTCGACGGACTGTGTCGAATGGGTAGGACACCAGCCCAGCCACTGCCGTCACTGACTGCGCAATCATCCAGCTGATCAGAATATGCACGTTCTTCGGATCTGGCATCATCCCTGACGAACACAAACAAAGCTGTCGTTTAGTTCACCAGAGGATAATAGACTACCTTTCGACACAACTGGCAGAGCCGCTGCCTCACAGCGCCAGGGTCCCGGGTTCAATCCCGTGTGTGTGTGTGGAGTTTGCACGTTCTCCCCATGACCCGCGTGGGTTTCCTCTGGGTGTGCCGGTTTCCTCCCACATTCCAAAGACGGACAGGTTTGTAGGTTGCAATAAAAAGTATAAGTAAGTATACGTATAAGTATAAGTATCCTTTATTGTCATTCAGACCTTTCGGTCTGAACGTAATTTCGTGCCTTGCAGTCATACATAGAATAAAATAACAAAAACACAATAAACACAAATTTAACATTTAAAATTTTTTAACAAGGAACTGCAGTTGCTGGTTTACACCAAAAATAGACAATAGACAATAGACAATAGGTGCAGCAGTAGGCCATTCGGCCCTTCGAGCCAGCACCGCCATTCAATGTGATCATGGCTGATCGTCCCCAATCAGTACCCCGTTCCTGCCTTCTCCCCATATCCCCTGACTCTGCTATCTTTAAGAGCCCTATCTAGCTCTCTCTTGAAAGTATCCTGAGAACCGGCCTCCACCGCCCTCTGAGGCAGAGAATTCCACAGACTCACAACTCTCTGTGAGAAAAAGTGTTTCCTCATCTCCGTTCTAAATGGCTTACCCCTTATTCTTAAACTGTGGTCCCTGGTTCTGGACTCCCCCAATATCGGGAACATGTTTCCTGCCTCTAGTGTGTCCAAACCCTTAATAATCTTATATGCTTCAATAAGATCGCCTCTCATCCTTTTAAACTCCAGAGTATACAAGCCCAGCCGCTCCATTCTCTCAGCATGTGACAGTCCCGCCATTCCAGGAATTAACCTTGTAAACCTACTCTGCACTCCCTCACTAGCAAGAATGTCCTTCCTCAAATTTGGAGACTAAAACTGCACACAATACTCCAGGTGTGGTCGCACTGGGGCTCTATCCAACTGCAGAAGGACCTCTTTGCTCCTATACTCAACTCCTCTTGTTATAAAGGTCAACATGCCATTCGCTTTCTTCACTGCCTGCTGTACCTGCATGCTCACTTTCATTATAGGACTTTCATTACTTTCAAATAGGCACAGAATTCTCGAGCAACTCAGTGGGCCAGGCAGCATCTCTGGAGAAAATGGACAATCCACAGATATTGTATGACCTGCTGAGATACTCCAGCATTCTGTGTCCATCTCTGGTTTGTAGGTTTCATTGGCTTCTGAGGTTGACCCGAGTGTGCGGGGAGCAGATGCAAAAGTGGGATAACATAGAATCAATGTGAATGGGCCAGCGTGGATTTGGTGGGCCAAAGGGCCTGTTTCCTTGATGTATCCTTCAATCAATTTAATAACATAGAACTGGTGTGAAAGGGTGATCAATGGTCAGCATGGACTCGGTGGACCGAAGGGCCTGTTTCCATGTTGAATCTAAAAATATCTCTAAACTGACCTGGACAGAGTGGATGTGGAGAGGACGTTTCCACTAGTAAGAGAGTCAAGGATCAGAGGGCACAGCCTCGGAATAAAAAGACACCTTTAGAAAGGGGATGGGGAGGAATTTATTTAGTCAGAGGGTGGTGAATCTGTGGAATACATAGCTACAGACGGCTGTGGAGGCCAAGTCATTGGGAATCTTTAAAGCGGGTATGGACAGATTCTTGAATAGTACAGGTGTCAAGGGTTATGGGGAGACGGCAGGAGAATGGGGTTGAGTGGGAGAGATAGACCAGCCGTGATTGAATGGCGGAGCAGACTTGTTTGGGCTTAATGTAGTAATTCTGCACCTATGGCTTATGAACTAAAATCTAAACCAAACATGTGACTGGCTGTGCACAAGTCTTTTAGCTTTCGCAGCGCTGGGATCATGTACCAATCCTGTTTGACAGACATGGACAAGTGGTGGTGGGGGGAAGGGCAGGATTTAGTTTCTTCTCTCTTGCTCCTCTCTCCAGCAGGAAGTTGCCATTCAGTAGTCGTACAGTGATGAAATCGACGCCATGAGGGCAACCTGTCGCTGCTCCATGGATGGCAAGACCCCATGTTGTTTAACTCTTTCAATACTCCGTTGGCTTAAGTTTAGTTTAGTTTAGTTGAGTGGAACAGAGTGCAGTTTAGTTTTAGAAACAGGCCCTTCGGCCCACCAAGTCCACGGTGGGGTTGAGAGGGAAAGATAGATCAGCCATGATTGAATGGTGGAGAAAGAAGACTTGATGGGCCGAATGGCCTAATTCTGTTCCTAGCACTAATGAACTATGAACTTATAACCTCAGCTTCCTACCCAGTGCTCAGAAAATGCAGACTTCAATGGAATAGAGTTGTATTGAATAGTTAGACCCAGATAGAGTGGATGTGGAGAAGGTGTTTCCAGTATTGGGAGAATTTAGGACCAGAGGACACAGCCGCAGAATAAAAGGACGGAATGGAAAAGAGGAAGAATTTCTTCAGTCAGAGGGTGGTGAATCTGTGGGATTCATTGCCGCAGACGGCTGTGGAGGCCAAGTAATTGAGCATTTGCAAAGCGGTTCTTGATTACTAAGGGTGTCAAAGATTACAGGAAGACAGCGGGAGAATGTGGTTGAGAGGGATATGTAGATCAGCCATGATCGAATGGTGGAGCAGAGTCGATGGGCCGAATGGTTCAGTTCTGTTCCTATGGCTTATGAACAGACGACAACAATCCATGGGTTACTTGGTCTGGCCCTTGGGAAGTGTATGGCGGTAAACCTGGAAACTGTATGGATTATCCCCCAGGAATGCATGAATCAATTTGTAAGGAAAAGATACTCCATCACAAATTTGAGGAAGGACATTCTTGCTATTGAGGGAGTGCAGCGTAGGTTCACCAGGTTAATTCCCAGGATGGCGGAACTGTCATATGATGAAAGAATGGAGCGACTGGGCTTGTATTCACTGGAATTTAGGGGATCTTATAGAAACATATAAAATTATTAAGAGACTGGACATGCTAGATGCAGGAAACATGTTCCCGATGATGGGGGAGTCAAGAACCAGGGGCCACAGTTTAAGAATAAGGGATAGGCCATTTGGAACTGAGATGAGGAAAAACTTTTTCACACAGATGGTTGTGAAATTGTGGAATTCTCTGCCTCATAAGGCAGTGGAGAACCAATTCACTGGATGCATTCAAAAGAGAGTTAGATAGAGCTCTTAGGGCTCCATTCAAGGGATATGGGGGGAAGGCAGGAATGGGGTACTGATGGGGGATGATCAGCCATGATCACATTGAATGGCGGTGCTGGCTGGAAGGGCAGAATGGCCTATTCCTGCACCTATTGTCTGTGTATCTATGTCAAGTATGGCAACTTGACATCACGTCTGGCATGGTCACTGTGGGCCGAAGGGCCTGTTCCTGCGCTGCATTGTTCTATGTTTTACATACTGTATGTTATCACACTCAGCAAACTACGTTATGCTCAGGTAGAAGGTACAGGAGCCTGAAGACTGCAACAACCAGGTTCAGGAATAGCTACTTCCCCACAGCCATGAGGCTATTAAACCTGGCTCGGACAAAACTTTGATTATTAATAACCCATTATCTGTTATTTGCACTTTACCATTTTATTTATTCATGTGTGTATATATTTATATTACGGTATATGGACACACTGATCTGTTTTGTAGTAAATGCCTACTATGTTCTGTGTGCTGGAGCAAAGCAAGAATTTCATTGTCCTATCAGGGACACATGACACTTGAACTTGAACTCAAGCTCGCACTGCACGCCATCTTCTGTATTTTGCGGGTCTTTGTCATCTTTTAGTGCATTTAATAATCAGTTAATATCACAAGGGACAAAGCTCTGGTGAAATATGACATGGTTTTATGAATGAGAATGGCAATGGCGGGGTGAATAATTTTAGGGGAAGATAACATTAAAAACCGCAATAAAATAAGCATCTTGTAGCAGTACCAAACGTGGTTGCTTTATTCAGACATAATAGGTTCGAAATACATACACGTTTGGTCCTCGATCATATTGTCATTGCTGCTGCAGCTGAGCGAGGGCATTCTCTCGAGCTCAGCTACTGTCGACTCCAGGTCTCAAGGTGAGATAGACAATAGACAATAGGTGCAGGAGTAGGCCATTCGGCCCTTCGAGCCAGCACCGCCATTCAATGTGATCATGGCTGATCATCCTCAATCAGTACCCCATTCCTGCATTCTCCCCATATCCCAACTCCGCTATTTTTAAGAGCCCTATCTTGCTCTCTCTTGAAAGCATCCAGAGAACCTGCCTCCACCGCCCTCTGAGGCAGAGAATTCCACAGACTCACCACTCTCTGTGTGAAAATGTGTTTCCTCCTCTCTGTTCTAAATGGCTTACTCCTTATTCTTAAACTGTGGCCCCTGGTTCTGAGACCTGCTTATGTAGCAGGACACTCCTCTTAACCCATGACAGTCCTCGTAACTACTGATGAGGGTTCGACCGCAAGTTGTCTGACCATCAGGTGACGCCACAATCTCTATCTAAATGTTGCCGAACTCCACGTTGTGCGCTTTTTAAAGAGGTTTCCAGGGAAATGGACCAAACGAGGGCAACTGGGACTGGCTTAGGTTGGGATTCTTGGTCAGCACGGACGAGATGGGCCGAAGGGCCTGTTTCCCTGCCATATGATTCTGTTATGCACTGCGGCCTAACATCGAGGAGCTGGCAGCTTTTGCTGGAGACCGACTTCGGGAGCTCCAAAGGTGGGGGCCTGCGGGCTTACCATGGTGGAGCTCGCAATCCCTTTGCCATGGATCGACCTCTGAGCTCAAAACTGCGGGAGCCTGCGGACTTTAACATCATTGAGCTCGCGGTCTCTGGTCAGAGACCGACTTCGGGAGCTCCAAGCCACGGGAGCTTCGACCACCCGACGTGTGGGGTTCGATCATCCCGACACGGGGGCTTTGACCGCCCCGACACGGGGGCTTCGACCGCCCCGACGCGGGGGCTTCGATCGCCCCAACCGCGGGAGAATAAAGAGGAAGAAGATTAGACTTTATTGGCTTCCATCACAATGGGGAATGTGGGGAATCCGCTGTGGTGGATGTTTATGTTAACTTTTATGTAGTTGTGCCGTTGCTTTTTTTGTAATATCACAATGCAATACACAATACAATTTATTTGTCACTTGAACCTCATAGAGGCTCAAATGAAATGTTTTTTCTGCATTCATAGACACATGAAAAAAAAAGACCCAAGACACAACACAATTTACACAGACATCCATCACAGCGCATCTCCTCCTCGCTGTGATGGAAGGCAAAAACTTATCTCTCCCCTGCACTCCC
Organism: Amblyraja radiata; assembly: GCF_010909765.2. Taxonomy (NCBI): domain Eukaryota; kingdom Metazoa; phylum Chordata; class Chondrichthyes; order Rajiformes; family Rajidae; genus Amblyraja; species Amblyraja radiata. Next base: position 108,307,384 of record NC_045958.1, on the reverse strand, counting down.
CATTCCTCTCCCGATGTCAGAGTCAAAGCCCCCGGCGGGCGATGGCAATTGTCCCGCGGCCATTAAAGCCACGCCGGGTGATGCAAGGCCGCGCTCCGGGTCTTGGTGTTGGAGCCCCCGGCGGGCGCTAGCAAAGTCCCGCAGCCGTTGAAGCCACGCCGGGCGGTGATGTAAGGCCCCGCTCCAGGTCATCCTCGACCCCGCTACTCGGGCGGGAGAAGTCGCCGTTGCGGAAGCCTCGAAAAGCGGTCTCCCACCAGGGACCGGCGGGCTCCCGATATTACTGTCTGCCAGACCTGCGGTAAGCCTCCGAATCTCCGGGGGTCGGGTCACAGCAGCGCGCCACCACAGCTCCACCCGCTCCGGACTCGGCCAGCTCCACGATGGTGAGTAGCTCCGCAGCTCCGTGACTGGAGCCCCAGGTCGTTCCTGCTGGAGGCCGCTCCACGTTGCAGCCCCAACGACAACGGAGACCCGACAGGGAAAAGGTCGGGTTCTCCGTGCAGGGGAAAGATTTTAAAAGTTTCCCACCCCACCCCCCCCCCCCCCCCACACACACACACACACACACACACACACATACCCCATCAAAAAAAAACAAAAAATACATTAAAATGGGACAAAAAATAACAAAAAGACAAACGGATTGCAATATGGCTGTATAGTGATTTGTGTTTCACTGTACTTTAATTGGCACACGTGATAATAATCTGACCTTTGAACCTTTGAAGCATTTGAGATATAAGGGCCAAACGCAAGGAAATTAGGTTGATTTAGATAGGACATCATGGTCGGCATCGACAGGTTGGGCCGAAGGGCCTGTTTTCCTGCAGTATATATCTTTATTCTATAGGTAGATACAAAATGCTGGAGTAACTCAGCGGGACAGGCAGCATTCCTGGAGAGAAGGAATAGGTGACGTTTCAGGTCGAGACCCTTCTACAGACTGATGTCAGGGGAGTGGGCGGGACAGATAGGATATAGGCGGAGACAGTAAGACTGGTGGGAGAACTGGGAAGGGGAAGGGGATGGAGAGAGAGGGAAAGCAAGAACTACTCTGAAATCAGTGTACATAAAGGGAGGGGGAGTTAAAGTGTTGAGCAACCGGGAGATCAGGTTGGTTAAGGCGGACTGTAGCTCTATTTACTATAGCTACTTAAAATGCACTAGGTCAGGTACATGGATAGGAAAAGTTCAAAGGAATAAGGGCAAATGGGATTAATTTAGGTAGGACATTTGGGTTGACATGGACGAGTTGGGCTGAAGAGCCATGTTGCATGACACGGTGGATGGATGGATGGAGGTAAACAGAGATAGATAGACAGAGACAGACAGAGAGAGAGACAGATAGAGACAGATAGAGAGATAGGTAGAGATAGATAGAGATAAATTGATAGATAGATAGATAGATAGACAGACAGACAGACAGACAGACAGACAGACAGACAGACAGACAGACAGACAGACAGACAGACAGACAGACAGACAGAGAGAGAGAGAGAGAGAGATAGAGAGATAGAGAGATATAGAGATAGAGAGATAGATGGATTGATTGGGGAGAGGAATTTGTATCTTTATCAGTGCCCTTTATGGGTGGCTATTTGCATACCTTGGCTTTCTGAGCAAAGAATTTCACTGTGACTTGTCACATGTGACATTAAAGCATTCATTCATTCATACTTTATGTCCATATGTTTAAATGTATGTCTCATATCTTATGCGTATCTTATGTCTATATGTTTCTCCCCATGACTCTATGATCCGCTGCAGTCCCAGCCGCAACCTGCTTACCTTTGGCGGTGTCATAGACTCCGAAGTAGGCAGCCCGGTAAATGATGATGCCTTGTACGGAGACGGCGAAGCCTTGGTACAGGCCTCGGAGGCCGTCCGACTTGAAGATCTTGCTGATGCAGCTGGCAAGGCCGGTGAACTCCCTCTCGCTCGCGCCCTTGCCCACGTCGACGGCCAGCCGGGTCCGGGCGAAGTCCAGCGGGTAGACGAAGCACAGGGAGGTGGCGCCCGCCGCCCCGCCCGACGCCAGGTTCCCGGCAAAGTAACGCCAGAACTGCGTCTTCTGGTCGACCCCGCCCAGGAAGACCTTCTTGTACTTGTCCTTGAAGGCGAAGTTGAGGGCCTGGGTTGGGAAATACCGGATAACGTTGGCTAGGTTTCCTCGCCAGAAGGAGATGAAGCCCTGTTCCTTGGGAATACGCACGACACAGTCAATGATCCCCTTGTACTGCATCTCAACTGTGATCTGCTTGCTCGCATGCTGGACCTGGGAAAGGGATTCAAAAGCACATGAGAAATCTTTGTTACATTGAACCCCAGGAGGACCCTGCAACGCCGTCAGGACATAGAAGCAAGTAAGTAAGTTTATTGGCCAAGTATTCACATACAAGGAATTTGCCTTGGTGCTCCGCCCACAAGTAACAACATGACATACAGTGACAGTTACGAATGATTCAGAAAACACTAAACATTAATAATAATAAAACATTAATGATAAAACACCATTGATCAAGCATGTGAACCAACAAAATACCAGATCAAAGGGAGGCTACAGATTTTTGGCTGTTGAGTAGAGCAACTACTCGTGGATAAAAACTGTTTTTATGTCTGGCTGTGCCAGCTTTGACAGTCCGGAGTCGCCTTCCAGAGGGAAGTGATTCAAAGAGTTTGTGGCCAGGGCGAGATGGGTCAGAGATGATCTTGCCCACTCACTTCCTGGCCCTTGCAGTGTACAGTTCGCCAATGGAGGGAAGGTTGCAGCCAATAACCTTCTCTGCTGAACGGACGATTCGCTGCAGCCACCGGATGTCGTGCTTGGAAACATAGAAAATAGGCGCAGGAGTCAGCGTTGCCGTTCAATATGATCATGGGTTATCATCCAGAGAGAATCAGTACCACATTCCTGCTTTCTCCCCATATCACTTGATTCCGATAGCCCTAAGACCTATATCTAATTCTCTCTTGAAAACATCAGACAACAGGCCTTCAAGGTCAGATCAAGATCCCTGCACTTACAACAACTGGGACTTGAAAATGGCCCCAAACTGCTGTACACCATTACTGCGCCTGCGATGCTTATCTTAGGTGTGTATGTAAGTGCTTAGGTGTAGTGATACTTGTACTAAACTGTATACAAAAATGACTTACACTGTACCTCAGAACGCGTGACAAATAAAGTCACACATACTGAACAAGGGTGATCACGGTGGCGCAGCGGTAGAGTTGCTGCCTTACAGCGAATGCAGATCAGGATCCCAATTACGGATGCTGCCTGTACGGAGTTTGTACCTTCTCCCCGTGACCTGCGTGGGTTTTCACCGAGATCTTCGGTTTCATAGAAAATAGGTGCAGGAGGAGGCCATTCAGCCCTTCGAGCCAGCACCGCGTTTCCACCGAGTGTGGGTTTCCTCCCACACTCCAAAGACGTACAGGTTTGTAGGTTAATTGGCTTGGTGAAAAATGTAGGGAAAAAAATAAAATATTGTCCCTAGTGGGTGTAGGATAGTGTTAATGTGCGGGGATCGCTGGTCGGCGCGGACCCGGTGGGCCGAAGGGCCTGTTTCCGTGCTGTATCTCCAAACTAAACTAAACAAATACAGTACCACACCTTACCACAACAAAGTTGGGGCTTATATTCTATTCCGATAACAAACGGCCAAATAATAATCTATTAAGATTAATTCTAGGAATCTGTAACCCATGTCGGATTGGATTGATGAGGCTGGATTCCATGTATTTAGTTCAGTTTAAAGATGCAGTGTGGACACGGGCCGTGGGTCCCACCGAGAGTGTGCCCAATTACCCCTTTAAGTTTCTGTGTAAGATACTGCTCTGGCGCTGTGAGACAGCAGCTCCAGCAGCTACGTCACGGAGCTATTGTGGTAAACTGAAAGCTGCAGGTACGTATATCAAAGAAAATCAAGCTCTTCCTAGACCCCCCCCCTCTGGTCATGGCTGACCATGGGTGTCTCCAGGGTGCTTTTCCCCATATGGAGGACGCCTGTGCGTGACTTTGTTTAACGTGGGGAGACTGGTGCACAGACAGCCACCCCACGGTCCTTGACAGATCTGGGTCAGGATCCAGTGGCATGGAGTCCAAGACGACCGGAGACACTTTTCTGCTGCAGCCTTCATCCGCCTTCCCAGCCGTTGTGACGCTCCACTAAGGTCAGCCATCGTCCTCCGCCTGTTCCATCGTTGAGGTCTCGGTTGTATTGCTCTCTGTCGGAGACCTCCCCCTCGACCTTACCGCCGTGGGTGGCCCTACCAGAAGCATAGCCCCAGGCGGCATCGCTCTCAGGATCTTAGGACCATACAAGCTTCTCCAGCACGACAGAGAACATCAATATGCTACAATGCTGAGAAGTATATTAGTATAGTTTAGTTTAGTTTAGGGGTACAGCGCGGAAACAGGCCCTTCGGCCCACCAGGTCTGCGCCGACCAGCGATTGCCCCTTACACTAGCACTATCCTACACACACTAGGGACAATTTACACTGAAGCCAATTAACCAACAAACCCGTGTGGGGGGAAACCGGAGCACCCAGAGAAAACCCACGCAGGTCACGGGAAGAACGTACAAACTCCGTACAGACAGCAGCCGTGGTCAGGATCGAACCTGGGTGTCTGGCGCTGTGAGGCAGCAACTGTACCACTGCGCCACCATGCCGCCCTGTATTCTGCATTCTATATCTTACTCTTCTCTCTATTATTGTACTTGAGTTTGACTTGATCATATTTACTTACAGTATATCTGATTTGTTTGATAGCAGGCAAGACAAATCTTTTCACTGTACCTCGGTACACGTGACAATAATAGCCCTAAACCTAATAACCCAAACCTACCCAGCCTTGCGGGCTCATTAACTCATAATATAATGATTAAAGTCTAAACAAATAAATGTTCTAATTCATTCACGTACGTTATCCATTAACTAAACATGGTGGATAAACATAGAAACATAGAAAATAGGTGCAGAAGTAGGCCATTCGGCCCTTCGCGCCAGCACCGTCATTCATTATGATCATGGCTGATCATCCAAAATCAGTACCCCGTCCCTGCTTTTTCCCCCCATATCCCTTGATTCCGTTAGCCCTAAGAACTATATCTAACTCTCTCTTGAAAACATCCAGTGAATTGGCCTCCACTGCCTTCTGTGGCAGAGAATTCCACAGATTCACAAGTCTCTGGGTGAAAAGGTGTTTCCTCGTCTCAGTCCTAAATGGCCTGCCCCTTATTCTTAGTGATCATACGTGGAGTTGCAAGGAAATGCAGACGCCCAAATCTTGACGCAGCAGGTCAGGCAACGAGGGAATAAAGAAGGGCCCTGACCCAAAACGTCATCTATCCATTCCCTCCACAGGTGCTGCCTGAACTGCTGAGTTCCTCCAGCGCTTTGTTTTGTTTAGTTCAGGGATACAGCGCGGAAACAGGCCCTTCGGCCCATCGAGTGTGCGCTGACCGGCGATCCCCGCACACTAATACTATCCAACACACTGGGGACAATTTACAATTTTACCAAAGCCAATTAACCTACAAACCTGTACGTCTCTAGAATGTAGGAGGAAACCGGAGCACTCGGGGAAAACCCACACATGTAACGCGGAGAACGTACAAACTCCATCAGTAGTCAGGATCGAACCCGGGTCTCTGGCGCTGTGAGGCAGCAACTCTACCGCTGCACCACCATGGTATTTTATTACACATATCTGTCACGTAGGAAGTGCCGGGACACTGAAGATAGACAGGAAATGCTGGAGTAACTCAGCAGGACAGGCAGCATCTCTGGATAGAAGGAGTGGGTGACGTTTCAGGTCGTGACCCTTCTTCAAAACACGACATATATACCGTAAGGAAACCTACTGAGCCTCAGAATGCCCATTAAATGTGCCCATGAATCGCACTGATGTTGCAGAGCAAGGCCTGCCAAGCCGCACATAAACCAGAAAGGCCACAGCGGCTTTGGTGGCAGAGCGGTAGAGTTGCTGCCTTACAGCGCCAGAGACACGATCCTGACTACGGGTGCTGTTTGTACAGAGTTTGTACATTCTCCCCGTGACCATGTGCGGTTTCTCCGGTTTCCTCACATATTTTTACGTAGGTTAATTGACTTCAGTACAGGTTGGGTGAGTGGGCAGATGCATGGCAGATGCAGTTTATTGTGGATAAATGTGAGGTTATCCACTTTGGTAGCAAAAACAGGAAGGCAGATCGCTATCTAAATGGTGTCAAGTTGGGAAAAGGGGAAGTACAGCGGGATCTGGGGGTCCTTGTACATCAGTCAATGAAAGTAAGCATGCAGGTACAGCAGGCAGTGAAGAAAGCGAATGGCATGTTGGCCTTTATAACAAGAGGACTTGAGTATAGGAGCGAAGAGGTCCTTCTGCAGTTGTACAGGGCCCTTGTGAGACCACACCTGGAGTATTGTGTGCAGTTTTGGTCCCCTAATTTGAAGAAGGACATTCTTGCTATTGAGGGAGTGCAGCGTATGTTTACAAGGTTAATTCCCGGGATGGCGGGACTGTCATATGCTGAGAGAATGGAGCAGCTGGGCTTGTACACTCTGGAGTTTAGAAGGATGAGAGGCGTTCTTATTGAAACATATAAGATTATGAAGGGTTTGGACATGCTAGAAGCACGAAACGTGTTCCCGATGGTGGGGGAGTCCAGAACCAGGGGCCACAGCTTAAGAATAAGGGGTAAACCATTTAGAACGGAGACGAGGAAACACTTTTTCTCACAGAGAGTTGTGAGTCTGTGGAATTCTCTGCCTCAGGGTGATGGAGGCCGGTTCTCTGGATACTTTCAAGAGAGAGCTAGATAGGGCTCTTAAAGATAGCGGAGTCAGGGATATGGGGAGAAGGCAGGAACAGGGTACTGATTGGGGATGATCAGCCATGATCACATTGAATGGCGGTGCTGGCTCGAAGGGCCGAATGGCCTACTCCTGCACCTATTGTCTATTGGTGTAAGGGGGGGGGTGGGGGGTGGAGGAGATCGCTCATCGGTGTGGACTCGGTGGGCCGAAGGACCTGTTTCCATGCTGTACCTCTAAACTAAACTACATTAAACTAAAGATGCTGCCTCACCGGCTGAGTTCCCCCAGCACTCAAATTTCTAGCATCTGCAGAATCCTGTACCTGCAAAATGTTTTTAAAAGTGTTTTTTCCAGCGAGTTCTCTGATATGCTGTTTAGTTTAGAGATACAGCGCGGAAACAGGCCCTTCGGCCCACCGGGTCTGCGCTGACCAGCGATCCCCGCACACTAACACTATCCGACACACCATAGGGGCGATCTTTACATTTCCCTAGCTAATTAGCCTACAAACCTGTAGGTCTTTGGAGTGTGGGAGGAAACCGAAGATCTCTGAGAAAACCCACGCAGGTCACGGGGAGAACGTACAAACTCCGTACAGACAGCAGCCGTAGTTGGGATCGAACCCTCGTCTCGGCGCTGCATTCGCAGTAAGGCAGCAACTTTACCGCTGCGCCTCCATGTTGTAAATAAAACAATCGCAAACTGCACCCCAGTGTTAATAGCAAGAGTTTCCAGGTTGGTTTATGTAACACACGAGAGACGTAAGCACGGATATATGATACTTGATGGGGTGGGGATGGGTGGTACATACCAAGTAATCGTGAGACTAGTGAACAAGGGAATGTTGGCACTGGACGATGGAAGGCAAAGTTCACGACATGAAAGGCATAGGGCTCTATCAAAACATAACACGCATGGGTAACTCAACCGGTCAAGCAGCATATGTGGAGCGAATGGACAGTCGGCGTTTCGGGTTGGGGTCCCTTCTTCAGACTGACTTTAGTAGTGGTGTTGAATAAATGCTGGAGAAACTCAGCGGGTGAGGCAGCATCTATGGAGCTGCTCATAGATGCTGCCTCACCAACTGAGTTTCTCCAGCATTTTTGTCTACCTTCGATTTTTCCAGCATCTATGAACAGCTCCATAGATGCTGCCTCACCCGCTGAGTTTCTCCAGCATTTTTGTCAACATCACTACTAAAGTCAGTCTGAAGAAGGGACCCCAACCCGAAACGCCGACTGTCCATTCAATGGCAGAGTAGACTTGATGGGACGAATGGCCTAATTCCACTCCTATCACTTATAACCTTTCTTTTCACAGCTAGTATCCTTCAGTAACAGGGATAGGCCGAGACTAGACTCATTTCAGAAACTTAGGACAGCACAGTGGCACAGTGGGTAGTGCTGCTGCCTCACAGTGCCGGGGACCCGGGTTCGATCCTGACCTCTTATGCTGTCTGTGTGGAGTTTGCACGTTCTCCCTGGCTTTCTGCTGACTGGTTAGCATGCAACAAAGGCTTTTCACGGTGCCCTCCGTACACACGTGACAATAAACTAAATTGTGACCTGCGTGGGTTTTCTCCGGGTGCTCCGGTTTCCTCCCACATCCCAAAGACGTACGGGTTTGCCGGTTAATTGGCCCTCTGTACATTGTCCCCAGTGTGTCGGGAGTGGATGAGAAAGTGGGATAGCATACAACTAGTGTGAACGGGTGTGGACTGGATGGGCTGAAGGGCCACCTGTTTCAATCAATACCGTACAGTGACCAGGAAGAAGGGAGAAACGAGGACAGTACGATGACCGGCTCACGTCAATGATGTGTTATTGACGCTCTATGTCAAACTTTGTTCGATAATCCTCAATTGGAGATGTTTTTGTTTTCTTTTGTTACAATATAGACAATTTCATCATAAGGTATAAACGATGAAAGAGAGAATTAAGCTTGTGCCGAATGAATCGCAACATTTAGTTTAGTTAAGAGATACAGCGCGGAAACAGGCCCTTCGGGCCACCGAGTCTGTGTCGACCAGTGATCCCGCACATTCATGCCCCTGTCCCACTTAGGAAACCTGGACAGAAACCTCTGGAGACTTTGCGACCCACCCAAGGTTTCCGTGTGGTTCCCGGAGGTTGCAGGTAGTGGAAGCAGGTAGGGAGACTGACAAAAACCTCCGGGAACCTCATGGAAACCTTGGGCAGGGCGCAAAGTCTCCAGAGATTTCCGTTCAGGTTTCCTAAGTGGGACAGGGGCATTACATTATCCAACACAAACTAGGGACAATTTACAATTTTACCAAAACCTGTAGGCTAATGGGAGTGTGGGAGGAAACCAACGATCTCTGAGAAAACACACGCAGGTCAGGGGGGGACGGGGACGTACAAACTCCATACAGACAGCACCGGTAGTCGGGATTGAACGCGGGTCTCTGGCGCTGCAAGGCAGCAACTCTGCAGCTGCCCTTAAAATGAAACCAAATATTGGAGGCACAAGGGGCTGCAGGTGCTGGAATCTTGAGCAAAACACGAAGCGTTGGAGGAACTCAGCAGGCCAGGCGCTGGACCCTGCTCCAAATGTAGGTGCAGAATCACTCAGTCGGAAGCAGGGTCCCGACCCGAAATGTCGCCTGTTCATTCCCATCCACAGATGCTGCCCGACCCGCTGAGTTCCACCAGCACTTTGTGTTTTGCTTAAAGGAGCTGAAATGTCGGTGAAGTAAGTTTACGAAATATAATGCCGGCAATTTCCAACCATGAATGCTCATCCTTCAACCAACGATCTCTGAGAAAACACACGCAGGTCGGGGGGGGGGGGGGGGGGGGGGGGGGGGGGGGTGAAATGCAGTGAAATGGCATTGAAATGCAGTGAAATACATTGAAAAATAAAATATCCGCGTTGCAGCGGAGTGATCCACAGACACAAACTTCGCAACCAAAGACCAAATTTGACAGAGGAGGCAATGCGGAACGCAGTCCAAGACATACGGTATGTAGAAAGTCTCTAAAGCCCAAAGTGTTCCTCTAAAGTTTAAAGTGTCTCTGTAAACTCTGAAGTCTAAAATGTACCTCTAAAGCCTAGAGTATATATCTAAAGTCTCAAATGTGTCTTAGACAATAGACAATAAACAATAGGAGCAGGAGTAGGCCATTCGGCCCTTCGAGCCAGCACCGCCATTCAATGTGATCATGGCTGATCATCCCCAATCAGTACCCCGTTCCTGCTTTCTCCCCATATCCCATGACTCCGTTATCTTTAAGAGCCCAATCTAGCTCTCTCTTGAAAGTCTTCAAAGCAGTGCTGGCTCGAAGGGCCGAATGGCCTGCTCCTGCACCTATTGTATCATCTCTAGAGTCTTAAATGTGTCTCCACGGTCTAAAATCTAAAATGTATCTCTAAAGTCTAAAGTAGTCTACAACATTAAACAGAACAGCACAGGGTCAGGCCCTTCGGCCCATAATGGCTGTGCCGAACATGATGCCAAGTTAAACGAGTCTCGCCGGCACATGATGCATATCCCACTACTCCCTACATATCCATGCGCCGATCTAAAAGCCTCTTAAACACCACTATTGTATCTGCCTCCACCACCACCCCTGGCAGCACTTTCCAGGCACCCACCAGAATATTCACTTCATATTTCCACACTTACTAAATAGCCTGACTTTATCAGGCTTTATAATCAATATCTTTTACAATCACAAACCCTGTGTTTGACACGTTGGCCAGTGTGACAAGACATGGTTCCCAGGAACCTGAGTTAGGCAGGCACAGGGAAATGCAGATGCTGGAAATTTGAGGAAAAATAACAAAATGCTGGAGCAGCTCAGCGGGCCGGGCAGCATCTGGGGAGAGAATGGACAGGCGCGGTTTTGGTTCCGGAGCTTGTTCAGAGTGTTAGGCGTCGGGTTTGAGCGAACTACCCATCTCCGCCGTGATTTTGCACACTAAAGGAATGGCCAGATTTGACAATATCAAGGGCCTGACTCGTTCACCCGTTCCTTCTCTCCAGAGATGAATGCTGTGGTGGATGTTTGTGTAAAATTTTTATTGTTTTTGTGTTCTTTATTACTGTACCGCTGCTGGCAACCCAAATACCACCGACCTTGGTTGTGTGGCAATTAAATTATATCAATCAATCAATCAATTATATCAATGTATGACGTCACACACACACACACACAGACGCACACAGACAGACACACACACACAGACAGACACACACAGACAGACACACACACACACACACAGACGCACGCACACACACACACAGACACACACAGACAGACACACACAGACAGACACACACACACACACACACACACACACACACACACACACACACGCACACACGCACACACACACACACACACGTCTCACATTTACACCAAGCCAATTAACCTACAAACCTGTACATTCGGTTAAATGACGGGGAGAGCGTACAAAGTCCCTTCAGACAGCACCCGTGGTCAGGATCGAAGCCGGGTCTCTGGCGCTGAAACCTGGCGCTGAAGGCAGCAACTCTTCAACTTCTTCTTCTTGTAGGATTCCGGCAGTGTAGACGCTGCTAAGCGTATTACTGCCCTCCACAGGTCAAAGTTTGAACTAAATCCTTACATACAGTCCTGTAACTTGCAGGAATTGAAGAACAGCCCTGGATATCAGTTGATGTTTCTCACTGTGTCCAAACAAAGATGAAACAGAAAAAGCCTCAACTCCAAGTCCTGTCAGTCTAACAAACAATACTTCTCTTTCTACCCTGTACTTTTTACATTCTAGGAAAACATGCTTAACTGTCTCATTACTCCCACATTCACACAAGCCAGAAACATGTTTTCCTACAATGCACAAATAGTAATTTAACCCACAGTGTCCCAACCTCAATCTACACAGTTTAACTGAGTCCCTACGGGACAAAGATGTACAGAAACATATTTTCCTAACTTCAGATTGTATAGAAAAGTAGTGTCTACCCCTGACTTCCATTTCCCATCCTCTCTGCCATTCTTTTGTTAAGCCCTCTTTAATTATTTCACTCAGTTCCACTCTCCCCAATAATACATGGATATCTATTTCTCTTCTTAAACTCTCCTTTGCTATGAGGTCCACCTGCTCATTCCCCCTCACCCCAGCATGCCCGGGAACCCAGCAAAAAGTGATGTTACACGCAAACCCAATTCTAGAAAACACACTCATGATTTCATTTAGAATGTCAGGACGAGCTTTAGATTTCCCTACTCTTAAAGTTTCAAGAGCAGCTGCAGAATCAGAACAGATAATGACTTCACTAAAACTGGCTTCCTCAATCCACCATAGAGCCCATTGAATTGCCATTAATTCAGTCGTGAGAACAGAGCTTAAGGCAGCAACTCTGCCGCCCGCAGCCGCTTTGCTTCTTGACCCGCCCTTGCTGCAGGCTCCTCCCACCCTCCCGCCCTCGGGCTCCTCCTCCTCCCCTTTTTCCTTCCTTCTCCCCCCCATCAGTCTGAAGAAGGGTTTCGGCCCGAAACGTCGCCTATTTCCTTCGCTCCATAGATGCTTAAGGATAAGGGTCACAGCTTAAGGATAAGGGGGAAATCCTTTAAAACCGAGATGAGAAGAACTTTTTTCACACCGAGAGTGGTGAATCTCTGGAACTCCCTGCCATAGAGGGTAGTCGAGGCCAATTAATTGGCTATATTTAAGAGGGAGTTAGATGTGGCCCTTGTGGCTAAGGGGATCAGAGGGTATGGAGATAAGGCAGGTACGGGATACTGGGTTGGATGATCAGCCATGATCATATTGAATGGCGGTGCAGGCTTGAAGGGCCGAATGGCCTACTCCTGCACCTAATTTCTATGTTTCTATGCTGCTGCACCCGCTGTGTTTCTCCAGCAATTTTGTGTACCTTAATATCTTGCTCGGGTTGAAGACAGGAGTCTGAGTCTAACTAAGCACTTTTTTTTAAGATTAGCCATGAGTAGTCTATGCAAAAGGGAAAAAAAGTATTGCACTTTCCAGGATTACCCTGCGTGTGTGTATCCGCAGTCTCTTGGTTCTTTCTAATATTCTGATACCAAACCTTTTACAAAGAATATCTCGAGATGACATCTGCTTTCCCGGCTCCCGTTACCCTGGTGAATTCCCGTGGTGGGATTACTTGCGGCCAGTTAAAAAACTTTGCAAACTGCAGCCTTGTCTCAAACTGGTTTATAACTCCTCGGGCAATACACAAAGTTCGCCATAATGCCCAGAGGTAGAAAAATAAATGTGTCAGGAAAAAGTTGCCCACAGTAAACTAATCGGGACCTTGGTGTCTGTAGATCACTTGCGATTCTGCATGGAGGGAGTGGAAGGTCATATGTGAGTCAATGAGACAGCGTGATGTCTTTTTATAGCTGGACACAGCACACGAGGGCACCTTACTTGCGCCAGTGCTGTCACTAAAGTCTCTGTCTTAGTTTAGTTCAGAGATACACGGCGGACATACCGACCAGCGATCCCCGCATCAGTCAGGATCGAACCTGGGACTCTGGCGCTGTAAGGGTAGCAACTCTACCGCTGCGCCGCCCAGGGTAGGTGATTCCAATGGATCTACCACGATGTGACAACTCCAGGATTTGGGTGAAACTTTCAACTTGCACCACCCACCCCATCCCCACCCAAGTCCCACTCACTTGGAGCAGTAACTTCACCCGTTCTATGGGCGCCACCGCCGTCTTGGAAATGGCAGCGGCCACTCCGCCGGCCAGAAAGTCCTTGAGGAAGCTGATAGCGTAGTCACCCATCACGGATCCTTCTAGTAGACCTGTCCGGCGAGGAAATACCAAAGCCCCGCTGGTCTCAGCAAACCTCCCAGGCTAATCGCGGCGAACCAAATGGACGCGTCTGCCACCTCGCACCTAATATAAGCCCCAGGTCTATCGCGAGAGGGGAAAGTGGAGACGGAGAGGGAAGCAAGTACGCGAGGGGGGTGGAAGAAGGTATCGCATTGGCGCAACTCAATAGACTTCCCGTGTCACAGTTCAGGAGAGGAGCCATGGTGGCCCAGAGAGACATTGAGGGGCATTTAAAGGACACAACAAGCCTCACGCTGCAACCATTGCAACGTCGTGACCCCGTGTTACATGCCAGGCTTGTTGCATGGACCATGTACACCGGGCATTTCACAACCAACACACTTTTAGAAAGCTTTGTAGGTTCATTGGCTCGGTGGAAATAGGAAACCTGAACGGAAACCTCTGGAGACTTTGCGCCCCACCCAAGGTTTCCGTGCGGTTCCCGGAGGTTCCCGGAGGTTTTTGTCAGCCTCCCTACCTGCTTCCACTACCTGCAACCTCCGGCAACCACCTGCAACCTCCGGGAACCGCACGGAAACCTTGGGTGGGGCGCAAAGTCTCCAGAGGTTTCCGTTCAGGTTTCCTAAGTGGGACAGGGGCATAGTGTAGGATAGTGCGGGAGTCGCTGGTCGGCGCGGACTCGATGGGCCGGAGGGACCGTTTCCACGCTGTATCTCTAAACTCAACTAAACTTGAACAATAAAGATATCTAAAACGTATCGATTAAAAAAAAAGAATGGATAACTAGGGATTAATTTGATTAAATTGTTGGTCTTTTGATGCCCAACAAGTGTTCTCTAAGTAATCTAACGCCATCCATTCATGTTCTCCAGAGATGCTGCCTGGCCCGCTGAGTTACTCCAGCACTTTGTGTCTTTCTGTGCAAATTTTAGCCGGGGCTAGAGATTAATTTCAGCGTCGGTCAGTTTCTTTGAAAAGAGGTGACCTTACTCGGGATTCGGTGTCATGAAACGTGGGGTGGGGGTGGGGGGGGGGGGGGGGGGGGGGGTGGGGGGGGGGGGGGGGGGGTGAAGGTTTTATTCAGTCTTTATCAATATGTAGAATTGTCGTTCGCTGTGAGAAACTCGTGGATATCGGCGCAACAGCGTAATTAAGCAACGCGCCTCTTGGAAAGACAAAGACGATGTCCTTTGTAAGAATGTCTCCGTTGATCAATCGCCAGCACACGGGAAACATTTATGCACCAACTGCACTTTTTTTCCCTTTGAAGATCATTCAATTGCGTTGTTACTTTGTCTCTGGGATTTGACATTGAAATCGTCCTGCCCCTGAATAGTATTTGGAGAAGAGCCAGTCCGTATTTGATCTTCATATTTCTCCCCCTCCCCGCCCAACCAGCCCCCAGAAGAGCGGTGCACAGTCCTATAAATGGGTCTGTGGTAGATAGATGCATAGTGGGGAGGTTACTGCCAGAGCAACGGATCTTCATAGTTCATTGTCAGCGCTATGAGCAGGCGAGATAACGAGGCTAAGGACAATATAGACTCATGCAGCCCCACAGCGTGGAAACAGGCCCTTCGGCCCAACTTGCCCACACTGGTCCCACCTGCCTGTACTTGGCTCTTATCCCTCTAAACCTGTCCTATCCATGAACCTGTCTAAATATTTCTTAAACGTTGCGATAATCCCAGTCTCAACTACAGCTCGTTCCATACACCCACCACATTTTGTGTGGAAAAAGTTACCCCTCAGGTTCCTATTAAATCTTTCCCCCCCTCACCTTAAAACTATGCCCGCTGGTTTTTGATTCCCCATACTCTGGGCAAGATACTCTGTGCGTCTCCCCGATCTATTCCTCTCATGATTTTGTACATCTATATAAGACCACCCCTCATCCTCCTGCGCTCCAGGGAATAGAGTCCCAGCCTGCTCAACCTCTCCCTATAGCTCAGGCCCTCGAGTCCTGGCAACATCCTCGTAAATCTTCTCATAAATATAGAAAATCATATAAATAGCAGTACCGTTCTTTGCAGGTACCATCGCTATTTTAACAAAACGTTTGGACAGGTACATGGATAGGACAGGTTCGAGCGCAGGCAGGTGGGACGCGTGTAGATGGGACATGTTGGCCGGATTGGACATAGTTGGGCCGAAGGGCCTGTCTCCACTCTGTACGTCTCTATCATTCTAATAGACAATAGACGCAGGAGTAGGCCATTCGGCCCATCGAGCCAGCACCGCCATTCAATGTGATCATGGCTGATCATCCCCAATCAGTACCCCGTTCCTGTCTTCTCCCCATATCCCCTGACTCCGCTATTTCCGCTTTCTATCTTTATAGAAAGGTTTGAGGAGGGACAGCCTCAAAATTAGGATGCTAATGGATGTCACGAGTGTTCCCAACGTTGCTAAAGAGAATAAGGCAGGGAGAAAGAAGGGTGATTCTGAAGAAGGGTCCCGACCAGAAACATCGGTAGCGGTACAGGCACCGCGGTAGAGTCGCTGCCTCACAGCGCCAGAGACCCGGGTTTGATCCCGACTACGGGTGCTGTCTGTACGGAGTTTGTACCGTTCTCCCCGTGACCTGCGTGGGTTTTCTCCGGGCGCTCGGGTTTCCCCCACATTCCAAAGACGTGCAGGTTTGTAGGTGTTTAAGAAGGAACTGCAGTTGCTGGAAAATCGAAGGCAGACAAAAATGCTGGAGAAACTCAGTCGCGTTTCTGTCTACCCCAGGTTTGTAAGTGAATTGACTTCGGTAAAAATTGTAAATAGGATAGTGCTGGTGTCCGGGTGATTGTTGGTCGGCGTGGACTATGTGGGCCGAAGGGTCTGTTTCCGTGCTGTGTCTATGTACTAGACTAAAAAGATGCTGCCTGACCCGCCGAGTTCCTCCAGGATGATTTAGTTTTGATCAAGATTCCAACATCTACACTTCCTTGCCTCCATCTCTGGAAAGAAAGGCTTTCTATCTGGGCGACATCGGGATGGGTCTTCCTAGCCCCTTGTTCAGGCGAAGCTGCATCATAAGGTTTGTCGGTGGGACTAATGGAACTCTTCACACAGGAAGCCTCACTTGTTGACACCTTTGCCTTTGGGTCATTCAAATATCTGGTTGGAAAGACACAGCCAGTCTCACAGTGCCAGCGGTGGTTGCTGCTTCACAGCGCTAGAGACCCGGGTTCCATCCTGACCTCGGATGCTACCTGTGTGGAGTCTGTACGTTCTCCCTGTGATCGCATGGGTTTCCCCGGCTGCTCCTGTTTCCTCCCACAATCCAAAGATGCACAGGTTTGCACGCTACTTGGGTGAAGGGTGCTAACTCAAAACGTTGCATGTCCATGTCCTCTAGAGGTGCTGCCTGACCCGATGAGTTTAGTTTAGAGAAACAGGCTCTTCTGCCCACTGAAGCCACTGATCAGCGGTCCCCATACACTAACACCATCCTACACACACTAGGGACAATTTACAATGATACCAAAGCCAATTAGCCTGCAATTAGCTCGTTAGAAACATAGAAACATCGAAAATAGGTGCAGGAGGAGGCCATTTGGCCCTTCGAGCCAGCACCGCCATTCATTGTGATCATGGCTGATCATCCCCAATCAATAACCCGTGCCTGCCTTCTCTCCATATCCCTTGACTCCACTAGCTCCTAGAGCTCTATCTAACTCTCTCTTAAATCCATTCAGTGACTTGGCCTCCACTGCCCTCCGTGGCAGTGGAGGCCATAAATTCACAACTCTCTGGGTGAAAACGTTTTTTCTCACCTCAGTCTTAAATGACCTCCCCTTTATTCCAAGACTGTGGCCCCTGGTTCTGGACTCGCCCAACATTGGGAACATTTTTCCTGCATCTTGCTTGTCCAGTCCGTTGGAATGTGGGAGGAAACCGGAGCTCCCAGAGAAAACCCACGCAGGTCGCAGGGAGAAGGTACAAACTCCGTACAGACAGCACCCGTAGTCAGGATAGAAAATTGGTTGGCAGACAGGAAGCAAAGAGTAGGAGTGAACGGGTCATTTTCAGAATGGCAGGCAGTGGCGAGTGGAGTGCCGCAAGGCTCGGTGTTGGGGCCGCAACTGTTTACCATATATATTAATGATTTGGAAGAGGGAATTAGGAGCAACACTAGCAAGTTTGCAGATGACACAAAGCTGGGTGGCAGTGTGAACTGTGAAGAGGATGTTAGGAGGTAGCAGGGTGACCTGGACAGGTTGAGTGAGTGGGCAGATGCGTGGCAGATGCAGTAAATATAGATAAATGTGAGGTTATCCACTTTGGCGGCAAAAACAAGGGGGCAGATTATTATCTCAATGGGGTTAGGTTAGGTAAGGGGGAGGTGCAGCGAGACCTGGGTGTCCTTGTACACCGGTCACTGAAAGCTGCCTTACAGGTACAGCAGGCAGTGAAGAAAGCTAATGGAATGTTGGCCTTCATAACAAGAGGATTTCAGTATAGGAGTAAAGAGATTCTTCTGCAGTTGTATAGGGCTCTGGTGAGACCGCATCTGGAGTATTGTGTACAGTTTTGGTCTCCTAATTTGAGGAAAGACATCCTTGTGATTGAGGCAGTGCAGCGTAGGTTCACGAGATTGATCCCTGGGATGGCGGGACTGTCATATGAGGAAAGATTGAAAAGACTAGGTTTGTATTTACTGGTGTTTAGAAGGGGGGGGGGGGGGGGGGGGGGAGATCTTGTAGAAACATATTGAATTATAAAAGGACTGGACAAGCTAGATGCAGGAAAAATGTTCCCAATGTTGGGCGAGTCCAGAACCAGGGGCCACAGTCTTAGTATAAAGGGGATGTCATTTAAGACTGTGAGAATTTTTTTTTTCACTCAGAGAGTTGTGAATTTATGGAATTCCCTGCCACAGAGGGCAGTGGAGGCCAAGTCACTGGATGGATTTAAGAGAGAGATAGATAGAGCTCTTGGGGCTAGTGGAGTCAAGGGATATGGGGAGAAGGCAGGCACGGGTTATTGACAGGGGATGATCAGCCATGATCACAATGAATGGCGGTGCTGGCTCGAAGGGCCGAATGGCCTCCTCCTGCCCCTATTTTCTATGTAACCCGGGTCTCAGGTGCTGCGATGCAGCAACTCTACCGCTGCATCTCCCTGCCGCCCCAGTTACTCCGGCACTTTGTGTGCGTTTTTCGTAAGGCAGCATCTGCAGTTCCTTGTGCCTCCAGCAGGTATGATCACTGCTTCATGTTGCACGTACCAGGAGAGGGGTCCAATTACTGTTGTCCTCTCACTTCCTGGGAGTGCAAGAACAAAGGTTCACAAATAGTTCACAGTATTAAATGCAGCTGCCTGGTCACTTCAACGTTTTTTTTCTTAATATTTTTAATAGAAGCAATGTACAGTTGTATAAACCGCGGCATATAACATAATACATTTCGTGTACAACTTCTTGTTTTAAATTTAACAATATAAAAATAATAAACGCAAGAAAAGAAGAAAAAAGATGAGATTAAGGAAACTAGTGATGTGTAGGCCCCAGAAGTTAACAATTGGTAATTTGTGAATAGATAGAGAGAAAGAGCCCATAGAGATGTAGAAAAAAAGGAAAGACCCGAAAGGAAGAGCAAAAAAAAGAAATAGAAAAAAAAGGGGGAAGAGAAGAAACACAAAAGAAAAGAAAAAACAGAACAGAAAAGAAAAGGGATATACCTACTTCATATCTTTCCACACCCCTCACCCAGTTCTGAAACGGTTAATTACCAGAGTCATATGTTGCACCATATTATACTTGTAATAAATCGATGAAAGGAGACCACACTTAAACGTTTTAATCTGCCCTATCAGAGTCTCTTGGAATGTGTAGGCACAGCTGTAATCCAGGGTCTAACAATTCAGTCAATCTGATTTGAGTTAATCTGGATGTCTGAGAATTTACTCTTATTTACTGTCAGTTATTTGCTGTCAATACATATAGGAATGCAAATTATATCATAATGCAAAAACAAAAACACAGGGTGACATAGTGGCCAGCAGTAGAGTTGCTGCCTTACAGCGCCAGAGGCCAGGGTTCGATCCCGACTACATGTGCCGTTTGCACGGAGATTGTACGTTCTCCCCGTGACCACGTGGGTTTTCTCTGGGTGCACCAAGCACGACATCCGGAGGCTGCAATGAATCGTCCAATCAGCTGAGAAGTTTATTGGCTGCAACCGTCCCCCCATTGACGAACTGTACACTGCAAGGGCCAGGAAGCGAGCGGGCAAGATAATCTCTGACCCCTCTCACCCTGGCCACAAACTCTTTGAATCACTTCCCTCTGCAAGGCAACTCCGGACTGTCAAAGCCGTCACAGCCAGACACAAAAACAGCTTTTTTCCATGAGCAGTAGCTCTACTCAATAACCAAAAGTCTGTAGCCTCATTTTGCTCTGGTGTTTTATTTAATTCACATGTTTAAACTGTAATGTTTTATTATTAATGTTTAATGTGTCATTCTTAATAGTCTACTGTATATCGTGTTGTTGCGAGTGGAGCACCAAGGCAAATTCCTTGTATGTGTACATACTTGGCCAATAAACTTATTCAGATATTCAGATCGGTGGGCGGCGCGACTCTCGTCAGCAGCGGCCTCTGCAGTCCGTCTGCGTTTTTATTATTTTATGTCTTATGTTTTTATGTAGTTTTTGTTATTTTTGTTGGGGTATGTGTGTGGGAGGGTGGGTGGGGTGGTGTGGGGGGGGGGGGGGGTGGGGGTAACTTTTAAATCTCTCCCTGCACGGGAGACCCGACCTTTTCTTTGTCGGGTCTCCGTTGTCGTTGGGGCTGCAACGAGGAGCGGCCTCCAACAGGAAGACCGGGGGCTGTGGTGCCGACTACTCACCTCACCGTCGCGGAGCTGGCCGAGTCCAGAGCGGGTGGAGCTGTGGTGGACGCTGCTGCGACCCGACCCCCGGAGATTCGGAGGCTGCAACTGCGGGTTTGGCGGACGGCACCGGGAGCCCGCGGGTCCCTGGAGGGAGACCGCTTTTCAGGGCTCCCGCAACGGCGACTTCTCCTGCCCGAGTTGCGGGGTTGAAGAGCTCCTGGAGCGGGGCCTTACACCATCGCCCCGCGCGGCTTGGAATGGCTGCGGGGCTCTGCGAGCGCTCGCCGGGGGCTCTAACATCAAGACCCGGTGTGCGGCCTTGCATCACCCGGCGTGGCTTTAATGGCCACGGGACAATTCGCCATCGCCCGCCGGGGGCTTTGACATTGACTCTGACATCGGGGGGGGAGAGTGCAGTGGAGAGATAAGTTTTTTTGGCCTTCCATCACAGCAATGTGATGGATGTTTATGTAAATTATGTTGTGTCTTGGGTCTATTTGTTTGTAATGTATGGCTGCAGAAACGACATTTCGTTTGGACCTCAAGGGGTCCAAATGACAATAAATTGAATTGTATTGTATTGTATGACTGTGGAGGTCAAGTCAATGAAGCCAGTAGGGGGAGGCATTGAGACCGGCCCCTACTCGTCCGTTGAATATCGGAGAACTGGAGAGGAGAGAGCTGACAATGACGGACGTGAGGAGCAAGGGCCGGAGGGAGAGCGAACTGAGGTCTTACCTTCCTTGCAGTACACCTCTATAATATCACCCCTCATCCTCCTGTGCTCCAGGGAATAGAGTGCCAGCCTGCTCAACCTCTCCCTACAGCCCAAGCCCTCGAGTCCTGGCAACATCCTCGTAAATCTTCTCTGCACCCTTTCCAGCTTGACAACATCTTTCCTGTCATATTGACAGTTTCTAGGCTTGGCCTTCCTCTCTTCAAAATTGTACGCATGCAGGAGACCAGAAATGAAGGGAAAATACAGGAAACAAATTGCCGCAAGTTGCAATATTCAGCAAGTTCCGGCGGCACGGTGGCGCAGCGGTCGAGGTACTACCTCACAGCGGCGGGCTCAATCCCCACTACGGGTGCTGTCTGTACGGAGTTTGTACGTTCTCCCCGTGACCTGCGTGGGTTTTCTCCGGGATCTCCGGTTTCCTCCCACACTCCAAAGACGAATGACGGTATGAATAAGTTTATTGGCCAAGTATTCACATACAAGGAATTTGCCTTGGTGCTCCGCCCACAAGTGACAACATGACATACAGTGACAGCTAGGAATGACACATAAAACATTAAACATTAATAATAAAATAATAAAACATTATCATAGAAACATAGAAACATAGAAAATAGGTGCAGGAGGAGGCCATTCAGCCCTTCGAGCCAGCACCGCCATTCATTGTGATCATGGCTGATCATCCCAAATCAATAACCCGTGCCTGCCTTCTCCCCACATCCCTTGATTCCACTAGCCCCTAGAGCTCTATCTAACTCTCTCTTAAATCCATCTAGTGATTTGGCCTCCATTGCCCTCTGTGGCAGGGAATTCCACAATTTCACAACTCTCTGGGTGAAAAAGTTTTTTCTCACCTCAGTCTTAAATGGCCTCCCCTTTATTCTATGACTGTGGCCCCTGGTTCTGGACTCGCCCAACATTGGGAACATTTTTCCTGCATCTAGCTTGTCCAGTCCTTTTATAATGTTATATGTTTCTATAAAATCCCCCCTCATCCTTCTAAACTCCAGTGTCGATTAGATACAGGCACAGACAGAGAGGTTTGTAGGTTAATTGGCTTGGTATAATAATAAATTGCCCCCAGTGTGTGTAGGACAGTGTTAATGTGCGGACATCGCTGGTCGGCACGGACTCGGTGGGCCGAAGGGCCTGTTTCCGCGCTGGATCTCTAAACTAAACTAAACTAAAGTAAATGTTCTTCCCTTTACAGCTGGCCAAAGGTCATCATTCAGGAGTTCAAGTTGTAAACGCATTGAACAGGTCACTGAAAGCTCTGGTTCTGAATACAAATGATAATGGGATTGGTGTTATGTGACACAAAGAATGGGTGCAATTAGTGGCCAGGCATGGGGTATGTTTACTGCTGAACTCAACGCCAATCTGGAGTCATGGAACCAACAGCCTAACAACAAACACAACTCCAGACATAAAAAGCTGGAGTAACTCAACGGGTCAGGCAGCATCACTAGAGAGAAGGAATATAGGTGGAGTTTCAGGTCGAGTCCCTTCTTCAGACTGAGAGTTGGGAGAAAGAGAAACAAGCGATATAGACAGTGATGTAGAGAGATGTAGAACAAATGAATGAAAGATATGCAAAAAAGTACAGATGTAGCGATGGTCAAGATATTGTAGAGCACACAATGGTCTATTGTTGGATGTTGGGAAGGTGATAACGAGTTAAACAGACAGTGAAAATCAGCAGGATGACAGCGAAACTAGTACGAGGACTAGGGTGCAAGGAGGGACGGAGAGAGACAATAGACAATAGACAATAGGTGCAGGAGTAGGGCATTTGGCCTTTTGAGCCAACACCGCCATTCAATATGATCATGGCTGATCATCCACAATCAGTACCCCGTTCCTGCCTTATCTCCATATCCCCTGACCACTATTTTCAAGAGCCCTATCTAGCTCTCTCTTGAAAGTATCCAGAGAACCGGCCTCCACCGTCCTCTGAGGCCAAGAATTCCACAGACTCACAACTCTCTGTGAGAAAAAGTGTTTCCTCATCTCCGTTCTAAATGGCTTACCCCTTATTCTTAAATAGTGGCCCCTGGTTCTGGACTCCCCCAACATCGGGAACATGTTTTCTACCTCGAGCATGTCCAAACCCTTAATAATCTTATATGTCTAAATAAGATACCCTCTCGTCCTTCTAAACTCCAGAGTATACAAGTCCAGCCGCTCCATTCTCTCAGCACATGACAGTCCGGGAATTAACCTTGTAAACCTACGCTGCACTCCCTCAAGAGCAAGAATGTCCTTCCTCAAATTAGGGGACAAAACTGCACACAATACTCCAGGTGTGGACTCACTAGGGCCCTGTGCAACTGCAGAAGGACCTCTTTGCTCCTATACTCAAGTCCTCTTGTTATGAAGGCCAACATGCCATTCGCTTTCTTCACTGCCTGCTGTACCTGCATGTTCCACCTCTCTTTCTAGCTTTCCACCCACTAATCCAGGCAGCAAGGTTACCTCTCACACTGATACTTTGTTTGGAGCTCTTTATTGCCGTTTCCCTGCGTGTGGTAATGTCTCGGTTGCCCTGCCCGCTCGCTCCCTGAATGCAGAACCAATTCAGTCAAAAGATTTTGGGATTACTGTGTTGCCTGTGGCAACGTTTTCGTGTTGATGTGGAGCCACAACTCTTTGCCTCGTCAACGCTGTGAAAAGTTGATGCTGCCTCTTGGCAACTCTGAAGTTTTTGGTTTTGATCATTTTTGATATATATATATTATATTTTTTTTTTTGGGAGGGAGGATGTCAGTTATAGGGATGAGCCGACCTCCCAGCCACGCTTCAGTGCGGTTGCAACACATCCCACACCCGCTGTCCCGCTTAGGGGAACCGGAGACCATCACTGTCCGCGGCTACTCCCGGGCCGGGGACAAGCCGGACAACGAGCCGCCGCTCAGGTGGCCCGGGCCGGCGGGCGGTAGCGCCAGGGAGCCGAGGGAGAAGGAAGGGTCCCGGGGCTGCCACAGCCTCCAGCACATCCCCGAAGGAGTGGAGGTGGCTTTCGGTACCGACCCCGGCAGACCCAGGCTGCCCGTCTTCGGTGAGTTCATTCCTGTCCATTCGTAATTTAGTGATAGGGGAGCAAATGAGACCATTCGGCCCATCTCCGCCATTCAACCATGGCTGATCTATCTCTCCCTCCTAACCCCATTCTCCTTTGATCGGACTTTATTGGCTTAATCTGCCCTAAACCTTATTCACATTTTTCCATTGCTCATGTATCTCCGTACACTGTGAATGACTCGATTGTAATCATGCACTGTCTTTCCGCTGAATGTATAGCAAGCAGCAAAAAAGCTTTTCACTGTAGCTCGGTACACCGGACAATAAACTGCACTCAAAACTCAAACTCTCCTGCCTTCTCCCCATAACCTCTGACACCCATACTAATTAAGAATCTATCTATCTCTGCCTTAAAAAATATCCATTGACTTGTGTGGCAATGTATTCCACAGTGAGTGAGAGAGATGGTGAAGCAAGGAGAGGTACTAACACAGAGGCACCTATACTGCTGTAGGCTCTATATCTCTTGTTCCCCTTTCCCCAGACTCTCAGTCTGAAGAAGGGTCTCAACACCTGGAGTATTGTGTGCAGTTTTGGTCTCCAAATTTGAGGAAGGACATTCTTGCTATTGAGGGAGTGCAGCGTAGCTTCACCAGGTTAATTCCCGGGATGGCCGGGACTGTCATATGCTGAGAGAATGGAGCGGCTGGAATTTAGAAGGATGAGGGGATATCTTATTGAAACATATAAGATTATAAAGGATTTGGACATGCTAGAGGCAGGAAACATGTTCCCGATTTTGGGGCAGTACAGAACCAGGGCCACAGTTTAAGAATAAGGGGCAAGCCATTTAGAACGGAGACTATTAAACACAACTTCAAACAAACTATGAACTATAACAGCCTATTGTACTTTATCTGTGTATTTATGTGTGTATATATATATATATTCTATGGTAAATGGTCAAACTGATCTGATCTGTATTTATGCCTTAAAATATTCTGTTGTGCTGCAGCAAGCAAGAATTTCATTGTCCTATTTGGAAAACATGACAATAAACTCTCTTGACTTCATGAAGAAACACTTTTTCACACAGAGAGTTGTGAGTCTGTGGAATTCTCCGCCTCAGAGGTCGGTGGAGGCTGGTTCTCTGGATACTTTCAAGAGAGAGTTAGATAGGGCTCTTAAAGATAGCAGTTAGGGGATGTGGGGAGAAGGCAGGAACTGGGTACTGATTGTGGATGATCAGCCAAGATCCCATTGAATGGCGGTGCTGGCTCGAATGGCCTACTCCTGCACCTATTGGCTATTGTCTATTGAAACGTCACCTATTCCAATTCTCCAGAGATGCTGCCTGTCCCGCTGAGCTACTCCAGCACTTTGTGTCTATCGTCTAATTGCACTGAGAGAGAAACTGGGGCAGAGGGTGGGAGAAAGAACACGGAACGCTGCAGATGCTGGAGTCTTGTCCAAAATATAAAGTGATGGAGGAACTCAACGGGTCAGGCAGCATCTGTGGAGGGAATGGACGGACAACGTCTTGGGTCATGACCCCTTAATCAGTTTTTTTAGTCAGAGAGTCAGAAGGAAAGGGTGAAGTTTCCGATCGAGACCCTTCCTCAGACTGAGAGTCAGGGGAGAGGGAGACACAGAGATAAGGAAGTGTAAGGTGTGAGAACGAGACATCAAAGGGGATGAGGTACACTTCCTTATCTCTTGTGTCTCCCTCTCCCCGGGCCCTGAATCTCAGTCTGAAGTCGAGTCTCGATCTGAAACGTCACCCATTCCTTTTCTCCAGAGATGCTGCCTGACCCGCTGAGTTATTCCAGCTTTTTGTATCTATATTTTCAGTTAGGCTGAAGGGCCTGTTTCCATGCTGTATGACTGTGACTCAAAGTATACATAGTCATCGAGCAAAACAGCATGGAAACAGGCCCTTCGGCTCAACTTGCCCACACCAACCAACATATCCCGTTTGGTCCATATCCCTCTAAATCTGTCCTATCCATTTACCTGTCTAATTGTTTCTTAAACATTCCAATAGTCCATGCCTCAACTACCTCCTTTTCTATCTTTCACGCTTCACCTTAAACATATATCCTCTGGTTCTCGATTCCCCTACAAAGGGCAAGTGACTCAGTGCATCTATCCAATATACTGTATATTCCTCTCATGAGATCACCCCCTCATCCTCCTGCTCTCCAAGGAATAGAGTCCCAGGCTGCTCAACCTACCCCTTTAGCTCAGAACCTCGAGTCCTGGCAACATCCTTGTAAGAACATGACAGAAAAATCAAATCAGCAGCAGGTCGGACTAAATGGCAGAAGGAAAATCCTAATGCTTAAAAAAAAAACTGCAGATGCTGGAAAAATCGAAGGTAGACAAAAGTGCTGGAGAAACTCAGCGGGTGAGGCAGCATCTATGGAGCAAAGGAATGGGTGACGTTTCGGGTCGAGACTCATCAGTCTGAAGAAGGGTCTCAACCCGAAACGTCACCTATTCCTTCGCTCCATAGATGCAGCCTCACCTGCTGAGTTTCTCCAGCACTTTTGTCTATGAAGGAAAATCCTAGATCCATTATGACTGATGTTGCTGTTCCTTCCATTTCAACTTTGACCGAATATAAACAGTATAAACAGAATATATACAAAATATCTTTTCTGATTCCCCGTTCCACACGCATGCCTCTTGTACATTTAAAAATGTATTTTGATAGAGTGGTTGTGGAGAGGATGTTTTCACCGGTGGGATAGTCTAGGACCAGAGGTCGTAGCCCCAGAATAGAAGGATGTTCCTTTAGGAAGAAGATGAGGAGGAATTTCTTTAGTCAGAGGGTGGTGAATCTGTGGAATTCATTGCCACAGAATGCTGTGGAGGCTGACCTGGTGGGGAGGGTGGGGGGGATACCAAGAATGAAGAAGGACCATAGAGACCTATAATGTATATTTTTGTGACTTTGTCAGTGTATTGTATGCAAAACAAAGAATTTCACTCTACCTAAGGTACATGAGACAATAAAAACATAGAGACATAGAAAATAGGTGCAGGAGGAGGCCATTCGGCCCTTCAAGCCAGCACCGCCATTCATTGTGATCATGGCTGATTGTTCCAATCAATAACCCGTGCCTGCCTTCTCCCCATATCCCTTGATTCCACCAACCCCAAGAGCTCTATCTAACTCTCTTAAATCCATCCAGTGATTTGGCCTCCACTGCCCACTGTGGCAGGGAATTCCACAACTTCACAATTCTCTGGGTGAAAAAGTTTTTTCTCACCTCAGTCTTAAATGGCCTCCCCTTTATTCTATGGCTGTGGCCCCTGGTTCTGGACTTGCCCAACATTGGGAACATTTTACCTGCATCTAGCTCGTCCAGTTCTTTTATAATTTTATATGCTTCTATAAGATACCCCCTCATCCTTCTAAACTCCAGTGAATAAAGCACTATCATCATTATCTCTGTTTAGTTGAGTTTAGTTTAGAGATGCAGCACGGAAACAGGCCTTACGGCCCGCCGAGTCCCCGCCGACCAGCGATCCCCGCATACCAGCAATATCCTATATGCACTAGGGATGATTTACAATTTTAACGAAGCCAATTAACCTACATACCTGTACGTCTTTGGAGTCTGGGAGGAAACCGGAGATCCTGGAGAAAACCCACGGGGAGAACTTGCAAACTCCGTACAGACAGCACCCGTAGTCAGGATTGAACTCCAGGTCTTTGGTGCTGCAAGGCTGCATCTCTACTGCTGCACCACCGTGCCGCCCCTTATTAAGTCAAAAGATGTTCAAATGTGATCCTGGGCCCCGTTTCACTAATAGTTACTGGACTCGCTGTTCATTGACCCTCTGTTCATTGCCAGAGTCACATAATGTTCTGAGGCTGAGCTGCTCAGCTAGGGGGGGGGTTCTGTCAGTCCTTTGGCATTCATTCAATGGCATTTATTTAACACTGGCTGGGATAAACTGACCCACGGCATTTCACAAGATCGTTACCAAGCAAACTGCAACACTGAAGCACATACAGTAACACATAGTCAAGAGTCAAATATGAGTTTAAGAAGGAACTGCAGATGCTGGAAAACCGAGGGTAGACAAAAGTGCTGGAGAAACTCAGCATCTATGGAGCGAAGGAAATAGGCAACGTTTCGAGCCGAAACCCTTCTTCAGGCTGGTGTAGGGTGGGAGGGGGTTGGGGGGGGGGGGGGGTGGGGGCGGGAAGAAGAAAGGAAAAGGAGGAGCCCAAGGGCTGAGGGAGAGCTGAGAAGGGGAAGAGACAGCAAGGGCTACCGGAAATTGGAGAATTCAATGTTCATGCCGCTTGGGTGCAGACTGCCCAAGGTGCTGCTCCTCCAATTTCCGCTTGTGCTCACTCCGGCCATGGAGGAGGCCCAGGACAGAAAGGTCGGATTCGAAATGGGAGGGGGAGTTGAAGTGCTGAGCCACCGGGAGATCAGGTTGGTTAATGCGGACCGAGCGGAGGTGTTCGGCAAAACGATCGGCAAGCCTAAGCTTGGTGTCACCGATGAAATTCTCACAGTTTTTAGTTTAGAGAAACTGTGTGGAAACTGGCCCTTCGGCCCACCGAGTGAGTTCACGCCGACCGGAGATCTCCCGTTCACACTAGTTCTATCCTCCTATACACTGGAGGCTATTTAGAGAGGCCAATTAACCTACAAACCTGCAGGTCTTTGGGATGTGGGAGGTAACCAGAGCACCTGGAGAAAACCCACGCAGGTCACGGGGAGAACGTACAAACCCCATATGACAGCACCTGTAGTCAGGATCGAACCCGGGTCTCTGGCGCTGTGAGGCAGCAACTCTACCGCTGTGCTATTGAGCCACCATGGGTTCTACTGAAATTCTATACCACACTAGTTCAGCTATAGCTTGAGTGGAGTCTGCACTCCTGTTCACTGCATTGCAATAGACAATAGACAATATAGGTGCAGGAGTAGGTCATTCGGCCCTTCGAGCCAGCACCGCCATTCAATGTGATCATGGCTGATCATTCCCAATCAGTACCCCGTTCCTGCGTTCTCCCCATATCCCCTGACTCCGCTCTCTTTAAGAGCCCTATCTAGCTCTCTCTTGAAAGTATCCAGAGAACCGACCTCCACAGACTCACAACTCTCTGTGTGAAAAAGTGTTTCCTTGTCTCTGTTCTAAATGGCTTACTCCATATTATTAAATCATGCTCATGTTCAATCTTGCCCCTCTCACCCACTAAGCTCTGCCCACTAGACTTTGACACTTCCACACTGGGGGAAAATAAAATTCTGACTGACTACCCTATCTTTATAAGATCTTGTCAGTTTCAGGCCGCAGTTTACTCTAACCCAACGTTACAGGAGGGACATACATAAATGTCACTGTACCTCGGCACATAGACTAATAAAGTACCATTGACCACATCCTCCCATTCCGAATCTGACCTTTCTGCCCTGGGCCTCCTCCATTGTCAGACTGAGGCCCAGCGCAAATTGGAGGAACAGCAGCTCATATTTTGCTTAGGAGAGATCCTTACCATAGATGAGGCTCTCACCAGGGTCTCTTCTATACCCCGTAACTCTGCTCTCACTCCCCATCCCCCCACTCGTAACAAGGGCAGAGTCCCCCTTGTCCTCACCTTCCACCCCACCAGCCGTCACATACAACAAATAATCCTCTGACATTTTCGCCACCTCCAATGGAATCCCACCACTCGCCACATCTTCCCGTCAGCTTTCCGCAGAGACTGCTCCCTCCGTAACTCCCTGGTGAATTTGTCCCTTCCCACCTAAACCACCCCCGCTCCTGGCACTTTCCCTTGCAACCGCAGGAAATGCTACACTTGTCGCTTTACCTCCCCTCTTGACTTCATTCAAGGACCCAAGTAGTCTTTCCAGGTGCGGCAGAGGTTCACCTGACCCTCCTCCAACCTCATCTATTGCAGCCGCTGCTCTAGGTGTCAGCTGCTCTACATCGGTGAGACCAAGCGTAGGCTTGGCGATCGCTTCGCCCAACACCTCCGCTCGGTTCGCAATAACCAACCTGATCTCCCGGTGGCTCAGCACTTCAACTCCCTCTCCCATTCCGAATCCGACCTTTCTGTCCTGGGCCTCCTCCATGGCCAGAGTGAGTCCCACCGCAAATTTGAGGAGCAGCATCTCATATTTTGCTTGGGTAATTTACACTCCAGCGGTATGAACATTGACTTCTCCAATTTCAGGTAGTCCCTGCTTTCTCCTCCCCTTCCCAGCTCTCCCACAGCCCACTGTCTCTGCCTCTTCCTTTCTTCTTCCCACCCCCCCACCCCCCCCACCCTCACATCAGTCTGAAGAAGGGCCTCGAACCGAAACGTTGCCTATTTCCTTCGCTCCATAGATGCTGCCTCACCCGCTGAGTTTCTCCAGCATTTTTGTCGACCCTCATATTTCGCTTGGGTAGTTTACATCTCAGCGGTATGAAAATTGACTTCTATAATTTCAGATAGTCCTTGCTTTCTCCCTCCTTCCCCTTCCCCTTCCCCTTCCCCTTCCCCGCTCTCCCACTAGCCTACTGTTTCCATCTCTTCGTTTCTTTTTTCCCTCCCCCCCCCCGACATCAGTCTGAAGAAGGCTCTCGACGTGAAACGTCGCCATTTCCTTCTCTCCATAGATGCTGCCTCACTCGCTGAGTTTCTCCATTTCTTGTCTACCATTGACCATGCTATACCATTCCGCCAAATGCCATACCATATCTATGCACCGTAAATGGGTCGATTGTAATCATGTATAGCCTTTCTGCTGACTGGTTAGCAGCCAACAAAAAAGCTTTTCACTGTACCTCGGCGCACGTGAGAATAAGCTGAACTGAACTGAAACTAAACGGAACTATCACTCCTCGTAACAGGTCAACGTACAGACCTGGAGAGCCGTTCGGAGAGCAGACTGAGCAAGGGCAGCAGGATCAGTAGCACATCGCGGCCTGGCACTCAACTCCGGATCGAGATCGACGAGGTACGTCCTCCATCATCCTGAGGGGCAACTTTTATTACACAGAGGGTGGCGGGTGTATGGAACGAGCTGCCAGGGGAGGTAGTTGAGGCAGGTTGTCAAAGCTGCCACAGCCAGACATAAAAACTGTTTTTATCCACTCAACAGCCAAAAATCTGTAGCCTCCCTTTGATCTGGTATTTTGTTGGTTCACATGCTTGATCAATGGTGTTTTATCATTAATGTTTTATTATTATTAATGTTTAGTGTTTTCTGAGTCATTCGTAACTGTCACTGTATGTCATGTTGTTACTTGTGGGCGGAGCACCAAGGCCAATTCCTTGTATGTGAATACTTGGCCAATAAACTTACTTACTTACTTACTTACTTACTTACTTACTTACTTACTTACTTACTTACTATCGCAACATTTAAAAGACAGTTGAACAGGTTCATGGATGGTGCTGGGCCTGTACTCGCTGGAGTTTAGAAGGATGAGGTGGGACCTGATTGAAATTTACCGAACAGTGAAAGGCCTGGATAGAGTGGATGTTGGGAGGATGTTTCCACTAGTGGGAGAGTCTAGAACCAGAGGGCACAGCCTCAGAATAAAAGGATACGCCTTTAGAAAAGAAATTAGGAGGAATTTTTTTCGTTAGAGGATGGTGAATCTGTGGAATTCATTGCCGCAGAAGACTGTGGAGACCAAGTCAGTGGATATTTTTAAGGCAGAGATAGATAGATTCTTGATTAGTACGGGTGTCAGAGGTTATGGGGAGAAGGCAGGAGAATGGGGTTGGGGGGGGATGGATGGTCCAGTGGCGTTTCAGGAGCGCATGCGGCACCGGGGACCCGTGTTCGATCCTGGCTGCGAATGAGGCGTGGGTCTGTGCGCGCACTCTCCCCTGTCTCCCACTCGCATCTGCCCCTCTCTCTCGCTGTTGCACCCGGCTCTCCCGCTACCTGTTCCTTTGGGGAGATGAGGAGTCTCTCGGGGAGTCTCTCTTGAATCAAGAATTTCATTACTCATTCGTATTCAAAGATGACGCTGAAGAATTCCATTGTCTTGAAATGAGCAGAATAGTGAAATTTAAACTATAATCGTTGTGTTCCAGGCTGGAATACATTAATTTTCCTATATTGTGACCTTACGGCATCCCTGTTCCTCAGATTAAATATATTTTTACACATAAATTATGAATAAAGATAATAATTTATACACAGTTTCTTCAGCCAGCGCTTCATTCGCTTTTTCGTTATGGTGAATGACCTTTGACAAATCCCATGATTCCTTGCATTTTTCAGAATACCGAACTCGCTTATTGGCTTCTGTAAAAACTATAAATTGTCACGTGTGTGAGATAGTGATCGTCTATGTGGTGATGGCTGGTTGGCGGGGATTCGGTAGGCCGAAGGGCCTGTTTCTGCACTGCTTCTCAAAAGACTATGTTTACTTATCTGTTGCGCTGCTGCAAGTAAGAATTTCATTATTCCATTTCGGGACATCTGACAATAAACACTCTTGACTTGCAAGTTAATTGACTTAGTTTGATGACAATATATTTTCTATGTTCCATGTGTGCTGTGTTGGTGTGTAGTTGCAAATAAAGTCTGAAAGAGTTACTATAGCAACACCTGGGCTGTATGCTGGGTGAGACCCGACAGGGGTTTTATTGCTGTGTCAACATCTTTGCTGCAGTACCAACATCTTTTGCAAACAGACCAACCCGGAGTGCCAATGATGGTTCACATCTTGTGTAGTTCCAAGGAGATTGTGAGATGTTTACAGTGGGCTAATATGTGTTGTGCATCGGAAGAATGCTGTTGACTAACTAGTGTGGAGGCTACCCAGACCGGCGAACGTGTAACCAACAGAGTGCATGAGAAATAGAAACACAGACAGTGGCAGCGGCAGGGTGGTGCAGCGGTAGAGTTGCTGCCTCACAGCGGTTCAATCCTGACTACGGGTGCTGTCTGTACGGAGTTTGTACGTTCTCCCCGTGACCACATGGGTTTTCTCCGGTTTCCTCCCACACTCCTAAAACGTACAGGTTCGTATTTTATTTGGTTTTGGTTAAATTGTAAATTGTCCCTAGTGTGTGTGTGTGGGATATTGTTCGTGTATGGGGTGATAGCTGGTCGGCACCGACTGTGTGGGCCAAAGGGCCTGTTTCTGCACTGTATCTCTAAAATCTAAAAAGTCTAACATTGGTTTCAAAGGAAATCAAAAGTGCCTAATTGTCTAATGTTTTTTTTATACAGATCGTTCTTTGTGAACAAGAATCAAGAGAGACGAGAGTTTTTTATTGTCATATGTCCCAAAACGGAATAATGAAATTCTAATTTAGTTTAGTGTATTATCACTTATACCTGTACTGAGGTACAGTGTAAAGCTGTTTTGTTGCATGCGAACCAGTCAGCGGAAACTTCAAGCCAGCACCGCCATTCAATATGACCTTGCCTGATCATGCACAACCTTGCATTCACTGGAGTTTTGAAGGATGAGGGGGTATTTTATAGAAAGATATAAAATTTTAAAAGCACTGGACAAGCTAGATGCAGGAAAAATGTTCCCAGTGTTGGGCGAGTGCAGAACTAGGGGCCACACTTAGAATAAAGGGGAGGCCATTTAAGACTGAGGTGAGAAAAAACTTTTTCACCCAGAGAGTTGTGAATTTGTGGAATTCCCTGCCACAGAGGGCAGTGGAGGCCAAATCACTGGATGGATTTAAGAGAGAGTTAGATAGAGCTCTAGGGGCTAGTGGAATCAAGGGATATGGGGAGAAGGCAGGCACGGGTTATTGATTGGGGATGATCAGCCATGATCACAATGAATGGTGGTGCTAGCTCGAAGGGCCGAATGGCCTCCTCCAGCACCTATTTTCTATGTTTCTATGTAGTACCCCGTTCCTGCCTTCTCCCCATATCCACTGACTCCGCTATCGTCAAGAGCCCTATCTAGCTCTCTCTTGAAAGTATCCAGTGAACCGGCCTCCACCGCCCTCTGAGGCAGAGAATTCCACAGACTCACAACTCTCTGTGTGAAAAAGTGTTTTCTCGTCTCCATTCTAAATGTTGTTATGGTCCCTGCCTCAACTACGTCCTCTGGCAGCTCATTCCATACATTTACTACTGTCTGTGTAAAAATGTTGCCCCTCGTGTTCCTATTGAATGGTTCCTCCCTCGCCTCCGTATTGTTTCCCCTCTCCCCCTGTGTAATAATGTCCTACAAAACCTGTTCACGGGTCTTCCCTCAAACGTTGATCTATTTTTCCAGTTGGAACATCTTTTGCGGGAAAAAGTAATATCCAGCGGCTACTTCGCAGTCAAACAGCTTTTCAAATCCAATGATCCTGAAGGAAGGGAGCAGCTCAACAGGTAAGCATAACATTACATGGAACCTAGAAACAGTACAGAAGGTAGACGCAAAGTGCAGGAGTAACTCAGCGGGTCAGGCGGCATCTCTGAAGAAAAAAAAGATGCCCGACATTCCAGGCTGCGATCCCTCTTCAGACTGAGCAGAAACGTCAACCATCTTCTCCTCCCTCAGTCTGAAGAAACGCTGTCTGTACATTTCCCTCCACAGAGGCTGCCTGGCCCGCTGAGTTCCCTCCAGCACTTTTTGCTCACGGATTCCAGCATCTGCAGCCTACTGTGCCTCTGTAAATGTATTTCTATCTATTTATTTATTTATTTATTTATTTGGGGGGGGGGGGGGGGGGGGGGGGGGGGGGAAACACAACAGTCCCCACAGTGAAGATGTGGATTACAGATATGTCCGAGCCACTCCACTTGGAAAACAATAGGCTTGGCTTGGCCGAAAAACCAGATCAATTTCTTAAGACATGGACACCCTTACTGAATTCTTACAACAATAGTATAGTGAAACACAAATTAAAATTAAAATCCGATGCTATGTTGGGTGAGGCGGGGGGGGGGGGGGGGGGGGGGCGAGGGGCAAGGTATATCTCCATTTAAAAAAAATAATCCTCCATCTTTCTGCTACACTGCTTTGGTAGTTTAGGGGATTTTTTCTTGTTCTTGTTCTTCTCTACTCAATCCTTTCACTTCTTCCTTTTTTCCTTTCTTCCTTTCTCTTTCTTTTCTTTTTTTTCTTTTCATTTTTATAATTTAGGTTACAAGGTTAAAAATATATGTTTTCTAAATTAAGTAAATGTAAAGATGCTGATGACTTCATTGTCACTTGTACCTGGCTAGGTGTGGTGACAATTTATTTTGTCCTTGCATACAAAGTAACACAAAAGAGTCAACATAAAGGCGCCGCAGAAATTACAAAAAGTACATCCCTTCCTCGACCCCCTCCCCCCCCCACATCATATCCCCCATAATTTTCAGTGCCCCCCCCCACGCTGGGTCCCTCTTTGATCTCGCTGCCCCCCCCCCCCCACCCTCCCCTTCCACGACAGGTCCCCCTTAATTCTCGGCGGCCCCCCCCCCCCCACCCTCCCCTCCCATGACAGGTCCCCCCAACAGGACCCGTCCACCTCATCCCGACTTCGATCCTGGCCCGACTCCGACCGGGAGTTCAATTAACACGTGTTATCCATTTCCCAAGGGAAGTTCTCCTGATGGTGCTGTCAAAGTTCCTCGGACGTTTCATCACTCCAAGACAATTCCACCAACTCCTTTTGAGGTGAGTAAAGTGACGAGGGATTTCTCTTATCGATAATAAGGTGGATTTGGGTCTATCTTCGGTGTAAAGCAGCATCTGCAGTCCCTTCCTCCGCATTTTGTCCGGTTCCACAGCGAAATCTCCTCAAGGTATGCCGACTTTGAAGAAGTTCTCCACCTCTCTCCAACTAGAGTTGTGCAAACTATTTCTCGCTGCTCCCCCTCTGTAATCCCTCCTGCCCTCCGACTACACTATTCCACATTTCCCTTGATCTCCAGCCCCTTTGATGTCTCGTTCTCACACCTTACACCTCCCTACCTCTGGTAGATACAAAAAGCTGTAGTAACTCAGCGGGTGAGGCAGCATCTATGGAGAAAAGTAATGGGAGACCTTGTCGGGTCGAGACCCTTCTTCCTTACCTCTGTATCTCCCCCACACCTAACTTAGTCTGAACAAGGGTCTCGATCCTTTGCTGGAATTCTTTGAAGAAGTAAATAGCAGGACAGACAAAGGGGGGTCAGTAGATGTTGTTTACATAGATTTTCAGAAAGCCTTTGATATGGTGCTGCACGTGAGGCTGCTAAAAGCCCTGTCCCACTGTACGAGTTCATTCAAGAGCTCTCCCGAGTGTAAAAAAAAATCAAACTCGTGGTAAGCACGTAGAATGAACGTAGCGGGTACGTCGGAGCTTGGGGATGTCTCTTAGCGGCTCTTAATGCTAACGGCAGGTACTCGGGAAACGCGGTAAGCTCGGGAAGACTCGTGAAGATTTTTCAACATGTTGAAAAATGTCCACGAGAGCCCCGAGTATCTACGAGTAGCCATTACCGTAAATCTCCGAGTTCGAATCAGGGCAAACTCGGGAGAACTTTTGAATGAACTCGTACAGTGGGACAGGGCTTTAAAAGGAAGATGAGAGCCCACGGTATCAAAGGGCAGATACTAGCATGGATAGCAGGTTGGCTGAATGGCAGAAGACAAAGAGTGGCAATAAAGGGGGCTTTTTCTGCTCGGCTGCCAGTGACTAGCGGAGTTCCACAGGACTCAGTGCTGGGGCCGCTACTCTTCACGTTGTGTATTAATGATTTGGACGAGAGGATTGAAGACTTTGTGGAAAAATTTGCGGATGATACGAAAATAGGTGGAGGGGCAGGTCATGTAGAGAAAGCAGGGACTCTGCAGGAAGACTTGGGCAAGTTGGGAGAGTGGGCAGGGAAGTGGCAGATGGAATATAGTGTCGCAAAGTGTGGAGTCATGCATTTTTGGTAGTAGGAATAAAGGCAGAGAATCCAGAAATCAGAGGTACAATGGGACTTGGGAGCGCTGGTGCAGGATTCCCAAAAAGTTAATCTGCAAGTCAACTTGGCAGTTAAGAAGTAAAACGCAATGCTCGCATTTATTTCAAGAGGACTTGTATACAAAAACAGGGATGTAATGCTGAGGCTCTATAAGGCGCTGGTCAGGCGGCATTCAGAATATTCTGAGCCGTTTTGGGCACCATATCTGAGGAAGGATGGGCTGGCTCTGGAAAGGGTCCAGAGGAGGTTTACAAGAATGATCCCAGGAATGAGCAGGTTAACATATGATGAGCTTATGATCTTATGATCCCAAATGTCACCTATTCCTTCTCTCCAGATATGCTGCCTCTCCAGCTGAGTTACTCCAGCATTTTGTGCTTATCTTTTGTTTAAACCAGCATCTGCAGTTCCTTCCTACACGGATAGATTAAACGCTGTTTTAAGTTCATGAGTTTACATGTGATTGGAGCAGAATTGAGCCATTTGGCCCATCAAGTCTATTCCTCCATTCAATCATGGCTGATCTATCTCTCCCTCCTAACCCCATTCTCCTGCCTTCTCCCCATAACCTTTGACAACTGTCCTCATCAAGAATCTATCTCCACCTTAAAAATACCCATTGACTTGGCCTCCACAGCCTTCTGTGGCAAAGGGTCCCACAGATTCACCACCCTCTGACTAAAGAAATTTTTCCTCATCTTCTTCCCAAAGGAACGTCCTTTAATTCTGAGTCTATGACCTCTAGTCCTAGACTCACCCACTAGTGGAAACATCCTCTCCACATCCACTCTATCCAGGCCTTTCTCTATTCGAAAGTTGTCACACAAAAATAGGAATGCTATTGATTTTAAGTGCTTTGAGAAAGAAAGGAATGGGCCACATTACCAGAGTGTAGTTTGTGTGTATGTTCCCGTGTGCAATCTTTATGGTAAATGATGGAGAATCTTTTTCTTAGTTTTAGAGTTAGAGTGTGGAAACAGGCCCTTCGGCCCGCCGAGTCTGGGCCGACCAATGATCCCCTGTGAAAAGCTTGTTTGCCTGCTATTTAATTAAATTTGATAAAAATACACATGAATATATTCAAGCCATGCACACGTACAAACAGTGGAGTAACAAGAAAGAAACCAGGTTTCAGAATACAGTTTCTCAGCGCTTCAGTTACAGAGAAGGGGCGCTGTACGATTGGCTGCCCAGCCAACAGTCTGTCTGTTTTTTCGTCTTTTTAAAAATATTTATTGTGTGTTAAAAGTGTGTAAATGTTCTCCAGTTTGTTTTATGCAGGGGTAAAAGGAAGGAGGGCCGGGGAAAACCTTTTTTCAGTTTCTCACCTTGCCGGAGGTGCGACTGCTTTCCGGGTCGCATCTCCGGCCGATCTGCGGCCTACCATCGATGGAGCTGGAGGCCTCCTTGGACTGACCTCGAGTCCCGCCGCGGGGCTTGGACTTAACATCGGAGCTGGTCCCTTGCCTGGGATCGCTCCAACCGCGCGGCTTGTGGACTTACCATCAAGGGCTCGCAGTCTCTGGAGAGGCTAGTCGGGAGCTCCAACGACCCAAAGGCTCGACCAGCCCCGACACAGGGCCCGATCGCCGGTGTGGGAGAGCTGACATTCCCCTTGATGCAGGAGCTGATCGCCCCCACGCGGAGGGCCCAAAACGCCGCCGGCTACTGCGGCCAAAATTGTCCCGTCAACGGAGGGCTCGGGGGCCCTGACCACGGGAGAGCAAAGGGAAAAGATTTGAACTTTTTTCCGCCTTCCATCACAGTGAGGAATGTGGAGGAGTCACTGTGGTGGATGTTTATGTCAAAATGTGTTTTGTGTGTTCCGTTGCTTTTTATTTGTGTGACTGACTTGGCAAATGAAATTCCTCGTATGTTGCAAAACATACTTGGCTAATAAAGTATTATTGTGATTTGTGATTGTGAAAAAGTACAATGTCTACGATGAGGTAGGTTGGAAGATCGGGACTACATCCTAGCTGATGCAAGAACCATTCAGAAGTCAGATAACAGTGAGGAAGATGCTTTTAGCTTAGTGTTCAAGAAGGAACTGCAGATGCTGGAAAATCGAAGGTACACAAAAATGCTGGAGAAACTCAGCGGGTGCAGCAGCAACTATGGAGCGAAGGAAATAGGTAACGTTTCGGGCCGAAACCCTTCTTCAGACCAGTTTAGTTTAGAGATGCAGCACGGAAACAGGCCCTTCGGCCCACCGATTCCGTGCCGACCAGCGATCCCCAT
The DNA here is from genome assembly GCF_010909765.2 of Amblyraja radiata. Taxonomy (NCBI): domain Eukaryota; kingdom Metazoa; phylum Chordata; class Chondrichthyes; order Rajiformes; family Rajidae; genus Amblyraja; species Amblyraja radiata. The sequence continues at coordinate 108,268,065 of NC_045958.1, read as the reverse complement.
ACACTAGCACTCTCCTACACACACTAGGGACAATTTACAATATTTACAGAAGCCAATTAACCTACAAATCTGCACGTCTTTGGAATGTGGGAGCAATCGGTGAAAACTGTTGGTTTCGAGGCCTTGTAAGACTAAAAACCTCACACCTTGTCAGGTTATACACTGTTTATTCAGAATAAACAACTACAAGCTCTCAATTGAGAGTTAACTTCATACCGCCGAGTGCAGTAGACTGCTACGCTAATAAGCTAGTGGGCGTAACTACAAAAAGCATGACTCTCAACATGAGCCACTAATCTACATCCCCCCTCTTAAAGAATAAATAACACTGTAAACCATAACTAAGCAAAGCAAAAATCACAATGGATGACAGACGTATGTAAAGTCGAACATAGACCGGATACTTCACATCCGGCCTGCTAACACGACCGGCACGTATACGATAGAGGCCATCTCCATTCCTCTTCTCCGGCGTGGATTTAATAGGAATCTGAGCGGTAACTGTTTCACACAAAGGGTGGTGGATGTATGGAACGAGCTGCCAGAGGAGGGAGTTGAGGCTGGGACTATCCCAACGTTTAAGAAACAGTTAGACAGGTACATGGATAGGTACACAAAAAAGCTGGAGAAACTCAGCGGGTGCAGCAGCATCCGTGGAGCGAAGGAAAAAGGCAACGTTTCGGGCCAAAACCCTTCTTCAGACGTTCTCCTCCTCTCTCCAGGTACATGGATAGGACAGGTTTAGAGGGATATGGATCAAGAGCAGGCAGGTGGGACTGGGTGTAGATGGGACATGTTGGAAGGTGTAGGTACATTGGGCTGAAGAGCCTGTTTCCACGCTGTGTCATATCACTCTATGACTCTGAAGGTGCAGGCATTCATGTTTGTTTTTGACTTGTGCTCCCTGCAGGTTCAAGCTGAATGAAAGGGCGATTGTCAAGAGTGATGAGTTTTATGCAGCGGCCAGGGAGCCCATCCCCGCGGGAGGCAGCTCGTGGATCGATCCCCTCAGTCGACCCAGCGACAGGGCCGCAGTGACTGCTTCGCACGTACACTCCCAGCTGAAGGAGAAAGTCAAGCAGAGGTAGGCCCAACGTCACATGGTTCATCCCCCAGAGGAGTTCACTTGAGTTTATTGTTGCGTGTACCGAATTACAGTGAAAAGAGCTTTTGTTGCGTGCCAACCAGTCAGCGGAAAGACAATACGTGATTACAATCGAGCCGTCCACAGTGTACAGATACATGAGAAAGGGAATAGCGTTTAGTGCAGGGTAAAGCCAGCAAAGACCGGTCAAGGATAGTCCGAGGGTCACCAATGAGGTAGATAGTAGGTCAGGACTCCTCTCTGGTCCACGGTGCATGTTTTATTCACAGAGGGTGGTGGGGGCCTGGAACGCATTGCCAGGGGTGGTGGTGGAGGCAGATACGATAGCGGTCTTTGAGAAGCTTTTAGATAGACACACAGACGTGCAGGGAATGGAGGGATATGACAATAGACAATAGATGCAGGAGTAGGCCATTCGGCCCTTCTAGCCAGCACCGCCATTCAACGTGATCATGGCTGATCATTCACAATCAGTACCCCGTTCCTGCCTTCTATCCCACATCCCCTGACTCCGCTATCTTTAAGAGCCCTGTCTAGCTCTCCTTTGAAAGTATCCAGAGAACCGGACTCCACTTTCACCTCTCTGTGTGAAAAAGTGTTTCCTCGTCTCCGTTCTAAATGGCTTACCCATTTTTCTTAAACTGTGGCCCCTGGTTCTGGACTACCCCAACATCGGGAACATGTTTCCTGCCTCTAGCGTGTCCAAACCCTTAATAATCTTATATGTTTCAATAAGATACCCTCTCATCCTTCTAAACTCCAGAGTATACAAGCCCAGCCGCTCCATTCTGACAGTCCCGCCATCCCGGGAATTAATCTTGTAAACCTACGCTGCACTCCCTCAATAGCAAGAATGTCCTTCCTCAAATTAGGGGACATATGGATCATGTGCAGGCAGAGGAGATTAGTTTATCTTGGCATCCACAGACATTGTGGGCTATCGGGTCTGTTCAGTTTAGTTACACAACTCATTTAAAATTGGGCCCGCTCTCCTTAAAGCTCTGCCCTCCTTGACTTTCCTCCCTTGGAAAAAGATTCTGATTGTCTACCCTATCTATGTGTCTCATAGTTTTATATACTTCAACTTTGACGCTCAGAGAAAACAATCCAAGTTTGTTCAACTAATGCTCTTGGGGCCCTATAACAGATGAAATAAAGACACTGAGTACACACCAAATCTTAATGTTACAATAAAAGATTAGAACTTCATCTTCTTGACTATTTGTACATGTTCATAATTTGCAGTAGAATTAGGCAATTCGACGCATCAAGTCTACTCCACCATTCAATCGTGGCTGATTGACCTCTCCCTCTCAACCCCATTCTCCTGCCTTCTCCCCATAACCCCTGACACCCGTACTAATCAAGAATTTGTCAATCTCCGCCTTAGAAATATCCACTGACTTGGCCTCCACAGCCTTCTGTGGCAATGAACTCCACAGATTCACCACCCTCTGATTAAAGAAATACCTCCTCATCTCTTTTCTAAAAGTACGTCCTTTTATTCCGAGGCTGTGGCCTCTAGTCCTAGACTCTCCCACTAGTGGAAACATTTTCCCCACATCCACTCTATCCAGGTCTTTCACTATTCTGTATGTTTCAATGAGGTACCCCCTCATCCTTCTAAACTACAGCGAGTACAGGCCCAGTGCCGTCAAATGCTAATCTAAGACTGCACAGGTTTTACTGTGGCACAGTCAGTCTGGCCCTTTCCTCACAGCAATAGCAACAAGGGTTTCCCCTTCACCTGGTACAGAAGGCTACTGGTACACTTGCCTTCGTTGGTGGGGGCATTGAGTGTAAGAGTCAGGAAGTCATGATGAAACTCTATATGGCTTTAGAGTATTTAGAGTATCGCGTGCAGTTCTGGTCACTCCATTGCAGGAAGGATGTGGAGGCTTTGGAGAAGCAGCAGAAGACTTCTTACCAGGATGCTGTCTGGATCAGGAGTTAGTAGCTAAAGAGAGAGGCTGGACAAGCTTGGAATGTGTTCTTTGGATCACCAGAGGTGATCAGAGATCAGAGGTTAAGGTTAGACCTGATAGAGGTATATGAGAGGCATAGATAGGGTAGACAGTCACAGCCTTATTCCCAGGGGGGAAATGTCAAAGCCTATGATAGATGCGTAGAAAGATACCATTATACCTGGATAGAACAGGTTTAGAGGGATACTAGACCAAGTGCAGACCCGTTGGGTCTGCTCCCCCAACGCAGCCGTTGCCTACACGTAGCCCCTACGGGAGACGTGGTCCTCCAACTCAAGCGGCTCAGGAATCAGCAGTTCGGCTGTTTTTAAATGGCGTCTTTGAGGCGAGATGCGGGCGCCAGTATCCATGAGGAGTGGATACTTGGAATGAAAAGTGAAATCTCTACCGAAATGGAAAATAAGTCGGCGTCTCTGGGCCTGACGTTGGCGTAGCAACGAATCAAAGGCTGGCACCCACAGGCTGGCAACCACAAGTCAGGCAGAAAGCCAGCAGCCAGCCAGCAGGCACACAGTTTTAATATTATATAATATAGAAGATGGGCGTGGGAGTAGTTTAGATGGGACATGTCGGCCGGTGTGGGCAAGTTGGACTGAAGGGCCTGTTTCCGCGCTGTAATATTCTTTAACTCTTTGACGAGAGAGCATAGCTTTAAGATGAGAGGGGCCGAGTTTAAAATAAATGTTTAGGGCAGTTTTTTTATATAAAGGATGATGGAACATGCTGCCATGGGGAGGTGGTGGAGGCAGATATGACGGTGGTGTTTCAGAGGCTTTTAGATAGATACATGGATATGATGGAAATGGAAGGACATGCATCATGAGCTGGCAAAGGAGATAGGTTTAATCTGACGTCATGTTCAGCACGGACATTGTGGGCTGAAGGGCCTGTTGCTGTCCCGTGCTGTTCTATATTCTAACTTCTCCCCCTGAATGTGAATGCTCCGGTTTCCTCACACATCCCCAAGAGACGGGCGGCACGGTGGCGCAGCGGTAGAGTTGCTGTCGTACAGCGCCAGAGACCCGGGTTCGATCCCGACTACGGGTGCTGCCTGTACGGAGTTTCTACTTTCTCCACGTGACCAGCGTGGGTTTTTTTTCCAAGATCTTCGGTCTCCTCCCACACTCCAAAAGACGTGCAGGTTTGTAGGTTAATTGGCTTGGTGTATGTGTAAATTATCCCCCGTGTGTGTAGAATAGTGTTAATGTGCGGGGATCACTGGTCTGCGTGGGCTCAGTAGGCCGAAGGGCCTGTTTCCGTGCTGCATCTCTAAACTGAGCTAACGTAAACGCCAAAGACGTATAGGTTTGTAGGCTAATTGGCTTGGTATAAGTGTAAATTGTTCCTAGTGTGTGTAGGATAGCGTAAGTATTGGGGGATCGCTGGTCGGCGTGGACTCAGTGGGCCAATGGGCCTGTTTCCACGCTGTATCTCTAAACAAATCTAAAAGTTGGTTGGATAATTGATGGCTGTAACTTGCTCCCAGTGTTCGAATCTGGTGGATGTAGGGATTTATGAGCAGAAATTGTTTCTGATTACCTGTGACTCCGTTTACGATCTCCTGCCCAATATTAGGATTTTAGAGCTGCCCGAAATATTGCCTCAGAAGAACTCCGAAGGACCTATCAGGATCATCGCTCCTGAGTTCAGGAATGTGTTGAAGCAACTGGGATTTCACATGGAAGATGAAGAGTTTGAAAAGTTGTGGAGAAGGTAGGAATGGCCAAATCAGATGACTTCACCCACCATCTTTTTGAAGTTGAGAATAAACATTATTATTGTGGATATCTGGGGCGGCACAGTGGTAGAGTCACCTCACAGCGCCAGAGACCCGGGTTCGACCCCGACGATAGGTGCTGTCTGTACGGAGTTTGTACTTTCTCCCCGGGACCACGTGGGTTTTCTCCAGGGGATCCGGCTTCCTCCCACATCCCAAAGACGTAAATGTTTGTAGGTTAATTGACTTTGGTAAAAAAAATTGTAAATTGTCCCTAGTGTGTGTAGGATAGTGTTAGTGTGCGGGGATCGCTGGTCGGCGCGGACTCGGTTGGCCGAAGGGCCTGGTTTCGCACTGTAATCCTCAAGTCTAAAGTTTAACACAGGGTTAGTTAAAATAATCTTTATTTTGTGCACAAAATCTTGGAGAGGAGCAAGATATTCTATTCTCACTTTATAGAAGAAATTGGTGATGTTTCGGGTCGAGTCCCTATTTTAGACTGAAGTAGACTGAAAGAGTCTGAAGAAGGATCTCGGCCCGAAACATCACCCATTCCTTCCATAAAGTGAGAATAGAATAAGGCGGATATTGACAGGTTCTTGATTAGTACGGGCCTTAGGGGTTACGGGGAAAAGACAGGAGAATGGGGTTCAGAGGGAGAGATAGATCAGCCATGATTGAATGGCGGAGTAGACTTGATTCTGCTCCTAGAACTTATGAACTCATATGAACGGGTGCTCAATGGTCGGTATGGACTCGGTGGGCTGAAGGGCCTGTTTCCATGCTGTATCTCTGAACTAGAAGTGAACATTCATTATCATACGTGGTAACGTTAACCTCCTCATTGTAATACTAAACCCCACCAAACCTTGCCCAGTTTTCACCTGCATTTTTACACCAGTTTTGCAGGTTTCCCTCTCCCCTGACTCTCAGTCTGAAGAAGGGTCTCGACCCGAAAGGTCACCCATTCCTGTCCCGCTGAGTTACTCCAGTGCAGGAAGGAACTGCAGTTGCTGGTTTAAACCAAAGATAGATAAAAAGCTGGAGTAACTCAGCAGGTCAGGTAGCATCTCTGGAGAAAAGGAATAGTTGGCATTTTAGTTCGAGACCCTTCTTCAGTATTTTGTGTCTATCTTTCACAAACCATTTAACACAAAACATACACTTTTTTTACTGATTGTATGCCTTGTTGCCACCTTCCCCTGAGCTAACAATGAACCATTCTACATTTTTATTGAGCATTGTCCCCTTTGACCTGTCAGTTCACACCTTCTCCTTCCATATCTCTATGTCTCCCTCCACTGACTCTTAAGTCTGAAGAAAGGTATCGACTCGAAACATCACCCATTCCTTCTCTCCAGAGATGTTGCCTGTCCCGATGATAAAGGGCCTGTCCCACGGGCGTCATTTGCGTGTCATTTACGCAACATGCAAAAAATTGGTTGCCGCTTTGTAACGCGCGCATGGCGCATGGCGCGTGGTGAGGCGTGGTGGCTTATGCAGTGACTCGCAGTAACGCGCGGCGACAAAGGATTTTGTGAGGCTCAAAATCCACTCCTTTGAAGAATTACAGGAGAAATATCATTTGAAATCTAGTAATTTTTTTAGATATCTTCAAATCCGAGACTATGTGAAAACACACACACAAGACTGTCATTCTATGGGCCTAGATACATTAGACGAATGCATGAATAGAAAGGTGGATACAAGCAAGTTAATATCCTACATTTACAATCCCCTTTTAACTGCACACATCCCATCTTCTGAAATGCTTAGACGAGCATGGGAAGATGAATTGGGTTTACTAATCTTAAAGGATAGTTGGGAGAAAAGCCTTTTATACATACATTACTGCTCTCTTAATGTTAGGCACTCCCTGATACAATTTAAAATACTGCACAGACTCTATTACTCAAAGTCCAAATTGAGGATCTTCCCAAATGTCTCTCCTATTTGTGATAAATGTCTCCTCCAAGAAGCGACTACAACCCATTCTTTTGCTTCCTGCACAAAGTTACAAAACATCTGGTGGGGAATATTTGATACCTTTTCCAAAATACTTAAAATTAAATTGGACCCAGATATAAAACTGATTATATTAGGTATGTCAGAGGCCTGCTCTAAGCTAACGATATTTCAAAGACGTTTCCTCAATTACTGCCTAATAATGGCGAAAAAATTAATACTTAAATTTTGGAAACAAACAACAGTCCCCACAGTGAAGATGTGGATTACAGATATGTCCGAGACACTACACTTAGAAAACATTAGGCTTGTCTTGGCGGAAAAAACAGATCAATTTCTTAAGACATGGACACCCTTTACTGAATTTTTACAACAACAGAATGGTGAAACACAAATTTAGATCTAAATCCGATGCGATGATGGGTGAGGGGGGGGGGGAAGGTATATCTCATTTTTTTCTTTTCTTATTTTCTTTTCTTTCCTCTGCACTGCTTTGGTAGCTTAGGGGTCTTTTTTTTGTTCTTTTCTACTTTATCTCTTCATTCTTTCTTTTCTTCTTTCCTTGTTTTCCTTTTTTTTTCTTTTTTCTTTTTTTTAAATTTAGGTTATAAGGTTAAAAATGAAGCTGTACAATAATTGTATAATTGTGATGCCGATCGTTTTATCCTTGTACATTTGCTTCTAATAAAAATAATATATATATTTTTTTTAATTCCTCGCGCGCCACATGCGTGACATATCCCTTGCGCACGCTGACGTACTGATGGTTTACGCTGACGCACTGACGGCGTACGTGTAGCGCGTGGTGACGTATGGTTATGTACAATGACGCACGAACGTTGCCTATGCTAATTTATTATGCGTCACCGTGCGTCAACGTCCGTAACCATGCGCCGCCCATACGCCGTCGGCACGCCATTTGCGCGTCATTTGAGCGCCGCACCACCTGGGTATAAAGCGCGCATAGTTTTGAAATTTTTTCACCATAGTATCTTTGATTTTCCCCGGGAAAATCCTTGCCACGGAGATCGGACTAGGTACGAACGACATCGCAAATGGCTCCCAAAGGGGGCAGGGCCCTCAGGGGTACTTGGCGCACGACTGTCGTACAGCTAAACGATTTTCGCGCGACTGTCGCGCGTCAGCCACTACCGGCCTGTCGTGTAAATGACGTGCAAATGGCGTCCCAAGTGGGACTGTTACTACAGCTTTTTGTGTCTATCTTCGGTGTAAACCAGCATCTGCAGTTCATTCCTGCACATTCTATTCTCGCTCTTCATTGCTTGATAGAAACTTTAGCCCATTTTCCATAGTCTGTCGTGCTCACTGTGAGTTGCAGAGTTCTTATTCTGGAATGCTGCTCTTCACGGCACAAGGACAATTGATGGGACCTCAACCAGCACCTTCCAAAAATCTTTCCATTGCCATCCCTTGTGAAGGCTGCCCCCTGCTGTAGTGTATTGGTAAATATCACCTCTTACTGTGACTTGTTACTCAAACTTGTATAGGAAGGAACTGCAGATGCTGATTTAAATCAAAGATACGCTGGAGTAATTCAGCGGGACAGGCACCATCTCTGGAGAGAAGGAATGAGTGACATTTCGGGTCGAGACCCTTCTTCAGACTCTTTCAGTCTGTTACTCAATTATTTAGTTACTCATACATGTTACAGTGATAAATGATATGAAACCTAGACTTTAGACTTTAGGTCGATAATAATAATAATAATAATAATAATAATAATAATAATAATATCTTTTATTGTCATTGCACGCCAGTGCAACGAGATTTAGTGTGCCGCTCCACTGATGTACAAGAAAGGTAAATAAATACAATACATAAATAAGCAAGCTGAATTGATTGACGTGACCATCTGAGGGAGACTGTCCAAAGGGGGTGGGTGGGGGGGCACTCAATTGGGCCGGTTCAGAGCCACTATAGCTCTTGGGATAAAACTGTTCCTGAGTCTGGAGGTTCGGGCGTAGAAGGCCTTGTAACGTCTGCCGGAGGGAAGTAGTTGAAACAGACCGTGACAGGGGTGTGATGAGTCCTTATGGATGCTGAGGGCCTTCCTGAGGCACCGCGTGTGGTAGATGCCCTCCAAGGCTGGTAGCTCTATCCCGATGATCCGCTGCGCTCTGTTGACGACGCGCTGAAGAGCTCTCCTCTCCGTCTCCGTGCAGCTGAGATACCACACAGAGATGCCATACGTTAGTATGCTCTCTGTGGTGCAGCGGTAGAACGTTGTCAGCAGCTGTTGGGGCAGACCAGTCTTTTTTAATGTCCTCAGGAAGAACAGTCGTTGCTGTGCCTTCTTGACCAGCGCAGCGGCGTTTGTGGACCATGTGAGGTCTTCTGAAATGTGAGTGCCCAGAAACTTAAAGCTGGACACTCTCTCCACACTTTCCCCGTAAATGGAGATTGGGGCGTGTACTCCAGTATAGGACCTCCTGAAGTCAATAATCAGCTCCTTGGTCTTGGAGGTGTTTAGTGCCAAGTTGTTATTGGCGCACCAGTCCGCCAGGTTCTGCACCTCCGCTCTGTAGTTTGTTTCATCACCGTTGGTGATCAGCCCAATCACTGTTGTGTCGTCTGCAAACTTCACGATGGTGTTGGTGTCGAATGCAGGGACACAGTCGTGAGTGAAGAGGGAGTAGAGCATGGGGCTTAGTGCAGAGCTGTAGATGTTGTATACATGGGTTTCAGTAAGGTATTCGACAAGGTTCCACATGGTAGGCTACTCTCGAAGGTTAGATCGCATGGCATCCAAGGAGAGATAGCTGATAGATAATTGTCTTCATGGAATGAAGCAGAGGGTGATGGCGGAAGGTTGCTTCTCGGTCGGTAGAACCGCTACCTCTCCGTGCCCGAGACCCAGGTTCGATCCTGACCTCGGGTGCTATTTGTGTGTGGAGTTTGCACGTTCATCCATTGACCACGTGGGTTTCCACCGGGTGCTCCAGTTTCTACTCACATCCCAAAGACGTATGGGTTTGTGGTTTAATTTAACCTTTGTGATATCGCTCCTAATGTGTGGGGAGTGAGTGCTAAAGTGGGATAACATGGAACTAGCGGTGATGGTGGATCAAGTGTGGACTCGATGAGCCGAAGGGCCCGTTTCCATGCAGTACCTTTCAATCAAAGAATTCCCTCAAATACTACTTTTATGCCTGTTTAAGAAAGAACTGCAGATGCTGGAAAAATCGAAGGTAGACAAAAATGCTGGAGAAACTCAGCGGGTGAGGCAGCATCTACGGAGAGAACGAACAGGTGACGTTTCGTGTCGAGACCTTTCTTCAGGCTGAAGGACGATCTCGACCCAAAACGTCGCCCATTCCTTCTCTCCATTGATGCTGCTTCACCCACTGAGTTCCTCCAGCACTTTTATGCCTGTAATTGCTTACCTGACTCATGCCAGCCGTACTAGATCCATAATCAAGTCAAGTGAGTTTATTGTCATGTGTCCCTGATAGGACAATGAAATTCTTGCTTTGCTTCAACACAACAGAACATAGTAGGCATTGACTACAAAACAGATCAGTGTGTCCATATACCATTATATAAATACAAAACACATGAATAAATAAACTGATAAAGTGCAAATAACAGATAATGGGCTATTTTACTTCGGATTCACGTGAGTGACTACGTGAAGAACCCGCCAGGACGCATGCGTGTCTTATTGCTTCACGCATTGCGAAATGACAGGCGGGGTGGAGCGTTCCCCCGCAGCGGTAATTTTGAAACTGAGACCGACAGGTAAGTGAATTACTCTGCGGTCGTTTTTTGTTTTCCGTGCTGTTTTTTACAGGGGGAAACTATGGACAAAAATAGAGTCCACAAGGGCTGCGTCTAAGCTGGCTGGGGAGGACCGCGGAGTTGCGGGCAGCCAGCAGCAGCTGAAGGCACCAGCATCACCGTGAGTGGGATCAGCTGTGCCCGACTTGGCACCCGCGCCGGCCAGATCAACACCACGGCCGGGCAGGAAGCCTATACAGAACAGAGCCGTTGACTCTGACAAGTCGAAACGGCAGGCGGGGGGAGCGTTCCCCCGCAGCGGCAAGTTTAAAACCGAGACCGACAGGTAAGGGAATTACTCTGTGGTCGTTTTTTGTTTCCCGTGTCTGTTTTTCACAGGGGAAACTATGGACAAGAGTCCACAAGGGCTGCACTGGCTGGGAAGGACCGCGGAGTTGCGGGCAGCTAGCAGCGGCTGACGGCACCAGATCACCGTTAGTGGGATCAGCTGTGCCCGACTTGGCACCCGCGCCGGCCAGATCAACACCACGGCCGGGCGGGAAGGCTATACGGAACAGAGCCGTTGACTCTGACAAGTCGGACTGCAAGAACGTGACAGACTCCGGGAGATGGAGTCTAGTCACCATGGGTTATACAAAACACCCACAGCAGCACCTTACATAGGGCTGCACAGTGCATCTCCCTCGTCAGAGGGGAGTACTGGGGGTCAATTCTGGGCTGACCCTGAAGAGGGGTTTGCTGAACAAACAACAAGTGTGCAGGGGGTGCAGGAAGGAGAAAACCTACTGGACATAGTGTCCAATTACATACAGCCAGATCAGACTGGAAAATATCTAGAACAAAAACTAGCATCCAGCATTGATTTCCTATCATTCAAGCAACTACAGGAACAGGCTGTGATGGACACCACTGCCAAATATTTGGCACCAGGAATTTGTGTATCCCTGAATGTTCCAGTCGTGAACAATTGTATTTGGAAACACGTCGGAGCAGGAGTTAGAAGCCTGGATGTAAAACTCCAGAAAGTACTAAAATTACTAACAGCAGGGATCACAGCATTCGCTCGCACAGTGGAGGCGACAACAGGAAGGACCTCCTACACTCAAAGACAGCACCCTTACGCACCCACCAGCAGAGCAAGACAATCAGAAGCTGGTGAAAGCTCAAAGGCCGGACATACAGGACAGCGGTCTTTTTTAGGCCATGGCCCAGACCGGCCTTCGTGGAAAATGCGCAAACCCCAAACCCAAACCCAGCCACCGGCGCCTCAACCTCCTCGAAGACTACACAGGAAGAAGTAAACTTTCCACTGGTAACCATGGAGGTAGGTGGGTCTGGTCCCTTACAAATTATAGGAAGTGTGGATAATACACATATCGGTGGGAGATTACACTTCTTTTGGGAGGCATGGAGTGCATTGACAACAGACACTTATATCCTAAACAGTATCCAGGGATATACCATTGAATTTGTGCACAAAAATAGCCCCCAGTTCAGCATGTACTGAACCGAACGTTCGTACTTTCACGAAAAGAAAAATTGGAAGCACATGCTGGACTGGTGAGACTCCACGCTAAGGGGGTTATTGAAAAAACCCAACACGATTCTCTGGAATTTGTGTCTAATATCTTTACCAAAAACAAAAAAGATGGTGGTTGTCGCATCATCATAGATTTGACCAAATTGAATACATTTGTACAGTATATTCATTTCAAAATGGAAACCTTTGTTACTGCCAAACAATTGATTTCCACAGGCTATTTCATGGCTAGCATCGACCTAAAAGATGCTTACTATTCAGTGCCTATATGGACTGAACACAGACGTTATTTAAAATTCAACTGGATGGGGCAGCCCTGGCAGTATAGAGCTCTACCCAATGGTTTAACATCAGCCCCAGGCTGTTTACCAACATTTTGAAACCAGCCCTAGCGTTTCTTCGGAAACAAAAACATATGGTCATGACCTACCTGGATGATATATTAATTGTGGGCAAAACTTTGGAATTAGCTAAACTAGCTGTATCAGCCACCAAACAATTGTTTGAGAAACTGGGGTTTATCATCCATCCAGTCAAATCTAAACTAACGCCTTCCACCATAATGGATTATTTGGGGTTCACAATTGACTCAGTTCACATGTCGGTGACTTTACCAAAGGACAAGGCTACAGTCTTAACTGAGGCCTGCAACAACCTCATTGACATCAGTGAACCATCTATTAGATTGGTAGCAAGGGTAATTAGCAAAATAATGGCTGCTTTTCCAGCCACACAATTTGGACCTTTGTATTACCAAAATTTACAAAGGGCAAAAATACAAGCACTCAAAATTAATGCTGGTCATTTCGACAGACCAATGAAGCTACCAATCAAAGCAATTATGGAATTAAAATGGTGGAGGGATAACATTCGGCATTGTTCCAGCCCTATCATTGTCAGCAACCCCTCAGTGGTGCTACAAACTGATGCCAATGCGCTTGGTTGGGGTGCTACCAACTCCATCTCTAGCTGTGGAGGTAGATGGAATGCACAGGAGGCATCATTACTTCAGACACTTGGCATAAACTACCTGGAAATGTTGGGTGCGTTCTATGGCTTAAAATCATACTGTTCTTGAATGCATCACCAGCATGTTAGACTACAGATTGACAATACCACCGTGGTGGCATATATTAACCATATGGGTGGAATCAAATCGACATCATGTGACAATCTGGCTAATACAATTTGGCAATGGTGTATTCAGAAAAATATTTGGATATCAGCTACTTACCTACCAGGTAACCTCAATTCAGTGGCAGACACCAGGTCATGCAAATTCAATGAAAACATCGAATGGATGTTGGATTAAAAAGTATTGCTGATATTGTAGCACGGTACGGAGTACCAGATATCGATCTATTTGCATCTAGACTCAATCATCAGTTACCAAACTATGTTTCTTGGGAACCAGACCCTGGGGCATCAGCGATAGATGCCTTTTCGCTGCATTGGGGGAAATTGTTTTTCTATGCATTCCCTCCTTTCTACCTCATCAGTCGGGTTTTATGCAAAATACAACAAGACTCGGCGACTGGTATTTTGGTAGTTCCCCGATTGGCCTACTCAACCATGGTTCCTTGTGATTCTCGACATGGTCTTAGAACCATGTATCACCATCCTGAAACAACCAGATTTGTTGGTTCATCCCGTAACGGGGATAGCCATCCATGTCATAATACGACAAACTTATTAATTTGTAGAGTCTAAAGATACCTCTACTGCAACTGGGACTGACGGATCGAACATTGAACATTATCTCAGCGGCCCACAGGCAGTCCACCAAAAAACAATATCTGGTATACATCAGGAAATGGGAGATATATTGTTTCAAAAACAACATCACTTACAGGACGATGAACATAACGTCTGTTCTGGAATTCCTGGCAGGCCTCCATTATGATGAGGGGCTCAGTTATAGTGCCATTAACTGCGCCAGAAGTGCCCTTTCAACATATCTGTGGTGAGGATCAGAGCGTCATTCTGTTGGGACTCACCCCCTGGTAACCAAATTTATGAGGGGAATTTTTAATACCAATCCCCCAGGAACCAGGTACTCTCAAATATGGGGTGTGAGTATTGTCCTAACGTTGCTAAGGAACTGGTCTCCAGCAACAGCTCTGTCCCTGCAAAAACTGACGCATAAAACAGTAATGCTGATGGCTTTGGTCTCAGCACAAAGGGTACAGTCTTTACATAAGTTAAGGCTGGACGATATGACTTCTTCAACAAGAAATATAATTTTTCATATTCACGAATTAGTCAAACAGAACATGCAGAGATATGAGGATCATCAGGCCTCAAAATAGAATTTAGGGCTTACCCTATAGATGATCGTCTCTGTATAATAAGACATTTATTGTTATACATAGAGAACACCAAAAATATCAGAGGCAATGAGATGGCACTACTAATCAGCCACAAACAACCCCACAAAAAGGTGTCGGTTCAAACTATTTCCAGATGGCTGAAACAGGTTTTAACAACAGCTGGGGTGGATACTAACATATTCAAATCTCATTCCTGCAGGGCTGCAGCTACATCGGCAGCTATGGAATTGGACGTACCGATGGACCAAATCCTGGAGACAGCAGGATGGTCTAGGGAAAAAACGTTCCAACAATTCTACTATGAACCAGTGGTTAAACCTGGAACTTTTGCAGAAACAATTTTAAGTTCTGTGTTATGATTTCACCCCATGAAATATTAACAACTATAAATTGTTGTTAATAAATTTATCATGGGTTTTCAATGTCGGATTCATGTTTAAATATGTTAACACAATTCCTCCCTTAGTCAATTAAGGCAGATGTGATGCATGGACTCGTTTCCACGGCATGAAATCACAGAGCTTTGAAATCTTCACGTAGTCACTCACGTGACTCCGAAGTAAAATAGTAAGATTAAATGAGAACTTACCAGTTCGAAGTTTGATCGTCATTTTATGAGGAGTAACGTTGAGGGATTACGTGCCCTCCGCTCCCACCCTTGATCATAAAGTTCACTGGTATCCTCTTCTCTAAACTTACTATGTTCAGTCATTACTGTTATCTGTGATTTCACACCGCTGCTTTGAAGAATGACACGCATGCGTCCTGGCGGGTTCTTCACATAATCCCTCAACGTTACTCCTCATAAAATGACTATCAAACTTCGAACTGGTAAGTTCTCGTTTAATCTTACTATTAATGTTCAGAGTTTTGTCCGAGCCAAGTTTAATAGCCTGATGGCTGTGGGGAAGTAGCTATTCCTGAACCTGGTCGTTGCAGTCTTCAGGCTCCTGTACCTTCTACCTGAAGGTAGCAGGGAGATGAGTGTGTGGCCAGGATGGTGTGGGTCCTTGATGATTCTGCCAGCCTTTTTGAGGCAGCGACTGCGATAGATCCCCTCGATGGAAGGGAGGTCAGAGCCGATGATGGACTGGGCAGTGTTTACTACTTTTTGTAGTCTTTTTCTCTCCAGGGCGCTCAAGTTGCCGAACCAAGCCACAATGCAACCGGTCAGCATGCTCTCTACTGTGCACCTGTAGAAGTTAGATAGAGTCCTCCTTGACAAACCGACTCTCCGTAATCTTCTCAGGAAGTAGAGGTGCTGATGAGCTTTCTTAATAATTGGAGCAAAGACAGGTTCTCTCACCCCTTCACTTTGTCCTTTCTGACAGATATGACACGGATGGTCTTGGTGTTATTAAAGGAGATGTTCTCATGAGGAAACTCGGAGCTGACTACAGGAACAGGATGAGGCACAACAATGAAGGCTCTGCTCGAAGATCCTACGATCAAATAAGTTTGGAAGACTCAAGAAGTAAGTGTTTGGCTCATCCACTGCATAGAGTGTGCAATGGTCAGCTCGACATAGATGACCAAACCTACACCAAACCCAAACCTTTTAGGAGCAGACGAGGTCATTCGATCCAATTTGAGATACCAGCTACCAAGACAGATGTGTACAGCAATTCATTCTTCCCCTGCACAATTAAAGCATGGAATAGTCTTCACCCTACCATAGTAACCCAACCAGACGCAACTATATTTAAGGTAGCTCTTCTTCACCAAGAACCTTTTTTGATTAAGTCCACCCTCCGCCACCTCCAGTTTAAATTCCATTTGGAATATATTTGGAGGACCAAGAACCAAGATACCAAGAAGAGTCATGGAGTCATAGAAGGATAAAATCATAATAGATCGGGTAGACACACAGAGTCTCTTGCCCAGAGTAGGTGAATTGAGAACCAGAGGGCATAAGTTTAAATTGAAGGGGAAACGCTTTAATAGAAATCTGAGGGGTAACTTGTTCACATAAAGTGTGGTGGGTGTATGGAACGAGCTGCCAGAGGAGGTAGTTGAGGCAGGGACTATCCCAATGTTTAAGAAACAGTTAGCCAGTTACACGCATAGGACAGGTTCGGAGGGATATGGGCCAAATACGGGCAGGTGGGACTAGTGCTGGGACATGTTGGCTGGTGTGGGCAAGTTGGGCCGAAGAGCCTGTTTCCATGCTGTACGCTCTGACTCTATGATGCAGCACAGGAACAGGCCCTTCAGCCTGTTGAGTGCATGCTGACCATTCAGCACCCATAATTGTACTACAGTGCATTCAGAAAGTATTCAGACCCCTTCACTTTTTCCACGTTACAGGCTTATTTTAAAATGGATTAAATTCATTTTTTTTAATCATCAATCTACATCTTAGGTTAACATTTAGATTTATTATTGTCACCTGTACCAAGTTACAATGAAAAGTTTTGATTTGCATGCGATCCAATCAGACCTATGTTTAAGAAAGAACTGCAGATGTTGGAAAAATCAAAGGTAGACAAAAATGCTGGAGAAACTCATCGGGTGAGG
This sequence comes from Amblyraja radiata, assembly GCF_010909765.2. NCBI lineage: Eukaryota > Metazoa > Chordata > Chondrichthyes > Rajiformes > Rajidae > Amblyraja > Amblyraja radiata. Next base: position 108,251,147 of record NC_045958.1, on the reverse strand, counting down.
CAGCATCTGTGGAGTGAAGGAATAGGTGGCGTTTCGGGTCGAGACCCTTCTTCAGACTGATGTGGAGGTGGTTAGGGGGGGGGGGGGTGGGGGAGCGGGAAGAAGAAAGGAAGAGGCGGAGACAGTAGGCTGTGGGACAGTAGGCTGTGTCACCTATTCCTTCAATCAGATCAATGACCTCTAGTTCTCAATTTCCCAACTCTGGGTAAGTGCATCTACAAGAACTATACCGCTCATGATTTTGTACACCTCTATAAGATCACCCCTCATCCTCCTGCGCTCCAAGGAATAGAGTCCTAGCCTGCCCAATCTCTCCCCATAGCTCAGGCCCTCGAGTCCTGGCAACGTCCTTCTTGATTAGCACGGGTGTCAGGGGTTATGGGGAGAAGGCAGGAGAATGGGGTTAGGAGGGAAAGGTAGATCAGACATGATTGAATGGTGCAATAGGCTCGATGGACCGAATGGCCTAATTCTGCTCCTACCACATGAACAGCCTCAAATATCTCGGCACCCTTTCTAGCTTGTTTTGATTGTTCTTAGTTATGGTTGTGTACAAAAGATAGACACAAAAAAGCTGGAGTAACTCAGCGGGACAGGCAGCATCTCTGGAGAGAAGGAATGGGTGACGTTTCAGGTTGAAACTCTTCTTCTGACTGAGAGTCAATAGACAATGGGTGCAGGAGTAGGCCATTCGGCCCTTCGAGCCAGCACCAGCACAGTCAGGAGAGAGGGAGATACAGAGAAAAGGAAGTGTATCTCATACCCTTTGATTACCCATTTTCACACATTACACTTCCTTGTCTCCGTGTCTCCCTCTCCACTGACTCTCAGTCTGAAGAAGGCTCACCTATTCCTTCTGACTAAAATAAACTGATTGAGAGGTCGCGACCCGAAACGTCGTCTGTCCATTCCCTCCACAGACGCTGCCTGACCCGTTGAGTTCCTCCATCACTTTATATTTTGGACAAGACTCCAGCATCTGCAGTGTTCCGTGTTCTTTCTCCCACCCTCTGCCCTGAGGTTTCGGCTCGAGACCCTGAAGGAAGGTCTCGACCCGAAACCTCACCCATTCGTCATCTCTAGAGATGCTGCCTGTCCCGCTGAGTTACTCCAGCTTTTTGTGTCCATCTTCGGTTTCAACCAGCACCTGCAGTTCCTTCTTACATCACTTTGGAGAAAGTCCACACAAGCCTTTCATTAATTCTGAACTGTTCATCAGTCTTCTCCCCAGGACTGGCACGGATCCTGAGCAAGACAGAACTGGAAAGAAAAGCTTCTCTTGATATCGAAAAGTGGCTGAAGGACAAATTCAGGGAAGGCTACAACCTCATGAAAGAAGCGTTCGAAAAGTATGACATTGAAAGAACAGGCAAAGTAAGCGATATTTAAGAGTCATTCCTTTGCCTATCGTAGCACTGCAATATCTTATTCAAGTCTGAAGAAGGGTCCCGACCCGAAACGTCGCCCATCCTTTTTCCCCAGAGATGGCGCTGCGGTAGAGTTGCTGCCTTACACCCGGGTTCCATCCTGACTACAGGTGCTGTCTGTATGGAGTCCGAACGTTCTCCTTGTGACCGCGTGGGTTTTCTCCGGGCGTTCCGGTTTCCTCCCACACTCCAAAGACGTGCAGGTTTGTAGGTTAATTGGCTTTGGTAAGAATTGTAACTTTTCCCTTAGTGCGTGGGATAGTGTTAGCATACGGTGTGATCGCTGGTCAGCACGGACTCGGTAGGCCGAAGGGCCTGTTTCCGCGCAGTATCCCTAAAACCAAAAACTAAGATGCTGCCTGGACCCACTTTGTGTCCATCTTTGGTACAAGCCAGCATCTGCAGATCCTTGTTTCTACATCTTTTTTAGAATTGTTGGCATTAAGTATTAGTTAGGGTGAATGCAATTAATTTTACCCAGGGTAAAGGAATCAAGAACCAGAGGACATAGGTTTAAATTGAGAGGGACAAGATGAAATCAAGAGTGTTTTATGTCATGTCCCAGATAGAACAATGAAATTCTTACTTCCTGAGCACAGCAGAATATGTAAACTTAGTACATAACGAGAGAAGAAAAAGAGTTCAGTGTGTGTATACACATAATAATAATAATAATAATAATAATAATAATAATAATAATAATAATAATAATAATAATAATAATAATAATAATAATAATAATAATAATAATAATATATTTTATTGTCATTGCACGTCAGTGCAACGAGATTTAGTGTGCAGCTCCACTGATGTACAAGAAAGGTAAATAAATACAATACATAAATAAGCAATGCACACATACTCAGTAAATAACAAATATAGTGCAATAATAATGATAGTCTGTTGTAGCTCAGAGCTTATTTGTTGTTGTGTTTAATAGCCTGATGGCTGCAGGGAAGAAGCTGTTCCTAAACCTGGACGTTACAGTTTTCAGGCTCCTGTACCTTCTTCCCAATGGCAATGGTGAAACCTAAGGGGCATCCTTTTCACACAGAGGGTGGTGGGTGTATGGTACGAGCTGCCACAGGAGGTAGTTGACAGACACAAAATGCTGGAGTGACTCAGAGGAACAGGATCTCGACTCAAAAAGTCACCCATTTCTTCTCTCCAGAGATGCTGCCTGTCCCGCTGAGTTACTCCAGCTTTCTGTGTCTATCTTTGGTGTAAACCAGCATCTGCAGTTTCTTCCGACACAGGAGGTAGTTGAGTCGGGTACTATAACAGCCAGTGTCGGATTTAGATGAAGGGAGGCCCTAGAGTGTTCCACTTGTGAGGCCCCTCCCAATCCCCCACCCCCACGTCTAGAGGAAGATGGAAGAGCCCACCAGATTGACACCGATTTGCTGCAGAGCGTGGCCAATGAGATAAGGGGCTGGAAAGCTGCGCTTATTTATTTATTATTTATTGCCAGTGCTAGTGTCGAGTTATCGGCTTAAAACACTATTATTCTGAAATGGAGGGCAAGGTATATTACTGAAGGGTTGTTTAGAGACTGCAGTGCGTTGTGACAGTATATGTAAGAAAGGCCTATGACAGTGTCAAAAATATTATACACCTTGCTTGGCCGGAGGCCCCCTAGATTTCGAGGCCCTAGGCTTCAGCCTATGGAGCCGAATGGTAAATCCGGCTCTAATAACAGCATTCAAAAGACATGAAGATCCTTAACAAAAGTATGTGGATAGGAAAGGTTTAGTGAAATATGGGCAAATGGGACTACTTAGAAACATAGAAACATAGGTGCAGGAGTAGACCATTCGGCCCTTCGAGCCAGCACTGCCATTCAATATGATCATGGCTGATCATCCAAAATCATTACCCCGTTCCTGCTTTTTCCCCATATCCCTTGATTCCCTTAGCCCTAAGAGCTAAATCTAACTCTCTCTTGAAAATATCCCGTGGTTTGGCCTCTACTGCTTTTGTGGCAGAGAATTCCACAGATTCACAACTCTCTGGGTGAATTTCTTTTTCCTCATCTCACCTACTCCTGCACCTATTGTCTATTGTCTATTCCATTGTTACTTGTACACATTTTTAAAATTGACTTCATATATTAGCAAAGATGCCAAGACAGAATTAGACTTTTGGACTGCAGGCTTTAGAAATACCCCATGGAGACAGGCTCTTCGGCCCACCGAGTCCGTGCCGAGAGACAGAGGCACCAGAGTGCAGAATATAGTTTCTCAACGTTATGTGTAGGAAGGAACTGCAGATGCTGGTTTATTCCAAAGACAGACACAAAGTGCTGGAGTAAGTCAGCGGGTCAGGCAGCATCTCTGGAGAAAAGGAATAGGTGACATTTCGGGTCTGAACCCTTCTTCAGACTGAAAGTAGAGGTGGGTGGCGGGGGGGGGGAGTAGAAAATGCTTTATAGTGCTTCAGATATGGAGAAAAAGTCCGATGTCTGCAACGAGGTAGGTTGGAAGATACCAGCTTCTGTGAGAACAATAGGTGAAGGAGTAGGCCATTCGGCCCTTCGAGCCAGCACTGCCATTCAATGGGATCATGGCTCATCATCCCCAATCAGTACCCTGTTCCTGCCTTCTCCCCATATCTCCTGACTCCGCTATCTTTAAGAGCCCTATCTAGCTCTCTCTTTAAAGTATCCAGAGAACCGGCCTCCACCGCCCTCTGAGGCAGAGAATTCCACAGACTCACAACTCTCTGTGAGAAAAAGTGTTTCCTCGTCTCCGTTCTATATGACTTACCCCTTATTCTTAAACTGTGGCCCCTGGTCCTGGACTCCCCCAACATTGGGAACATGTTTCCTGCCTCTAGCGTGTCCAAACCCTTCATAATCTTATATGTTTCAATAAGATTGCCTCTCATCCTTCTAAACTCCAGAGTATACAAGCCCAGCCGCTCCATTATCTCAGTATATGACAGTCCCACCATTTCTGTCGGGCATAAATTGACAGTGTCTTGTGTTTATTTGTGAATTACCAGGTGTTACACCGAGACTTTCTGTCCGTGCTGGGAACCTTTGGACTGCACCTGAAAACTGAACATTTAAACCTTTTCCTTCCACGATGCAACCTTGAAAACAGCAAAGCCGGGATCAAGTACATCGACTTCCTCAAAAACTTCCAAGACCGAAGTGAAAGGGGATTGCCACATAAAATTCTTAACAACCCCAAGCACAAGTTAGTGGCTTCACATTTCTGTCACTGAAGCTAATACCTGTTACTCTCTGTCACACCTGTGTCATGCTAACATGCCCACCTGGTGCAGTGGCGCAGCGGTGGGTTCGATCCTGACTACGGGTGCTGTCTGTACGGAGTTTGTACGTTCTCCCTGTGACCTTGTGGGTTTTCTCCGGGTGCTCCAATTTCCTCCCACACTCCAAAGACATAGAGGTTTGTCGGTTAATTGGCTTGGTGTAAATGTAAAACAATTGACCCTAGTGTGTGTAGGATAGTGTTATTGTGCAGGGATCGCTGGTTGGTGCGGGCTTGGTGGTCCGAAGGGCATGTTTCCGTGCTGTATCTCTAAACTTAACTACACCTAACCCGTTCAGCTCTCTCGCATGTGGACAAGGGTTCATGGTGTGACAGAGATGACCCTCGTCTTTGAAAGAAGTTTAGAAGGACGAGGGGGGGGGACCCCATTTGAAACTTACCGAATAGTGAAAGGTCTGGATAGTGTGGATGTGGAGAAGATGTTTCCACTAGTGGGAGAGTCTAGGACCAGAGGTCGTAACCTCAGATTTAAAGGATGCACTTTTAGAAAGGAGATGAGGAGGAATTTCTTTAACCAGAGGGTAGTGAATTTGTGGAATTTGTTGCGATAGACGGCCATGGAGGCCAAGTCAATGGGTATTTTTAAGGCAGAGGTTGACAGATTCTTGATTAGTACGGGTTATGGGGAGAAGGCAGGAGAATGGGGTTGAGAGGGAAAGATTGATCAACCATGATTGAATGGTGGAGTAGACCTAATTACTACATTTGCAGGGAAGGGTTTTGAATGTCAATTGAAAATGACCCGTTGCTTGTATCGTGTGAAATGCCGAAATGCTTGTAAACTGGGCGGTAAACTGGGCAGCATGGTGTCGCTGCAGTAGATTTGCTACCTTACAGCGCTTACCGAGCGAGAGACCCGGGTTCGATCCTGACTAAGTGTGCTGTTTGTACGGAGTTTGTACGTTCTCCCCGTGGGTTTTCTCAGAGGTCTTTGGTTTCCTCCCACACTCCAAAGACGTACAGGTTTGTAGGTTAATTGGCTTGGTGTAAATGTAAAATATCCCTGGTGTGTGTAAGTGTGCGGGGATCGCTGGTCGGTGCGGACTTGGTGGGCACGTTTCTGCGTTGTATCTCGAAACTAAACTAAACTAAACTCAATCTCAGGAAGGGTGGGTCCTGCTACCTCATTGGCTATGAGCTCCATGACCTTGCTCTTCAAAACATCCCTTCCTCAGATAGCCAAAAGCTAGTGTGACACATTCGAGGCAGTGGTGAATGACTTCACTTGTCTTTGGTAATGGTTTAGTTTTTAGGTTTAGGATGAGGGTTAATATTGCCACGTGTACCGAGGAACAGTGAAAAGCTTTGTTGCTAGTCAAATCACACCATCATTTAGCAAGGTTAAGCCCAGTCCATCACCGGCTTTGACCTCCCCACCATCGAAGGGATCTATCAAAGCTGCTGCCTCAAAGGCAGCCAACATCATCAAAGATCCACACCGTCTTGACCACACAATCATTTAACCATTGCCATCGGGAAGAAGGTGCAGGAGCCTGAAAACTGTAATGTCCAGGTTCAGGAACAGCTTCTTCCCTACAGCCATCAGGCTATTAAACGTGACAGTAAATAAGCTCTGAACTGCAACAGACTATTATTATTATTATTATTGCACTATATTATTTATTTATTGAGTATGTGTGCATGTGTGTATACACACACTGAACTTTTTTCTTCACCCGTTATGTACTATGTTTACATATTCTGTTGTGCTGCAGCAAGCAAGAATTTCATTGTCCTATCTGGGACACATGACAATAAAACTCTCTTGACTCTTGATCCATTTGAGGATCATTTGATGGCTCTGGGCTTGTACTCGCTGGAGTTTAGAAGGGTGAGGGGGTATCTAGTTGGGCCAAAGGGCCTGTTTCCGTGCTGTATGATTCTATGACTATATGACTTCACCCAAACAGGTAGCAGTCACAGGATGGAAATGAAATTCTGCAGTCTGGTACGTTTGACTGATGGAGCCCCATTGATGGAATCAAACCCTTTATTGAGGTCAAAAATGGCCATCTTTAGTTGAAGGGTTTGGGCCCGAAACGTTGCCTATTTCCTTCGCTCCATAGATGCTGCCTCACCCGCTTCACGAGTTTCTCCAGCATTTTTGTCTACCTTCGATTTTCCAACATCTGCAGTTCCTTCTTAAACATCTTTAGTTTAGTTTAGATATACGGCGTGGAAACAGGCCCTTCGGCCCACCGACCGGCGATCCCCGCACAGTAACACCAAACACACTGGGCTCAATTTACAATTTTACCAAAGCCAATTAACCTACAGACCTGAACGTCTTTGGAGTGTTGGAGGAAACCGGAGATCCGGGGAAAACCCCACGCGGTCACGGGGGAGAACGTGCAAACTCTGTGCAGACAGCACCAATAGTCAGAATTTAACCCGGGACCACAGCACTGTAAAGGGCCTGTCCCGCTTTGGTGACTGAGAACGTCAGCGACTGACGCCTGCAGTCATGCTAAAAACCGTCAAGTTGTACGACACTCTACGTCACCCGCCTTCACAACACAAGAAGGTTACACCGAAGTAGTTCAAGTGAGTTTATTGTCATGTGTCCCTGATAGGACAATGAAATTCTTGCTTTGCTTCAGCACAACAGAACATAGTAGGCATTTACTACAAAACAGATCAGTGTGTCCATATACTATAATATAAATATATACACACATGAATAAATAAAATGATAAAGTGGAAATAACAGATAATTGGTTATTAATAATCAGAGTTTTGTCCGAGCCAGGTTTAATAGCCTGATGGCTGTGGGGAAGTAGCTATTCCTGAACCTGGTTGTTGCAGTCTTCAGGCTCCTGTACCTTCTTCCTGAAGGTAGCAGGGAGATGAGTGTGTGGCCAGGATGTTATAACAAGTACAATAATAACATTGGAAATGAACTTATCTACAATAACTTTTTAAGAAATAAATTGTTTATTTAACGTCAGCGTCACCGGGCATCACCCGCAGGACAGCACACGTCAGCGTGTGACCGGGCGCACGACATGATAAGGCACCCAGATGTCGCCTGAGGATTTTGAACATTCCAAAATCTAGGGGCGGCAGGGAGACACCGCGCGTCACTACATGCGTCACCCCGCGTCACGCCGCGTCACGCCGCGACAACCTCTTTCCAGGCAGTGGCCGAAATTAGACAATAGACAATAGGTGCAGGAGTAGGCCATTCGGCCCTTCGAGCCAGCACCGCCATTCAATGTGATCATGGCTGATCATCCCCAATCAGTACCCCGTTCCTGCCTTCTCCCCATATCCCCTGACTCCGCTATCTTTAAGAGCCCTATCTAGCTCTTTCTTGAAAGTATCCAGAGAACCGGGGCTTACCCTTTATTCTTAAACTGTGGCCCCTGGTTCTGGACTCCCCCCAACATCGGGAACATGTTTCCTGCCTCTAGCGTGTCCAAACCCTTAACAATCTTATATGTTTCAATAAGATAGCCTCTCATCCTTCTAAACTCCAGAGTGTACAAGCCCAACCGCTCCATTCCCTCAGCAAATGACAGACCCGCCAACCTTGGAATTAACCTTGTAGCCCAAGTGGGACAGGCCCTTAAGGCAGCAGCTCTACCGCTGTCTCACCATGCCACCCCAATGATTATATACCTGTAGTGACTAAACCCACTCCTTGGATTAAGATTGATTCGCTGTTTATCTAGACACACAGAATCTACATTGCTAACAACTGGGCCACAGCCAAGTTCAAGATTTTAATGATAAGGATATCACTAATTTGGTAAATTAATGATCTGATTTTATTTCAAAACGTCTTTTTGTTTCTAGGTTTAACAACGATGGAAGTGTCAGTCTCTGTTCCACAATGACTGCAATAGAAGCGAAACTGACAAGATTATTCCAATCCGACTTCCTTGCACTTTTAGCCACCTTTCAGTAAGTGATTTATTCCTCTACATTCCTTTGAAAAAGAGCTTTAATCCATTGGACCAGGACAGGAATAGACATATCCTATCCTGGGGACATAGGTTTAAGGCAAGAAGGGAGTGTTTTAGTAGGAACCTGAAGGACAGTTTTTCGCACAGAAGGTGAAGGGTGTATGGAACGAGCTGCCAGAGGACGTACGTAGTTGAGGCAGGTACAATCACAATGTTGAAAATGGCATTTGGAAAGGTACATGGATAGACAATAGGTGCAGGAGTAGGCCATTCCGCCCGTTAAGCCAGCACCTCCATTCAATGTGATCATGGCTGATCATTCACAATCAGTACCCCGTTCCTGCCTTCTCCCCATATCCCCTGACTCCGCTATCTTTAAGAGCCCTATCTAGCTCTCCCTTGAAAGTATCCAGTGAACCGGCCTCCACCGCCCTCTGAAGCAGAGAATTCCACAGACGCACAACTCTCTGTGTGAAAAAGTGTTTCCTCATCTCCGTTCTAAATGGCTTACTCCTTATTCTTAAACTGTGGCCCCTGGTTCTGGACTCACCCAACATCGGGAACACGTTTCCGGCCTCTAGTGTGTCCAAACCTTTAATAATCTTATATTTCAATAAGATCCCATCTCATCGTTCTAAATTCCATAGTATACAAGCCCAGCCACTCCATTCTCTCAGTTCATGACAGTCCTGCCATTCCGGGAATTTAAGGGTTTCGGCGCGAAACGTTGCCTATTTCCTTCGCTCCATAAATGCTGCCTCACCCGCTGAGTTTCTCCCGCATTTTTGTCTACCGTAAAACTGTAAAGCATCAGTTGTTTAATCGAAAGGGACCAGGGGTTTGTTGGGTACTGACGTTGATAGAGATATAGTCAACACAAAGTGTACGTTGGTTCTTCTCACTGCATCCATACTTTACTGATTGCAGCAAAATCGACAAGCTGGAGATGAACGTCATCAGTCAGCAAGAGTTCCGAGCTGCCATAGAGAGCAGGTATGTTCTGACAACCCCAACCCCAACCCCAACCCCACCCAACACAACCAAGCCAAACAAACCCCAACTCAACTCAACCTCTCTTCAGGTCCTCTTCTTTGATTCAGCATCTGTTTTCTTTGATTACTTTTTTGTGATACACTCACATTTAAAGCATTAGATACATTCATAATATGTTGGAATCATTCTTCTTTCACCATTCCTGAAACCACCAGAAATTCAGCCTGAATGATGTGAATCGGCTTTTCTCCCGATGATGCAAATAATAAATTATATTGTGTGAGAAGGAACGTCAGATGCTGGTTTAAACCGAAGATGGACACAAAAAGCTGGAGTAACTCAGCGGGACAGGCAGCATCTCTGGAGAGAAGGAGTGGGTGACGTTTTGGGTCGAGACCCTTCTTCAGCCCAACAAATTATTTTGTTGTCCCAAGCTTCCCCACTAGGTGGCAGGTTAGCTCCTCTGCGGTGTCAACAGGGGATAAAGGAGGTGGTGGTTTAATTGTTCAATGGTGTCAAGAGTCAAGAGTGTTTTATTGTCATCAGTTGCAGACAGAACAATGACATTCTTACTTGCAGCAGCACAACAGAATATGTAAACATAGTACACTGTAAACAATATAATAAACATGAAAAAAAGTTCAGTGTGTGTATATATACATATACATACACATACACATATATACACACACACATATATACACACCCATGCACGCATATATATACACACACATATACAAACACATATATATATATATACACACACATATACCCACATACATATACACACACACATGCACATATATACACACACACATGCGTATATACACACACACATACGTATATACACACACACATACATATATATACATATATACACATACATATATATACACACAGACATAAACACACTCACACACATATACACTCACTCACACACATACACACACTCATATATATACACACATATTCACACACACATATACACACTCACACATAGATACATACACACACACACACATATAAACACACACACATATACACACAAGAACACACATATATGTATGTATGTATGTATGTATGTATATGTATATATATGTGTGTATATATACATACACACACAAACACACACACATATAAACACATACACACATATATGCACACACACATACACACATCTACACACACACACAAACACACACAAACACAATACATAAAAAAACACACAAAGCATAATAGTGCAAAAAAACAATGCTTCTTTATTGTCACGACTGCACTGCACAATGACATTCCTTTTGCACCTTGCCATATTTTGGTGCCATTTACAAAAGAAAAGGTCCAAAGTGCCTAGCCCAGACGCTGGACCCCATTCTGAGATCCCGTGTGATTTCTGTAGGGACCAGTTTCCCAGAGCAGCCGGTGACACCAATGTCTCCCACCAGCTGAACACAGTCCATTGAGATAACGTAGAACATAGAACTGGTGAACACTGCCTGGTCCATCGCGGGTACTGACCTCCCCACCATCGAAGGGATCTACAGGAGTTACTGCCTCAAAAAGGCAGCCAGCATCATCAGAGACCCACGCACTCATCTCACTGTTGCCATCGAGAAGAAGGTGCAGGAGCCTGAATACAGTAACGTCCAGGTTCAGGAGCAGATTCTTTCCTAAAACCATCATGCTTCAATGGTCTCGACCGGAAACATCACCTATTCCTTCGCTCCATAGACGATGCCTCACCCGCTGAGTTTCTCCAGCATTTTTGTCGACCTTCGATTTTTCCAGCATCTGTAGTTCCTTCTTAAACATGCTATTAAACACTGCAACCTCCAATAAACTCTGAACTGCATATTCTTGGGGGACAGACACAAATTGCTGGAGTAACTCAGCGGGACAGGCAGCATCTCTGGAGAGAAGGAATGGGTGACGTTTCGGCTCGAGATCCTTCTTCAGATTGTGTGTGTGTGTGTGTGTGTGTGTGTGTGTGTGTGTGTGTGTGTGTGTGTGTGTGTGTGTGTGTGTGTGTGTGTGTGTGTGTGTGTGTGTGTGTGTCCTTTTTTTTCTCATTTAATAAGTAAGTAAGTTTATTGGCCAAGTATTCACATACAAGGAATTTGCCTTGGTGCTCCGCCCACAAGTAACAACATGACATACAGTGACAGTTATGAATGACTCAGAAAACACTAAACATTAATAATAATAAAACATTAATGATAAAACACCATTGAACAAGCATGTGAACCAACAAAATACCAGATCAAAGGGAGGCTACAGATTTTTGGCTGTTGAGTAGAGCAACTACTCGTGGATAAAAACAGTTTTTATGTCTGGCTGTGGCAGCTTTGACAGTCCGGAGTCGCCTTCCAGAGGGAAATGATTCAAAGAGTTTGTGGCCAGGGTGAGAGGGGTCAGAGATGATCTTGCCCGCTCGCTTCCTGGCCCTTGCAGTGTACAGTATTATATTGTTTACCGAGCACTATGTTTACATATTGTGTTGTGCTGCTGCAAGTAATAATTTCATTGCTCTGTCTGAGACATATGACAATAAAACACCCTTGACTCTCCAGAACATTTGGATTTGGACCGGTGCATAGGGTTATAGGGTGAGGCTTACAAGGATGTTGCCAGGACTAGAGGGTCTGAGCTACAGGGAGAGGTTGAGCAGGCTGGGACTCTATTCCTTGGAGCGCAGGAGGATGAGGGGTGACCTTATAGAGGTGTATAAAATCATGACAGGAATAGATCGGATGGACACACGGAGTCTCTTGCCCAGAGCAGGGGAATAGAGAACCAGAGGACATACGTAGGTTGAAGCTAAGGCGGGAAAGATTTAATAGGAACCTGAGGGGTAGCTTTTTTAAACAAAGGATGGTGGGTGCATGGAACGAGCTGCCGGACACCGAGGACCGTTCCACCCAAACCTGAAAAAGTCAACCATATTCCAGGATCTAAGTCATCCAAGGCTCGAGCAATAGCATATGGATACTGTTCACGTCTGTGCATGCTTAAGGACTCGAATACCTAGTTGGTTTAGTCAATGAAGCATACAAGAGGATGGGCCTTACCACTCCACATTAGCAAGGTGAGAAGGAATGGGTGACGTTTCGGGCCGAGACCCATCTTCAAGAGAGGCCTCACCTTTATTCCCCTCCGCCCCCTCCGCCCCCCCCCCCCCCCCACCCCCCCTCTCAACGAATTCCGAATAGAGCTTTTCTTCTGTCACCACCGCCTCTGTGCCTTTTTCTATGGGAAGGAATCCTCACCAACCAGTGATGACCCCTTCTCCCGTCTCCACCTTTTATGATTTGTCTGTCTGAAGAAGTGTCTCGAAGAGATGCTGCCTGTCCTACTGAGTTACTCCAGCAGTTTGTGACTATCTTCGGTGTAAACCAAGATCTTTGGTGTAAACCAGCATCTGCAGTTCCTTCCTGCACACATCAACAAGGCAAGGGTCATCTTCCAACCTACCCCTGCTACACCACAATGCCTCTGAGTTTAACGGTTAACAGTGCGGCACTCGGTAATGAGTTTCTTTAATTAAATCAATAAATATCCTGTGATCTAAGCCAATATTTCTTTGCTGTTTCCTATCCATTGTTGAACAAAAATTGATCCATCCCAGATTTAAGTTTAAAGTTTGACCAAGGCGATGAAGTGGGGCATTGTGAACAATGATGGCTATCTCTGCAAAATCTATCAACTACTTTTTCAAAGGTTGCTGTTCGGATAATTGGTTTATGATTCCTCTGTTTTTCTCATTCATTTCTTAAACTGCAGAGTTTCAGGGGAAATTTTACAGAACATTCAAATGAACAGTTTCCAAAATAGAAACCCTTGAGAAGACTCAGCATAGAATCTGTAATGTTATCAATTAATTCCTTCATGTAAGGATGAGAATATCTGGTGCTGGGGATTCACCATTCTCGATTGCCATTATTGTCTTCAACCCCGTAGATTTTCTTTCATCTGAAGTATCTGCTGCGGTTTACATACCCCAGTCTGCATTGACGGTGCCAAAGTAGAGATGGTCAAAAACTTCCAAATCCTAGGACTCAATATCACCAACGACTTCTCCTGGACCACCCATATTGAAGCAACGACCAAGAAAGCACACCAACGCCTCAACTTCTTTAGAAGGCTTAGGAAGTTCGGCATGTCCCCTACAACTCTCACCAACTTCTTCAGAAAGCATTTTATCAGGATGTATCACAGCTTGGTTTGGGAAAGGCTCCATCCAAGACTGCGAGAAATAGACAATAGGAGCAGGAGTAGGCCATTCGGCCCTTCGAGCCAGCACCGCCATTCAATGTGATCATGGCTGATCATCCCCAATCAGTACCCCGTTCCTGCCTTCTCCCCATATCCCTTAACTCCGCTATCCCTAAGAGCTCTATCTAACTCTCTCTTGAAAGCATCCAGAGAACAAGCCTCCACCGCCCTCTGAGGCAGAGAATTCCACAGACTCACAACGCTCTGTGAGTAAAAGTGATTCCTCATCTCCGTTCTAAATGGCTTACCACTTATTCTTAAACTATGGCCCCTGGTTCTGGACTCCCCCAACATCGGGAACATTGAGAAACTGCAGCGAATTGTGGACGCAGCTCAGACCATCACGTGAACCAACCTCCTTTCCATTGACTCCATTCATACCTCACGCTGGCTCGGCAAGGCCAACAGCATAATTAAGGACCAGTCACACCCTGGCCACTCCCTCTTCTCCCCTCTTCTATTGGGCAAAAGGTATAGAAGTTTGAAAATGCACACCTCTAGATTCAAGCAAAGTTACTTCCCAGCTGTTACCAGGCAACTGAATCATCCTATCACCAACTAGAGAACAGTCCTGAACTACTAACTTCCTCATTGATGGCCCTCAGATTATCTTTGGTCGGACTGGCTTTACCTTGCACTATTTCCTTATCATGTATCCATACACTGTAGAAATGGCTCGATTGTAATCATGTATTGTCTTTCCGCTGACTGGTTAGCATGCAACAAAAGCTTTTCACTGTACCTCGGTACACGTGACAATAAACTAAACTGTTAAACTAGGAAATGGGCAACATTTCGGGCCGAAACGTTGCCCATTTCCTTCGCTCCATAGATGCTGCTTCACCCACTGAGTTTCTCCATCTTCTTTGTGTACCTTCGATTTTCCAGCATCTGCAGTTCCTTCTTAAACAAACTGTTAAACTAGATGGGTCTCTTAAAAATAGTGAAGTCAGGGGATATGGGGAGAAGGCAGGAACGGGGTACTGATTGGGGATGATCAGCTATGATCACATTGAATGGCAGTGCAGGCTGAATGGCCTACTCCTGCACCTATTGTCTATTGTCTATTGTCTATGGTCTAAACTGAGAAAGAAACTGAGAAAAACTTAGTATGAGTGGGTAACTGCAATGAATAATTTCATAATCCACAAACCCATCTGACTCGCTTGTCTGCGTTTCACGGATCTCCATCTAAAAGCCGCGCTGAACGTACGCATGGATTGAATTTCTTTCATTTTTTTCAGATCAGGAGCCCCCTAAGCCCTGATTAACCTCTGATATTCATGTGGCGCCCTTGATCTTGAAGACAGATTTTGGTGACAAAAAAAACTGCCATATGCCACGAGTTTTGTGGCTTGTGCTGACCTGAGAGTGAACTTGCCCTTTGACTGCGAATTTATTTTCCCCGTTTTGTTTTCCCACAGGTTCGGTGTGGAGATTACCGACGAAGAGTTTGAGCTGCTCATTGACAGAATCCCGCTCGATGAAGACGGCAATATCCGCTATCCTCAATTCATGGCCATGTTTGACTCCAGGTATGGCTCAATTACTGGCAGTGACTGAACGCCATATTTAACTCTAATCACGTGTGCGGGAATGAACTGCAGATGCTGCTTTACACCCGAAGAAAGACACAAAATGTTGGAGTAACTCAGCGGGTCAGGCAGCATCTGTGGAGAACATGGACAGGTGACGTTTCACAGAGTGCTGGAGTAACTCAGCGGGTCAGGCAGCATCTCTGGGGAGAACATGGATAGGTGACGTTTCACAGAGTGCTGGAGTAACTCAGCGGGTCAGGCAGCATCTGTGGAGAACATGGATAAGTGATGTTTCACAGAGTGCTGGAGTAACTCAGCGGGTCAGGCAGCATCTCTGGGGAGAACATGGATAGGTGACGTTTCACAGAGTGCTGGAGTAACTCAGCGGATCAGGCAGCATCTCTGGGGAGAAGGAATGGGTGACGTTTTGTGTCGATACGTGTGATACGATAGAACTTAATTTATCCCAGGAGGGAAACTGATCTGCCAACAGTCATGAAAACACAACAAGATTCATGAAACATGAAATTAAAGTGACGAGTGGAAAGGATTGGGGACGTGCACAGATTGGGGAGGGGGGGGGGGGATGAGGGAAGGGGAGTCAGTCTACCCCACAACAGAAGGGGGAGGAGTTGTTCAGTTTGATAACCAGAGGGAAGAAGGATCTCCTGTGGCGTTGTGTCCTGCATCAAGGCGGAACCAGTCTGTTGCTGAAGGTGCTCCTCTGATCGAGTCCCTTCTTCAGCCTCTAATAAACATCCCACAAGTGCACGCACTATTTTTCTTTCCAATGCTTGTTTGACCCGTTTAGTGTATCTGAGACCTATTCAACTTTTGTCCAATGAAACAGTGCACCTCTACTGATTACTTCATATACTCGACATGAGATCTAAATGTTCCACAGAATTACCGTAATTTGCATTTTAATTATAACTTTTAGATGAATGCAGAAGTCATTTTCAATTTTGTGATATCACACTGCTTTGCCTGACACAATCAGTGCCCGCAACTGTGTAAAACCGAGTTACGCTTATAGAAACATAGAAACATAGAAATTAGGTGCAGGAGTAGGCCATTCGGCCCTTCGAGCCTGCACCGCCATTCAATATGATCATGGCTGATCATCCAACTCAGTATCCCGTACCTGCCTTCTCTCCATACCCTCTGATCCCCTTAGCCACAAGGGCCACATCTAACTCCCTCTTAAATATAGCCAATGAACTGGCCTCGACTACCCTCTGTGGCAGGGAGTTCCAGAAATTCACCACTCTCTGTGTGAAAAAAGTTCTTCTCATCTCGGTTTTAAAGGATTTCCCCCTTATCCTTAAGCTGTGACCCCTTGTCCTGGACTTCCCCAACATCGGGAGCAATCTTCCTGCATCTAGCCTGTCCAACCCCTTAAGAATTTTGTAAGTTTCTATAAGATCCCCTCTCAATCTCCTAAATTCTAGAGAGTATAAACCAAGTCTATCCAGTCTTTCTTCATAAGACAGTCCTGACATCCCAGGAATCAGTCTGGTGAACCTTCTCTGCACTCCCTCCATAACATAGCCAACATCAGGGCAGTGGAGGTGCTGCCTTATGCCCCTGTCCCACTTAGGAAACCTGAACTGAAACCTCTGGAGACTTTGCGCCCAAACCAAGGTTTCCGTGCGGTTCCCGGAGGTTGCAGGTGGTTGCCGGAGGTTGCAGGTAGTGGAAGCAGGTAGGGAGAGTGATAAAAACCTCCGGGAACCGCACGGAAACCTTGGGTGGGGCGCAAAATCTCCAGAGGTTTCCGTTCAGGTTTCCTAAGTGGGACAGGAGCATTACAATGCCCGGGCTCCCAGGTTCAATCCTGACTGCGGGTGTTGTCCGTAAGGAGTTTGCACGTTCTCTGGTTTCCTCCCACACTATAAAGAAGTACAGATTTGTCGATTAACTGGCTTGGTATAAATGTAAATTATCACCAGGGGGCGCCACACGATTGGCAGCCCCGCCAACAGTCTGTCTGTTTTTTCGTTTTTTTTAATTTTGAGTGTGTGTCAAAACTTTGTGTAAATGTTCTCCAGTTTGTTTATGTGGGGGGAGGGGGAGGGTGTCAGGGGAAACTTTTTTTCAGTTTCTGAAAGCCCTGTCCCACTGTACGAGTTCATTGAAGAGTTCCCCCCCCCGAGTTTGCCCTGATTCGAACTCGGAGATTTACGGTAATGGCCGCTCGTAAGTACTCGGGGCTCTCGTGGACATTTTTCAACATGTTGAAAAATCTTCACGAGTCTTCCCGAGCTTACCTGCCGTTAGCGAGTCTTTCCCGAGTACCTGCCTTTAGCATTACGAGCCGCTAAGAGACGTCCCCGAGTTCCGACGTACCCGCTACGTTCATTCTACGTGCTTACCACGAGTTTTGATTTTTTTTTAAAAAACTCGGCAGAGCACTTGAATGAACTCGTAGAGTGGGACAGGGCCATTATCTTGCCAGAGATGCGATTAATTTTCAGATCGCATTCTCCGGTCGCTCGGCGGCCTACCATCGATGGAGCTGGAGGCCTCCTCGGACTAACTTTGAGCCCCACCTCAGAGCGTGGACTTAACATCGGAGCTGATCCCTTGCCTGGGGACTAACCATCAAGAACTCGCACTCGGGAGAGGCTGAGTCGGGAAGCTCCAAAGACGCAGTAGCTCGACCAGCCCCGACCCGGGGTCTGATCGCCGGGGGCAGGGAAGCTGACATCCCCCCGATGCAGCAGCTGATCGCCCCGATGCGGAGGGCCAAAACGCTCACGGCTACGGGAGTCAAGATCGTCCCGTCAACTGAGAGTTCGAGGCCCACGAGAACAAAGAAGGGAAGGGATTTGAACTTTTCTTCGCCTTCCATCACAGTGAGGAATGTGGAGGGGTCACTGTGGTGGATGTTTATGTTAAAATGGATTTTGTGTGTTCCGTTGCTTTTTATTTGTACGACTGACTTGGCAAATGAAATTCTTCGTTTATGTTGCAAAGTATTATTGTGACTGTGATTGATTGTGACTGAGTGTGTAGGGTAGTGTTAATCCGCGGGAGAACGCTGGTCGGCGCGGACTCGGTAGACCGAAGGGCCTGTTTCCGCGCTGTATCTCTAAACTAAACTAAACTAACAGGGGGTAGACAAAAATGCTGGAAAAACTCAGCGGATGAGGCAGCATCTATGGAGCGAAGGAAATAGGCAACGTTTCGTCCCGAAACGTTGCCTATTTCCTTCGCTCCATAGATGCTGCCTCACCCGCTGAGATTCTCCAGCATTTTTTGTCTACGTTCGATTTTCCAGCATCTGCAGTTCCTTCTTAAACTAAATATGGTTTGGCTGTAATAACCAACATGTTGCAAAATAAAATCGGCAACAGTAAAAGAATAGTTCTCTTCAGTAAATTCCAGGGGGCATCTCTTGAAAATCATCAATCCAAGTAAAACATCACACGTGGAAGTGACCCAGGTTGGCTTTTTGACATTTTAGCGTACATCCCTTTGCAAACAAGCCACAATTATCTTGAATTTGCTTTTGACGAGCGTTAAAGTGTAAAGTGCTATCTTCCATGAACATGTGGTGTCTCTTTGGGAGTAATATTCCTGAGAAACGGAATCGTCCTGTCAAACCTTCCAAGAATAATTCCGGTGATTAAGAAATGATCTTACTTCAGTTTGAAGCCAGCGACCGCTACACAAAGCGTGGGGAACACGGATACACGTTTAAAAATCTCCTTCCACCGATAATGTATCAGCTCAGAGGTCTCAGGCTTAGCCTTTGTGTGGTCTTATTTTTAATATGTAAAACATCAAGTAAACAGCTGGCGCAGTGAACGCTAAGCAGATATTAAACGGGTGTGTGGGAACCCGGGATCGAAAATCCAAACTGATTTAGATGCAACGCACCGGTTTATCCATTTTTATTTATTCAAAAAAGTGGGGGGGGGGGGGAGAGAGAGAAAAAAGTGAGTCGGGTTAGAGTTTGGAATAAACAATAGCATAGTGTTGTCGTTCACTGCTCGCTGGACTTAGATATTCTTCCCATGTCAATATTACTGCTACTGGGAGGTAGCTCGATTAAGGATTACCATATCATTAATAGCATCCCTGACTTTTGTTCAAAGGCTACTTGTGCAATGTTGCCTTGTGTGTGAAGCTGCTTAATCCTCTGCGCCGCAGCTGTAGCAAGGGGCTTCTTCACAGTGGCCCACACTGACTTCCCTGTCCCCCTCCCCGAGACCGATTCAAGGGAGAGGGGGGACAAAAACAGTCAGCAACAACAATCAACTCAAACCGAGTAGAAAGAAACAAACCATTCTTACATTTCCACATTCATCCACAAACCCAGATCCCTGTCAGCGATTCCCATTCTTCCCTCCCTCGACATCTCCAACACCCACTCCGGAGGTAGTTGTACTGTCTCCATCCAAAGGGACTGCCACTTTCAACAACCCCTTGCCCTCCCCCTCCCTCTCTCTCCCTCTCTCTCCCTCTCTCTCTCTCTCTCTCTCTCTCTCTCTCTCCCTCTCTCTCTCCCTCTCCACCTCTCCACCTCTTCTATCTTTCTCGCTCTCCCTCTTTCTCACTCTCTTTCCCTCTCCCTCTTCCTCTTTTTCCCTCTCTCCCTCTCCTCTCTAAACCTCCCCATCACCCCCCCTCTCTCTCTCTCTCTCTCTCTCTCTCTCTCTCTCCCTCTGTCCACCTCTCTCCCCCTCTCTCTCTCCACTCTCTCGCTCTTTCTTTCTCTCCCTTTCCGCCTCTTCCACCTTCCTCCCCGACTGCCTATCTCTCCATCCCTCTCCCTCTCTCCCCCTCCCCTCTCCCCCACTATCTCCCTTTCCCTCCCCCCTCCCTCCCCCTTCATCCCTCCTTTTCTCCCTCCAGCTGTCTCTCTCCCTCTCTCTCCCACTCTCTCCCTCTCCCTCTCCACCCTCCTATATATCTCACTTGCTCCACCTCTAAAAGTGTGGCGTGCAACATTGAGATGTCGGCCTTGCCTCCCTGAGTTACACTGAGCCATTTCATTCGCACATTTCCCCCTCCCCTGAGGTGGTGTTTGACACAGATCCCCTACTGTGGGCTGTAGCTTTGGGTCAGCAACCCTTCAGACCTCATTATCTCTTCACTACTGACCCTTCACGGGGCACTTAAAACTCAGCATGTCCCAAACTCCATGAGGCTGTTGTCCTCTACAGTCTCTCTAGACCCCGTGGTCAATAGACAATAGGTGCAGGAGTAGGCCATTCGGCCCTTCGAGCCAGCACCGCCATTCACTGTAATCGTGGCTGATCATCTACAATCAGTGCCCCGTTCCTGCCTTCTCCCCATATCCCTTGAATCTGTGGACTTCTCTGCCTCAGAGAAGTCCACAGATTCACAACTCTCTGTGTGAAAAAGTGTTTCCTCATCTCTGTTCTAAATGGCTTACCCCTTATTCTTAAATTGTGGCCCCTGGTTCTGGACTCCCCCAACATCGGGAACATGTTTCCTGCCTCTAGCGTGTCCAATCCCTTAATAATCTTATATATTTCAATAAAGTCCTCTCTCATCCTTCTAAATTCCAGAGTATACAAGCTCAGCCGCTCCATTCTCTCCCTCTCTGCCTCTCCCTCTCCCCCTCTATCTCCCTTTCTCCCTCTTTCCCTCCCCCGTCCCTCCCTCCCCCTTCATCCCTCCTTTTCTCCCTCCAGTTGTCTCTCCCTCCCTCTCCCTCCCTCCCCCTCCTATATATCTCACTTGCTCCACCTATCGCCAGCCTGGGAATTAACCTTGTAAACCTACACTGCACTCTCTCAATAGCAAGAATGTCCTTCCTCAAATTGGGAGACCAAAACTGCACACAATACTCCAGGTGTGGTCTCACCAGCGACCTGTACAACTGCAGAAGGACCTCCTTGCTCCTATACTCAACTCCTCTTGTTATGAAGGCCAGCATGCTCCATTATTGCTATATTTAAGAGGGAGTTAAATGTGGCCCTTGTGGCTAAAGGGATCAGGGGGTATGGAGAGAAGGCAGGTACAGGATACTGAGTTGGATGATCAACCATGATCATATTGAATGGCGGTGCAGGCTCGAAGGGCCGAATGGCCTACTCCTGCACCTGTTTTCTATGTTTCTATGCCATTCGCTTTCTTCACTGCCTGCTGTACCTGCGTGTTTATGTTTGCAGATGAACATTAACAGCTACAACTGAAACGTGTGCATTTATTTTGACACAAGGAACATCCTCGTGTTATTATTCATCCTCACGGTCATTATCATTTATTATCAGATGGCTGTGGAGGCCAAGGCGATGGATATTTTTTTAAGGCGGATATTGACAGATTCTTGATTAGTGCGGGCCTTAGGGGTTACGGGGAGAAGGCAGCAGAATGGGGTTCAGGGGTAAAGATAGATCAGCCGTGATTGATGCCGGAGTAGACTTGAGGGGCCGAATGGCCTAATTCTGTTCAAGGAACTTATAAACTCGTATTAGCGGGTGATTGATGGTCGGCACGGACTCAGTGGGCTGAAGGGCCTGTTTCCATGCTGTATCTGAACTAGAAGTGAACATTCATTGTCATACGGGGTAACTTTAACCTCCTCGCTTGCAATACAAAACCCCACCAAACCTTGCCCAGTATTTTTACACCAGTTTTGTAAGTTTCCCTCTCCCAGACTCAGACACAGATGGACACAAAAAGCTGGAGTAAACTTGAGTCTGAAGAAGGGTCTCGACCCGAAACATCACCCATTCCTTTTCTCCAGAGATGCTGCCTGTCCCACTGAGTTACTCCAGTGCAGGAAGGAACTGCAGTTGCTGGTTTAAACCAAAGAAAGACATAAAAAGCTGGAGTAACTCAGCGGTTCAGGCAGCATCTCTGGTGAAAAGGAATGGGTGACGTTTCAGGTCGAGACTCTTCTTCAGACTCCAGTATTTTGTGTCTATCCCTTTTAACAAAACATACACTTTTTTTACTGATTGTATGCCTTGTTGCCACCTTCCCCAAAGCTAACAATGAACCATTCTACATTTACCTTGAGCATTGTCCTCTTTGATCTGTCAGTTTCACACCTTATCCTTCCATATCTCTATGTCTGCTCTTTTAACTAATAACCCCCACAACCCGAACAGTGATTACATCTTAATAAGCCTGTATGCTAGTAGTGGTGTTCACTGGGTCAGCAATCCAGAGGCCTGCACTAATTGTGTAAGGAACTGCAGATGCTGGTTTAAACCAAAGATAGACACAAAAAGCTGGAGTAACTCAGCGGGACAAGCAGTATCTCGGATTGACGAAGGGTCTCGATCCGAAACGTCACCCATCCCTGCTCTCCAGAGATGCTGCCTGTCCCGCGCCTGAGTTACTCCTGCATTTTGTGTCCATCTTCGGTGTAAGCCAGCTTCTGCAGTTCCTTCCTACACTTTCTTGAAATTGAGCTTTGCACGAAGTTTGATTATCTGTCGGCGAGATGGACTGACGTTCCACCTTTATTCACTGGAGATGTGGCCTTTTATTCGGGTTGCCTCGACACCTGCATCTCCGCATCGCCTTTGTATAGAGACCGAGGTTTTCTAAGTAAACCATATATTAATAAATTAACACAGCATTTAATCCTGACCGCCTCGTATCCTTGCAATTGTGGTGTTGGTATCCTCAAACTGTTTTTTCCACTGGTGATTTTTTTTTTCCCGAAGAGGGGAGTTGAGGGGGTAAAGTCCGTGCTTAGTGTCAGGCTAATTTCTGTCATGTTTTTGTTTTCGCTGGGCTAATTCCGTCTGACCCTAAGGTCGCTCTCACTAGCCGTGTCTCTCGTAGCCAGGACCCGTTCAATTAGACGGGAATGCCTGTCATTACAGCCGGACAAAAGCCTCCACGTTTGCAATGAACAACTCCCTAAACGCAGCCACACGGCTCAGCCAAGCGCAAGAAAACCTCATTTAGCGCCGCCTTTTGTTCCTCCCATTCACCCGGGCTTGTAGGGTTGGCCGGTGTCAAGTTTGTCAGGTGTCCACTCCCTTCAACAGCCACCGTCGCTGCGTTAAGTGAGATGATAAGGCGACTCTATCAGCAGCCCGCCCGCCCGCGATCTGTAAAACCTCCCCCTAGAGAGCAGGGAGCAAACGCAAAAGTGGGATAACATAGAACTAGTTTAGAGGTACAGCTCGGAAACAGGCCCTTCATGACAGGCAGCATCTCTCTGGAGCGAAAGAATGGGTGACATTTCGGGTCGAGACCCTTCTTCGGACTGAAAGTAGAGTGGAGGGAACAGGAGAAAGGAAAAGGACAGGACAAATTAGGGGCAGCAGCAGATGACATATCAATTAGTTTAGTTCAGTTTAAGGGCCTGGCCCACTTGGACATCAGTGTCACCAAAAGATTTTGAACATTTCAAAATCCAGCGGCGATAAAAAAAATGGTGCGACACTTGAAGAAAACACCACGGGTCAATACGTCATCACGTCGCGTCACGCCGCGAATTTTCAACGTCAGTCGATGAAAAATCGCCAAGTAGGACAGGCCCTTTCGTTTATTGTCACGTGCACCGAGGTACAGTGAAACACTTTGTGTCGCCTGCTAACCAGTCAGCGGAAAGACTGACTGGATACTCTCAGTCTGAAGGGTCCCAATCCAAAACGTCACGCATCCTTTTTCACCAGAGATGCTGCCTGACCCGCTGAGTTACTCCTGCAATTTGTGTCTATCAACAGAAAGACTACACATGATTACAATCGAGCCGTACACAGTGTACGGATACACGATAAAGGGAATAATGTTTAGCGCAAGATAAAGTCCAGTAAAGTACAATCAAAGATTGCCCAAGTGAGATAGATCTTCTTCCTCTCCTTCTTCTTCTTGCGTATGGCGTGCACAGCCTAAAGTTGTAGGATCTATTTGATCTTATTTGATTGTGCACGCCGGGTTGATTGCATTCGTTGAAACAGGGCGGACCACGTGAAGGTTGCAATCTCCCACCCCCAATGAGGTAGATGGTAGCTCAGGTCCACTCTCTGGTTGTGATAGGATGGTGCAGTTGCCTGATAACAGCTGGAGAGAAATTGAATCTGGTGAACTGGCGTGGACTGGGTGGGTTGAAGGGCCTGTTTCTGTGCTGCATCTCTAAATTAATCCAGTACTAACACAATGAAGGTGGGATTGATCATTGTAGAAACCGTGAACTGTGTGAGTTTAACGATACAGCACGGAAACAGGGCCTTCGGACAGTCGAGTCCGCACCAACCAGCGAGCCCCGCACATTAACACTATCCTCCCCGCACTAGGGACAATTTACACTTATACCAACCCAATCAACCTACAAACCTGTACGTCTTTGGAGTGTGGGAGGAAACCAAAGATCTCGGAGAAAACCCACAGGGAGAACGTACAGGTTTGTAGGTTGTACTTCCGGTGGCGCTGGTGCCAGCTGCCTCCACCTTCAGCCCGGTATCTTTTTGTTTTTTCGTTTTTTTTTGTTATGTTGAAGTGTGTTTTTGATGTTTTTTTTAATGTTTTAATGTGGGGGAAGAGGGTACGGTAAGGGGGATACCGTCCTTCAGTCGCTTCCTGGAGAGGACGCGACTATTATTCGAGTCGCGTCCTCCCCCCCCCCCCAGCGGCCTACCTACTGGATTGGCGCGGCCTTTCCTGTCTGGACCGACCAGAGCTCCAGCAGCGGCGGGACAGCGCTGATACATCGCGGGGCTGGCGATGCCTTACCGGGGATCGCCATCTGGAGCCCGGAGTGCTGGGCCTGCGGCACCGACATCCTGGAGCTGTGGTTCGCGGAGCTCCCAACGCGGGCGGCGCTGACAAACATCGTGGGGTCCTGCGACTCTGCCCGGCTCGGCCTGCGGACTCAGGAGCTGTGGACTCCGGTGGGAGGTGGCTGATCGGGAGGTCCGGGCCGCTGAGGAGGATTTTCACCGTCGGGGTTCGGCGTCGGCGTTCCATCAGCCCGGCGAGAGGGTCCGAGCATCGGGCCGCCCGGGGTGGCGACTGCGGGTGCTCGGAAGGCCCCGACCACGGGTGAACATCTGGGAAGATCGGAGGGGAGGCTGGCTGGACTATGGTGCCTTCCTCACCTTGGTGCCATTGTGTTGATTGATATTGATATTGATATAATTTAATTGCTACACAACCAAGGTCGGTGGTAAAGTAATAAAGAACACAACCACAATAAAAGGTTTACACAAACATCCACCACAGCATTCATCACTGTGGTGGAAGGCACAGAGCTTGGCCAGTCCTCCTCCATTTTCCCCCGTGGTCGGGACCACCACCCTCCACAGCCGTTGCTGCGGGCGTCCAGATGGTAAGGGACAAAGTCAAAGTCAAGGTGAGTCCAGGATCGGCTCTTCCCAACCAGAGACCGCGGCTTCAGGCTGGTGTAGGCCGCAGGCCGGCGGTTAAAGTTTTAAAGTACCTGCCGTGCCGCAGCCGGAAGCACCGCAGTCTGCAGGGCCGGCGGTCGAAGCTCCCCTCCAGGGGAGATGGTAAGTCCATGCCGCACCCGCGGTAGAAGACGGCCGCGGGCTGGCGGTGGAAGCTTCTTCTTCCCCCCGGGTCCTCCACGAGGGATCCCGGGCTGTAGACGCCGCGCCAGCTGGAGTTCTGCAGACCGCGGCTTCAGGCTGCCGGCTGCCGCGGGCCAGCGTAACGGAGCGCTCCCCTCCAGCGAGGTCTCACCCGCTCCGCGCCGAGAGTCCACGCTGCGCCCGCCGCTGAAGCCCCGGGCGCGTCTCCGGGAAAGTCCGCGCCGATCCTTGCTGTTAGGCCACGGGGGAGTCGACCTGAAAAAAAAAAATCGCCTCTCCATGGAAGAGGCGGCCGAAACGGTTTCCCCCTTACCCCGCCACACATAACACACAAAGAAACATTAAAAACAGACTTTTAAACATACTAAAAAAATTAAAAAAGTTGAAAAAAAACAGACACGCTGCCGACAGGCTGCTGCCAGTGCAGCGCCCCCTTTCTGTGTTATGTTGTGTCGTGGACTTTCTGTGTTTGTGCTTTTTTTTAAATTCTATTTTATTTTTAATATGTTTTATTATTTATTATTTATTTATTTTTATGATACTGACTGTAAAGGGAAATTCATTTCGTTGTCTCTAATTGAGACAATGACAATAAATTTGAATACAATACAATACAACAATACAATACAATACAGACTCCGTACAGACAGCACCCATGGTCAGGATCGAACATTCTTTAAACATCACCTTACTTGATAACCTCTCCAAGCTGAGTTCATGAGTAAACTCCCTTGTTAGACACAAGGAACTGCAGATGCTGGTGTACAAAAAAAAGAGACAAAGTGCTGGAGTAAGTCAGCGGGTCAGACTGAAGAAGGGGTCCTGACCCAAAACGTTGTCTACCCATGTTCTCCTGAGATGCTGCCTGACCCACTCCAGCACAGTGTGCCCAAAATTTAGTTTGACAGAAATTAAGTTTAAAGATACCACGCAGAAATCGTCCCTTCGGCCCACTATGTCCATGCCAACCATCAATCACCCGTTCACATTAGTGAAAGAGATTATAAATTTGGTACATATCAGGAGAACGTCAATGTGCTAAGATTCTTTTGACAATTCTAAGATCAAAAATCTTAACCTTAATTACAGCTCTTCCAACTTAAACCGGTTCAACGATCAATCCTGCTCTCTTTATGTCAGTTCTTTCACATTCAGATCATATATCACTCTGATTACAATCTCACCACTCATTATCATTGTCGTTACCATTGATGTAATTCATTATCACTAACATTATTATTCATCATCTCTGCCATTATCTTTCATTATCAATGTCATTGTCATTATTGTCACTGTTATTTTCATTCCTTATCCATGCCATCATCATTCATTATTGCTGTCGTTATAAGATCACAAGGTCAAAAGTGATACGAGCAGAATTAGGTCATTCGGCCCATCAAGTCTACTCCACCATTCAATCATGGCTGATCTATCTCTCCCTCCTAACCCCATTCACCTGCTTTCTCCGCATAACCCCTGACACCCGTACTAATCAAGAATCTATCTATCTCTGCCTTATAATTATCCATTGACTTATCTCCAGTCTTCTTTGGGAAAGAATTCCACAGATTCAGGCCTCTCACTATTTGGTAAGTTTCAATGAGGTCCCCCCCTCATTCTTCCAAACTCCAGTGAGTACAAGCCCAGTGCCATCATACGCTCATCATATGTTAACCCAATCATTCCTGGGATCATTCTTGTAAACCTCTGGACCCTCTCCAGAGCCAGCACATCCTTCCTCAGATATGGCGGCCAAAATTGCTCACAATATTCCACAATTATTAATTATCACGGTCAATATTATTCATCCTCACGGTCATTAACATTTATTATCATTGTCATTATTCATCATCACTATCATCATCGATGTCATTGTCATCATTATCGATGTCATTGTCATCATCATCAATATCATTGCCATCATCATCGATGTCATTGCCATCATCATCAATGTAATTGCCATCATCATCGATGTCATTGCCATCATCATCAATCGGAATGGTACCATTCGGCACCGCCGTTTCGGCGCCTCCGTTTTGGAGGGTTATGGTTAGGGTTAGGGTTAGCATTCAGGACTGCTTTTCGTGAGGGATGGCCGATGGGGGTTTTTTAACATTTTAGAAAGTTCATCAAAATTTACTGACCTGCATTTCATTTAATATGTTTTCTATTCACACTACAGCATGCTCTTGAATTTATTTTGTCATATGTATTTAGCATTAGCACTGACATAAGACTGTGCTAATGTGCTATAGGGAAGGAACCCTCCAAAACAGAGGCGCCGAAACAGCGGTGCCGAATCGGCGGCACCGGAAAGTACCCAACCCTCATCAATGTCATTGTCATCATCATCAATGTCATTGCCATCATCATCAATGTCATTGTCATTATCATCATTATAATTGTCATCATCATCAATGTCATTGTCATTGTCATCATTATAATTGTCATCATCATCAATGTCATTGTCATCATTATCATTATCATCACCTATGATTATTAGTTGTTACATTACCAAATTTATTATCATTGATTATCAATGTCATTGATATTCATTATCACTGTCATTATCATCATTATTGCTACCACTATCATTCATTAATATTCATTATCTGCCATTATCATTCTTTATCACTGCCTTTATTATTTATTATCATACATTTTCATACATGTATTTCATACATTTTCTCTGCCATTATCATTCAATATTACTGCCGTTATCATTATCATTCATTAATATTCAATATCACTGTCGGATCAAGATGAATCACATTCACAAGGTATCGGAGTAGAATTAAGCCATTCGGCCCATTGAGTCCACTCTGCCATTCAATCATGGCTGATCTCTGCCTCCTAGTCCTATCTTCTTGCCTTCTCCCCGTAACCCTTGACACCCGTTCTAATCACGGTCATCACCTGAATCATTGTCATCAGGGCATCCTCGGTACAAAAGCAAGAGTGATCCAGGGAAGGAAGGGGTGCCACAAACATTTAGGGCAATTCGGGATAATCAGTAAATGTGACCCGTGTGGTGTCACCCAGTCAACGAGTATATCAGAAACTTGAATGTACATTTAAGTCTCATTTAGTACTTCCGGATCTGCCTCATCACTCCACAGAGGATTGTTGGTTTAAGAGTCACAGAATGATACAGTGTGGAAACAGGCCCTTCAGCCCAACATGCCCACGCCGACCAACATGTCCCATCTACACTAGTCCTACCTGCCCGCGTTTGGCCCACATCTCTCTCCAAGGGATTTTGAGCTTGTGAGATCCATAAATATGATTCCAATACAATATGTTTACTTACAGAACCTAGTTTAATGGGTGACGGCTACTGATACTTTGGCTAATAAATAATTCCAGGAAGTAATATTTATCCTATTAACTTTTATTTCAACCACAATTTCAACTGCATGTTAATCCCATAGGTGTTTACTTCTCAATTTTCATACAAAATAAAAAGGTTGACAGTGGATTTAAATTTAGAGCCCATATCTGTATTTTGTTTTGGGATTTGGGAGTTTGGGAATTTCTTCTCCCTCCCATCTTTCTACTCAGTTTATCTCACCTTCCCAACTCATTCTTTTTGGATGAAATTGTAAAAAGTTCACACTTTAGTCATTTGTCTTTAGCGCGGAAGAAGGGGAGACGATTGAACTTTTTTTGCCTTCCATCACAGTGAGACAACAGACAATAGACAATAGGTGCAGGAGTAGGCCATTTGGCCCTTCGAGCCAGCACTGCCATTCAATGTGATCATGGCTGATCATCCCCAGTCAGTACCCCGTTCCTGCCTTCCCCCATATCCCCTGACTCCGGTATCTTTAAGAGCCCTATTTAGCTCTCTCTTGAAAGTATCCAGAGAACCAGCCTCCACCGCCCTCTGAGGCAGAGAATTTCACGGACTCACAACTCTCTGTGTGAAAAAATGTTTCCTCACCTCCGTTCTAAATGGCCTACCCGTTATTCTTAAACTGTGGCCCCTGGTTCTGGACTCCCCCAACATCGGAAACATGTTTCCTGCCTCTAGCGTGTCCAAACCCTTAATAATAATCTTATGGCCAACTTCTACCGCGGGTGCGGCAAGGACTTACCATCACCCCTGGAGGGGAGCTTCGACCATCGGCCCTGCGGTCTGCGGTGCTTCTGGCTGCGGCGCGGCTGGAACCTTAAATCTTCGACCGCCGGCCTGCGGCCTACACCAACCTGAAGCCGCGGTCTCCGGTGGGGAAGAGCCGATCCTGGACTTACCTTGACTTTGACTTTGTCCCTTACCATCTGGACGCCCGCAGCAACGGCTGCGGAGGGTGGAGGTCCTGACCACGGGGGAAAATGGAGGAGGACTGGCCAAGTTCTGTGCCTTCCACCACAGTGATGAATGCTGTGGTGGATGTTTGTGTTACATTTTTATTGTGGTTGTGTGTTCTTTATTATTGTACCGCTGCTGACAACCCAAATACCACCGATCCTGGTTGTGTGGCAAATAAATTCAATTCAAATTCAATATGTCTCAATAAGATATCCTCTCATCCTTCTAAACTCCAGAGTATACAAGCCCAGTCACTCCATTCTCTCAGCATATGACAGTCCCGCCATCCCGGGAATTAACCTTGTAAACCTACGCTGCACTGAGGTATGAGGGGGAGTCGCTGTGGTGGATGTTCCTGTTAAAAATGTATTTGGGTGTCTTGTTGCTCTTTATTGACTGTATGACTGTTTGACAATCTGAATGTCACCTTAATTGGTACATGTTACAAGAAACAAACAGGCCCTTCGGCCCACCAGGTCCGTGCAGACCAGCGATCACCCCGTACACCAGCACTCTCCCACACAGTAGTGACAATTTACAATCTAACACAAGCCAATCAATCTATAAGCCTGCACG
Source organism: Amblyraja radiata (assembly GCF_010909765.2). Taxonomy (NCBI): domain Eukaryota; kingdom Metazoa; phylum Chordata; class Chondrichthyes; order Rajiformes; family Rajidae; genus Amblyraja; species Amblyraja radiata. Next base: position 108,220,332 of record NC_045958.1, on the reverse strand, counting down.
TCTTTGGAGCGTGGGAGGAAACCGGAGCACCCGGAGGAAACCCACGTGTTTACAGGGAGAACGTGCAAACTCCGTACACACAGCACCCGTAGTCAGGATGGAACCTGGGTCTCTGGCGCTGTGAGGCAGCAACTCTCCCGCTGCACCACCCATCTCATTGTCCACTTCTGCTCAATTGCTTCTTGCCTTCCAGTATTTCATCTATTTATTTTTGTCCTTTCCCATGATTGTGCTGAATCTTACTGAATTTTGATTACTATCACCAATATGCTCGTCCAGTAATATTCCTTCCACCTGTTGACACCAGGCGTGTGTGTGTGGACTCTCTGTCGACTGTTATCTTGCGGTCAAACACGAGTCCAACATCAGTCCGACAAACAATGGCAACAGCAGACAGAAGGAACTGCAGCCGCTGGTTTACAAAAAAAACATAAAGTGCTGGAGTAACTCAGCTGGCCTGGCAGCATCTCTGGAGAACATGGATAGGTGACGTTTCGTGTCGGATCAGTCTGAAGAAGGGTCCTACCTGAAACATCACCTGTCCATGTTCTCCAGAGATGCTGCCCCACCCACTGAGTTACTCCAGCATTTTATGTCCTTTTATGTAAACCTGCATCCGTAGTTCCATATTTCTACATTTTGGCTGCTATGTAAATGCTGTTATATTAAATACTCTGCTAATTATTTACATTTTTAGAATGTGTAAGAATTAGTTCCATATCCATATGTTTAATGACCATATTTTTCTTTTGGGACAGGTTGAGTCGGGAATCTTCAAACTGATTGTTGTGGGGAGAAATCTTTTCCAACTAACCCTGCCCCCTCTCGATCAGTCTAAAGAAGAGTCTTGATCAGTACGGGTGTCCGGGGTTATGGGGAGAAGGCAGGAGAATGGGGTTGAGAGGGAGAGATAGATCAGCCATGATTGAATGGTGGAGTAGACTTGATGGGCCGAATGGTCTAATTCTGCTCGTATAACTTATGAACTAATGAAGGGTCCCGACATGAAACGTCACCTATCCATGTTCTCCAGAGATGCTGCCTGACCCACTGAGTTACTCCAGCACTCTGTGAAACGTCACCCAGCCATGTTCTCCACAGATGCTGCCTGACCCGCTGAGTTACTCCATTCACGGGCATTTGTCAATAACAACCTATCCCGCATGAAACAGCAGAGTTCATCCAAGAGGTGCAGATCATTCCGACGGAACACAGTCATTCATTTATTCACTTTCGACAGGAAAGGAGTTTCGAGTCTTTTCGACGAGAAGTCCGTGATTCTACCCGGACAGAGGGGGCCTCCGGAGGAACCGTTCTCCGGTCAACTGGATAAAGACAGAAGATACGGCAGAACTAGCGAGCAGGTGCTGAGTTAGAATAGAATCTCACCTCAATGTATTTCAGAAGCAACCCATGTATCCAACTATTAATTACACCTTCAACTTGTATTGAGAATGACTCACTGCTTCCAACGATTGCTCTATTATTTGTGCGTGTGTGTGTGTGTATGTGTGTGTGTGTGTGTATATGTGTGTGTTGGTGTGTGTGTGTTTATGTGTATATATATATATATATGTGTTTCCATGTGTGTGTGTGTGTGTGTATATATTTGTGTGTGTATGTGTGTGTGTGTGCGTGTGTGTGTGTGTGTGTGTGTGTGTGTGTGTGTGTGTATGTGTGTGTATATGTGTGTGTTGGTGTGTGTGTGTGTGTGTGTGTGTGTGTGTGTGTGTGTGTGTGTGTTTATGTGTATATATATGTGTTTCCGTGTGTGTGTGTGTGTATATATATTTGTGTATGTGTGTGTGTGTGACTATATGTGTATATATACATAAACACTGAACATTTTATTCTCCTTTATCATATTGTTTCAGTGTACTATGTTTACATATTCTGTTGTGCTGCTGCTAGTAAGAATTTCATTACAATATTAACCGTAATTCATAATGAATATCTCTATTTATACTTTAACACAACGACCAATACTGATGCCTCAATGTTACAGGTGAAAGACTAACTAACAGTTGCTAAGATTTGCTTGAATAGTTCGCTATAAATGCGACTGACTTTAGACTTTAGTAATACAGTGTGGAAACAGGCCTTTCAGCCCACAGAGTCCACGCCGACCAGCGATCCCCAGACACTAACACTATCCTACACACACTAGGGACAATTTACAATTTTACCAAAGCCACTTAACCTCCAAACCTGTACGTCCTTGGAACGTGGGAGGAAACCACAGCACCCGGAGAAAACCCACTTGGTCACAGGGAAAATAGACAATAGACAATAGGTGCAGGAGTAGGCCATTCGGCCCTTTGAGCCAGCACCGCCATTCAATGTGATCATGGCTGATCATCCACAATCAGTATCCTGTTACTGCCTTCTCCCCATATCCCTTGACTCCGCTATCTTTAAGAGCTCTATCTAACTCTCTCTTGAAAGCATCCAGAGAATCAGCCTCCACTGCCTTCTGAGGCAGAGAATTCCAGATTCACAACTCTCTGGGTGAAAAAGTTTTTCCTCATCTTGGTTCTAAATGGCCTACTCCTTATTCTTAAAGTGGCCCCTGGTTCTGGACCCCCAAAAATCGGGAACATGTTTCCTGCCTCTAGCGTGTCCAAACCCTTAATAATCTTATCTGTTTCAATAAGATCCCCTCTTATTCTTTTAAATTCCAGTATACAAGCCCAGCCGCTCCATTCATTCAACATATGACAGTCCCGCCATCCCGGGAATTAACCTTGTAAACCTTCGCTGCACTCCCTCAATAGCAAGAATGTCCTTCCTCAGATATGGAGACCAAAACTGCACACAATACTCCAGGTGTGGTCTCACTAGGGCCCTGTACAACGGCAAAATTACCTCTTTGCTCCTATACTCAACTCCTCTTGTTATGAAGGCTAATATGCCATTTTACTTCGGAGTCACGTGAGTGACTACGTGAAGAAGGGCCGTCCGTCTGCGTGTGCGTCATTACGTCTGAAAGCAACGCGCGCAACGGACTGGAGAGGCACTGCGTCCTCCCAGCCGTTGGGATTTAAAAAAAGGCGGCAGGTAAGAAAAGTTGAACCACTTACCCTGCGCTTTCTGTTCGGGCTAAGGAATTATTTGTTTTTCAGAGCCCCAAAAAATGTCGAAGAGACAGTCCGCGGGGAAACCGGCTGCCGAAGACCGCAGCATTCCCGGTAGCGGACCACGGTCATTTTCGCCGACATTGCCGCCGGCATCAGAACCGGCAGCAGCAGACTTGGTGCAGGATGAAAGCACCGTGGTGGTCCCGGCGGGGCGTAAAGCCACCCATAAGTCTGTCAGACCCGTAGACTCGGATGAGTCCGGGGAAGAGGGATACCCTCCCTCATCGGGAAGGATCCGAGGACGACTCTCCCACATGGAGCAGCTTGTGGAGAAGCTGCTCCACAATGATAAACTCCGGAGAAAGGAGCAATATCAGCACAAGTCCCTTCTACAGACAGTGCCAGCAGCCTCATACTCTGGGCAGCAATATGTCTTTCCCATGGAGGGGGAAGTACATACGGGGATTACCCGGATTCAGAGTTTGGAAGCACAGGGGGTGGGGGGGGAACACTCCCAGGGGAGATTGGTGGAAGAAACCCTGAACAGGCACCCCCCACCATCTAACTGTGCTTCCCTCAAGGTTCAAGCGGTGAACCGTATAATTTGGGGGCAAATAGGTCCCATCATCAGGAACCAGGAACTGAAGTTCCAAAAAGTATTAAACCTGCTGGGGTCTGGAATTACTCCGTTTGCAGGAGGTGTGGAAGGAGGCCTCCTCACTGACCGGGAACAGGATACCATGGCACTGCTATGTAATGCCCGCTTCAAAATAAACTGCATTCGAAGTTTGGAGCTCTTTGCAAAGCTAGCGACATCCAGCCCGCAAACTACCTGTTTGGGGAAGGCCTGTCAAGACAGGTACGGGACCTGGATGATCAGGCAAAAACCGTGTGCCTCATAACAAGAGGTCAGGCCACACCCAGGGGTCCATCCACGAGATTCCACCCCTACAGCTCTCGGCGTTTTTACACCTAGAGAGCCAGGCACCGGAGGAAGATTCACACCTGAGTCAAGGTCTTTTTTAGGGGCATGCCCCAGCAGGCCGACAGCGAGGATGAGGAGAGAGCAACCACCAGCTCTGCTCCCCAAACCTCGCGGACGAAAACCATCGCCACGTCGCCAGTAACAACAGAGGTAAGTCAAACCAGTTCCTCAGGGAACATACCAGACGAACCTCACTTACAGGTGGGGGGGAGGTTAAAATACTTCTTAAAACAATGGTGTTGGGTTACTAAGGATCCATTCATACTGCACAGTATAGAAGGATTCAAAATTGAGTTCAATTTGAATTAATCACCACCACCAACACATTCTAATATTCGCACATATGTCTTTTCCCAAAAAGAGACAATGAATATACAAAAAGAAATTGAAACGTTATCTGACAATAATGTTATTGAGAGGTCATACACAGAACCTCACCAATTTATATCCAATATATTTCCAAAAGAGAAAAAAGATGGAGGGATCCGTATTATTTTGGATCTTACGGAACTCAATACATATGTGCAATATAAACACTTTAAAATGGTCAATTTTGGAACAGCAACTCAGTTGGTTTCCAAACATGGCTATATGGCATGCATCGACCTCAAAGATGCATACTATTCGGTGTCTATTCACAAAGAGTATAGGAGATATTTGAAGTTTACCTGGATGGGTCAATAATGGCAATACAAGGCTCTGCCAAATGGGTTGACATCAGCCCCTAGACTGTTTACCAAATTACTGAAACCAATTCTGGGGCTGCTAAGATCTCAAAATCACATAGTCATGGCATATTTGGATGACATTTTCATCTTTGGAGTCACCAAAGAATTGGCAGAAGCAACAGTCAAGGCAACCAAAACTCTGTTTTGAAAACCTTGGGTTCCTAATCCATCCAGTTAAATCAAAATTAGCTCCTACCAAGGTAATTGATTACCTAGGATTTACTATCAATACAGTAACCATGTTGGTGACTTTGCCTAAAGGCAAACAACAAGACTTGATGAAAGCCTGCAATGATCTGATAGAAAAACACAAACCAACTATCAGACAAACAGCAAGTGCTATTGGCAAATTGGTAGCTGCCTTTCCTGCAGTACGCTACGGACCTTTGCATTACCAGCATTTACAGCGGGCAAAGGAACGAGCATTGAAATTGCATGCAGGTCAGTTTGGCAAATCAATACGGTTACCAGCTGAAGCCATTATTGAACTACAATGGTGGATGGCAAACATAAGACTCAGCTCAAGAAAAATCTTACTTGAGAGCCCATCAGTGTTTCTCCAAACCGACGCAAGCGGTTTAGGATGGGGAGCCACAAACACAGTCAGGAGCTGTGGAGGCAGATGGAATGAGCAAGAGTCTACTATACTCCAACTATATGGAATCAATTACCTAGAATTGTTGGGGGCACAATATGGGCTCAAGTCTCTCTGTAACAACATGCAACATGTGCATGTTCAAATTCAGATTGATAACACTACTGCGGTAGCATATATCAATCACATGGGTGGTGTAAAATCTGTATCCTGTGACAGATTATCTAACCTCATTTGGCACTGGTGCATCGAGAGGGATATTTGGGTCACGGCAGTATATCTACCAGGAAGATATAACACGGTGGCAGATGCAAGGTCACGAATGTTTAATGATAATATAGAATGGATGTTGAATCGTACGGTATTCAATGAAATAACTATACGATTTGGCACTCCAGATTTGGATCTGTTTGCATCTAGATTAAACCATCAATTACCCAGATATGTGTCCTGGGAGCCGGACCCAGGAGCAGAGTCAGTGGATGCTTTTTCTCTAAACTGGGGAGGAATGTATATTTATGCTTTCCCACCATTCTGCCTCATAAATCGATGCTTGACTAAAATCAAGCAAGACAAAGCCACAGGCATTTTAGTAGTACCAGATTGGCCTACACAAGCCTGGTTCCTGAAAATATTGGGGTTCATAGTCCAGCCATTAATGGTTGTACCTAAGAGGAGAGATCTCCTAGTAAACCCAGTTTCAGGGAGCAACCATCCGCTTTCTGATCGGATTAATTGTTGGTTTTGCAGGTTCTGAGGAGGCCATCTCAAGACATTGGACTATCCAAACGAACTGTGGATGTCATCACAAAGGCATGGAGGGACAGTACCAAAAAACAGTGCGCCACTCATATTAAGAAGTGGGAAGCTTTCTGCCATGCAAACGATATAACATACAACACAGTTCGGATAACGGATGTCTTGGAGTTCCTATCAGCCCTGTACTATGACTATAAATTAAGTTATAGCGCAATCAACAGTGCCAGAAGTGCACTATCCTCCTATCTGACACTGGAGGCAGGGCACGGGCCGATAGGAACGCACCCCTTCGTAATAAAATTCATGAAGGGAATTTACAATTCGATACCCCCAAGGCCTAGGTACACGGACACATGGGATGTGAGCATGGTACTGACCTTACTTTGTCAGTGGGGACAGCCAATGGCCTTATCTTTGTCAAAACTAACATAGAAAGTGGTTATGCTGATGGCGCTAATAACAGCCCAAAGAGTCCAGACACTACAAAAACTACGACTGGACTACATGACCAGCAATACGAATAACATAACATTCGTTGTTAAGGACCTGATCAAACAGAGCAGGCCAGGAATGCCAGGGATGAAGATCCAGTTCCTGGCATATCCAGAGGACCAACGATTGTGTGTGGTAACACATTTACACCACCACCTGAGAGTCACGGAGAACCTCAGAGGCTCAGAACAATCGGTCCTCATCAGCCACAAGAAACCACACCGAAAGGTGTCAACACAAACTATCTCCAGATGGTTAAAGGAGGTAATGGTGGTAGCGGGAATAAATACTCATATCTTTAAATCTCACTCCACCAGGGCTGCATCTACGCCGGCAGCAAGAACGATGGACGTGCCCCTTGATGACATCCTAGCGGCTGCAGGATGGGTGAACGAAAGAACGTTCCAGCGGTTTTATAACAAACCCATTATCGGACCAGGGGTATTTGCTCGTGCCATCTTAAGTTCTGTTACCTAGTTTTCCCACAGGTTCGGAGGGGAAGCTAATAAAACATTTATTTTTCTTTATTTTAAAGCATCAGTGTCGTTACTAACTACGTTATGTCTGAATGCTTTAATAATACTCTCATCCATGGTCAATCCATTCAGTGTGTGACGCCTGGATTCGTAACCGGCGTGAAATCACAGAGCTTTGAAATCTTCACGTAGTCACTCACGTGACTCCGAAGTAAAATAGTAAGATTAAACGAGAACTTACCAGTTTGAAGTTTGATCTTGATTTTATGAGGAGTTACGATGAGCGATTACGTGCCAACCGCTCCCACCCTCATATTATCAAGGTCATATGGAAGTTCTAGTTTTTCACAATCTTACTATTCTCGGGTCTTCTTTTTTATCTGTGATTTAACACCGCTGCTTTGAAGATTGACGCGCACGCAGACGGACGGCCCTTCTTCACGTAATCGCTCATCGTAACTCCTCATAAAATCAAGATCAAACTTCAAACTGGTAAGTTCTCGTTTAATCTTACTATTAGTTTTCTTCACTGCCTGCTGTACCTGCATGCTTACTTTAATTGACTGATGAACAAGGATCCCCAGATCCCGTTGTACTTCCCCTTTTCCTAACCTGACACCATTCAGATAATAATGTGCCTTCCTGTTCTTGCCACCAAAGCGGATGACCTCACATTTACCCACATTAAACTGCATCTGCCATGCATCTGCCCACTCCCCCAACCTGTCCAAGTCACCCTTCATCCTCATAGCATCCTCTTCACAGTTCACACTGCCACCCAGCTTTGTGTCATCTGCAAATTTGCTAATGTTGCTTTTAATCCCTCCATCTAAATCATTAATATATATTGTAAATAGCTGCTGTCCCAGCAATGAGTCTTGCGGTACCCCACTAGCCACTGTCTGCCATTCTGAAAGGGGCCCGTTAATCCCTACTCTTTGTTTCCTGTCTGTCAACCAATTTTCTATCCATGTTAATACCCCAATACCATGAGCCCTAATTTTGCCCACTAATCTCCTGGGTGGGACCTTATCAAAGGCTTTCTGGAAGTCCAGGTCCACTACATCCACTGGCTCTCCTTTGTCTATTTACATACTCAAAAAATTCCAGAAGATTAGTCAAGCTTAGGGCGAATGTACAAACTCCGTCCAGACAGCACCTGTAGTCAAGATCGAACCTGGGTCCCTGGCGCTGTGAGGTGGCAACTCTACTGCTGCGTCACTGTGTTGTCATCTCCTTACTGTTCCACCCGGGACTTCTATTTATTCAGACACATTCCCAAAGAATGTTTTACAAAGATACACCGGCAATTAAGATTTACTAATGGCCGGGCGACGTCGGAGACCCGGGTTCCATCCTGACCTCGGGTGCTGTCGGTGTGGACTTTGCACGTTCTCCCTATGGCTGCGTGGGTTTCCTCCGGGTGCTCCAGTTTCCTCCCACATCCCAAAGACACGCGGGTCTGTAGGTTAACCGTCCCTCTGTAAATTGCCCCCCTAATGTGTAGGGAAAGGACGCGAAAGTGAGTTAATATAGAACTGGTGTGAACGGGTGATTGATGGTCGGAGTGGAGCTGGTGTATCTTTCAATCAGTTTAGTCAACCAAGTGTCATTTGTCAATGCAGTCTCTTTTCCCCTACACAGCTCTTCAAGATTATTAAATCCTTGATGTACAAGCAGTACCAAGAAGTTGAGAGAGAATTTGAACAGTTGGATGAAATTAACTCAAAGCGACTCAACCATGAAACCATGTATCGGCTTCTGAAACGGTGAATTTATATCTTCATGAAGAAATGGTAGTATCGAGATGAAGATATCATTCTGCTAATAACGATAGTGAATATTGCAAGAAATATTTTAGAAACATAAAAACATAGACAACAGGTGCAGGAGGAGGCCATTCGGCCCTTCAAGCCAGCACCGCCATTCATTGTGATCATGGCTGATCATCCCCAATCAATAACCCGGGCCTGCCTTCTCCCCATATCCCTTGATTCCACAAGCCCCTAAAGCTCTATCTAACTCTCTCTTAAATCCATCCAATGACTTGGCCTCCACTGCCCTTTGTGGTAGGGAATTCCACAAATTCACAACTCTCTGGGTGAAAAAGGTTTTTCTCACCTCAGTCTTAAATGGCCTCCCCTTTATTCTAAGATTGTGGCCCCTGGTTCTGGACACGCCCAACATTGGGAACATTTTTCCTGCATCTAGCTTGTCCAGTCCTTTTATAATTTTATATGTTTCTATAAGATATCCCCTCATCCTTCTAAACTCCAGCGAATACAAGCCTAGTCTTTTCAATCTTTCCTCATATGACAGTCCCTGCCTTCCCAGGGATCAATCTCGTGAACCTACGCTGCACTGCCTCAATCACAAGGATGACCTTCCTCAAATTAGGAGACCAAAACTGTACGCAATACTCCAGATGTGGTCTCACCAGAGCCCTATACAACCACAGAAGAACCTCTTTACTCCTATACTGAAATCCTCTTGTTATGAAGGCCAACATTCCATCAGCTTTCTTCACTGCCTGCTGTACCTGCACGCCAACTTTCAGTGACCGGTGTACAAGGACACCCAGGTCTCGCTGCACCTCCCCCTTGCCTAACCTAACCACATTGAGATAATAATCTGCCCCCTTGTTTTTACCGATCATTTAGTTGAATGTTAGAATGGGATACTTGTAACTTTGTCGCCAACCTTTATATGGCGACTCTTTGCATACCTTGTGTACGCAAAAAAAAGAATATGAATGTGACTGGTAAAGTATTATTCATTCACTGATAAATACGGGGAAAGTAATTCACTATCTGGAGGGCAGAGCTTTAAGGTGAGAGGGGCAATGTTTAAAAGAGATGTACAGGGCAAGGCTATTTTTACACAGAGAATGGATGGGGGCCTAGAACACACTGCCACACACTTTTTTTTTAATCCAAAATATTTATTCAAATATTAAAATAGTATTTACAACACAATAAAACAAAGCAGAACCCACCACCATAAAACAAGACAAAACAATTATACTCAGTAAACTACTGTACAACTATATTGCAATCCTGGTCCAGGATGCATTCAATCCCCCTTAGAAACATAGAAACATAGAAATTAGGTGCAGGAGTAGGCCATTCGGCCCTTCGAGCCTGCACCGCCATTCAATATGATCATGGCTGATCATCCAACTCAGTATCCCGTACCTGCCTTCTCTCCATACCCTCTGATCCCCTTAGCCACAAGGGCCACATCTAACTCCCTCTTAAATATAGGCAATGAACTGGCCTCGACTACCCTCTGTGGCAGGGAGTTCCAGAGATTCACCACTCTCTGTGTGTAAAAAGTTCTTTTCATCTCGGTTTTAAAGGATTTCCCCCTTATCCTTAAGCTGTGACCCCTTGTCCTGGACTTCCCCAACATCGGGAGCAATCTTCCTGCATCTAGCCTGTCCAACCCCTTAAGAATTTTGTAAGTTTCTATAAGATCCCCTCTCAATCTCCTAAATTCTAGAGAGTATAAACCAAGTCTATCCAGTCTTTCTTCATAAGACAGTCCTGACATCCCAGGAATCAGTCTGGTGAACCTTCTCTGCACTCCCTCTATGGCAATAATGTCCTTCCTCAGATTTGGAGACCAAAACTGTACGCAATACTCCAGGTGTGGTCTCACCAAGACCCTGTATAACTGCAGTAGAACCTCCCTGCTCCTGTACTCAAATCCTTTTGCTATGAAAGCTAACATACCATTCGCTTTCTTCACTGCCTGCTGCACCTGCATGCCCACTTTCAATGACTGGTGTACCATGACACCCAGGTCTCGCTGCATCTCCCCTTTTCCTAGTCGGCCACCATTTAGATAATAGTCTGCTTTCCTGTTTTTGCCACCAAAATGGATAACCTCACATTTATCCACATTATACTGCATCTGCCAAACATTTGCCCACTCACCCAGCCTATCCAAGTCACCTTGCAGTCTCCTAGCATCCTCCTCACAGCTAACACTGCCCCCCAGCTTAGTGTCATCCGCAAACTTGGAGATATTGCCTTCAATTCCCTCATCCAGATCATTAATATATATTGTAAATAGCTGGGGTCCCAGCACTGAGCCTTGCGGTACCCCACTAGTCACTGCCTGCCATTGTGAAAAGGACCCGTTTACTCCTACTCTTTGCTTCCTGTTTGCCAGCCAGTTCTCTATCCACATCAATACTGAACCCCCAATGCCGTGTGCTTTAAGTTTGTAAACTAATCTCTTATGTGGGACCTTGTCGAAAGCCTTCTGGAAGTCCAGATACACCACATCCACTGGTTCTCCCCTATCCACGCTACTAGTTACATCCTCGAAAATTCTATAAGATTCGTCAGACATGATTTACCTTTTGTAAATCCATGCTGACTTTGTCCAATGATTTCACCACTTTCCAAATGTGCTGCTATCCCATCTTTAATAACTGACTCTAGCAGTTTCCCCACTACCGATGTTAGACTAACTGGTCAGTAATTCCCCGTTTTCTCTCTCCCTCCCTTCTTAAAAAGTGGGGTTACGTTTGCTACCCGCCAATCCTCAGGAACTACTCCAGAATCTAAAGAGTTTTGAAAGATTATTACTAATGCATCCACTATTTCTGGAGCTACTTCCTTAAGTACTCTGGGATGCAGCCTATCTGGCCCTGGGGATTTATCGGCCTTTAATCCATTCAATTTACCCAACACCACTTCCCGGCTAACCTGGATTTCACTCAATTCCTCCAACTCCTTAGAACCGCGGTCCCCTACTATTTCCGGCAGATTATTTATGTCTTCCTTAGTGAAGACGGAACCAAAGTAGTTATTCAATTGGTCCGCCATATCCTTGTTCCCCATGATCAACTCACCTGTTTCTGACTGCAAGGGACCTACATTTGTTTTAACTAATCTCTTTCTTTTCACATATCTATAAAAACTTTTGCAGTCAGTTTTTATGTTCCCTGCCAGTTTTCTTTCATAATCTATTTTTCCTTTCCTAATTAAGCCCTTTGTCCTCCTCTGCTGGTCTCTGAATTTCTCCCAGTCCTCCGGTATGCTGCTTTTTCTGGCTAATTTGTACGCATCATCCTTCGCTTTGATACTATCCCTGATTTCCCTTGTTATCCACGGATGCACTACCTTCCCTGATTTATTCTTTTGCCAAACTGGGATGAACAATTTTTGTAGTTCATCCATGCAGTCTTTAAATGTCTTCCATTGCATATCCACCGTCAACCCTTTTAGAATTAATTGCCAGTCAATCTTGGCCAATTCACGTCTGATACCCTCAAAGTTACCTTTCTTTAAGTTCAGAACCATTGTTTCTGAATTAACAATGTCACTCTCCATCCTAATGAAGAACTCAACCATATTATGGTCACTCTTGCCCAAGGGGGCACGTGCAACAAGACTGCTAACTAACCCTTCCTCATTACTCAATACCCAGTCTAAAATAGCCTGCTCTCTCGTTGGTTCCTCTACATGTTGATTTAGATAACTATCCCGCATACATTCCAAAAAATCCTCTTCCTCAGCACCCCTGCCAATTTGATTCACCCAATCTATATGTAGATTGAAGTCACCCATTATAACGGTTTTGCCTTTGTCGCACGCATTTCTAATTTCCTGTTTGATACCATCTCCAACTTCACTACTACTGTTAGGTGGCCTGTACACAACACCCACCAGCGTTTTCTGCCCCTTAGTGTTTCGCAGCTCTACCCATACCGATTCCACATCCTGCAAACTAATGTCCTTCCTTTCCATTGCGTTAATCTCCTCTCTAATCAGCAACGCTACCCCACCTCCTTTTCCTTTCTCTCTATCCCTCCTGAATATTGAATATCCCTGGATGTTCAGCTCCCAGCCTTGGTCACCCTGGAGCCATGTCTCCGTGATCCCAACTATATCATAGTCATTAATAGCTATCTGCACATTCAACTCATCCACCTTATTACGAATGCTCCTTGCATTGAGACACAAAGCCTTCAGGCTTGTTTTTACAACACTCTTACCCCTTATACAATTTTGTTGAAAAGTGGCCCTTTTTGATTTTTGCCCTGGATGTTCCGGCCTGCCACTTTTACTTTTCACCTTGCTACCTATTGCTTCTACCCTCATTTTACACCCCTCTGTCTCTACGCTCACACATTTAAGAAACCCTTTCCCTTTAACTCCATCCTCCACTAGCCCATTCGACACCCCACCCCCCTTATTCAGTTTAAAACCACCAGCGGTCCCAGAAATCCCCCAGGGTGCCCGTGGACCGGGCCTAGTCTCTCTTTAGTACCACCCGGGCCCTGACGACACTGCCACACACTGGGTGGTGGTGGAGGCAGATATGATAGTGGTGTTTAAGAGGCTTTTGGATGGACGCAATGGATATGCAGGGAATGGAGGGATATGGATCACGTGGATCAGGCAGAGATTAGTCTAACTTGGCATAGAAACATAGAAAATAGGTGCAGGAGTAGGCCATTCGGCCCTTCGAGCCTGCACCGCCATTCGATATGATCATGATCATCCAACTCAGTATCCCATCCCTGCCCTCTCTCCATACCCCCTGATCCCTTTAGCCACAAGGGCCACACTAACTCCCTCTTAAATATAGCAAATGAACTGGCCTCAACTACCTTCTGTGGCAGAGAATTCCAGAGATTCACTACTTTCTGTGTGAAAAATGTTTTTCTCATCTCGGTCCTAAAAGATTTCCCCCTTATCCTTAAACTGTGACCCGTCACCCTTATTCCTTCACTCCATAGATGCCGCCTCACCCGCTGAGTTTCTCCAGCATTTTTGTCCACCTTCTATGCTCTATGTTCATTGCCATCTTTGTTTTCTGTTTGAAGTGGACTCCCCACTTTATTCTCGAACCTACCCACCACTATCATTAATGGTCTCTTTGTTTCCCCCACCCCAGCTTTGACATTTGCCCAGAGGTAACCCGGGGAGAGATTCGCAGGCTGTGGAAGACGCTGATCACTAACCAGGACAAGACCCTGGACTTCCTGGAGTTTGTGAGACATTTCGGTCACTCCCCCAAATCGGCCTGCTTCCCCAACGCCAAAATAAGCCCCCCGAAAAAGGGGGACTGCGATCTGAGGATGCGCTCGAAAAACCTCAACTGTGCGTCCGACATCCTGGTCGATAATGTCCGTGCCAAGGTGAGCTTCTCACCGGGTGGTCGGTTTATCGTCATAGATAGAGTCATAGAGTCACACAACATGGAAACGGGCCCTTCAGCCCAACTTGCCCACACCAGGCAGCATGCCCCATCTGCACTAGTCCCACCTGCCTGTGCTTGTCCCATATCCCTCTAAACCTGTCCTATCCATGCACCTGTCTAAATGTTTGTTAAACATTACTACAGTCCCTGCCTCAACTACCTCCTCCTGCAGCTCGTTCCATACACCCACCACCCTTTGTGTAAAAAGTTACCCCTCAGTTTCCTATTAAATGTCCCCCTCCCCCCACCCTCTCACCTTAAACCTAAATCCTCTGGTCCTCAATTATAGACAATAGGTGCAGGAGTAGGTCATTCAGCCCTTCGAGCCAACACCGCCATTCAATGTGATCATGGCTCATTATCCCCAATCAGTACCCCGTTCCTGCCCTCCCCATATCCCCTGACTTTAAGAGCCTTATCTAGCTCTCTCTTGAAAGCATCCAGGGAACCGGCTTCCACCGCCCTCTGAGGCAGAGAATTCCACACTCACAACTCTCTGTCAGAAAAAGTATTTCCTCGTCTCCGCTCAAAATGGCCCTACCCCTTATTCCGAAACTGTGCCCCCTTGGTTCTGGACTCCCCCGATCCCCCTACTCTGTGCAACGATAACTAACTCTGTGCGTCGACCCGATCTATCCCCCTCACGTTGATGTGTTGGTTGGTGGGCGGCGTGGATTCGGTGGGCCGAAGGGCCTGTATCTCAAAAGTAAACGGGGAACTCTCTCTCCATTTCCGCTCGCTTTGACTTCAACTTGCAGGTTGATTACCTGTGGGACGACCTGAGGAAGGAATTTCAGGAACTTGACCCTTACCGCACCGGGTTTACCAGCACAGAGGAGTTTAAGGATATCTTGAGCGAGCTGTGTATAAATTTGAATGAATACGAATGCGAAATGCTGGCGAAGAAATTCGAAGTCAATGGGGATGGACGGTAAGGTCAACTAAGTTCGTGCGCTCAGGCCGCTGGGTTAGACCTGGTCCTCCCGCAGACAAAGGCAATAACATTTACTCCGGCATATTTTGGATTAAAAATGCGAGGGTTTCAGTGCGGAGTCGCAGTTGCCCGGGGAATTAAACACTGCATTGTGAGCCGGCAGTGCCTGAGAATGGGACCATTTAATGGTGAACAACGAAGTGTCTCCAAGACTGAGGGAGTGAAGCGAAGTCATTAAACTGCTCAATGGAGCAGCGAATGTCGTGGGATTCACACAGCGCACAAGCGGGGGTCGTTGTGTTCCGTCCAATATTCCACCCGCTCTGTCCACCCCTCCCGATCGATCGTCTTTCCTTCCTCCTGGAAGTGAGACGCAAAATGCTGGAGTCACTCAGCGTGACAGGCAGCATCTCTGGAGAGGAGGATTGGGTGACTTTTCGGGTTCCTTCCCTCCAGAGATTGTTAAGGGCTTGGACACACTAGAGGCAGGAAACATGTTCCCGATGTTGGGGGAGTCCAGAACCAGGGGCCACAGTTTAAGAATAAGGGGTAAGCCATTTAGAACGGAGACGAGGGAACACTTTTTCTCACAGAGAGTGGCGAGTCTGCGGAATTCTCTGCCTCAGAGGGCGGTGGAGGCAGGTTCTCTGGATGCTTTCAAGAGAGAGCTAGATAGGGCTCTTAAAAATAGCGGGGTCAGGGGATATGGGGAGAAGCAGGAACGGGGTACTGATTGGGGATGATCAGCCATGATCACATTGAATGGCGGTGCTGGTTCGAGGGGCCAAATGGTCTACTCCTGCACCTATTGTCTATTGTCTATTGTCAGAGATGCTGCCTGTCCCGCTGAGTTACTCCTGCATTTTGAGTCTATCGTCAGTGTAAACCAGCATCTGCAGTTCCTTCCTATGCGTGTCTGTCCTCCTTGCCCACCTGTCCTTAACCCCAACACTTCATTCTGTGTGGCAAGAAACTGCAGATGCTGGTTTACACCACAGATAGACACAAAAAGCTGGAGTAAACTTGAGTCTGATGAAGAGTCTCGACCCGAAACGTCACCCATTCCTTCTCTCCAGAGATGCTGCCTGTCCCACTGAGAGAGAGCTGGATAGGGCTCTTAAAGATAGCGGAGTCAGGGGATACGGGGAGAAGGCAGGAACGGGATACCGATTGGGGATGATCAGCCATGATCACATTGAATGGCGGTGCTGGCTCGAAGGGCTGAATAGCCTACTCCTGCACCTATTGTCTATTGTCTATTGAGTTACTCCAGCTTTTTGTGTCTATCTTAAATGCATTTTTAAGAGCTGCCTGGTCAGAATGCTCAGAAAACCAGCCACTAGACCTTGCAGTTCCTTCATAATGCCTGAAATGAAAGTATTCCTTCTTAAACGGGAAGGGACATTCACGATCTGGTCCACCGACCCCTCGTTACATTTAAGTTAATAAGTTCTAGGAGCAGAATTCGGCCGTTCGGCCCATCAAGTCTACTCTGCCATTCAATCATGGCTGATCTATCTCTCCCTCCTAACCCCATTCTCCTGCCTTCTCCACATAACCCCTGACACCCGTACTAATCATGAATCTATCTATCTCTGCCTTAAAAATATCCATTGACTTGGCCTCCACAGCCGTCTGTGGCAAAGAATTCCACAGATTCACCGCCCACTGATTAAAGAAATTCCTCCTCATCTCCATTCTAAAGGTACGTCTATTATTCTGAGGCTATGACCTCTGGTCCTAGACTCTCTCACTAGTGGAAACCTCCTCTCCACATCCACCCTAACCAGGCCCTTCACTATTTGGTAAGTTGCTTTTAACCAATACCCCCCCTCCCCCCTTCCCACCAACTCCCTCTCCTATGTCCCCATACACCCATTTATCCAACCATGCCGCCCAGCAGTCTTTAGTTTAGTTTGGAGATACAGCGTGGAAACAAACCCTTTGGCCCACAAAGTGTACGCCAACCAGCGATCACCCCGTATGCTAGCACATCCTACACACTAGGAACAATTTACAATTTTTATCAAACCCATTGAAGCTACAAGGCTGTAGGCCGTTGTAGTGTGGGAGGAAACCGGGGCACATGGAGAACCCCATGCAGGTCACAGGGAAGTCGTGCAAACTCCGTAAAGGCAGCATCTGTAGTCAGGATCGAACCCGGTCCTCTGGCGCTGTAAGGCAGCAACTCGACCGCTGTTCCACCAATCCTACCATTAAGGATTTGTACATAGAACATAGAACAGTGCTGAAAGGGACATGCCCATCGACCCACAATGTCCACGCCCAATATGATACCAAGCTAAACCTGCCCCGTTCAACACCTTAAAACTTTTCCGCTCTGACCCTTAAAGCTATGCCCTCTGCTCTTTCACATCTCCACCCTGGGAAACAGGTTCTGAATATCTATAGTATCCATGCTCTTCTCTCAGGCCATTCGGCCCATCAATCCTACCATGGCTGATCTATCTCTCCCTCCTAATCCCATTCTCCTGCCTTCTCCCCATAACCCCTGACACCTGTACTAATCAATAGACAATAGACAATAGTGCCATTTGGCCTTTCGAACCAGCACCGCCAATCAATGTGATCATGGCTGATCATCCCCAATCAAAACCCCGTTCCTGCCTTCTCCCCATATCTCCTGACTCCGCTATTTTAAAGATTTAATCAAGAATCTATCTATCTTTGTTTTAAAAATATCTATTAACTTGGCCTCCGCAGTATGCTGTGGCAAAGAATAGAAAGATTAAATGAGAACTTACCTTTTGAAGTTTGATCTTTATTTAATGAGAAGTTGAAATGAGGGAATGCGTGAAGAGCTCGCCAGCCTGCATGCGCATCAACCTTCAGAGCAGCTGTATGAAACCACAGACTAGTTGCTGAACTTAAGCTATGGAAAGATTAACGACCTTAGAATTACCGAATGATCTTTATGAGAAGTAGGGTTGGGAGTGGAGGGCACGTATTCCCTCACTTCAACTTCTCATAAAATAAAGATCAAACTTCAAACGGTAAATTCTCGTGCAATCTATCTATTTTATATCAAAGTCACGTGAGTGACTACGTGAAACCTTCAAAGCTTTGTGGTTTCATGCAGTAACCCAATCTGTGTGTGAAACACTTAAACAGATAAACCATTAATGGTAGAAAAACATGGGTTATTAATACCATGATGCTAACTTTCATACATGGCCATTGTTCCTAACCGGACCATAGTCCCAATTGACTTTGAGTTAGACAATAACTCATGCAACACTGTGCAGAATTCTATCTGCAAATATCCAGACATATTCAATCAAATTTAATAACTTATTAACGCACTATGTAAGCCTCTTGCTGTATGATGAAAGGGGACTATCCATTCTATTGGCTGCTAATGAGTCATCAGCAATATCTTGAGACTATTGAATAACAATAATGAAACTATCTTTCATCTCATAGGTGCTAGCAAGCTCAGTGTACTTGTATACCTAATGACACAACTCCAATCTCTGCTCTGGTGGGTATGCTGACACTCCAAATGTACCCAATCATGCCCATTTTGCTTATGAGATAATTCCCATAACAAGCTACCCTAATGTTAGTTATGACCCAGAGACCGAGCCAGAGATTGAGTAAAGACTGTGTTCTTTGTGCTGAAATCATTTGCTGAAAGCATAATCAACTTAAAAATACTGCTCCCATTAGGAATACAGTAGAAGAATATTTGCTTAATAATTTACTGATATACATCGCACACTCCAATGCGTGTAGGCTTTTAGAGTGGTCATATAAAAGACACCCTGCATAACGTAAGTGAACAGCGGGTGAATAACCCATCATTTATTGTCCCACTTATGGTACTATAGAGAATGACAAAGCAGCACAAGCAGTGTCAATTGTGCTATCACATAAATGCTTCTCTAGGCTCAAACTGAAAGCCACACAAACCTCTGTTACTTCCGTTTAAAGGTAACTCACATATTTTGTTCACAAACTTCCCATACAATCGTGCAGAGTTAGCTGCCCGAGAAGACAGGCTGCCCCAGCCATCACTCGTGACCGAGTAAATAGGAGTTGCTTCAGCCGCCTTACCATGGCCTGAATGAATAGGCAAAATTGGCACTATTAAATTTCATGTTGCCTCATCCTTAATATCGCAAGAGGTATCTACTGATAAACCCCTAAGTTTTATCAGCTACAAATTTTGCATATTATCTAAAACTCGATGACACAATGCCCTTTGAACTGAGTAGGGCAGCATTAGCTTCCACCACTGGCTTTGTTATCAAAACATCAGATAATCTGTGCCTCATGTGTATAGATATGGCAAAGTATGCATCTTGAAGATCGATTCTCTGAATCAGTTAAATTGCTGAAAGCCAATCATCCATCTTAAACTGGGTAACTAAACACATGATCAGATTAGCCAAATCCTAACCTGATTTGGCATGCTCCATGTTTCTGTAATCTTGAGAAATATACCCCTCTTGTTCTTGGGCAGACCACTCATCCTCCGTGAGATGTCACTGATTCCACTTGGAACCACTGTTCCTCTATTGACCATACGGACGGAAAGTTTTTGGCTTCTCTTGCCGCGGAAGATGCATTATCTAGTCATTCATACATTCCGCTGATAACATATAATCAGAACCTTATGACTAGAGCTGAAAACACAGTCTCCCCTTGATGTGGGAATACGAGTTCCCTGTCAACTCTTGACTATAAGAGTCACCACGAATTCTCAGCGTTCTTCCTCAGAGTGGAATTTAGCATAATGGAAGCCTTAATCAGGAATTGCTTCACAGTCCTCTAACTGAAACCGTAACACGGAGCATATTTTGTGCCACCATCTGATCCATCAGATGTTCCAATTGAGACAAATGGCCAATCACATCTGCCATAAATGTGGGGACAGAATCCTCTTATCCCGAATTGTCCGACAGGACTTGTCTCACAGACTTGGCTTTGGCTTGGCCCCGACTCGGGGTTGCCAAGCTGCTCCCTCTAGGAGCAGAATCGGAACTAGCTGTGCAGACCGGCGCTGCCAGCGACTCCGAAGTGGCCATCGGCTTTCCGCACTGCCGTGGTCCTCTGCTGTCGGTATAAATCATTATTTATTGTACTTACCAGACAGGTTGCACCTGTTAATGACTTAGAGTCCTTGCTCCCTTCTGTAGCCTCAACAGAGTATATCAGGGGACGAAATACAGCGCAACCCTGCACAAGGTGTTGCTACCTCAGGCCTCAGGCCCCCATATGACCTGGATGAGCCAGCATCATAATCGGAGTCACTTCGTTCCGATACTCCCTACGACGGAGTGGGAGAAATACTGCAACCCTGCCAGGTGTTAGCACAGGCATATGGCTGGAGCAGCCTGTTAATGCCTCCGGTACACGGAGCATAGTTTATTCATATGATTAAAAGAAGCATATCCCCATGCGTCGACGTATTGATGCGCATGCGGGCTGGCGGGGTCTTCACGTAGTCACTCACTTGACTTCGATATAAAATTCCACGTCCCAACACGAAACATAATCTATCCATTATCCAGAGATGCTGCATGGCTCGCTGAGTTACTCCAGCACTTTGTTTCTTTTTATGTAAACCTGCACCTGCAGTCCCTTGTTTCTACATTTTGGCTGGGTGGCACGGTGGTACAGCGGTGGTTGCTGCCTTAAAGCCCTATCCCAATGTACGAGTTTACCCAAGAGCCCTCCCGAGTTAAAAAAAATATCAAACTCGTGGTAAGCACGTAGAACGTACGTAGCGGGTACGTCGGAGTTCAGGGACGGCTCTTCGCGGCTCGTAATGCTAACGGCAGGTACTCGGGAAACACGGTAAGCTCTGGAAGACTCGTGAAGATTTTTCAACATGTTGAAAAAATGTCCACGACAGCCCCGAGTACCTACGAGCGGCCATTACCGTAATTCTCCGAGTTCGAATCAGGGGAAACTCGGGAGAACTCGTACAGTGGTACAGGCCCTTTACAGCGCCGGAGACCCAGGCTAGATCCTGACTACGGGTGCTGTCTGTACAGAGTGAGTACGTTCTCCCCGTGACTTGCGTGGGTTTTCACCAGGTGCTCAGGTTTCCTCCCACACTCCAAAGATGTGCATGTTGTAGGTTAATTTGCCTTCGGTAAAAATTCTACATTGTCCCTAGTGCGTGTAGGATAGTGCTAGTGTGTAGGGATTTCTGGTCGGCACGGACTCTCTGGGCCGAAGGGCCTGTTTCCACGCTGTATCTCTACAGTCTAAAGTAAACAGGGGATATGGGGAGAAAGCAGGAACTCGGTACTGATTTTGGATGATCAGCCATGATCATATGACGGGGAGGTGCTGGCTCGAAAGGCCGAATGGCCTATCCCTACATCTATTTTCTCTGTAAGTCTAAAGACTGCTATGTAAACCCTGTTGTGTTAAATACTTGGAACTCTGCTAAAGGTGTTTAAATTGTGTAAGAATATGTTTCAACGGTAGGCAAAAATACTGGAGAAACTCAGCGGGTGAGGCAACATCTATGGAGAGAAGGGATAGGCGACGTTTCGGGTCGAGACCCAGAATCCATAGATGCTGCCTCACCCACTGAGTTTCTCCAGCGTTTTTGTCTACCTTCAATTTTTTCCAGCATCTGCAGTTCTTTCTTAAACAAAAATATGTTTCGTGTCACTGGCAATTTTTTATTGTCTGAACTTGCCCACCAGGGTTTCCTACATCGACTTCCTGAGACCTTTCGCAATGCGGCGACAGCAATGGCGGGAGGGCAGCAACATGTTGGCGGTACTCCAGCATCCCAACAGTCAGTTCACCGAGCAACATGGGACCGGGCTGAACACCGTCACAGACAGGCTCCGCCAGAAGGTAATAACGACCACCGCCGGCTCACAGATTAGCTCTGATTATAGTGCGGAACTCTCACCAACTTCCACAGACGCGCCGCAGAAAGCATTTTATCGGGATGCATCACGGCCCGGTTTTGGAACAGCTCCACCAAAAAAATTGCAGCCAATTGTCGACACAGCCCAGACCATCGCACAAACCGACCTCCCTTCCATTGACTCCATTTACACCTCACGCTGCCTCGGCAAGGCCAGCAGGACAATCAAGGACCACGGGGAGCTGGGTCTCCATTCCTTGGAGCGCAGCAGGATGAGGAGTGATCTTATAGAGGTGTATAAGATCATGAAACAAATAGATCGGGTGGATGCACAGAGTCTCTTGCCCAGAGTAGGTAAATCGAGGACCAGAAGACATAGGTTTAAGGTGAATTGAATTGAATTGAATTGAATTTATTTATTTGTCATTCAGACCTTTCGGTCTGAACGAATGCCATGCAGTCATACATATAATAAAAAAGCCAAAAACACACAATAAACACAATTTAACATCCACCACAGTGATTTCACCAGGCACCTCCTCACTGTGATGGAAGGCAAAAGTCTTAAGTCTTAAGATTTAAGATTTAAAAGGAATCTGAGGGGTATCTTTTTCACGCAAAGGGCGGTGGATGTATGGAACGAGCTGCTGGAGGAGGTAGTTGAGACAGGGCGTATCACAACATTTAAGAAGCAGTTAGACAGGTACATGGATAGGACAGGTTTAAAGGGATATGGACCAAATGCTGGCAGGTGGGGGGGGACTAGTGTAGCTGGGACATGTTGGCCAGTGTGGGCAAGTTGGGCCGAAGGACCTGATTCCACACTGTATCACCCTATGACTACTGATTATTGTACATCAGGCTATTCCATTTCTTGTGAGTTTGAGTTTAGTTTATTGTCACGTGTACCAAGGTACAGTGAAAAGCTTTTGTTGTGTGCTAACCAGTCAGCGGAAAGACAATACATGATTACAATCGAGCCATTGACAGTGTACAGATACATTTTTTAAGGGTATAACATGAATAATGTTTAGTGCAAGATATTTTGTTCCCCCTAGAATTTTTTTTTTCCCAGGACTGTATTTTTTTCTGCTTGCCAATTTTGAAAGGAACTTTTAAATGGTTCTGATGATGATGAAACTTTATTGTCACTTGTACCTAGCTAGGCGGAATTAAAAAAAAAATTTGTTCACAAAAGAGCCACCACAAAGGCAACGACAAAGTTATAAAGTTACAAATCCCTTCATCATCCCACCCCTAATTCATAGAATTATCGCCAATTCACATTGTGGAAACGCATTCCTGTGCCTTACAGGCATGTCCCACTTAGGCGATTTTTTAGGCAACTGCTAACAGGCGACTAGTTTGCCGCCACATGTTCGCCGGTGGCCGCTGGGCGTAATCTCCTCAGTCGCGCAAAAAGTCGTAGCGTCTTTCTGGTCTTTCTGGTCGCCGCTAAATTTTCAACACGTTGAAAAAAATTTCGGCGACAGTGTGTTTTTGACGCCAATGAGCGTGGCTTGACTTCTCCTGACTTGGGCGCTGTCGTAGGTTGTCGCCAGGATGACGTAGGTTGTCGCCGGTTTTTCGGCGACCCGCTACGCCTGTGACAGTCGCCGGTAGTTGCCTAAAAAATCAGCAAGTGGGACAGGCCCATTACACAATAACTTAATAACAATACTTAACGTCAATATATGAAGACTGCTTCCCCTTCACAAATTCTTATATTGGGTGTAAATAGGTTGAAGTTTGCAAATACTATTCCAGGAAAATGCAATTCTAGTCACAGCACCATAGAGCATGAAAACAGGCCCTTCAGCCCACGCTGACAAAGATGTCCCATCTACACTAGTTCCACCTGCCCACATTTGGCCCATATATCCTTCTAAATGTTTCCTATCTATGCACCTGTCCATTTAACATTCCCCCCTCTCACCTTATAGCTATGCCCTCTAGTGTTTGGACATTTCCACTCTGGGGAAAAGGTTCTGACTATCTACCCTATCTATTCCTCTCATTATTTTTCTATTTTTCCATTGTCTCCACTCAACTTCCAATGTTCCAGAGAAACCAATCCAAGTTTATCCAACCCCTCCCTCCAGATGAAATCCTACAATCCAGGCATCATTCTGGTAAACTTCCTCTGCACCCTCTCCGCAGCCTACACATATTTCCTGTAATGGGGCACCCAGTGCTGCACACCAATCTGGTCTAAACTAAGTCCTATACAGTGTGTAGAAAGGGACTGCAGATGCTCGTTCATACCAAAGACCCTTCTTCAGACTGAAAGTAGAGGGGAGGTTAGTTCAGTACAATTCAGTTTAGTTTATTGTCACGTGGTACAGTGAACAGCATTTGTTGCGTGCTAACCAGTCAGCAGAAAGACAATACATGATTACAATCGAGCCCTTTACAGTGTATGGGTCAGGGGTCGGCAACCTTGTTTTGCATAGGGGCCGGGACGCATGTCTGTGAGCGGATGGCAGGCCACATCTATCACGTGTACACGTGCGTCCCGCCCCCATCCCGCCCCGGATGGCAGGCATCAAATCACGTGTTCACAGAATGTTGACAAAAATGCTGAGGAAACTCAGCGGGTGAGGCAGCCTCGTGCAATCCTTCAATGACTCACCCGCTGAGTTTCTCCAGCATTTTTGTCTACCTTCGATTTTTCCAGCATCTGCAGTTCTTTCTTAAACGTGTTCACAGAAGGTGCGCGGCCGTGCCGGCGGCTTTGCGCAGGATGAGGTACAGCCAGAGCTCGGCCGCTGCTCGGGGCAGGCGCTCGGCGGGCCGGATGATTACGGGGAAAATAATCCGCCCGCCGGCCGGATGATTTCGGGTTACGGGCCGCATTCAGCCCGGGGGCCGTGGGTTGCCGAACCCTGGTATGGATACATGAAAAGGGAATAATGTTTAGTGCATGGTAAAGCCAGCAAAGTCCGATCAAGGATAGTCCAATGGTCACCAATGAGGTGGATAGTGGTTCAGGACTGCTCTCTGGTTGTGGTAGGATGGTTCAGTTGCCTGATAACAGCTGGATAGAAACTGTCCCTGAATCTGGAGGTGTGCGTTTTCACACTTCTCTACCTTGTCCTGATAAGAGAGGGGAGAAGATGGAGTGGCCAGGGTGCGACTGGTCCTTGATTATGCTGCTGGCCTTGCCGGGGCAGAGTGAGGTATAAATGGAGCCAATGGAAGAGAGGTTGGTTTGTGTGATGGTCTGGGCTGCGTCCACAATTCTCTGCAATTTCTTGCGGTCTTGGAAGAGGCTGTGATTCATCCCGATAAAATGATTTCTATGGTGCATCTGTAGAAGGAATGGGAACTGGAGTCCTAGAGTGGTACAGTGTGGAAACAGGCCCTTCGGCCCAACTTGTCACTACACCAGGAGGTAAGAAAACGATTGTCTCTATCAAAGTCCTGTGAAGCTGCGTCATGAAAGGTAGTCCAAGTAAACCTAATTGTTGGTCTAACTTGTGCTGTGCAGCTTCAGGGTGAATGGAAGCCACTGCGACGAGCCTTTAAGAAGTTGGATAGCACCAGCAGCGGTTACCTATCCCTGCCAGAGTTCCGCGCCGTGCTCAAGCTCTGCGATCTGCTCCTGAACGAGGATGAGGTTTACCACATCATGACCAAATTTGACGAGAACATGGAAGGCAAAGTCAACTACAAAAAGTTCCTGGAAGAGACCTACAAGAAAGAGAACCGAGCAGAAAGCAAAACCTTAAAATGATAAATAATTTGTACATTTTAAAGATATTCGATTTCTCTTTTTTTTTAAATCATCTTTAACTCAATTTTGATCATTTTGCTTTGGGGAGGAGTGGGGCGGGGTGTTCATAAGTGATAGGAGCAGAATTAGGCCATTCAGCCCATTGTGTCTACTCCACCATTCAATCATGGCTGATCTATCTCTCCCTCTCAAACCCATTCTCCTGCCTTCTCCCCATAACCCCTGACACCCATACTAATCAAGAATCTATCAATCTCTGCCTTAAAAATATCCATTGACTTGGCCTCCACAGCCGTCTGTGGCAATGAATTCCACAGATTCACCACCCTCTGACTAAAGAAATTCCTCTTCATCTTCATAAAAGTATGTCCTTTTATTCTAAGGCTATGTCTTCTAGTCCTAGACACTCTCACTAGTGGTAACATCCTCTCCACATCCATTCTATCCAGGCCTTTCACTATTCAATGAGGTCCTCCCTCATCCTTCTAAGCGAGTACAGGCCCAGTGCTGTCAAACGCTCATCATACGTTAACCAATTAATTCCTGGGATCATTCTCGTAAACCTCCTCTGGACCCTCTCCAGAGCCAGCACATCCTTCCTCAGATATAGGAACCAAAATTGCTCACAATACTCCAAATGTGGTCTGACCAGCGCCTTATAGATCCTCAATATTACATCCTTGTTTTTATATTATAGTCCTCTCTAAATAAATGCTTGCATTGCATTTGCCTTCCTTATTACTGATTCGGGCGTGTGGTGGTGAGGCTTGGAATGGCAGTTCTCTTGAGTGTGAAAGATTTTGTTTCAAAGATACAGCATGGAAACAGACTCTAAAGCCCACTGAGTCCACGCCGACCATCGATCACCCGTTCACACACGTTCTATGTTATCCCACTTTCTCATCCACTTCCCGAATATTAGGGGCAATTTTACATTAGTCCACAAACCTGCGCGTCTTTGGGATGTGGGAGGAAACCGGAGCACCCGGAGAAAATCCGCACCGTCACAGGGAAAATGCGTAAACTCCACACAGGCAGCACCCGAGATCAGGATCGAACCTGCGTCTGACACCGTGAGGTAACAGCTCTACCAACTGAGCCAGTGTGCCGTCTCAAAGTGAAAAAATAAACTCGGATTTCTTGCACACCTTTTAAAACATCGACTCTTCCTGATGTTCTTTACAGCTGTTTTAGAAATGACAATATTTAGTCTTGCAGGAAATGCACAGTGAATTTGTGCATGTTCTTGGTCAGGGAACTGATTTGTTTCAGTCAGTCAGTTCATCATAAATTACCATGCTATTTTTACAAACGTCATTTCCGCATCCCCCAACAAGCTTTAAAAAATGTGTGCACCACAAATCCGCTGGTGCAGCTGTAGCGTTGCTGCCTTATGCCCCTGTCCCACTTATGCCCCTGTCCCACTTATGCCCCTGTCCCACTTAGGCCCCTGTCCCACTTAGGAAACCTGAACGGAAACTTCTGGAGACTTTGTGCCCCACCCAAGGTTTCCGTGCGGTTCCCGGAGGTTCCCGGAGATTTTTATCAGTCTAAAACAGCTGTAAAGTATCAGTCTCCCTAATGGTCGAAAGTGGTTTCCGCTTCTTCTATGTTCCGGCGATTATTTCAAAATATTCAAAACCGGCCGCGGCTAAAAATAGGTTGCCGTTTTAAAAATCGGTAATTATTTAGTCGAAGCCGGTTGCGATGCTAGTTGAAGGTGGTTGCCGGAGGTTGCAGGTGGTTGAGGAGGTTGCAGGTGGTTGCCGGAGGTTGCAGGTAGTGGAAGGTAAGTTCAAGTTCGATCCTGACTACGGGTTCTGACAGTACGGAGTTTGTACGTTCTCCCCGTGAACTCGTGGGTTTTCTCCAGGAGCTCCGGTTTCCTCCCACACTCCAAAGACGTACAGGTTTGTAGGTTAATTGGCTTGGTATAATTGTAAATTGTCCCTTGTGTGGCCAGGGTAGTGTTAATGTGCCGGTCGGTGCAGACTAGGTGGGCCGAAGGGCCTGTTTCCATGCTGTAGCTCTCAATTAAAACTAAACTAAAAACCCATTTGATTTTTCAGATTTCAGTCAACTGGGGAAAGTGTTTCATCACAAGCAAGTAGATTAGTGGAATTTCAAAGGGTGAGGAGTTAAATGTCATTTTTAAATGTAGGTTCTGCTGTGGTATGGTGAGCAGAAAGATAGCCCACAGGGTCATAGAATCATACAGCATGGAAACAGGCTCTTTGGCCCAACTTGCCCACACCGACTAACATGTCCCATCTACATGTCCCACCTGCCTGCGTTTGACCCATATCCCTCTTAACCTGTCCTATCTCACGTACCTGTTTAAATGTTTCTTGAACATTGCAATAGCACCTGCCTCAACTACCTCCTCCGGCAGCTCGTTCCATTCACCTGTGTGAAAAAGTTACCCCTCAATGTAAATCCAAATCTTAATTAATGGATGTTAAAATTATGGCATTCACCTGAGTTAATGCAGATTGTGTGTTATAGTTATATGTATGTATTGGTTCTCGGTATCTTTTGCAAGATTGATCTGCAATTTTTTCAGATCTGAAATAAAGAAATATTTATAGATGACTTTGCATTTTCAGAAATTCATGTTCATAAGTCATAGGAACGGAATTAGGCTGAATTAGGCTATTCGGCCCATCAAGTCTACTCCGCCATTCAATCATGGCTGACTATCTCACCTGTCCGAACCCCATTCTCCTGCCTTCTCCCCATAACCCCCGACACCCGTACTAATGAAGAATCTATCTCTACCTTAAACATATCCATTAACAACCTCCACAGCCTTCTGTGGCAATGAATTCCACCGAATCACCACCCTATGACTAAAGAAATTCCTCCTCATCCCCTTCCTAAAGGAAAGTCCTTCAATTCTGAGGCTGTGACCTCTGGTCCTAGACTCTCCCACTAGTGGAAACATCCTCGCCACATCCAATCTATCCAGACCTTTCACTATTCAGTAAGTCATTATACTCAGAAACAACTCGCATGGAATACAAAGGGGCAGTAATATTGGGATGTGAAGAACACAGAATGCGGAGTAACAACAATTGTTGGACCTGTTCAACACTGATTGCTGTGGCAATAATCACAAATCCCATACAGCAGCGATTAGGTTTAGTTTAAGAAAGAACTGCAGATTCTGGAAAAATCGAAGGGATACAAAAATGCTGGAGAAACTCAGCGGGTGAGGCAGCATCTATGGAGCGAGGGAATAGGTGACGTTTCGGGTCGAGAATCTAGGATTAGGTTTAGATTAGGTCCCACTGTACGAGGTAATTCAAGAGTTCTCCCGAGTTTCCCCTGATTCGAACTCGGAGAATTACGGTAATAGCCGCTCGTAGGTACTCGGGGCTCTCGTGGACATTTTTCAACATGTTGAAAAATCTTCACGAGCTTACCGCGTTTCTCGAGCACCTGCCGTTAGCGTTACGAGCCGCTAAGAGACGTCCCGAGCTCCGACGTACCCGCTACGTACATTCTACGTACTTACCACGAGTTTGATTTGTTTTTTAACTCGGGAGAGCTCTTGGGTAAACTCGTACAGTGGGACAGGGGCTTAACCGGTGAAAAGCAGACTTCATTTAACATCAGATTGCTTCTTTAAGGTATTGATTTTCAGATGGAGACCCATGGAACTGCAGATGCTGGAACCTTGAGCCAAGCACAAAATGCTGGAGTAATTCAGTCAAGCAGCATCTGTGGAGGCAAAGGACAGACGACATTTTGTGTCAGGACCCTTCTTCAAACTAATTAACATTAACATTTTGCTATTGGCTTTGAGAAAGGTACTGACCCAAAGATAGACACAAAATACTGGAGTAACTCACCAGGTCAGGCAGCATCTCTGGAGTCATAGATTCATACAGCATGGAAACAGGCCCTACGGGCCAACTTGTCCACACCAACCATCATGTCCCATCTACACTAGTCCCACCTACCTGTGTTTGGCCCATATCCCTCTAAAGCTGTCCTATCCATGTACCTGTCTAACTGTTTCTTAAACATTGCGATAGTCCCAGCCTCAACTACCTCCTCTGGCAGCTCGTTCCATACACCCACCACCCTTTGTGTGAAAAGGTTACTCCTCAGATTTCTATTAAATCTTTTCCCCTTCACCTCGAACCTATGTCCTCTGGTCCTCGATTCCCCTACTCTGGGCAAGAGATTCTGTGCATCTACCCGATCTATTCCACATTCCTATTGGAGAAAAGGGATAGGTAACATTCTGGGTTATAACCCTCCTTCACACCCGAAACGGCCGGCATCTGCACATTCCCTCCCCAGATGCTGCCCGACCCGCTGAGTTCCTCCAGCACTTTACGTTTCGACTTCGACTCTGATTTCTGTCCAGACGCTGTGAACAAAGTGGAGATATTAAATTGTAATCGAAAAAAAAGACATCAAGTGCTGGAAGAACTCAGCGGGCCAGGCAGCATCTGTGGAGAACATGGATAGGTGACGTTTCATAGAGTGCTGGAGTTACTCAGCGGGTCAGGCAGCATCTGTGGAGAACATGGATAGGTGACGATTCACAGAGTGCTGGAGTAACTCAGCGGGTCAGGCAGCATCTGTGGAGAACATGGATAGGTGACGATTCACAGAGTGCTGGAGTAACTCAGCGGGTCAGGCAGCATCTGTGGAGAACATGGATAGGTGACGATTCACAGAGTGCTGGAGTAACTCAGCGGGTCAGGCAGCATCTGTGGAGAACATGAGGGTCGGGTCGGGTCGGGACCCTTCTTCAAACACATTTTACCCGCCTTTGTTGAATTATTTGAATTATTTCCCGTTCTGTTCCGCGATGCAGGAGAAGCGACATTTGGGTTGAATTTGCTCTGCGCAAAAATAAAATGCCTTGTTACCCCCACCCAGTTTGTTTGTTTGTTTGATTGTTTGATTTGGGAGTTTTGAGGAGAATTTCGTGAACAAATATCTACTTTGAATCATGTTGTTCAAGAAGGAACTGCAGATGCTGGAAGATCTTCGCCCTTCGGCCCGAAACGTCACCTATTTCCTTCGCTCCATAGATGCTGCTGCACCCGCTGAGTTTCTCCAGCATTTTTGTGTACCTACTTTGAATCATGTTGCGTGCGCGCAAAGGAGAAAAAGATCTCGCGTGGAACAAAAACAGATCCGCGCCCAAACACCGTCGTTTTAACCCAAACCGCGCATTGGCGTAAAGTAATTACCGCTGATATTTCGGAGCTTATTTAGTCGCTACTGAGAAAAGGCATAAAGAAAGTCTGAAGAAGGGTCTCGACCCAACACGTCATCCATTCCTTCTCTCCAGAGATGCTGTCTGATCCGCTAGTCACTCCAGCTTTTGGTGTCTGTCCGGTTTAAACCAGCATCTGCAGTTCCTTCCTACACAAAGACATAAGGTGCTGGAGTAACTCAACGGGTTAAGCAGCATCTCTGGAGAACATGGACATGGTCTGAATAAGTGTCCCGTTGCAAAACGACACCTATCCATGTTCTCCACAGATGCTGCCTGACCCGCTGAGTTACTCCAGCACTCTGTGAAACGTCACCTATCCATGCTCTCCACAGATGCTGCCTGACCCGCTGAGTTACTCCAGCACTTCGCGTTTCGTCTTTTAGATTCCCTCTTCGACTTTGATTTCTGTCCAGACGCTGTGAACAAAGTGGAGATGTTAAATTGTACCCGAAAAAAAAGTCATCAAGTGCTGGAGGAACTCATGTTCTATGTTTCTATGAGTTACTCCAGCACCCTGCGTCTTTCCCGTGGTAAACCACCATCTGCAGTTCCTTGTTTCCACATTCAGCCGCTGCTAAAACTGCAATTCGCTTTTCACCAAGAAACAACTGTCAGGTATAAGCTGACTGTTTAACCATGAAGGTTGTGAGGACTAGAATTAAAATGAAACCCAGGATTAGTGTGGGACAAGGGTTTTTGTGTGTTTTTTAAA
This sequence comes from Amblyraja radiata, assembly GCF_010909765.2. Classification (NCBI taxonomy): domain Eukaryota; kingdom Metazoa; phylum Chordata; class Chondrichthyes; order Rajiformes; family Rajidae; genus Amblyraja; species Amblyraja radiata. Next base: position 108,188,510 of record NC_045958.1, on the reverse strand, counting down.
CAGGGCATTGGCGGGAGGTTGGGCCATCAATGCACGGAGTAATGCCGCCGCTAATCCTCGCAAATTTGTTCAGAGTACAAGCTGATTTCAGGGTCAAAGCATCAGACTAGATGTCATTTACTTTTAGCCGGTTGCGCACTTCTTGTTTTTAGACTTTCTGACTGGAGGTTAAACGAAATTTAACCAGGAAATGGAGAAAACTTCAATAAAATAATTTCCGTGAAACCAACCACATTAACCACAGACATACACACATACACACACACACACACACACACACACACACACACACACACACACACACACACACACACACACACACACACACACACACACAACCACACACACACCCACCCACCCACACACCCACACAACCACACAACCACTCAACCACTCAACCACTCAACCACACCCACACCCACACCCACACCCACACCCACACCCACACCCACACACACACACACACACACACACACACACACACACACACACACACACACAAACACACACACACACACACACACACACAAACAAAGACACACACACACAGACACACACACACACACACACACACACACACACACACACACACACACACACGGACATATAGACACACACACACACACACAGACATACACACACGCATGCAAACACACACAGACATACATACAAACACGCAGACATACACACATACACACACAGACACACACACACACACACACAGACACATACACACGCAGACATACACACACAGAGAGACATATACACACACAGACCTACACACACACAGATACAGCCACACTCACACATACACACAAACACACACTGACACATACATAAGCACACAAGAAATTGACAGATTCTTCATTAGTACGGGTGTTAGGGGTTATGGGAGAAGGCATGAGAACGGGGAAAGGGATTGAATGGTGGAGTAGACTTGATGGGCCGAATGGCCTAATTCTGCTCCTAGAATTTATGAACGCACACACACACACACACACACACACACACACACACACACACACACGCGCGCGCGCGCAGACACACACACATTCACACACACGCACAGACACTCTCTCACACACGCACAGACACACACACACTCTCACACAGACACATACACACACTCACACACACACACACATTCACACACTCTCTCTCACACACATACATACACACACACATTCTCACATAGACACACACATACACACACTCACACACACTCTCACGCAGACAGAAACGCACACACCTCCCTCCCTCGCTAAGTTGCGGTGCTTTTTACGACATTTCTTCATAATACCTGCTATATCTCGGCTAAGTTCCAGTCGGCCGGCGAGAACCCGCTGTAAATCTCATGTGTTCTTATTTTAAAAATAAATACTAAACATATTGAACAGCGCCGGAGGGAGAGGGAAAAAACGCCACAAGACATCGGCTGGCTACTTTGTAGATGCCGGAATAAACAAATAGAGAGGGCACGCAATCTCTCTTAAGCCGCTTGTTTGCTGAACTTGCCAAATAAATGAAAACGGGCGGTTTGGTGTAAACGGCAAATCGCTACAATCTGCAGCGACTGTGGCTCCTCTATGGGGCGCGGACGAGGTTTGTTGGAACAGATTAACGTGTACATCTCGTCCCCGTTTTATTCTGCAGCTGTCACCTGCAGTGGCAGATTACAATAGTTGCACGAATAGTGATTCTGTGTCAGTGTGCGTTTTTCCTCTCTCCTTATATAAATTCGTGTGTGTGTGTGTGTGTGTGTGTGTGTGTGTGTGTGTGTGTGTGTGTGTGTGTGTGTGTGTGTGTGTGTGTGTGTGTGTGTGTGTGTGTGTGTGTGTGTGTGTGTGTGTGTGTGTGTGTGTGTGTGTGTGTGTGTGTCGAGGGCATGGGTGGACGCTCAAGTGAGCTCTGTATTAGTTAAACCATTCGGACAACGAGCCCCAAACCATTGGTTCATCGCGCCGGGCCGGCACCGGCAGAGTTTGCGGGACCCGAACTATCAACCGCCAAACCCCAGGCCTTTTTTTTTTTGTTTTTGTTTTTCCCAGGGCACAGAAGAAACCTTTGATTTAATGGAGACGAGTATTTTTATGCTCGCCCAGTCAAGGGTGAAGCTCAAGGAAGCGGGGAATGTCTCTTTTCACGACTTTTACAATGGATCACATCCACTCAAAATGAAAAAAAAAGTGATAGGGGGGAGGAGGGGAGAGGAGGGGGGGAACAACGAAAATCCTGGGTCCTGTTCCGCCTCTCTTGGAAACCATCGCTATACAACTTACTTAAAGGAGCGGCGGAGAGAAAGAGGGAGAAATGAATCCGTTCTTTGTCGGAGAGAGAAGAGAGCAAGTTGAGTCACAATCCGCTTCCAATCTGTCCCGTCCCGAGACGAGATTTTTGTGTGAGGTTTTTTTTTTGGGGGGGGGGGGGGGGGAAGACAGTTTATCCGGTCGCTTCAACTTTTGACCAGATTTAGCGAATTGCTTGCAAGGGTCAGTTAGTTGTACGATTTGCAAGCGAAGACTTACTTCTGAGGCAATCCTCAAAGCATCTTCGACGTCTGAGGTTCTCCATTTTGGTGGCAAAAACAGGAAAGCAGACTATTATCTAAATGGTGGCCGACTAGGAAAAGGGGAGATGCAGCGAGACCTGGGTGTCATGGTACACCAGTCATTGAAAGTGGGCATGCAGGTGCAGCAGGCAGTGAAGAAAGCGAATGGTATGTTAGCTTTCATAGCAAAAGGATTTGAGTATACGAGCAGGGACGTTCTACTGCAGTTGTACAGGGTCTTGGTGAGACCACACCTGGAGTATTGCGTACAGTTTTGGTCTCCAAATCTGAGGAAGGACATTATTGCCATAGAGGGAGTGCAGAGAAGGTTCACCAGACTGATTCCTGGGATGTCAGGACTGTCTTATGAAGAAAGACTGGATAGACTTGGTTTATACTCTCTAGAATTTAGGAGATTGAGAGGGGATCTTATAGAAACTTACAAAATTCTTAAGGGGTTGGACAGGCTAGATGCAGGAAGATTGCTCCCGATGTTGGGGAAGTCCAGGACAAGGGGTCACAGCTTAAGGATAAGGGGGAAATCCTTTAAAACCGAGATGAGAAGAACTTTTTTCACACAGAGAGTGGTGAATCTCTGGAACTCTCTGCCACAGAGGGTAGTCGAGGCCAGTTCATTGGCTATATTTAAGAGGGAGTTAGATGTGGCCCTTGTGGCTAAGGGGATCAGAGGGTATGGAGAGAAGGCAGGTACGGGATACTGAGTTGGATGATCAGCCATGATCATATTGAATGGCGGTGCAGGCTCGAAGGGCCGAATGGCCTACTCCTGCACCTAATTTCTATGTTTCTATGTTTCTATGTCTTTTCCTACACACAGACGGCTGTGGAGGCCAAGTCAATGGGTATTTTAAAGGCAGAGATAGACAGATCCTTGATTAGTGCGGGTGTCAGGGGTTGTGGGGAGAAGGCAGGAGAATGGAGGTGAGAGGGAGAGATAGAAGGGTAGACTTGATGGGCCGAATGGCCTAATTCTGCTCCTATCACTTGTGAATTTATGAAAAAAGCCGACTTGAGAAGTTTAGGCTGTGGTTCATGATGTGCCGAAGTACGGTGACAAGCTTTGTTTTGCACGCTGTCTAACGTGTGTTGGGGGGGGGGGGGGCTGATGGGGCGGCATGTGGCATCACATACACTAACTACCCCCCAGCACACACACTAACTACCCCCCTTGATATTATATTAATTTTATTAATTTGCTCCTTTTACCCCCATAATCGCCCTATCCACTGACGCATAGCCCCCAACTCGCAGGCGCGTCTAGAGAGGGGGTGGGAGGGGGGGGGGGGTAGAGAGTGAGGGCAGAGAGAGAATGGGGAGAGACATAAAGAGGCAGAGACAGAGACAAAGGGTAAGAGACAAAGGGAGAGGGGAGTGGAGGGGAGGAGGAGAGGGTGGGTGGGTGAGGGGGGGAGAGTGGGGGAGGAGGGGAGAGAAATGGGAGGAGAGAGAGAGGGGAGGAGGAGAGAGGGGGGCTGAGAGGGGGCCTGAGAGGGTGGGAGGGAAGGGGGAGAAGGGGGGAAGGGAAGGGGGGAAAGGGAGGGGGAGAGGTGGGGGGAAGGGAGGGGGTGGAGGGAAGGGGGCAGGGGAGGGGTGAAGGGGGTTTAGAAGGGAGGGTGGGGGGGGGTGGGGGTGGGGGAAAGGAAGGGAGGAGAGAAAGGGAGGGGGAGAGAGAGAGGGGAGAGAGGAGGGGAGAGAGTGAGGGGAGAGAGAGGAGGGGAGAGAGAGAGGGGGAGAGAGAGAGGGGGAGAGAGACAGATTGCAACCTTCACGTGGACCGCCCTGTTTTGACTAATGCAATTGTGAGGGATAAGATGATTAAACCACCATCATTGTGAGGGGCCGAGTGATTGAAGTCACCGACCTTGTGATGGGCCGAGAAGTTGGAATCGCCAACCTTGTGATTCGAACAAACAGTCAGACCTTCAGAGCTGTTGATAACATTGTAGAACAACAAGATGAGGTAAGGAATGTTGCTGACAACACAGAAGCTATTCTTTAGGTCAAAGGCAATTAAGTAGGTTAGGGCAACAGCTACTGCGCATGCTTAATAAGTTAAATGAATATTAACTTTACGCCCCTCATGACAAAGAACCTAATTTAAATGTACATGCGATGTATGATGTGGGAGGAGAGGGAATGATTGATGACGCACGGAGGGGAGGGTTGGAAGATTGTGAACCTCGGCACCCTGATTGGAAGGGGTCAGAAGGGGAGGCGTCCGATCAATAAAGACTGTATACTGAATTGTATAAAAATAGAAGTTTTTCCTTTGCTCGGTGTGTCTCAACTTGGAGAGGCACCCGGTTCCGCAGACTCGCAAATAAAGCATTTCTTGTTTCCACGATTTAGTCTCTGAGTAGTGATTGTGAGCACAAACCATATATCTCACAAGTTGGGTGCTTGTCCGGGATCGCCACTCCGGCCGCTTGACGGAGGCACGAAAGGAAGGGAAGGTGCACCCTGCTGATTTCAGCAGTCTCTGATCTCCTTGCTTGCCGTCAGTGGTTTGAGCGAGTGATATTCGGACAAGAGACTCTGGAAACAAGAGGGAATCCGGTGAAAGGGATCAATCAATCGAGCAATTCCTGTGCACAGGACTCGGGTAAGAATATTGACTATTAAGTATTACTCGGGCGATTGGGTTCTGTTGGATGGAAAAAGGTCTGACAGGGATGGGTAACCGGAACGGGCAAAGTAAGGGCACGGGGGAAAAGGCTCAAAATGGTGAAGAGCCGCACATTCCACCTGATAGTCCATTGAGGCGGATGTTGAACGGATGGGGTGAGGGGGGGACTCAGGGTAAAAGTAAGAAAGTCATGATAAAGTATTGTTACTTTGAATGGCCAAAGGAACCCATAAAAGGGGTGAATGGAGGGACCAAGGTTGGGGTCCCCCGGGAAATAAAGAACAAGGATCAGGGGGATGGTGCACCAGGCCATCCCGGTGTTATCATTGTCACAAAGAAGGACACTTTAAAAGAGAATGTCCAAAGATAAGGCACAATCGTACACACTGATGGAGGAATAGGGGGGTCAGGGGTTCCCCTCCTTGGGGTGTGTAGGACGTACATGGGAACCCTTGGTAAACTTAAAATTAGGTCCCCAAGGAGAAGACACGGTATTTATGGTGGACTCAGGGGCGGAAAGATCAAGTGTAACCAGGATACCGGAGGGAATGGGATTAGGGGAAAAGCAAGTCAAAATCTCTGGAGTAGAGGGAAAGGTAATTACAGCTCCCGAGATAGAAGGAGTAATGGTAAGATATGAAAATCGAGAGGCCATGGAAGACTTAATCCTGGTGCCCCAGGCAGGAATAAATCTGATGGGAAGGGACTTACAAGTTCAATTAGGAATGGGCACAGCTCCCGTAGGTGGACAGATTATAGTACAACTATATAAATTGACAACCGAAGATGAAGAAAGAATAGTCTCACAGGTGTGGGCAAGAGAGGGAAATAGGGGAGGGCTAAGAATACCACCTCTGAGGATAGCCTTGCGAGAAGGAAGTGAAGTAGTACAAGTAAGACAGTATCCGATTTCAATGGAAGGAAGGAAAGGGCTGCAGCCAATTATAGAAAACTTACTGAAGGATGGAGTATTGGAGAGTTGTATGTCCCCCTACAACACGCCAATACTCCCTGTAAGAAAGACTGACGGAACGTTCCGACTGGTCCAGGACCTAAGAGAATTGAATAGGGTAGTTAGGGCTCGACACCCGGTAGTCCCAAATCCTTATACCATAATGGGACGTATACCCCCTAACCATAGGTGGTTCAGTGTGGTAGATCTGAAAGACGCCTTTTGGAGCTGCCCCCTGGCTGAGGAAAGTAGAGACCTCTTTGCATTCGAGTGGGAAAACCCAGACACACTGAGGAAGCAACAGTATCGATGGACTGTGCTCCCTCAGGGATTTACTGAATCCCCGAACCTGTTCGGGCAAATATTAGAACAAGTATTAGAGGATGTTCCCAGGACCTATGGGACACAATTATTGCAGTACGTAGATGATTTGTTACTCTCAGGCGGAGAAGAAGAGCCAGTAAGGCATGCAACCATAACCCTCTTAAACTTTTTAGGGGAAAAGGGATTGAGAGTGTCCAAAAATAAACTACAATTTGTAGAACAGGAGGTTAAATATCTAGGACACCTGATTAGTGACGGGAAAAGGAGAATAAACCCCGAAAGAATAGCTGGGATCACCGGGCTGCCGATGCCAAGGAACAAAAAAGAAATCAGGAAGTTTCTCGGGTTAATTGGATACTGTAGATTATGGATAGACAATTACACCCGACAAGTCAAGTTCTTGTATGATAAATTGTGTGAGGAGACTGATAAAGTACAATGGGATTCTGAGGACGAACAGAGATTTGGAGAAATAAAGAATAGCCTGATCACCGCACCGGTACTGACCCTCCCGTCCATCGATCAACCATTCCATCTCTTTGTTAATGCGGAGAATGGAATTGCGTTGGGGGTACTGACACAAAAGAGAGGAGGGAAGCGACAGCCAGTCGCATTCCTTTCTAAACTCTTGGATCCGGTATCACGAGGGTGGCCTGTATGTATTCAAGCGGTCGCAGCAACAGCAATATTAGTGGAAGAAAGTAGAAAATTGACATTTGGAGGTGACCTGGTAGTATCTACTCCCCACACGGTCCGGACAATACTAACTCAGAAGTCCAACCGGTGGTTGACTGACTCCAGGATCCTAAAGTACGAAGTGATACTTATGGAAAAAGACGATTTGACCATTCTGACCGATAAGAATTTAAACCCTTCCCAGACTTTATACTCGGCGGACGACGAGCAGGAAGGGCAGAGACCAGAACACTACTGTAGCGAAGTTATAGAACTACAGACCAAGAGCAGGGAGGATTTGGAGGAGCAGCCTCTGGTAGAGGGAGAAAGGTGGTTTATAGACGGTTCTTCCCGCTGTATAAATGGAAAAAGATATAGTGGGTATGCCATAATAGGAGGAGAAGGATTTGAAGGAGTGGAGGCGGGCAGGTTGCCAGGTAGTTGGTTGGCTCAGTCATGTTAATTGTATGCCTTAATACGGGTGTTAGAATTGTTGGAGGGGAAGGAAGGAACGGTGTACACCGACTCCAAATATGCATTTGGACTAGTGCACACGTTTGGGAGAATATGGAAAGAAAGGGGGATGATTACAGCAAGAGGAAAGGAGTTGGCACATGAGCAATTAATTGAGAAGGTGCTGGAAGCATTATATTTGCCAGAAAGGATAGCGGTGGTCCATGTGGCGGGACACCAAAGGGGAACTCATTAGAAGCAAGGGGAAATGAAGCGGCAGACGGAGCTGCCAAAAAGGCAGCGACAGAAGGAACAGTGAGGATGTTGTCTTTAATACCATTAAAGGAAGGAGTAGGAAAGATACCTGTATTCTCACAGGAGGAGGAGGATAAAATGAATGAGTTAGGGGCTCGGCGTTCCATTGACGGGAGGTGGTGGACGCCGGATGGGAAGCAAATGTTAACCAAAGGATTAACTCGGGATTTGATGACACAACTGCACTCCCAGTCACATTGGGGAGCGCAGGCCCTGTGTGACACACTACTATGGACCTACGCTTGCCGAGGTATCTATACTTTGGCTAAGCAGACAGTCTCCGGTTGTGTGTTATGTCAGAGGGTTAACAAGAAGGTAATGAGAGCTGTCCCTGGTGGAGGACAACAATTGGCTATAAGACCCTTCCAGAGAATACAGGTAGATTTTATAGAACTTCCAAGAATACAAAGGTGGAAGTACCTCCTAGTAGTTGTAGACCATTTCACCAGGTAGGTGGAAGCATTTCCCACGATAAATGCCACCGCTCAGGCAGTAACCCGGATATTATTAGAACAAATCATTCCCTGATACGGGGTCATCGAATCCATAGATTCCGACCGAGGAACACATTTTGCCTCTAAGGCTCACCTGTTGGTTTGCAGTACCTTGGGAATAAATTGGAAATTGCATACACCCTGGCACCCCCAGAGTTCTGGGCGAGTGGAAAGGATGAATGCAACCCTTAAAACACAGATAACTAAGTTAATGGAGGAAACCAGACTACCCTGGACTAAGTGTTTACCAATTGCATTATTAAGAATACGAGCGGCACCCCGTAAAGATATTGCGGTGTCTCCCTACGAAATGTTGTTTGGGCTGCCCTATCTTGGAAAGGTAGAGGGCACGCCGACCTTCGAAGGCAGCGATGTGTTCCTGAGGAACTATTTACTGGCAGTGTCTCGTTCCCTTGCAGAATTAAAAATAAAAGGACTGTTGGCACAAAGTCCACCACTCGACTTTCCAATACACGCTATAAAGGCCGGTGACTGGGTACTGATTAAAAGTTGGAAGGAGGAGAAACTGCAGCCCCGGTGGACTGGCCCATACCTGGCATTGCTGACAACGGAGACAGCAGTACGAACAAAAGAAAAAGGGTGGACACATGCGACCCGGGTTAAAGGACCCGTTGACCCGCCGTCAGTTCCTGAGAAAGACGATCAGTGGACGGTAAAACCAGGGAATAAGCCCCTGACATTAACTTTCAGTAAGAAATAAGTGTATGAAACTAACAGCATGAAAGGAGCAGTTGTAGTATTACTAACTAGGTATGTAACCATTATAAGAAATGTTAATAACTGTGATAAGTGCTACCATCCTATCAGATATGGAGGGTGAACAACCAGAGCATTTACCTATCATTCCCATGTAAGTGATGTTTGCTACGACCTAAGGACTAGAGCTGTTTGTCAGGACGGGGGGAGGGGGTATTATGTAGTAGAAAATAAGGGACATGTAGGAAGTTTTGGGCACATTACCTGCCCAAAAGGGGAGAAATGGGTCTGCATGACCAAGAGAGGACAGTTAGGCATCCCTTCCCGAGCCAGGGAGGAAACATTAGACAAAATTAAGGAGGTAGTGATAGTGAAGTTAGCAGAAGCAGTAGTCAACAAACCTCCACCACCTTCCCAGCCTCAACTGCACCAGACTATGTATGATTAAATAAAGCAGCAGATTGAGATCCCGGAAGTGGGGAGAAACCTGTTTGTGGACTTGGCCCTCCGGATAGCCAGAACCCTGAATGTGACTAACTGTTGGGTTTGTGGAGGACCGCTGATGAGCTCACGCTGGCCATGGAGAGGATCTATCATTGAGGTATGGGACCTGATAAAGTGGAATTTGACGGTGGGAAGAGATCGAAGTCCCCAGGAATGGGTCCTGACACACACCCCGGTTGGAACTGAGTGTATCGCCAGGCCCTGGGCAAAGGATGCCATCCTAGTAGGCAGCAGCCCCTGCCAGCGCATCATCACCCAGTGGCCAAATCAATCCCGAGTGTGGTGGCCAGAGGAACCTCAATGGTATCCCACTGTAAAGGATGAAGGAAACTGTACTATCTGGATGAAGACTGATGGAAGCGAATCGACTGGATTATGGAATTGCACCGGGAACAACCCTTACCAGGGAATCCCAGTGTTGCAGGACATATGGGACAATGTTACCTCTAGTGGACCGGCCCCTGAAGGACTGCTTTGGATATGTGGACACAAGGCATACTCGGTATTGCCAGAAAAATGGAGTGGGACTTGTTTAATTGGACTGATACAACCAGGTTTTTTTATTTTATTTATTTATTTATTTTTTGACCACTGAGGAGGGGCGGTCGCTAGGAACACCCATCTTTGACAATTTACACCGAACGAAGAGAAGAATGGACATCGGAAAATGGGAAAATTATGAGTGGCCACCTGCAAGAATCATCTCATATTATGGACCAGCCACTTGGGCACAGGACGGATCCTGGGGCTACCGGACCCCAGTGTATATGTTAAATCGGATCATAAGACTACAGGCAGTGCTGGAAGTAATTACTAACCAGACTGCATCTGCACTAGAGATGTTGGCAAAGCAGCAGACACAGATGAGAACAGCGATATACCAAAACCGTTTGGCCTTAGACTACTTACTAGCCGAAGAGGGAGGAGTATGCGGAAAATTCAACCTCTCTAATTGCTGCCTAAACATAGATGACAAAGGGCAAGCAGTAATGGATATATCAGAAGGAATCAGAAAAATAGCACATGTCCCGGTACAGAGATGGAGCACAATCATGGGAGCAGGATGGTGGGATTACATCTTAGGAGGAGCCTGGTGGAAAGCGGTGGGACTGGTGATTTTATGGGCATTAGCTGCATTGATCATTATCCCCTGTTGTATACCATGTCTCAGGGTTCTTATAACTAGAAGTATAAGCCAAATGCAGGCAGTTGTAGTCCCCATGGGGGAGAAAGGGGGCGTCCAGAAGATAATGATAATGAGGCCGAGAGAGGACCCAGAGGAAAGAGAGATAAAAATAATGTTATTAGCTTTGGAACAGCAGGAAGTCTAGGAATGGGGTTTAATACAGGATGCGTAGCAAAAGAAAAAGGGAGGATTGTGAGGGATAAGATGATTAAACCACCATCATTGTGAGGGGCCGAGTGATTGTAGTTACCGACCTTGTGATGGGCTGAGAAGTTGGAATCACCAACCTTGTGATTCGAACAAACAGTCAGACCTTCAGAGCTGTTGATAACATTGTAGAATAACAAGATGAGGTAAGGAATGTAGCTGACAACACAGAAGCTATTCTTTAGGTCAAAGGCAATTAAGTAGGTTAGGGCAACAGCTACTGCACATGCTTAATAAGTTAAATGAATATTAACTTTACGCCCCTCATGACAAAGAACCTAATTTAAATGTACATGCGATGTATGATGTGGGAGGAGAGGGAATGATTGATGACGCACGGAGGGGAGGGTTGGAAGATTGTGAACCTCGGTACCCTGATTGGAAGGGGTCAGAAGGGGAGGCGTCCGATCAATAAAGACTGTATACTGAATTGTATAAAAATAGACGTTTTTCCTTTGCTCGGTGTGTCTCAACTTGGAGAGGCACCCGATTCTGCAGACTCGCAAATAAAGCATTTCTTGTTTCCACGATTTAGTCTCTGAGTAGTGATTGTGAGCACAAACCATATATCTCACAAGTGAGGTGAGAGAGTGAGGGGAGAGAGAGAGATGGGGAGAGAGAGAGATGGGGAGAGAGAGAGGGGGAGAGAGACAGATTGCAACCTTCACGTGGACCGCCCTGTTTTGACTAATGCAATCAACCCGGCATGCACAATCAAATAAGATCATGTAGCGGCGCCTGCTGGAGAGATCGAACCTGGTGGTCCAAAGCCGCGGTCATGTGAATCAGAAGGGGTCACTTGTTTTGCGCGGTTTTCACTTGCACGCGTTAGTTCAGCGCTGACCACCGTTGTGGGCAGACGTGTCTGAAGAACCTGTGTACTGGTGTCTCGACGTCTACGTTGGACATGGGTGGCAAGGAGTAGTTCGTCTCCGTGAGCCGCCTTAAGCCAGCACACGTCGACGAGGATAGCCCGGTGACAGTGGCTACTCCACGGCGTAGAGGACATCCACCAGCCGTTTTGCCGCCCTCTGCACTTGTTACCCCCGGTCGCATTTCGCCGGTCCCCATTGTTACGCCCGTCCCTCGTTCACATTCTTCGCGCCACTCCGGTCCTGTTTTACCGGTCCCTACAGTTACACTAGCCCCGCGACCTCGAACTACGCTATCCGGTCGAACCGTCCGTCTACCCGTGTATTTCCGTACCGCGGAGTCTTGGGGGGGGGGGGGGGGCCATGTAGCGGCGCCTGCTGGCGTACGCAGAGATCGGACCCAGCATTCGGAAGCCGCGGTCACGTGACTCGGGAGGGGCCGCTTGTTTGCCGTGGTTTTCATTTGCGCGCGTTAGTTCAGCGCTGACCACCGTTGTGGGCAGACGTGTCTGAAGAACCTGTATACTGGAAATCGAACCTTTGAATAAAGATCTGTTGAAAACTCCAGTAGTCGTTTCTCAGACCACTAAAATCAAAAGGAACAAGTTGTCCTGCAACTTTAGGCTGTGCACGCCATACACAAGAAGAAGACAACTCTCTATATAAAAAAACAATGCCCCGCACATCTCCTTTAAACTTTGACCCTCGCACTTTAAAGCTATGCCTTCTCGAACCTAATATTTCTATCTGGAGAAAAAGGTTCTGATTGTAATACCCTCTCGTAATTTTATACCCTTCTATCACATCTCCCCTCGGACTCTGACGTTCCAGAGAAAACAATCCAAGTGTGTTTTGTAAACCAGCATCTGCAGTTCCTTATTTCTCCAAGTTTGTCCTACCACTCCGTATAGTTAATACCCTCTAATCCAAGCAGAATTTTGGTAAACCTCTTCTGCAAAGCCCTCACTCCCTTCCTCTAGTGGGGTGACCAGAACTGCATCTATTCAGGTTAGATTGGTTCTTCAGACTGATTGTGGTAGGGAAGTGCGGGGGGGGGCTGGAATATTTTTATTAGAAGCAATGTACAATAATATAAAGCATGAATAACATAATACATTTCATGTACAACTTCTTGTTTTAAATTTTGTAGTAAAAAAAAGTAACAAAAGCAAGAAAAAGAGAGAAAGAGAATGTTAAATAAAGTAGTGATATTGATAGTTCATGAAAAATAGAGAGAAAGAGCCCATAAAGATGTAAAAACCCGTGAGAAAAAACAAAAGGGAGAGATGAAACAAAAAAAAGGGATAGAGAAGAGAAAAAAAGAATTAAAAGGGATATACCTGCTTCGTATCTTTACACACCTGTCACCCGGTTCTGAAACAATTTATTTTTTAAGGTTATGTTGCACCACATGCTTGTAATGTCGATAAAGGGAGACCAGATCTTTAAGAATTGGTCTGATTTGCCTGATAGGACGAATCTCATATCTTCAAGATGTAACATTTCAGACATATTTGAAATCCACATTTTGAGCGTCGGTGTGGGTGCATTTTTCCAGAATTGGTATAAGTTTTTTTGCCGTTATTAAGCCATAATTAAGGAGACACTTTTGGAACGAAGTCAGCTTACATCCGTCTTCCATTGTTCCAAAAATAATCAGTTCTGTATTGGGGTTCAATTTTATTTTAAATAATTTTGTGAAGATTCCAAAAATTTAATTCCAAAATTTATGGAGTTTTATGCAAGAGACAAAGGAGTTCCATCTTGAGATAAGCATTTGCATAGTTGCATAGTTGCATCTTGAGATAAACATTTATCACAGATGGGAGAAACATTTGGAAAAATTCTATTCAGTTTAGTTTTCGAGTAATATAATCTATGTAAAAATTTTAATTGTTTTACATTAATCGAAAATTTATGTATTTTTGCCATCTGTCTTTCGAAATTTTTATAGATAGTTCTTGTTCCCAGTCCATTCTAATTGCATCTGACGATGGTATTTCTATATTTAGAATGATGTTATACAAATATGATATTAAATTAATTGATTCCACCTTTCTGTTCATTCCTCATCTAATAGATCTGAGGTCAAAGTTTGATATTCTTGTGTATGTTTTTTCAAGTAATCTCGGATTTGAAGGTATTTAAAATATTGATTACTTTTCAGGTTGATATCAGTCGAGTTTTTTAAATAATTTTTTAGGTAAGTATATTGGTATTGATTGAAATAAATACAAAATTTGTGGGAGAAAAATCATTTTTACAGCATTTATTCTGCCTATTAAAGACATCGCAAGTGATTTCCAACATTTAATCAACGCATTTAATTTAGTTAGTAAGGGCATATAGTTTGCATTAAATAAAGATTTATATTTTCTGGTAATATGGATACCAAGATATTTAAATTTTTCTAAAGGGGAATTTTAAAAGGTGTGCCGGCTCTTGAGGTTTTATCGTCATAATTTCGCTTTTGTTCCAGTTTATTCTATATCCTGAAAAGGAACCAAATTCCTCTATTAAATTTAATATGTTTGGTATGCTGATTTGCGATTTTGTAATGTATAATAATACATCATCAGCATATAATGATATTTTATTATTTGAGAGTTTGGTATTATAACCATGGATATTCGGATGCGTTCTTATACTTTCTGCTAGGGGCTCTATCACAAGAGCAAATAGCAGGGATGATAAAGCACATCCCTGTCTATTGCCCCTGGATAGTTGAAATTTCTGAGATAGTATGTTATTGGTCAATATTCTAGAAGTTGGCTTATCATATAATAGTTTTACCCATGAGATAAAATTCTCTCCCATTTGAAATTTTTGGAATACTTTGAAGAGGTATTCCCATTCCACTTGGTCGAATGCTTTTTCTGCATCCAATTACATAATTGATAAGTCTTCTTCTTCAATTTTATATTAATACATTATATTAAGCAAATGTCTCAAATTATTAAATGAATATCTCTTGGGTATAAACCCCGTTTAATCAGCATTTATTAATTTACTAACATATTTACCCAATCTTCTCGCTAGAGTCTTCGCTAATATTTTCTGATCTGTATTTAACAGTGCGATGGCTCTATATGAACCAGGGTCTTCTAGATCTTTATCTTTTTTTAGGTATGAGAATGAAATGAAAATAGCAAAAATAATACCAATATACAAAACTGGGAACAAGCATCATTTTACAAACTATAGACCTGTTTCCTTACTCCCACAATTTTCCAAAATATTAGAAAAAATGTTTAATAATAGATTAGACAAATTTGTAGAAAAGAATAAATTAATCACAGAAAGTCAATATGGATTCAGAACAAATAGATCAACATCACTTGCAATACTAGAATTAATTGAAGACATCACAAACGCCATTGATAAGAAATTATATGCAGCTGGGATATTTATTGACATAAAAAAAGCATTTGATACAATTAATCATGATATTTTATTTAAAAAATTGGAGAGGTATGGAATTAGAGGAATAGTACTGGACTGGATTAAAAGCTACTTAAGGAACAGGCAACAGTTTGTAAATCTGGGTAGTCATAATTCTACATGCTTGGACATTGTGTGTGGTGTACCACAGGGGTCAGTGCTGGGCCCAAAATTATTTATCATGTACATAAATGATATTTGTAATGTGTCCAATGTCTTGAGGCTGGTTTTGTTTGCAGATGATACAAATATTTTTTGTTCTGGGGAAAATTTAAAACAGCTATTGGATAAAATAATAAAAGAAATGGGTAAATTGAAAATATGGTTTGATAGGAATAAAATTTCATTAAATCTGAGTAAAACTAAAATAATGTTATTTGGTAATTGTAGAATAAATACACTAGTAAGTATAAAGATAAATGGGGTGGAAGTTGAAAGAGTGCATGAAAATAAATTTCTTGGGGTTATAATTGACGATAAAATAAGCTGGAAATCACATATTAAACATGTAAAATTAAAATTGTCAAAAAGTATCTCTGTATTATACAAAGCCAAGCAAGCTCTGGATTACAAATCACTCCGTATTCTTTATTGTTCATTGATTTTACCCTACTTAAATTATTGTGCAGAAGTCTGGGGTAATAACTATAAAAATTCGATACACTCATTAACCATGATGCAAAAAAGAGCAATTCGTATTATCCATAATGCTAAGTATCTGGGTCATATGAATCCATTATTTTTAGAGTCAAAATTATTAAAATTAGAAGATTTGGTTACATTCAAAACAGCTCAGATAATGTTTAGGGCCAAAAATAAAAATTTACCTGGAAACATTCAAAAATTATTTAACGAGCGTGTGGGGGGTTACAATTTAAGAGGAATATTTAACTTTAAGAAACAAAAAGTCCGTACGACTAGAAAAACCTTTTGTATTTCGGTTTGTGGAGTAGGAGTGTGGAATAAATTGAACGGGGAATTGAAGCAATGCACAAACATGAATCATTTTAAAATGATATATAAAAAATAATTCTCAAGGGGTACAGGGATGGAGGGGATGGTTGACAAGTGGGGGTTAGTGTTTATCTATTGCTTTACTATTGTTTACTTATGTTTGGGTACTTCAGTTATGAAGTTTGTATGTACATAATAGTTGTATGTATATATATGTCTGTAGGTATTACGGGAATTGCCTAGGGTAGTATTATTAATAGTAATGAATTGATTTTTAGATATGGTAGAAGTGTTGGGGAAAAGGGGTGAGATTTAATAAGTTATTCTTCTTCTCACTCCTTTTCGAGCTTGTACAGACACAGAGTTGGACATTGGAACTTTGATTTTGTTCTTCTCATTGCTTTGTAAATATTGATTGTAATGTCCAATTGTTTTATAATTTCGATTTTGTTAATATTAATGTCGTTAATGTCTTTACTTGTTCGGAATAAATAAATAAATAAATAAATAAATAAATAAATAAAGTGTAATCGTTGATTCGGCTAATGTTTCTGGTAGTGTTTGTTCTTTAAAAGCGTGTGTGTACAGTTTTTGTAAGCATGGTGAGATTATCTCATAAAATCTTTTATAAAATTAATTACTAAATCCATCAGGTCCTAGCGTTTTACCGTTCTTCAACGAATTTATTGTCTCTTCTATTTCTTTAACTGAGACCTGAGCTTCTAATTCCTCTTGTTCCAACAGATTAAGTTTTGGGAGGTTAGTTTGGAAACAAAAGAGTTTGGGAAAACAAAGTAAGTGATAGGTGGATACAAGTGAAAAGAGGTATTTTGGCAGATGGGTGGATAAAGGCTAAAGATAGCTCAGGGTGGCACAGTGGAGCAGCGGTAGAGTTGCTGCCTCACAGTGCCAGAGACAATAGACAATGGGCCACAATTTAAGAATAAGGAGTAAGCCATTTAGAACGGAGACAAGGAAACACTTTTTCTCACAGAGAGTGGTGAGTCTGTGGAATTCTCTGCCTCAGAGGGAGGTGAAGGCAGGTTCTCTGGATGATTTCAAGTGAGAGCTAGATAGGGCTCTCAAAAATAGCGGAGTCAGGGGATATGGGGAGAAGGCAGGAACGAGGTACTGATTGGGGATGATCAGCCATGATCACATTGAATGGCTCGAAGGGCCGAATGGCCTACTCCTTCACCTATTGTCTATTGTCTATTGTCTATTGGGTCCGGGCCGACCAACGATCCCTGTACACTTTCCTTCTTCTTCCTGTCGTGTCGCTACACTTTTCCAAGTCATTGCATGACCTTGAGATCTTCTGGTTATCAGGACTCTGGGAGGAGGTGGGCAGGTAAGTCAGTGCTCCATAGTTTGGGTTGCCTCCCCGCGGTCACATTCGGTCGGTCCATCCTTGTTGTACCCCCACTTCTGCATGAGGGTTTTGCACCGTCCGACCTGTGTTCTGAGGCGATTGAGACAGAGCCAGTCTGACCCTGTCTCTTTCAGATTCAGATTCAGATTCAGATTCAGAAAACTTTATTGTCTGTCGTAACAGAAAAACTTCTTTGATGTGGCTCAACATACAATCAGGACAATGTACTGATAAGCAGTCATACAACACAGATTTCTGCGAGCACACACAGTGTGTATAGATCTTAAAAGCAAGTATAAAGATTAGAAACTGTAAAAATAGACAAGATAAAAGTTGTGGATACGTGTAAAGTGACAGTGCGTCAGGGTTAATTTGTCCCTTGTTCATTTTTTATTTAAGCTGTTTATGGCAATGGGTATGAGTGAGTTTTTGTGGATGTTTTTCTTGGATAGGGGGTCTTTATATCGGCGGCCTGATGGCAGAGGTTGGAAGGACTTGTGCAGGGGGTGGGTGGGATCCTGTGTAAAGAGGTTGGCTTTCCTTTTAACTGCCTGGGTGTGGAGTACTGATAATTGATTTTGAGTTTTGCCAGTCAGACTTCGTCGGACTTCGCTCCCAATGGAAGGGACTCCTCAGGGTATATATAGTGTCAGTGTGTGGGGTTTTTGATTGTATGTGTGTCACCCAAGCATCTATCCTACAGGTGAAGGCGAGGTTATCATTCAGGTGTTGAACTGCATGTAGGAAGCTATTTCTAGATTTTAACCTTGTTGGTGCCTGGATGTGTTGGAAGAGTGGGTGACGAGGGTCATCCTCCTGCTTGCTGCGCTCCACTATTGAGGACACTGCTCTTCTGATTGGACACTAAAGGGCCTGTCCCACGAGCATGCGACTCCGTGCGGCAAGTGCGACCTAAAGGGCCTGTCCCACCAGCGTGCGCCTGCATGCGGCAAGCGTGACCTAACGTGGTCGCTTGAGCCGTACGGCCTCGCGGAGCCGGTCCCACTTCGATTGCCGGAGCCGTATGGAGTTGTGCGGAGCTGGTCCCGACATCGCGCGGTGCTCCGAAAAACTGACCAGGTTCAAAATTCCGCGCGGCAACGGCCTGTCGGCCCGTAACCGCCTCGACACCGTATGCAGCGTCTCGACGCCGTATGCAGCGTCTCGACACCGTATGCAGCGTCTCGACGCCGTACGCCCGTCGGACTTCGCTCTAACTTCACGTCACTCACTCAACCTCCGTGCGTACGCCGTCGAGGCGGCTGCGGGCTTTGGGTTGCGCTTGCCGCATGGAGTCGCATGCTCGTGGGACAAGCCCTTAACTAATCCCCGTACACTGGCACTATCCTACACACACTAGGGACAATTTACATTTTTACCCAAGCCAAATAACCTACAAACCTGTACATCTTTGGAGCGTGGGAAGAAACTGGAGGGTCACGGGGAGAACGTACAAACTCGATACAGACGATACCCATGGTCAGGATCGAACCAGGGTATTTGGCGCTGTAAGGCAGTACCTCTACCGCTGCGCCACCGTGCCGCTCTTAAAGCGGGACAACAAAAATGCCCCATTCATGCATCAAATACAGTTGAAGTCAATAAGAGGGTAGAAAGGAACTGCAGATGCTGGTTTATACTGAAGATAGATAACAAGTGCCAAAGTAACTCAATGGATCAGACTGTATCCCTGAATCTGAAGGGTCCCGACCCGAAAAGTCGCCTATCCATTTTCTCCAAAGATGCTGCTTGACCCGCTGAGTTACTCCAGCGTTTTTGTGTCTATCTGTTGTGAATAGGTGTGGTGTGTAAAGTTCTGTGTCATACAACATTGGCTTACGTAGCCTAGATCAGAGACAGTGGAAGCATCTTAATCTCGTTTTTTCGTTGCCAGGACCTTTAGTTTAAGTTAGACTCTCGTAGCTTCAAGAAAGGGTGTGAATTTACATATTCTGCAAAGAATAGGTTTTGGCAAGGGTGCAGAGGAGATTTCCCAGAATGTCTGAAGAAGGGTCTTGACCCAAAACGTCACCTATCCACGTCCTCCAGAGATGCTGCCTGACCCGCTGAGTTACTCCAGCACTCTTTGAAACGTCACCTATTCATGTTCTCCACAGATGCTGCCTGACCCGCTGAGTTACTCCAGCACTCTGTGTCTATTAACAGAATGTTGCCTGGATAAGGGGTGTGGCATTGAGAAAGACACCTGGTTTGGCAGTGCCCACCAAAGATACTAGAGGAGCTCTCCTTTAGTATATTTGGTGCCCACATGGACATTCGCAGTGGGGTGAACTCACATACATATTTTATTTACAGCGGTAAGGATGTCTATTGACACTTGGGGGCGCTGTCCCTCACTGTCAGGACCCATGCGTAGTTTTGGGGTGCTGGCGATCTCAGGCTTGTCCCGGCAGCTCAGTCTCGGTCTTGAAGGAGAAGGTGTGGCGATCTCAGGCTTCTCCCTGCAGTTCACCTGCGCCTCGAGAGGAGGCGCTGGCGGTCTCTGCATTGTTCTGGCGGCTTAGTCTTTGTCTCTGTGTGTGCGCGGTCCCTTGTTGTTGTGAGCAGGGCGGGGCACTGACGTCTCGGGCTTGCCTCGCGGGGTTACTCAGTCTTAGCCCCAGTTGAGGCACTGGCTCTCGAGGGCTTCTTCCCATCAGCTCAGTCCTGACCACACGGTGGCGCTGGTGGTCTCTTCCTTCAGTCCTTCTTCATTTTAATGGGGATGTGTGGGCCAACATTTGCCCATATAAAACTCACTCACACTCCACCATCATCCTCCATTACCACCCCTGGCAGCGCATTCCAGGCACCCACTACCCTCTGTGTAAGAAATTTGCCCCACATACCACCTTTAAATTTTGTCATCGAGTCACAGAATCGTAGAGTGATACAGTGTGGAAACAGGCCCTTCGGCCCAACTTACCCACACCGGCCAACAATGTCCCAGATACCCTAGTCACACTTGCCTGTGCTTGGTCCATAATCCTCCAAACCTGTCCTATCCATGTACCTGTCCAACTGTTTCTTAAACAATGGGATAGTCCCAGCCTCAACTACCTCCTCTGGCAGCTTGTTCCATACTTCCACCACCCACTGTGTGAAAAAGTTACCTCTCGGACTCACCTTGAACCTATGTCATCTGGTCCTCAATTTCCTTACTCTAGGTAAAAGACTTTGTGCCTCTACCCGATCTATTCCTCTCATGATTTTGTATACCTCTATAAGATCACCCTTCATCCTCCAACGCTCCATGGAATAGAGACCCAGCCTACTCAACCTTTCCCTGTAGCTCACACCGTCTAGTGCTGGCAACATCCTCGGAAATCTTTACTGAACCCTTTCAAGCTTGACAATATCTTTCCTATAACATGGTGCCCAGAACAGAACACAATATTCTAAACGCGGTAGATGAAAGATAATAATATGCTTCAAGGCAGATTATGCCAATATTGATGACGCCAATATCAGCAGTCATGGTGGAGCAGCGGTAGAGTTGCTGCCTTACAGCGAATGCAGCGTCAGAGACCAGGGTTCGATCCCGATTGCGGGTGCTGTCTGTATGGAGTTTGTACCTTCTCCCCGTGACCTGCGTGGGTTTTCTCCGAGATCTTCGGTTTGCTCCCACCTTCCAAAGTGGTTCAGGTTTGTAGGTTAATTGGCTTGGCAAGTGTATAGATTGTCCCTCGTGGGTGTTAATGTGCGGGGATCGCTGGTCGGCACGGACCCGGTGGGCCGAAGGGCCTGTTTCCGTGCTGTATCTCTAAACTAAACTAAACTAAATATTGCTGGAGTTACAGATTGTGTCTCCTCAGATTCTGGTGAACTTCTACCGCTGCACCATCGAGAGCATCCTTACCAACTGTATCACAGTATTGGATTGGATTCAATTTATTGTCATTGCACTTTTCAGTGCAACAAAATGGTTTAGCCTGCAGTCATAACATAGAATAAATAACAAACACTCAACACAGTTTAAAGTCCCAAAGTCATTGTCTCTTCCCTCCTTGCTCTCCCTCTGCGCCGAGGCAATCCAAGCCTCCGATGTTGTGACCCCGCCGGGTGATGGTAAGTAAGTCCCGCGGCTGAATCCGTGCTCCGCAAACGGGCCGGCTCAAACTCCGCGGCCCGGGGCGGTCGAAGCTGCCGAAACTGCTGCCCTCCAGTCCAGCGGATGCAGCTGTAGTAGCGGGAGCTCCGGAAAAACAGGTCACCACCTGTGACCTGCGAGCTCCCGATGATGTCGTCCACTGGCCCGCGGCCGAGCCTCCGAGGCTCCAAAGTCGGGTCGGAAGTTGGGTCGCACCGCAACCACAGCCCCGAAGTCGGCCAGCCTCGCGTTGGTAAGTCCTGGCTCTGCCTCCGCAGCCTCGAAGTCGGTCGCAGTTGGAGGCCGCCAGCTCCGCGATAGGCCTCAGCGCAGACGGACACGGAGACGGGGGATACGGCAGGAAAGGTCGCATCCCCCCCCGAAGGAAGAATCAAAAAACATGTTACACCCACCCCCCCACACATGCACAACTAAATAAACCGAAATAAACTGTAAAAACGGGACAAGAGAAAACAAAAAACAGAAAAGACAAACGGACTGCAGGCGAGCCGCAGCTGCAAGGCAGCGCCGCCACTTTCCAATGGTATGGCAACTGCTTTGTCTCCGACCGGAAAGCACTGCAGAGGGTTGTGAAAACTGCCCAACGCATCACCGGTTCCTCACTCCCCTCCATTGAGTCTGTCCAGAGCAAGTGATGTCTGCGAAGGGCGCTCAGCATCGTCAAGGACTGCTCTCACCCCAACCATTGACTGTTTACCCTCCTCCCATCCGGGAGGTGCTACAGGTCTCTCCGTTGCTGGACCAGCAGGTTCAGGAACAGCTTCTTTCCTGTGGCTGTTACACTATTTAACTCTGCACCTTGGTGATTGCCAGTCACCCCCCCCCCCGGACACTCCTTCCCCCAGAAAAATTGCACTACTGCTACTGTTTGTACATATATATATTTTACTGTTCATTATTCTATGTTCGCTCTTCTGGGTCAGATGCTAACTGCATTTCGTTGTCTCTGTATTGTACACTGCACAATGACAATAAAGATTGAATCTGAATCTGAATCTGAATCTGAGATTGTGTGGAGCGCTGTCAAGGTATACAACAGGTAACAGCTGTAATACCTGTGTTACAACAGGTAACACCCGATCAGTGCAACAACACCTCACACGTACTTGAATTAAACTCCATCTGCCATTTTTCCACCCATTTCTTCATTTTGGACTTTACTTTATATTTTAGAAATACAGCGTGGAAACAGGCTCTTTGGCCCTTCGAGGCCGTGCTGACCAGCAATCACCCTGTACACTAACCCTATCCTACACATTCGGGACAATTTACAATTTTACTGCAGCCAGCGTGGAGTGTGGGAGGAACTCGGAGGACCCGGGGCCAACCCACGCAGGTCATGGGGAGAACGTATAAACTTCATACAGATCTGTAGGCAGGAATGGAACTCGGGTCTCTGGTGCTGTGAGGTAGTAACTCTACTGCGGCGCCACCGTGCTGTTCTGGAGAAAAAGGATGGGTGACATTTTGGGTCGGGACCATTTTTCAGACTTCTTCAGTCCTGACCAAAATGTCACCCACCCTTTTTCTCCAGAGATAATAGACAATATGACAATAGACAATAGACAATAGGTGCAGGAGTAGGCCATTCGGCCCTTCGAGCCAGCACCGCCATTCAATGTGAGCATGGCTGATCATCCCCAATCAGTACCCCGTTCCTCCCTTTTCTCCATATCCCCTGACTCCGCTATCTTTAAGAGCCCTATCTAGCTCTCTCTTGGAAGTATCCAGAGAACCGGCCTCCACTGCCCTCTGAGGCAGAGAATTCCACAGACTCACAACTCCCTGTGAGAAAAAGTGTTTCCTCATCTCTGTTCTAAATGGCTTATTCCTTATTCTTAAACTGTGGCCCCTGGTTCTGGACTCCCCCAACATCGGGAACATGTTTCCTGATCTGGCGTGTCCAAACCCTTAACAATCTTATATGTTTAGATGCTGCCTGACCCGCTGAGTTACTCCAGCACTTTGTGCATAGCTTCAGGATAATGCATATGGTTAATATAACCGGGTCATTTGACTGAAATATGATGCAGATCCATTGGCAGGTGGGATGCGCAACTCTGGCCTTTATCCAACCAGCTGCCTATCAAATAACCATCCTTACCTGTGTTGGACAATTACCAGCCAGACTTTGCCCTTGCCCTTCCTCTCTGTCAGCTTTCCTTCCCCCTTACAATGCTTACGGGTGGTACGGTTGCTGCATTAAAGCACTAGAGAGCCGGTTTCGATCCTGACTACGGGTGCTGTCTGTACAATACGAAGTTTGTACGTTCTCCTTGTGACCGTGTGGGTTTTCTCTGGGTGCTCGGGTATCCATCCACACATCCACAGATTGTTCCTTGTGTGTGGGATAGTGTTAGTGTATGGGGATCACTGGTCGGTGTGGACTCGGTGGGCCGAAGGGTCTCTTTCCGCACTGTATCTCTAAACTAAACTAAGCTGAACTAAACTAAACTGAAGAAAGGTCCCAACGCAAAAAGTTGCCTGTCCACATCCTCCCGAGAACCTGCCTGATCTGCTGAGCTACTTCAGCACTCTGTGTCTTTTTGTAAACTGGCATCTGTAGTTCCTTTTTATACAGATAGAATACTATGTTTGGAGTCTGGAACTGCCAGAGGGGGTGGAAGCAAGCATGGTCACATTTACAAAGTATTAAATTAGATATTCAAATGCCATGGTACAGAAAGAGCAAGGAGGTCCTATATCAAGATTACTGAATATAGCAGCAAGGAGGTCCTACTGCAATTGTTTGAGTATAGGAGCAAGGAGGTCCTACTGCAGTTGTACAGGGCCCTGGTGAGACCACATCTGGAGTATTGTGTGCAGTTTTTGAGGATGTAACTAGGAAAATGGACAACGGAGGATGTAATGAACCTTGACTTTCAGAAAGCATTTGATAAGGTCCCACATAGGAGATTAGTGGGCAAAATTAGAGCACATGGTATCGGGGGTAGAGTGCTGACATGGATAGAAAATTGGTTGGCAGACAGGAAACAAAGAGTAGGGATTAACGGGCCCCTTTCAGAATGGCAGGCAGTGACTAGTGGGGTACCGCAAGGCTCGGTGCTGGGACTGCAGCTATTCACAATATACATCAATGATTTAGATGAAGGGATTCAAAGTAACATTAGCAAATTTGCAGAAGACACAAGTTGGCTGGCAGTGTGAACTGTGAGGAGGATGCTGTGAGAATGCAGGGTGACTTAGACAGGTTGGGTGAGTGGGCAGATGCATGATAGATGCAGTTTAATGTGGATAAATGTGAGGTTATGGTAGCAAAAACAGGAAGGCAGATTATTATCTAAATGGTGTCAAGTTGGGAAAAGGGGAAGTACAACAGGATCTGGGGTCCTTGTACATCAGTCAGTGATAGTAAGCATGCAGGTACACCAGGCAGTGAAGAAAGTGAATGGCATGTTGGCCTTCATGACAAGAGGAGTTGAGTATAGGAGCAAAGAGGTCCTTCTGCAGTTGTGTAGGGCCCTAGTGATACCACACCTGGAGTATTGGGTGCAGTTATGGTCCCCTAAGTTGAGGAAGGACATTATTGCTATTGATGGAGAGCCGCGTAGGTTTACAAGGTTAATTCATGGGATGGCAGGACTGTGATATGCTGAGAGAATGGAGCGGCTGGGCTTGTATACTCTGGAATATAGAAGGATGAGAGGGAATCTTATTGAAACATATAAGATTATTAAGGGTTTGGACACGCTAGAGGCAGGAAACATGTTCCCGATGTTGGGGGAGTCCAGAACCAGGGGCCACGGGATAGAAAATATAAGGGGTAAGCCATTTTGAACGGAGATGAGGAAACACTTTTTCACACAGAGAGTTGTGAGTCTGTGGAATTCTCTGCCTCAGAGGGTGGTTCTCTGAACACTTTCAAGGGAGAGCTAGATTGGGCTCTTAAAGATAGCGGAGTCAGACGATATGGGGAGAAGGCAGTAACAGGGTACTGATTGGGGATGATCAGGCATGATCACATTGAATGGCGGTGCAGGCTCGAAGGGCCGAATGGCCTACTCTTGCGCCTATTGTATATTGTCTATTGTCTATTGTTTTGGTCTCCTAATCTGAGGAAGGACATTCTTGCTATTGAAGGAGTGCAGTTTAGGTTCACCAAGTTAATTCCCGGGATGATGGGACTGACATATGATGAAAGAATGGGGTGGCTGGGCTTGTATTCACTGGAATTTAGGATGAGAGGGGTCTTATAAAAAAAATTCTTAAGGGATTGGACAGACTTGATGCAGGTAAAACTTTCCAGATGTTGGGGGAGTCCAGAATCAGGGATCACAGTTTAAGAATAAGGGGAAGGCCATTTGGGGCTGAGATGTGGAAAATCTTTTCCACCCAGAGAGTTGTGAATCTGTGGAATTCTCTGCCACAGAAGGCAGTGGAGGCTGATTCAATGGATGATTTCAAGAGAGAGTTAGATAGAGATCTTAAGGCTAATGGAATCAAGGGATATGGGGAGAAGGCAGGAACGGGGTACTGATTTGGGATGATCAGTCATGATCATATTGAATGGTGGTGCTGGCTCGAAGAGCCGAATGGCCTACTCCTGCACCTATTTTCTATGTTTCTATGCTATGGGAAAAGTGCAGGAAAATTGGATTGGAATAGATAGGTCCCCATGGTTAAGCTAGGTTTATTACTGTTAAGTGTACCAAGGGACAGTGAAAAGATTTGGTATAATTTAATTTAGAGAAACAGTGTGGAAACAGGCCCTTTGGCCCACCTAGTCCACACCGTCCAAAGATCACCTGCACACTAGTTCTATCCAACACACTGGGGACAATTTACAGAAGCCAATTAACCTACAAACAAGCACGTCTTGGGAATGTGAGAGGAAACCCAGATGGTCACAGGGAGAACGTGCAAACTCCATACAGACAGCACCCATAGTCAGGCTCAAACCTGGGTCTCTGGTACTGTGAGGCAGCCATTTTGAGCAACCCATTTTGCATGCTATCCAATTCAATCCGATAATAGCATAGATAAATGCACGCAAGCCAAACTCAAGAACAACAGGTAGAGTGAAGAGAAAGATACAGAGTGCAGAATATCATTGCTCAGCATTGCAGCAAAACAGTTCCAGAGAAATAAGCCAATGTCCGCAATAAGGCGAGTGGAGAATTGGAACTGTGGATGGACTGGCATAGACAAGGTAGGTCAAAGATGGTGTTATCATTCTCTGAGTGGTGTCCAGCACTATAAAGTTATTATCAAAGAGCTTCAAACCCTGAAGGAGGGTCTATCCTTCAACAAAACATTCATGAGGTCCCCGGTGTAGGCACAACGTGCGCGACTCAGCCGGTGAAGGAATGGGTGACGTCTCGGGTCGAGAAGAAGAAGAAAGGTCTCGACCGATTCCTTCTCTCCACAGATGCTGCCTGTCCCGCTGAGTTGCTCCAGCATTTTGTGTCTATATAATTAACCAATGTGTCGGACTGTGGGGCCGTGAGCCTTCAGCGGAGTCACTGAAGCAGGTGCGATTGCTTGTTATTCACAAGTTATACGAGTAGAATTAGGCCATTCGGCCCATCGAGTCCACTCCGCCATTCTATCGTGGCTATCATTCTCTGCCTCAGAGGGCGGTGGAGGCAGGTTCTCGGGATGCTTTCAAGAGAGAGCTAGATAGCTCTTAAAAATAGCGGAGTCAGGGGATATGGGGAGAAGGCAGGAACGGGGTGCTGATTGGGGATGATCAGTCATGATCACAGTAAATGGCAGTGCTGACTCGAAGGGCCAAATGGCCTACTCCTGTACCTATTGTCTATTGTCTGATTTCTGCCTCCCACAAACATCCGTTTATTTGATTTTTAACTATTTTTTGAAATTTTAACCAGCGCGTTAAAAATTACGTAAAATCTCAGGTGGCTCGAATAATAAAACTCGGTTCAAATTAAATTAAATACAAATCAAATTAAATTGGCAACTCGGCTTGAGAAGGCATGTGCAGGAACGAACTGGAGATGCTGGCAAAAGTGGTAAAAGTTTGGAGAAGGGTCTCGACCCGAAACGTCACCCATTCCTTCTCTCCAGAGATGCTGTTTGGCTTGTTGAGTTACTCCAGCAATTTGTGTCTGTCTTTGGAGAAGACTCACTTCGAGAATCGCGCCACCGAGCGCCTTGCCAGACAGGGATTCCGTTTATGAATACATAATTACATTCTTCGTACGTGAGGGTTTTAGGTTAATTGGCTCTAGTGTAGAGGGAGTGCGTGAGAAAATGGGATAACATGAAACTGGTGTGAACGGACTCGGTGGGCCGAAGGGCCTCTTACAAGCTGTATCATTCAATCAAACACACAATTCCAGACGTGTAGCAAGGAACTGCAGATGCCGGTTTAAACCGAAGATAGACACACACACAATGCTGGAGTAACTCAGCGAGACAGGCAGCATCTCTGGAGGGAAGGAATGGGTGGCGTTTCGGGTCGAGACCCTTCTTCAGACTGAGAGTCAGTGTAGAGCAGTGGTTCCCAACCTTTTTTTAGCTCATGGACCCCTTGGGCTCTTTAAAATGTTCTGTGGCCCCCTCCTTGACATTATTAGCGAAAAAAAGGTTGCCCCCTTCATTGAACCTAAATCCCCAAATTTTTCTGTGGCCCCCTGAGATTTGCCATGGCATATGGACCCAGGTTGGGAATCACTGGTGTAGAGGGATGGGGTGGATTCAATGGGCCGAAGGGCCTGTTTGCATGCTGTATTTCAAAACTAAAATGTCTGCAGCTAGTTGCTTTAAATCTTCTGGTTTACGCAGTGATTGTGTCTGTAACCCTTTGTCCATCAAAATAAAGCTGACGGCCGTCACAGGCGAGATTCCCCAGAGGGTTAAAGATACTTACATTAGTGTAAACTATTCCCATTCAAGAATGATTGATGGATGGATCAGTGGTTGGGATTGCAAATGGAAGAAACCGCTTTCCATAGCCGGGAAATAACGATTTGCGTAAACACTCCCTTGAGAATGACTCCTTGAGAATGAAACACTCTTTCGTATCTTAGAAACATAGAAGCATAGACAATAGGGGCAGGAGTAGGCCATTCGGCCCTTCGAGCCTGCACCGCCATTCAATATGATCATGGCTGATCATCCAACTCAGTATCCTGTACCTGCCTTCTCTCCATACCCCCTTTAGCCACAAGGGCCACATCTAACTCCCTCTTAAATATAGCCAATGAACTGGCCTCAACTACCTTCTGTGGCAGAGAATTCCACAGATTCACCACTCTCTGTGTGAAAAATGTTTTTCTCATCTCGGTCCTAAAAGACCCTTATCCCCCTTATCCTTAAACTGTGACCCCTTGTTCTGTATCTTCAGAGATACGGCATGGAAACAGACCCACCGAGTCCGCGCCGACCAGCGACCCCCGCACACTGGTACAACCAACACACACCAGGGATACTTTATTGTTAACCGAAGCCAATTAGCCGACAAACCTGTACATCTTTGGAGCGTGAGAGGCAACCGGGGCACCCGGAGAAAAGCCACGCGGGTCACGAAGAGAAGATACAAACTCCGTACAGACAGCATCCGTGATCAGGATCGAACCCGGGTCTCTGGCGCTGTGAGGCTGCAATTCTACCGCTGCGCCACCGTGCTCACTCACGAGAAAAAAAACTGCAACCGTGTAGATACATACAGGAAACGCTAATAGACTCAGCCCAACTTGCCCACCACCACCAACATGTCCCATCTACTCTAGTCCCACCTGCTTGCGTTTGGTCCACGTCCCTCTAACCCCGTCCTATCCGCGTAAATTGGGATGTAATGTTAAAATTGTACAAGGCATTGGTGAGGCTAATTCTGGAGTATGGTGTGCAATTTTCGTCGCCTAATTATGGAAAGGATGTCAACAAAATAGAGAGAGTGCAGAGGAGATTTACCAGAATGTTGCCTGGGTTTCAGCAACTAAGTTACAGAGAAAGGTTGAACAAGTTAGGTCTTTATTCTTTGGAGCGCAGAAGGTTAAGGGGGGACTTGATAGAGGTCTTTAAAATGATGAGAGGGATAGACAGAGGTGACGTGGATAAGCTTTTCCCATTGAGAGTAGGGAAGATTCAAACAAGAGGACATGACTTGAGAATTAAGGGGTAACATGAGGGGGTACTTCTTTACTCAGAGAGTGGTAGCTGTGTGGAATGAGCTTCCAGTGGAAGTGGTGGAGGCAGGTTCGATTTTATCATTTAAAAATAAATTGATAGGTATATGGACGGGAAAGGAATGGAGGGTTATGGTCTGAGTGCAGGTAGATGGGACTAGGGGAGAATAAGTGTTCGGCACGGACTAGAAGGGCCGGGTTGGCCTGTTTCCGTGCTGTAAATTGTTATATGGTTATATGTTATATGGTTATACCTGTCTAAATTTTTAATAAACTTTGCGATAGTACCTGCCTCAACTACCTCTCCCGGCAGCTCGTTCCACATACACATCACCCTTACTTAAGTATTAGAAAAGTTAATTAAAGTGAAATACTTTAAATTATCACCGCTTGACCAGAGAGAATAAAGGTGTCGATGGTGTTTAACTCTTGCCTTTAGGCCGCTTATTATATTTATGAATAGAGACAATAAAACGGCGCAATAAATGTATTATAAACAAGGTAGTATTGGAAGAATAAAATCAAGCTCTTTAATTCATAGAAACATAGAAAATAGATGCCGGAGGAGGCCATTCGGCACTTCGAGCCCTTCAAGTAAAATTCATTTTACGCTTTGTTATACACCGTGGAACTTGTAAGATATTTTATTTGATATAACGTGCATATTAAAAAAAACTTTCCCGTCCCTAGATTTTAAACAAATGAAGGTTAAATATATAATTCCATCTAAACGCGTGGAGTGAGACACCGAAGATAGGCACAAAAATGCTGGAGTAACTCAGCGGGTCAGACAGGCAGCATCTCTGCTGAGAGAAGGAATGGGTGGCGTTTCGGGTCGAGACCCTTCTTCAGACTGAGAGTCGGGGGAGAGAGAAGCTAGAGGTGTGAAAA
Source organism: Amblyraja radiata (assembly GCF_010909765.2). NCBI lineage: Eukaryota > Metazoa > Chordata > Chondrichthyes > Rajiformes > Rajidae > Amblyraja > Amblyraja radiata. The sequence continues at coordinate 108,157,736 of NC_045958.1, read as the reverse complement.
TACACTGTTCCGCCTTCCGCCTGGAGATGAGCAGTTGCCTATTTCCTTCACTCCATAGATGCTGCCTCACCCGCTGAGTGTCTCCAGCATTTTTGTCTGCCTTCGATTTTTCCAGCATCTGCAGTTCTTTCCTAAACAACGTTTAGTGTAAGTAGGATAGCGATTCTAAAATAGGCACAAAAAGCTGGAGCAACTCAGGGGGTCAGACATGATCTCTGGAGAAAAGGAAATGGCCACCTTACGGGACGAGACCCTTCTTCAGACTGATAGCAATGCCGCCGGCGCCCGTGACCGTCTGGTCTGTGGCCGCTGTAGGTGGAGAAGGAATATTCGTGGTGTTATGTATTAGGAACCCCGCGTTCGCCCGTCCGTCCCATCACGGTGGATACTTTTCACACTCGCCTCACCACAGGTACGAGCAAAGCCGATGCGGCAACGACTCAATACACAATATACAATAGTTGCAGGAGTAGGCCATTCGGCCCTTCGAGCCAGCACCGCCATTCAATGTGATCATGACTGATCATCCCCAATCAGTACCCGGTTCCTGCCTTCTCCCCATATCCCCTGACTCCGCTATTTTTTAAGAGCCCTATCTAGCTCTCTCTTGAAAGCGTCCAGAGAACCGGCCTCCACCGCCTTCTGAGGCAGATAATTCCACAGACTCAACCCGCTCCGGGGGTGATTGCCCAAGAGGGGCGGAGAGGCCCGAACAGTCCTGGTTAAAAACGTGTTGAAATTCAGGAATATGACCGCTCGCTTCCTGAAATCAGGGCAGACCTCTTCAAAGAAAAAACCGAGCCAAACACTTATTACCGGCGTTGAAACAGTGAACTTGCAGATGCTGGTTGACAAAAGGAGACACGGGGCAGCTGGACTAATTCAGCGGGGCAGGCGGCATCTCTGGAGAGAAGGAGTGGGTGACGTTTCGGGTCGAGACCCTTCTTCAGACTGAGAGTCAGGGGAGAGGGAGACACAGAGATAAGGAAGGGTAAGGGGTGAAAACGAGACAGCAAAGGGGACGTTGTTCAAGGCAGGGAAATGTAGAATTGATCACCGTTCGCTCGCGGAAGGTGACAACGAGGCGCACAAAAATATTTAATTTTATCAGGCAGACAACTAGGATGGGGGAGAGATGGCGGGAGAGGGGAAGCGAAGGTTAGATAAGTCAATATTCATACCACTGGGGTTGTAAGATGCCCAAGCGAAACACGAGATGCTGAGAGCATGAATAGGCGACGTTTGGGTTCTTAGGTACACCGGGACGCGAAACTTTCCCGGTCCACTCCAGAGATTTCAAGTTAGATTTTGCTCTTAGGGCTGCTAAAGGAATCAAGGGATATGGGGGGAAAGCGGGAACGGGGTACTGATTTTAGATGATCAGCCATGATCATATTGAATGGCGGTGCTGGCTCGAAGGGCCGAATGGCCTACTGCTGCGCCTATTTTCCATGTTTCAATGTTTCTATGAGATGCTGCCTGATCCGATACGTCACGCCAGCACTTTGTGTCCCATTAACTGGCAGCGAGCTGTTACGCCGTTACAGGATTGTACAGTGAGATATATCATTTTCTCATCCGTATAGTCTTCATTTGCAAAACCATTCTCGTTATCAACATAAATATTGCGGCGTGGGACAGGCGTACACTCGGCCGGCGCTATCAGTGCGGAGAGTTGAAATACAGCAGTATTTAGTTTCGTTTTTCTATCGACTGGCGCGCTGTACAAGTAACATTGACCGCGAAATCGTGTTATAAATAGTGTCACGTTGAATGCAGTGGTGCTGTTATGAATTTGTTCCGATCAGAAAAAAAATATTTAATGGATTTTAAGTTATGAATCGTTTGCGTCCGAAGACAGACACGAAGTGCTGGAGTAACTCAGCGGGTCAGGCGCATTCTCTGGAGAACATGGATAGGTGACATTTCAGAGTGCTGGAGTAACTCAGCGGGTCAGGCAGCATCTGTGGAGAACATGGGTAGGTGACGTTTCACAGAGTGCTGGAGTAACTCAGCGGGTCAGGCAGCATCTGTGGAGAACATGGATAGGTGACGTTTCACAGTGCTGGAGTAACTCAGCGGGTCAGGCAGCATCTCTGGAGAACATGGATAGGTGACGTTTCACAGAGTGCTGGAGTAACTCAGCGGGTCAGGCAGCATCTCTGGAGAAGTACGGGATTGGTACGGTTGTCAGGAGGGGTTTACGGGGAGAAGGCAGGAGAATGGGGTTGAGAGGGAAAGATAGATCATCCATGCTTGAATGGCGGGGTAGACTTGATGGGCCGGATGGCCCAATTCTACTCAAATGAATGATAAATTTATGAAGAAGGTGGGTGAAGTTTGAGTCAGGAGTCTGAAGAAAGGTCCCGACCCCGAAACGTCACCTATTCCTTTCCCCCCCGCAGAGATGCTGCCTGACCCTCCAGCGCTTGGAGTCTATCTTTGGTATAAACCAGCATCTGCAGTTCCCCGTTGGCACCTGGCCGGCGAGCATCCCCTCTATAAATTGGCGTGCTGGGGGCTGTGTAGGCTGAACGCGTTCGGGTGCGAGTGTCCTATCAAGTTAATGTAGTGGCGATCGAGGCCCTGCACGGAGTGGAGGAAGTTGTGCTGGTGGCCGGGGTTGGCAACGGGCAAGGTGGGACTGGGAATGAAAGGGAGCCCTGGACCCCGAGCCGATCCGTGCCAGTGCATCGCTTGTGTTCTACCCACCCCGGGGCCTTGCTGAAGCAGGGACTCGCTCAGACGCGAATTGGCGAACTCCGGCACGGGGTGAAGCTGGTACGAGTATTCCGCGTCGTGAGTTGAGAGTGGCCCGAATATGGGGTCGGAACAGCGGCGAGATTTGGACTGCAGGAAGGCGAGGATTCTGGCGTATTTGGTGTCCTTGGTCTCCATGCGTTCCACCGTGGTCAGATAGTGAACCAAGTTCTTCATGCACTCGTGATAGCCGGCGTGGAAATAGTTCGCGAACTCTGCGAGCAGTTCGCCTGCAACAAAGAAAAATAATGCGTTCAGATGGCGCGCACACATATCCAATGAAATTACCAAGCCTTGTGTTAAACCTTTAACGCGTTTTTAAAGCTGCACGTCCTCTCTGGAAGTGCTGCGCTGCCATGCGGAGAGGAAAAGGGTCCCCACCCGAAACTTCACCCATCCCTTTTACAGTTGCTGCCTCACAGCGCCAGAGACCCGGGTTCAATTTCAGAGACTACAGGTGCTGTCTGTACAGAGTTTGTACATTCTCCCCGTGACCTGCGTGTGTTTTCTCTTGGTGCGCCGGTTTCCTCCCACACTCCAAAGACATTCACACAAAAAAAACCCCATTGGCTTGGTATAAATGTAAACTGTCCTTAGTGTTAATATGCGGGGATCGCTGGCCGGCGCGGACTCGGTGGGCCGAAGGGCCTGTTTCATAGAAAATTAGAAACATAGAAAATAGGTGCAGGAGTAGGCCACTCGGCCCTTCGAGCCTGCACCGCCATTCAAAATGATCATGGCTGATCATCCAACTCAGTATCCTGTACCTGCCTTCTCTCCATACCCCCTGATCCATGTTGCCACAAGGGCCACATCTAACTCCCTCTTAAATATAGCCAATGAACTGGCCTCAACTACCTTCTGTGGCAGAGAATTCCAGAGATTCACCACTGTTTTCCTCATCTCGGTCCTAAAAGATTTCCACCTTATCCTTAAACTGTGACCCCTTGTTCTGGACTTCCACCAACATCTGGAACAATCTTCCTGCATCTAACCTGTCCAACCCCTTAAGAATTTTGTAAGTTTCTATAAGATCCCCCCTCAATCTTCTAAATTCTAGCGAGTACAAGCCGAGTCTATCCAGTCTTTCTTCATATGAAAGTCCTGACATCCCACGATTTCAGTCTGGTGAACCTTCTCTGTACTCCCTCTATGGCAAGAATGTATTTCCTCAGATTAGGAGACCAAAATTGTACGCAATACTCCAGGTGTGGTCTCACCAAGACCCTGTACAACTGCAGTAGAACCTCCCTGCTCCTATACTCAAATCCTTTTGCTATGAATGCTAACACACCATTCGCTTTCTTCACTGCCTGCTGCACCTGCATGCCTACTTTCAATTACTGGTGTACCATGACACCCATGTCTCGTTGCATCGCCCCCTTTCCTAATCGGCCATCATTCTGATAATAGTCTACTTTCCTGTTTTTGCCACCAAAGTGGATAACCTCACATTTATCCACATTATACTGCATCTGCCATGCATTTGCCCACCATATCTCTGATATTTCCGCACCATATCTCTGAACTAAACAAAAGCTGAACTTGAAAAGTTAGCGTTAATGTTTTACTGCGTGTTAGGCATTGGACTCTATCCATGGAACGGTTGCGCTACAATGCTGAGAAAAGAGTGTCGAGCCGAAAACTCACCCATCTCTCCCCTGCCCCCCCCCCCCCCCCCTCCCTCTCCCCATAGTCATAGACTCATGCGGCGTGCAAACAGACCCTTCGGCCCAACTTGCCCACACCGACCGAAGTGACCCATCGACACGAGCCACAACTGCCTGTGTTACATAGAAACATAGAAAATAGGTGCAGGAGGAGGCCATTCGGCCCTTCGAGCTAGCACCGCCATTCATTGTGATCATGGTTGATCGTCCCCAATCAATAACCCGTGCCTGCCTTCTCCCCATATCCCTTGATTCCACTAGACCCTAGAGCTCTATCTAACTCTCTCTTAAATTCATCCAGTGATTTGGCCTCCACTGCCCTCTGTGGCAGGGAATTGCACAAATTCACAACTCTCTGGGTGAAAACGTTTTTTTCTCACCTCAGTCTTAAATGGCCTCCCCTTTATTCTAAGACTGTGGCCCCTGGTTCTGGACTCGCCCAACATTGGGAACATTTTTCCTGCATCTAGTTTGTCCAGTCCTTTCATAATTCTATATGTTTCTATAAGATTGGCCCATATCTCACTAAACTTGTCCTATCCATGTACCTGTTCAAATATATTTAAAATATTGTTATAGCATCTGCCTCATAAAAAATCCTATTAAATCTTATGACAACTCTTACAATTAAATCTTATGTACACGTGACAACAATATACATAAACCTAAAGAAATTAAACCATATAGCGACCAATAATGTATTTATTATAAATGACTCTAAAGTTGTGCGTGTATTAGTGTTTTTTAAGCTTCACGCGGGATAATAGACAATAGACAATAGGTGCAGGAGTAGGCCATCCGGCCCTTCGAGCCAGCACCGCCATTCAATGTGATCATGGCTGACCATCCCCAACCAATACCCCGTTCCTGCCTTCTCCCCATATCCCCCGACTCCGCTATCTTTAAGAGCCCTATCTAACTCTCTTGAAAGTATCCAGAGAACCGGCCTCCACCGGAGGCAGACTCACAACTCACTCTGTGAGGAAAAAGTGTTTCCTCATCTCCATTCTAAATGGCTTTCCCGCACATTCTAACTTAAACTTATAACTTAGCTAACACAATTATAAATTAAAAACAACTTAATGAGGTTTCCTGAAATTATGACAGACTTCTTTAAAAATTTGCCGATCACATGTTATTTGGCGCTCCCGTTAGTTGGGAGCGAGTTGTTACGCCGTTAAACGAGGGCGGCACGGTGGCGCAGCGGTAGAGTTGCTGCCTGACAGCGCCAGGGTCCCTGGTTCGATCCTGACTACGGGTGCTGTCTGTACGGAGTTTGACCCTCTCCCCGTGACCTGCGTGGGGTTTCACCGGGTGCTCCGGCTTCCTCCCACGCTCCAAAGCTTCGTAAGCTAATTGGCTTCGGTAAAATTGTAAAATAATAGTCTCCAAACTAGACAAGAAACTCTTCAATCTGGCTAGGTTACTCCGAAGATTGGCTTGGTACAATTGTAAATTGTCCCCCCTAGTGTGTGTGTAGAATAATGATAGTGTGCGGTGGTCAGCGCGGACTCGGTTCCACGCTGTATCTCTAAACTAAAGAAGGATACATAATTTTCGTATCAAAGCATTTGCAAAACACGAAACTCGGATTTAAAAAATACTTCAACCTCCGACAATATTTATCTCCCGGCGCGAATCCTCCACGAGCGCGGACAACTCGGCTGTGCATTTGTCTATTTCTGGCTTTAAAATGTTCCTGAACGCGCGGATGATGGCAACAGTTGTTTTTGCTTAGCGTTATCGTCAGCGTTGCCCTTGTGTTAAAGGCGCGTAACGGCCACACTGCTTAGTTATCGTCGCTGCCACACTGCTTTGCCTTCTGGTGAATGGAGTGCAATACAAGGTGCCGCAGTCGAGATGTGTCTGAAGGAACTGCAGTTGCTGGTTCACACCGAAGATGGACACAACATGCTGGAGTAACTCCGCGGGGACAGGCAGCATCTCTGGAGAGAAGGAATGGGTGACTTTTCGGGTCGAGAACCTTCTTCTGAACGTCACCCGTTCCTTCCCTCCAGAGATGCTGCCTGTCCCGCTGAGTTACTCCAGTACTTTGTGCCCATCTTCAGAAGTTACAAAGTGTTTAAGAAGGAACTGCAGACGCTGGAAAATCGAAGGTAGACAAAAGTGCTGAGAAACTCAGCGCGTGTACAGCAGCACCACAGATGCTGCCTGTCCCGCTGAGTTTCTCCAGCACTTTTTTCTACCTTCGGAAGTTACAATTTGAGTTCCAAAACCCAGATCTCAGCGTACATTTTATAGACAATAGACAAGAGGTGCAGGAGTAGACCATTCGGCCCTTCGAGCCAGCACCGCCATTCAATGTGATCATGGCTGATCATCCACAATCAGTACCCCGTTCCTGCCTTCTCCCCATATCCCCTGACTCCGCTATCTTTAAGAGCCCAATCTAGCTCTCTCTTGAAAGCATCCAGAGAACCAGCTCTTTTTAACTAAGGCCACGTTTATAAAAAAAACCCACACACACTTTGTGAGGATTTTTACCCCCTAAGATTTGCGCTCAGTTGTAGCCAGTATCTTACTGCACCACGAGTTAGTGAAATTCAAGTGCTAGGTGTCCTGAAAGAATATTGAGCTCGTACCCTTCTCTCGTCCTCTGGCGAGGTCAGCTGAGTGCAGCGCTCTCAAATACTGGACTGTCATCTCCAAAATCTCCGCCTTTTCCAGTTTTCCGGTGCCCTGAAATAAGATATCACAGCATATTAACCGTGGGGCAATGCACGGCTGGAGCGGCTTGTAGCCAACAGCGTTTTAAGAATTAATATTTTTTTAACTAGACTTAAAAGTGTGAAGTACCTGCTTTGCCAAAGCCATTGGAACGGTTTTGCCAAGTTCGTTCAGACAGCGATTGATCCGATCCCTTCGTCTTTTTTCGATCACTTTGTGGGACACGGGAGCCGTCTAGGAGACAAAATAAAAAAAGGGGGGGAACGGTTGGATGAATAAAGTAGGTACGGGAGGGGTGGGGGGCGGGGGGGGGGGGGGGAATAAAGGACATTCGGCAGATGTGTACAATTCCGTTCGAGATTCCCCCTTTCACGACGCGAGTGGATATGCACTGCACTCTTTCGGACAAGTTAACTTCCAATATTAACACAAATAAAGTTATGAAAATACAATCAGCAAATTATCACGGCATATCTAAATGGAGGCTGGACTGGATTGTAATTCACAGTGAAAAGGCTGACCATCAGAAGGGGACGGTGAGAAAGCACGGATTTATAGACCAGAAGGGTTGCCTTACCTTGCGCTCTTTCGTTTTAGACGACATGGTCAGATACAAGAGGATAAACTGGGCAATTAAAATAGTTTCGCCCTGAGCAGCTAAAGCTTTTCCTCCCCGTCTGCTCCCTGCAAAACTCGACTGTGCTCCTCTCCCAGGCTGAAAGTGGCTCCCTTATAAAGCCATCATTAAGGAGTCCAGCGCATTCATTGCCTGAGATTATTCCAGCGGATTAGAGAGCGGGGCATTGGGGAATAAGGTGGCTAAAGAGGTGGCCGAGGCACTATACCAGAGGTGAGAAAGGGCCAGTCCGGCTTTGTTAATCCACGTGGCTCTTCAAAAGACACGCGATGGTCTTTTGGAATATGATTTGCATGGTAATAAAACGGCGGGAAATGTGAACTAAGCCTGGTGTCTCTACCGATCCATCAGAGCGCAGTGCGCACGAGAAAAGGAACAAACAAACTGAAATGTTTCTACCCTCCTCCTCTCCCCCCCTCCCCTCCCTCCCTCTCTCTCTGCTTCCCCTCTCCCTTGCCATTTTGCAAAACTAAAGAAAAAAACCCCAGCGATTCCCAGCCTCCAAGCATGTCCGGAGTCATTAAAGTAATTAAGTAAGCCTTTAATAGGCTGTTCCGCCGAGTTCAAGGGAAAGGGAAGGCTCCCGTTTGTTCTCACACGACTTGGTGACACATCCAGTTTATGGGAGATGGCAAGCTTTTTGTTTCCACTCATTATTTATTGGAGACCTCGGCAGGTGTGTGAGCAAGGGCTGGCACACGAAGATTGCTCGCTGTTAAACCAGACCAGCAGACTTTGGCACGCGGGTTCACCCACCGCCGGATTCGATTTGGTGAGCTCAATTTGTAGCCTATTATCCTATAAGAAAATGTCCATTGAAACGAATGAATAGTTTCGTTGGCCTAAATTTTAATAATGGGAGATCTTTAAGCATTGTGGAGGAAAGAGACAGAGAGAAAAGAAAAAAGTAAAAGGGAAATGCAGCTGGTCTAAATGTGTATTATTCAGTGTCACCTGCAACTAACCACAGCCTGGCGATCCCCATTCATTTGCCTAATTTTGATCAATTTAACAAACTTTGGGAAAAATTACTCTGGCATTGTTCAAGAGGGCAAAGCTTGATGATCGAATTAACAGCATGTTCTGATCCGGTAAATGTCATTAGAGCCAAAGAGACAATCGCCTTTAAACGGGTGCATTTAAACGCGCCAAGTTGAGGTACCGGGGGCGCTCATATTCTAAAGGCAGCGCTTTGATATGATAGGCTACTTTGCATCTCGCTTTTTGCAATATTATCATAACAAAAATATTTTAACATGCGACTAAGTTAAATGGGAACAAAGCTGCCTTTTTATTTTCGGGCGGCCTTTTAAGCAAACTTTACTTGGCGATTGTTTAGTCTGGTGGCGTCGGTTTTAACACACCCCACCAGCCGCTAACATTTTTTTGCGCAGGAGTTTTTTAAAATAAATAAATAGCAAAAGTAGCTTTTCGCATTCGCTAAATAATAAACATATCAATTGTAAAGTGTCAAAGGACCATTGTTTTTCATCGCAAGCAGGCACACAACTTTAACAAGATTTCCCCCCAGGAAAGATAGGAAGGGTATATTAATGATGCTCTGGTTTTAAAAGCACTTTTGCTAGTCACGGAAAAAACACACATTTTTTTATTTTATTTCGGATTTAGCAAAATAAACAAAAGTAAATAAAAAATAAGGATAGGTTAAAAAAAACACGTAACGACAAAAAGACTATAATCTGAAAGTATGTTTACAAAACACTTTAAATAAAAAAGGCATCGGTAAATATATAAGTTGCCTGACATAGATGAGACTACTTTTAGAATTTGTCTTTAAAAAAAAAAACTTTTTTCAAAGTTTAAAATTAAGATATAGGGAGATGTCAGATACATCGAAATGTCCTGTTGAAAGGTTGTGTGCTCTGGGGTTTTTACGTGCAGGGAGTGTTCGCGACCCTGGGCTCTGGTAGAATGTGGACAGCATCACTTTGTAAGACAAATCGGTCTAGCCGGCAGAAGTGGCTTCTGAGATGAGATTTCAATGGGAATTTGTTCTGTTTGAATTAATCTTCAAGTGAAACAAAAAGACGCAAGGTCACTCGAGCAACTCCGTCTTTACAATTATACGGAAAGCATATTTAATGCTCAAAATCTACGTTAGAAAGCGGTTTACATTTCACTATCCGGTCAATGTAAATCGCACCATCGGTGGCGTAGGGGGTGTAAAAGGCGAATCGCCGCATAAACCGCTCTCCTGTTTCTGATGAAGATTTCACAGCGTTTTTTTGAGGAGAAAAAAAATGAATTGCTTTCATCCAAAGCCTTTCTTTAAAAATAACTCTGTGAGGTGCAGATTTGAGTTCTAGTTAGCACAGGCAACGTTTTAAGCACAATTTGGGAGATTTTGCGCATGAGTGCATCATCGGTTCAATTAAAGATTTGCATGTTTTTACAGGGTGTTTCAAAATTTCTTAAAATCGTATATGAAGAGATAAATTATGGCGAAGTCACCAACGCTTGTTTCTTCCTTGTCTTATTATGTCTGCGCGCTGTAAAGCATCGGGGGGATCGTGAAATTGAGAGATACGCAGAGTTTGAGAGTGGCTTTTATATGCAATGGATGCTGTTCTCCAAGGGGGTGCTTTCTAACTTTCTGAGTGACGCCGAATAAGGCTGTTCGCATTTTTTTTAAACTTTTCAAATATTCATAAACCCTCCTGTTCATTCCTATTTGTGCTCCTGTGTCCTATTTTTAAGGGTTGGAACTTTAGCTCAGCGCAGCGAGCCACAACTTTAGTCATAACACAATTACTGCCAAATGTAAATGATATAAAGGGCGTCGCGCACTCCAATAAATTAACTCGTCGTCTCTTAGGGCGAGAAGACAAGATAACTTTTAATACGTGTATTAGCGTCTACACGAGCACATTCCTTTATGCATAATTCAGATGGTACCCGAAGAGTAGGAGAGAACTCAAAGTGTAGTGGAGTCATGCATTTTGGTAGTGGGAATTATTTTCTAAATGGGGAGACAATTCTGAGATCGGAGGGGTAAAGTGACTTGGGAGTGCTGGTGTAGGATTTCCAATGTCAATTATGCAAGTCGAATCGATAGTAAAGAAGGCGAATGCAATGCCAGCATATATTTCGAGAGGACTAGAATATAAAAGCAGGGATGTAATGCGAAGGCTTTAGAAGGCACCTGTCAGACCGCATTTGGAATATCGTGAGCAGTTTTGGGCTCCAAATCTGAGGAAGGATGTTCTGGCTCTGGGGAGGGTCGAGAGGGAGGATTTTTAAGGCAGAGATTGACCAACTCTTGATGAACAAGGGTGCCGAGGGTTATGGGGGAGAAGACAGGAGAATTTGGTTGAGAGGGAAAGACAGGTCAGCCATGATTGAAGGGCGGAGTAGACTTGATGGGCTGAATAGCCTAATTCTGCTTCTATGCATTTATGAGGACAATAACCAACTTATTGTACGGCTGAGTGAGATTAGTTTATAATCAATCATGGAGAAAAGATGGGGAATAAAAGTGTATAAACTGTACTAAAGTGATCACTGTACTGTTCATGGCTTGATGCAAGTCTAAATAAATAAAATGGTTAATATTTATTCTGGAGGGTGTCTCCATTTTGCACGTGTTTCCCCAAATCCACTGCATCCTCTGTGTACCCTGGTACAAATATAAGCCCCACAGTGATATTGGGAACCCACCTGATAGTCCTCCTTAATCCCTGTGGTGTTCATTGCCACAGTAGGCTGTGGAGGCCAAGTCAATGGATAATTTAAAGACAGAGATAGACAGATTCTTGATTAGTACGGGTGTCTGGGGTTATGGGGAGAAGGCAGGAGAATGGGGTTAAAAGGGAAAGGTAGATCAGCCGTGATTGAATGGCGGAGTAGACTTGATGGGCCGAATGGCCCATTTCTGCTCCTATCACATGAGCATGGAGTTATGAGAAAAAAAACCTTTCTCCCAGACACACCATCCGGGGATTACCACATCTTGGAACCAATCCATGAATATGCCTCTGAATGGTCTACAGTTCTAGTGGTTTAGGTGTTGACATAAAGGGATCTCTTCAAGTTGGCAGCGGGGTGGGAGATTGCAACCTTCACGTGGTCCAACCTGTAATCAATCCGACGTGCATAAACAAATAGAATAAGTTGCTCTCCAACTTTAGGCTGTGTACGCCATACGCAAGAAGAAGAAGTTGGCAGCTATGTAACAGACTGGAAGGGATCACAAGATAACAAAAACAAACTGCTGGCGGAACTCAGTGGGTTAAGCATCTTATGTGGAGGGAATGGACAGAGTGTTTCAGGTTGGGACCCTTACAGTCGTAGAGTCAAAGAGTCTTGCAGCGTGGAAACAGACCCTTGCACGCAACTTGCCCACACCGGTCAACAAGTCCCATGTATACTAGTCCCACCTACCTGTGTTTGGCCCATATCCCTCTGAACTGGTCCTTTCCATGTACGCGTCTAAATGTTTCTTAAACATTGCGATGGGGCTCGTCAGCCTGGGAAGGCAGTCCATCTAGGAGAGGGAAAACTCTGATTTAAAACCTCCACTGCCTTGTGGCCATATCCAGTCATGGAAAAGGCTCCAGGAGTAAACTTCAAGAAAATCCGGAGTCGGAGCCCCTAAGGCAGTTCGTCGTTGTCTACAACATCGCTCTGCAGCTCCTGCGACGGCGCTGGTGCCGAACTGTAACAGCCCTGCTGTTCCTTTGGATCGATCAGCGACGTGGAGAGGGGGGACGTGCTGCATGGGCAACAGCATGTCCTCCATATGACATCGCCCAGGCTTGCATCCGACCAGGATGCATCACCCATGGTCAGTCATGACCGAGAGGGGCCTACTAGTAACATTCTGCAGATCCTCCTTCAGTGTGAAACGTTGTCTGTCCATTTCCCACCATAGATGCTGCCTGACCCATTGAGTTCCTCCCGCACTTTATCTTTTGCTTATTATTCCAGTATCTGCAGTTCCTTGTGTTCGCAATGATAAAAAAAAAGATGTGTCCAAATAACTGACGGTGGAGTGGCAAAATATATAATTGCTCACTGTATGGTTTTGGAACCACTCAACATGTTATTTTTACACTGAATAAAGCTTATGAGATGTGACCATTGTTGTGATGTAAGGGCCAAACCATCTAACTATCAAACAAGAGCATCCTGCCAACACCAGTGAAATAAATGGTCAGATCACCAGTCGAAATGTTGGCTGAGAAAAAATGAGTGACCAAGACATTGGGAGGAACATAACTGTGGTGTGGCATTAGAGAGGCAGATGGGGTTGTTATTTAATATTCAATCAAGTTAATGTAGCTAGATAGGGCTCTTAAAGATAGCGGGGTCAGGGAACACGGGGAGAAGGCAGGAACGGGGTACTGATTGGGGATGATCAGCCATGATCACATTGAATGGCGGTGCCGGCTCGAAGGGCCGAATGGCCTACTCCTGCACCTATTGTCTATTGCCTGCCTATTCCCTCTGTATTGCAGTAAAGTATCAGGCAAAGTTCTTGGATCATTTGGAATTGAGCATCAGCCCACATCCTTTAAGAACAAGTTATGGCTATATTGAAAAGTTCATAAGTACTAGGCAGCAGAATTAGGTAATTCGGCCCATCCAGTCTATTCAAGTCTGCCATTCAATCATGACTGATTGATCTTTCTCTCTCAACCCCATTCTCCTGCCTTCTTCCCATACACCTGACACCCCTACTAATCAAGAATCTATCTATCTCTGCCTTATAATTATCCATTGACTTGGCCTCCAGAGACTTCTGCGGGAAAGAATTCCACAGATTCAGGCCTCTCACTATTTGGTAAGATTCAATGAGGTCCCCCCTCATTCTTCCAAACTCCAGCGAGTACAGGCCCAGTGCCATCATACACTCATCATATGTTAACCCAATCATTCCTGGGATCATTCTTGTAAATCTCCTCTGGACCCTCTCCAGAGCCAGCACATCCTTCCTCAGATATGGCGGCCAAAATTGCTCACAATATTCCACAATTATCCATATTCATGGTCATTATTATTCATCCTCACGGTCATTATCATTTATTATCATTGTCATTATTCATCATCACTATCATCATCGATGTCATTGTCATCATCATCGATGTCATTGCCATCATCATTGATGTCATTGTCATCATCATCGATGTCATTGTCATCATCATCAGTCATTGTCATCATCATCGATGTCATTGTCATCATCATCAATGTCATTGTCATCATCATCAATGTCATTGTCATCATCATCGATGTCATTGTCATCATCATCGATGTCATTGTCATCATCAATGTCATTGTCATCATCATCAATATCATTGCCATCATCATCAATGTCATCATCATCGATGTCATTGCCACCATCGATGTCTTTGTCATCATCATCAGTGTCATTGCCATCATCATCGATGTCATTGTCATCATCATCGATGTCATTGCCATCATCATCGATGTCATTGCCATCATCATCGATGTCATTGCCATCATCATCAATGTCATTGTCATCGTTATCATTATCATCACCTTTGATTATCACTGTTGCTACATTACCAAATTTATTATCATTGATTATCAATGTCATTGATATTCTTAATCACTGTCATTATCATAATTAATGCTACCACTATCATTCATTAATGTTCATTGCCACTGCCATTATCATTTCTTATCACTGTCAATCTCCGCCATCAAAATGTCCATTACTTGGCCTCCATGGCTTTCCGTGTCAATGAATTCCACAGATTCACCACCCGCTGACTAAAGAAATTCCTCGTCATTTCCTTTCCAAAGGAATGTCCTTTTAATCTGTGGCTATGGCCTCTGGTCCTATTTGAGAATGTATTTAAGAACTTTGAGCTTGAAGAAGACAAGATGGCACCTGAAATGTAGCGACACTTATGTACTGCCCTAGTGATATCTACGGTTTTTATACTCTTGTACCTAAATATGATTGTGCTTGTGTACAGGAAGATTTTTTTAAACTGAATTGTGTGCAAAAAATAGGAATTTCACTGTACGTAGGTACATGTAGGTACCATTGAGATATTGAACCGCAGAAGCAAGAATGAGAAATGAGAAGGTAGACAGAAATGCTGGAGAAACTCAGTGGGTGAGACAGCATCTATGGAGCAAAGGAAATAGGCAACATTATCATAATTATTGCTACCACTATCATTCATTAATGTTCATTACCACTGCCCTCATCATTCCTTATCACTGTCAATCTCTGCCTTCGAAATGTCCGCTGACTTGGCCTCCATGGCTTTCTGGTGAGAGCCTCATCTATGGTAGAAGAGGGGAACCCACATTCCCTGAAGAATGAGGACATCTCCGATGCCCTGGTGTGGAACACCTCATCCTGGGTGCAGTTGCACGGTAGACCTTGGAATTGGGAATAGGGGATGGAGTCCTTACAGGAAGCAGGATGGGAAAAAGTGTAGTCCAGATAGCCATGGGAGTCAGTGGGTTTATAGTGGATGTCGGTCAGGTGTCTATCACCTAAGATGGAGATAGTGAGATCAAGAAATGGTAGGGAAATGTCGGAAATGGTCCAAGTGTATTTGAGTGCCGGATGGAAGTTAGTGGTGAAATGGATGAAATCAGTGAGTTGTGTGTGGGTGCAGGAGGTAGCACCAATGCAGTTGTCGATGTAGCGGTGGTAGAGTTCGGGGATAGGGCCACGGTACGTCTCGAACAAGGATTGTTCGACGTACCCTACAAAGAGGCAGGCACAGCTGGGGCCCATGCACGTGCCCATAGCTATGCCTTGTATTTGGAGGAAATGGGAGGAGTCAACCGAAAAGTTATTAAGAGTAAGGACCAGCTCCGCTAGGTGGAGTAGAGTATCAGTAGACGGGGATTGGTTGGTTCTCCGGTCGAGGAAGAAACGGAGGGCTTTGAGACCCTCCTGGTGGGGGATGGAGGTGTAGAGTGACTGGACATCCATGGTGAAGATGAGGGAATGGGGGCCTAGAAAACGGAAGTCCTGGAGTCGATGAAGAGCGTGCGAGGTGTCTTGAACTTGGGTAGGGAGGAATTTAACCAGGGTGGATAGGATGGAGTCGAGGTATGTGGAAATAAGTTCGGAAGGACACGAACAGGCAGAAACAATGGGTCTGCCAGGACACAAAAATGCTGGAGAAACTCAGCGGGTGCAGCAGCATCTATGGAGCGAAGGAAATGGGTAACGTTTCGGGCCGAAATCCTTCTTTCGGCCCGAAACATTACCCATTTCCTTCGCTCCATAGATGCTGCTGCACCTGCTGAGTTTCCCCAGCAATTTTGTGTACCTTCGATTTTCCAGCATCTGCAGTTCCTTCTTGAACACAACGGTCTGTCAGGACAGTCAGGTTTGTGGATTTTGGGGAGAAGGTAAAATCAGGCTGTGCTGGGCTGGGGAACGATGAGGTTGGAGGCTTGGGGGGGCAGGGAGCTGGAGTTGATGAAGTCAGTGATGGTGCTGGAGATGGTGGCCTGGTGCTCGTCTGTGGGGTCATGGTCCAGGGGTAAGTAGGAGGAGGTGTCTGAGAGTTGGCGCGTGGCCTCAGCCTTGTAGAGATCAACGCGCCAGACTACCACGGCACCTCCCTTGTCGGCGGGTTTGATCACCCAGTCTGGGTTGTTGCAGAATGAGTGGATGGCTGTACGTTCGGGGGGGGGGGGGGGGGAGAGGTTAGAGTGAGACAGGGAAGTGGAGACGTTGAGGCGGTTGATGTCCCGCCGGCAGTTTAAAATAAAAAGGTCTAAAGCTGGAAGATGGCCATGTGGGGGGGGTCCAAGAGGAGGGGGTGCATTGGAGATGGGAGAAGGGGTCATCACTGGGGGGCGAGGACTACTTCCCATGGAAGAACGCTTTGTGGCGGAGGCGACGGAAGAAGAGCTCCACATCGTGGCGGGCGCGGAAATCATTGAGGTGGGGACGGAGGGGGACAAAGGTGAGGCCTCTACTGAGGACAGACCATTTGGTATCAGAGAGGGGGAGGTCAGGGGGGATGGTGAACACACGGCAAGGATGGGGGTTGGGCCGGAGGAAGGCAGGTGAGTGGACTGAGGTCGAGGCGATGTCTGGTGGGGGGTGGTGGGTGGTCAGGGAGGGAGGGGGTATGAGGACTGTAGTGTGGGTGGGAAGAGCTGGGGTCACATAATAATAATAATAATAATACATTTTATTTATGGGCGCCTTTCAAGAGTCTCAAGGACACCTTAGAAAAATTTAGCAGGTAGAGGAAAAACATGTAAGGGGAATGAAATAAATAGTAGAGACATGACTAGTACACAAAGTAAAGACAGAATTCAATTCAAAACACAATATGAGGCAATTAATGCACAGATGAAAAGGGAGGGGGACGTGGGGCTAAGGATAGGCAGAGGTGAAGAGATGGGTCTTGAGGTGGGACTGGAGGATGGTGAGGGACACGGAATTGCGGATCAGTTGGGAGAGGGAGTTCCAGAGCCTGGGAGCTGCCCTGGAGAAGGCTCTGTCCCCAAAACTGCGGAGGTTGGACTTGTGGATGGAGAGGAGACCGGCTGATGTGGATCTGAGGGACCGTGAGGGTTGGTAGGGGGAGAGGTGGTCAGTGAGATATGGAGGGGCCAGATGGTGGAGGGCTTTGTAGGTGAGGATAAGGATTTTGTAGGTGATCCGGTGGGAGATGGGAAGCCAGTGAAGTTGTTTGAGGACTGGAGTGATGTGATGCCAGGATTTGGTGTGGGTGATGAGTCGGGCGGCTGCGTTTTGGACCAGTTGGAGTCGGTTGATGTAGGTGGAGCTGATGCCAAGGAGAAGTGAGTTGCAATAGTCCAGTCGGGAGGAGATGAAGGCATGGATGAGTCTTTCAGCAGTTGGAGGTGTGAGAGAGGGTCTGAGTTTGGCGATGTTGCGGAGATGAAAGAAGGAGGTTTTAATGACATGGCGGATGTGAGGCTCAAGGGAGAGGGTGGAATCAAAGATCACGCCTAGGTTGCGGGCCTGGGGAGATGGGGAGACAGTGGTGCCGTCGATGGTGAGAGTGGGGTTATTTATTTTGCTGAGTGTGGCTTTGGAGCCTATGAGGAGGAATTCTGTCTTATCGCTGTTGAGTTTGAGGAAGTTATGTTGCATCCAGGTTTTTATAGCTGACAAACAGGAGTTGATATGGGAGAGGGTTGTGGGGTGATTTGGTGCCGAGGTAGATCTGGGTGTCATCGGCGTAACAGTGGAAGTCCAGGTTGAAGTGGCGGAGTGTCTGACCAAGGAGGAGGATGTAGATGATGAAGAGGAGGGGGCCGAGTACGGAGCCTTGGGGAATGACTTGAGGGGGAAGGGGAAGACTCAGTGGAACAACCATTGAGGTTCCCTGGGTTAGGGGGACTAGCACTAGGACCCAGCGCATGTGTACAAAATCATGAGAGGAATAGATTGGGTAGATGCACAGAGTCTTTTGCCCAGAGTAGGGGAATCGAGAATCAGAGGACGGTTTAAGGTGAGAGCGGAAGGATTTCATAGGAATGCTGGTTTACTTTGGTTTAGTTTAGTTGGAAACATAGAAACATAGAAAATAGGTGCAAGAGTAGCCATTTGGCCCGTCGAGCCAGCATCTCCATTCAATATAATCTTGGCTGATCTTCCAAAATCAGTACCCTGTTCCTGCTTTCTCCCCGTATCCCTTTCGTTTAGAGATACATTGTGTAAAGCAGGCCCTTCAACCAACCAAGTCCACATGGTCCACACATTAACCCTATCTGACAGGCTTGGGACAATTTACAATTTCACCAAAGTCAATTAATCTACAAACCTCATGTTTCATGAATTAATCTCCCCTCGTTTACAAGCCCTTTATATACATGCATTTAAAGAACAGACACTACCACAAACTTTAGCCGACTCAACTATTACACTGATACCCAAAAAAGATAAAGATCTTGATGAGCCAGGATCATATAGAGCAATAGCTCTGCTAAATACAGACCAGAAAATATTAGCTAAAACCCTGGCAAGAAGACTAAGTAATACACCCTGATCAAACTGGGTTTATACCCAAGAGACACTCGTTCAACAACTTAAGACGCCTGCTTAATATAATGTACTCACATAGAACGATAAAAGAAGACTTATCAATCATTTCACTAGATGCAGAAAAAGCATTTGACCAAGTAGAATGGAAATATATTTTCACAGTATTGCAAAAATTTCAACTAGGGGAAAATTTTTGTTCATGGATAAAGTTGTTATATAACAAGCCGACTGCCAGAATACCGACTAATCAAACACTCTCACCTAAATTTCAAATATCCAGGGGCAATAGACAAGGGTGTGCTTTATCACCTCTGTTATTTGCTCTTGCGATCGAACCCTTAGCTGAAAGTATAAGAGTACATCCGACATACATGGCTATAATACTAAAGATTCTAATAATAAGATATCGCTGTATGCAGACGACGTACTATTATATATTACCAACTCCCAATTTAGTATTCCAAACATACTAAATCTTATAGAGGAATTTGGTTTCTTTTCAGGGTATAGAATAAACTGGAACAAAAGTGAAATTAAGTCAATAAAACCTCAAGACCTCATTTAAATATCTTGGAGTTTACATGACTAGAAAATACCCTTCTTTATTTGAAGCAAATTTTACCAAAGTTAATTACCAAATTAAATGCCCTTATTCAATTTTGGAAAACGCTTCCGATCTCCCTTATAGGTAGAATAAATGTCATAAAGATGATCTTCCTTCCACAAATCCTGTACCTATTTCAATCAATATGGATTTTTCTCCCTAAATTTTTTTTTTTAAACTCGATTCTATGATCACAAACTTTATTTGGGATTACAAAACTCACAGAATTCATAAACGACATTTATGTAAACCTAAAGAAATTGGCGGACTGGCTTTACCTAATTTTTGTTACTATTACTGGGCAACGAATATTAAAAATTTAATCTATTGGATGGACGATACATGCCAACAGGTAAACTGGCTAATAATGGAGAGAGAAGATTGTTCGCCTTTTAATATAGGCGCGATTCTTATCTCTCCAATAAATCTGAAGAAATCAGCATATGAGAAAATTCCGATAATCCATAGCACTTTACGAATCTGGAAACAGGTGAAATCAACCCTTAAATTAGGAAATTATCTCTTCTCTTACCAATTGTCAATAATCCCTCGTTTAAACCGTCTACTTTAGATATGGCGTTTATACAATGGGAAAGCTTAGGAATTAAAAAGCTGGGACACCTTTATGATCTCCTCTCATTTCAATAATTAAAGTCGAAATATCATTTGAAAGGTAGCCAATACTTTAGATATCTTCAAATACAAGACTATGTGAAATCACACACACAAGACTGTCATTATATGGTTCCAGACATACTAGGCAAATGCATGAATAGAAAGTCGGATTCAAATAAGTTAATATCGTACCTTTATAATACCCTTTTAAATTTACAAACTCATCGTCGGAAATAATTAGGCGAGCTTGGGAAGATGAACTGGGTTTAACAATTTTAAAAGATAGTTGGGAGGAAAGCCTTCTATATATACACAACTGTTCTCTTAATGTTAGGCACTTGCTAATACAATTTAAAATACTGCATAGACTTTATTACTCAAAGTCTAAACTGAATAAGATCTTCCCAAATGTCTCCCCTATTTGTGATAAATGTCTCCTCCAAGAAGCAACCATAACCCATTCCTTTGCTTCCTGTATAAAGTTACACAACTTCTGGAGGGGAATTTTTGATATTGTTTCTAAAATACTTAAAATAAAATTGGACCCCGACATAGAAATGATCACACTAGGTACGTCAGAAGCCGGTTGTGAGCTAACATTATTTCAAAGACGTTTTCTTAACTATGGCCTGATAACGGCGAAAAAACGAATACTTAAATTTTGGAATCACACATCAGTCCCTACAGTGAAGATGTGGATTACAAACATGTCCGAGATACTACATTTGGAAAATATTAGGCTTGTCTTGGCAGAAAAAACAGATCAATTTTTCAAGACATGGACACCCTTCACCGAATTCTTACAAGGATAGTATGGCGCAACACAAATCTAAATTTAAATATGATTCTGGGTTGGGTGAGGTGGGCGGGGGTGGGGGGGGGGGGGGGGGGGGGGGGACGAGGGGCAGGTACATCTCCACTTTCCTTTTTTTCTTTTTTTTTCTTTTATCTCTACTTTCTTTTCGGCCACACTATTTTGGTAGTCTAGGGGTCTTTTCTATCTGCTTTTTCGAGCTATCTTTTCACCTCACTTTTTCCCTTTGTTCTCTCTCTCTTATTTTCTTTCATTTTCAGGTGATAAGGTTAAAAATTAAGCTGTACAATAATTGTATAACTTTAGATGACGAATGTTTTATCCTTGTACAATTGCTTCTAATGAAAATAATTTTAAAAAAAAAAAGCAAACTTTGGTTGGAAACATAGAAACGTAGAAAATAGGTGCAAGAGTAGCCATTGGGACCGTCGAGCCAGCATCTCCATTCAATATGATCTTGGCTGATCATCCAGAATCAGTACCCCGTTCCTGCTTTCTCCCCGTATCCCTTTCGTTTAGAGATACATCGTGAAAACAGGCCCTTCGATCAACCAAGTCCACATGGTCCACACATTGACCCTATGCGACAGGCTAGGGACAATTTACAATAGCCAATTAACCTACAAACCTCACGTCTGGAGCATGGGAGAAAACCAGGGCACCCGGGGAAATCCCACATGTTCACGGGGAGAACGTACAAACTCCGTACAGACAGCACGCGTAGTCAGGATCGAACCCGGGTCTCTGGCATTGTATGGCAGCAACACTACCGCTGCGCCACCCTACTTAGGGGCAACTTCTTTACACAAAGTGTGGCGGGTGTATTTTTACGTGCTGCCAGGGGAGGTTGTTGGGGTAGGTATTATCGCAAAGTTTAAGAACCATTTAGATAGGTACATGGATAGTATAGGTTTATAGGGATATGGGTGAAATGCAGGCAGATGGGGCTACTGTAGAAGGGACATGTTGGGTGGTGTGGGCAAGTTGGGCCGAACAGCCTGTTTCCATGTTGTATCACTCTGTGACTAAATGGCTGTCTCTACTCCATATAAAATAACCTAATTTTATGAGCCTCACATCCTTTGTCCTGTGGGACCGTGTACTCAGTCAATGAACCCCTCTATAATCTTGGCTATCATTCCCACAATCGTATGTTTGAACCCCTGCACAGTTCCAATAGAGCCCCCAATACAATCATAAATAATATTCTCTATCACTGCAACTGGGGTGAAGTCTTCATTGTATCTTTCAACATGTCTATAATCTTTGACATTGTTGATCTTACAACTCCTCTGACCCATTCACCATCAGGGGCAGCATGGTGGCGCAGCGGTAGAGTTGCTGCCTCACAGAGCCAGAGACCCAGGTTCAATCCTGACCTCGGGTGCTATCGGTACTGAGAAACTTGCACAGGTTCTCCCTGTGATCACGTGGGTTTTCTCCAGGTCCTCCGGCCTCCTCCCGCATTCCCAAGGCTTGCAGGTTTGTAGGTTCTGTCCCTACTGTGTTGGATGGAACTAAGGTACGGGTGATCGCTGGTCGGCGTGGACTCGGTGGGCCGAAGGGCATGTTTCCACGTTGTTCCTCTAAATGAAACTAGGCTAAACTAAACTGAACTAAACTGTTTTCATTTTCATTTGTTAATTTAGCTGGAGAATTTCCTTTAGCGATCTTTCTGGGCTGAGTGGCCAAATTCTGCTCACTTATGAACTTATGTCCTTTCCATCATCAATTTTATTTCTTTTCACTTTTACAGCGTCACTTCATCGAAGGCATCTAGTAAGTAAAGGGCCTGTCCCACCAGCATGTGATTCCAAGCGTCTAGCGCGACCAAACGGAAGCGGAGTTCGCGCTAAGTTCACGATAAGTACGCGCTAAGTATTCGGTAAGTACGCGCAAAGTTCGTGCGTGACGTAATTTACGTCATACTCACCAATAAGCTGGGCAGGAGGCGGGCCAACTGAATTTGGACGTTGCACGGCGTCGGGCGGTGACGTCATCACGCGACGGCACGCGCTAGGTGTATGACGCTGCGTACGCCGTCGAGACGCTGCGTACGCCCTCAATGCGCCTGCGGGCCGACAGGGCGTTGTCGTGCGGAATTTTCAGACAGTGCAGGATTTTCGGAGCCCCGCGCGATGTCGGGACCAGCCCCACACAACTCCATACGTCTCCGCGGTTCGAAGTGGGACCGGCCCCGGGCGGCCAGACGCCTCAAGCGACCACGTTTGGTCGCGCTCGACACATGCAATCGCATGCAGGTGGGACAGGCCCTTAAGTACATTTTATTTATATAGCACATTCAAATCAACTCGCGTTGAAACCAAAGTGTTTACATAGAAGAAATAATTAAGTTAAATTAATAATAAAGAAAAATGACACAACACATTATAGAATTCAACATGAACATCCCCCCACAACAGAATCAACATTTTCCACTGTGAGGAAAGGCACCAGAAAGTTCAGTCCTCTTCCTGTGTGATCACCCGAGGTCAGGGCCTATTTGTGGCCTCCGCAGCCAGTCCGATGTTTTCAGGCCCTCTTGCTGGGAAGATGGAACTGCGGCGTCGGGTGAACACTCCTCAGCGGCTTGGAATGTCTGGAGCAGCCACTTCCTCCCCAGAGACCGCGGCACCCAAAGTCCTCAGGCCGCGCCGGTTGGAGCTCTGACTCTGGCGATCTCGGATCCCAGGCTCCGCAGTGTTTTAAATCCAGCGCCGCCTGCAGCCACAGCTCCTCGATGTTGGAGTCAGCGGTCAAAGCACTCCGGGGCTTACCGCACGGCGACCCGGTAAGACATCGCCCGCTCCGTGATGGTATCCCAGCGCTGTGCCGCCACCGAAGCTGGGGCTCCAGCCAGTCCCGACAGGAAACGCCGCTCCAGTCCGATGGTAGGCCGCGAGGAATGGGTGAAGAAGCAGCTCGGAGGGAAGCTGCCTCTCCGACTAGGTAGGGACTAGGAAATAAAGTTTCTCCCTTCCCCTCCTCCCACCCACCACATAAAAGAAGACCTCCAACAAACATTTTGTTTTTTAACAGGACTAAAAGTAAAAATAAAAAAGGGTGACAGGACGGACTGCAGGCAGAGCAGCCATACACAACGGCGCCCCACTCCTGCAGTCCATCATCGGCTCTGACCTTCCTTCCATCAAGGGGATTTATCGCAGTCGCTGCCTCAAAAAGGCTGGCAGTATCATCAAAGCCACACCATCCTGGCCACACACTCATCTCCCTGCTACCTTCAGGTAGAAGGGACAGGAGCCTGAAGACTGCAACAACCAGGTTCAGGAATAGCTACTTCCCCACAGCCATCAGGCTATTAAACCTGGCTCGGACAAAACTCTGATTATTAATAACCCATTTTCTGTTATTTGCACTTCATCAGTTTATTTATTCATGTGTGTATATATTTATATTATGGTATATGGACACACTTATCTGTTTTGTAGTAAATGCCTACTATGTTCTGTGTGCTGAAGCAAAGCAAGAATTTCATTGTCCTATACAGGGACACATGACAATAAACTCACTTGAACACTTGAACACTTGAACAGTCCGCCATCTACATGGGATGTGGTCTCAAAAGACGGCATCAGTCTACTAAGGATCACCATCATCAGGACCATGCCCTCTTCTCGGTGCTACTGTTGGGCAGGAGGTACAGAAGTCTGACATCCCACATATGAGGTTCATACTGCAGGGGTGTAAGCTGCCCAAGCAAAATATGAGGTGCTGCTCCTCCAATTTGCGGTGGGACTCACTCTGACCATGGAGGAGGCCCAGGACAGAAAGGTCGGATTCGGAATGGGAGTGGGAGTTGAAGTGTTGAGCCACCGGGAGATCAGGTTGGTTGATGCCGCCCCATCTGTCGTTTGTGGAAAGGTTGTTCCGGACCAACACCTTTGACCACATGTCCATCGGGCAGTGGTCAGGAAGGAACGTCCTGCAGACACTGCAGGGAAAGGACTTGTTGGATCCGGTGGTGTGGTTCCCAGAGCAGACTGCCCAGCTTGTTTGGCAAAATGCCTCATCGCCAGAACTCACCAATAAGCACCAAGACCTGGCTTGGCTGGCGGTGAGGGGAGCCCTCCCAGTCAGATCCTTCCTGCACCGTCGGAACCTCACTACCAGCGCACGCTGCCCTCGGGACGGCTGCTATGGAGAGGAGACGGTTTCCCACCTCTTCGCAGAGTGTGGATTCACAAGAAGAGTCTGGAAAAGTATGCAAGGATCTCGAACAGCCCCATCACAGAGGACTGTGATTTACGGACTGTTCCCAGGGACGCATTCAGAGACTGACATCGAGTGCTGCTGGAAGGTCATCAACTCGGTGAAAGACGCCCTTTGGTCTGCCCGAGCGTTGTTCACCACCCAGCAGAGCGAGATGTCCGTCGGGGAATGTTGCCGACTGGCCCGCTGCAGACTGCAGGAGTACGTGCTGAGGGACGCACTGGAGCTCGGTGCAGCCAACGCCAAGGCTCGGTGGGGGAGGACCACAGTCTAGGGTCCTTCCGCTGCTGGACATGGGGGGAGGAGGGTGTGGTGGAGACGCCCCTCAAAATAAGGTAAGGGATTCCACGGCAGTGGGCCACATACGTGGAACGGGTGGGGGGCAGATTTGTGAAATTTGAGCAATGTATGTAGACTGTATTGAACAATTTGTATAACCTCCGAAAATGTCGGATGAATTTTTTGCACGGTTCGTGTATTGTATATATTTA
The DNA here is from genome assembly GCF_010909765.2 of Amblyraja radiata. NCBI lineage: Eukaryota > Metazoa > Chordata > Chondrichthyes > Rajiformes > Rajidae > Amblyraja > Amblyraja radiata. The sequence goes on along the minus strand of NC_045958.1, from coordinate 108,132,237 downwards.
TTACCTGAATAAAGTCTATTTTGAAATTTAAAAAAAAAAGAATTGTGCGGAAGTGTTGGGCGAACACAGTGTCATTAAGCTGGGTTGAACTCTGACCTTGGGTGCTGTCTGTACGGAGTTTGCCCGTGTGACCACATGGGTTTAATCCAGGTGCTCCGGTTTCCTCCCGTATCCCAATGCTGTGCAGGTTTGTAGGTTAATTGGCTTTTGTAAAATTATCCCTAATGTGCAGGGAGTGGATGAGAAAGTGGGATAACAGAACTAGCGCGCATGGGTGATCGATGGTCGGTGTGGACTCGGTGGGCTAACGGAAGGTAGATACAAAATGCTGGAGTAACTCAGCAGGGCAGGCAGCATCTCTGGAGAGAAGGAACAGGTGACGTTTCATGTCGAGACCCTTCTTCAGACTGATGGAAGAAGGGTCTCGACCCGAAACATCACCTATTCCTTCTCTCCAGAGATGCTGCCTGGCCCGCTGAGTTACTCCAGCATTTTGTGTCTATCTTCGATGTAAATCAGCGACTGCAGTTATTTCTTAGACACGGTGGGCTAATGGGCCTGTTTCCATGCTGTATCTTTGAATCAACCAATCCAATATAACACATGACATGGTCACAAATATGCTGATCTGCTGCCCAGTGCTAATTGGTCAAGTTCATCTTAAGGCCACTATACCTGGAGAAGTATCTGAGGTGTTGCAACTACACCGCTCCATTCTGTCCAAGGCTTGGTTCATATTGTTGGCCTGGACTTCAGTAAATGCAGTGTGACGTTCAGCTGCTTTTTGCCATGTAAGTAATTCTTTGGATGGAATGACAAAGAATCATTCAACCCCTCTCCAACTATGGATAGCTATAGTTATACCTTGACCACCAGGGGGCGCCGGGGAGATGGCAGCCCTGCCGGCCGTCTGTTCGTTTTATCATCTTTTTGTTATTTTTAGCGTTTGTTAAAAGTTTGTTTTAATGTACTTCGGTTTGTTTTATGTGCGGGGAGGGGGGAGGGAATCGTGGGAAACTTTTCTTCAAGTTCCTACCTTCCCGGAGATGTGATCAATTTTCGGATCACATTCTACGGACTCTGCAGCCTACCATCGATGGAGCTGGAGGCCACCTCGGACTGTCGTGAGCCCCACCGCGGGGCACGGACTTAACATCGGAGCGGATCCCTCGCCTGGAATCGCTCCCACCGCGGCCTGCGGACTTACCATCAAGGGCTCGCAGTCTCGGGTGAGGCTAGTCGGGAGCTCCAACGCTGCAGTAGGTTCGACTAGCGAGGTTCGATCGCCCGGCGCGGGGGGGCTGACATCCCCCCCGATGCAGGAGCTGATCGCCTCGATGCGGAGGGCCCGAACGCCGCCGGCTAAGGGAGTCAAGACCGTCCCGTCAACGGGGAGCTCGAGGCCCATGACCGAGGAAGAACAAAAGGAAGGACTTGAACTTTTTTTCGCCTTCCATCACAGTGAGGAACGTGTAGGAGTCACTGTGGTGGATGTTCATGTTAAAATGTATTTTTGAGTGATCTGTTGCTTTTAATTGTATGACTGACCTGGCCATTGAAATTCCTCGTATGTTGCAAAACATACTTGGCGAATAAAATCTGATTCTGATTCTATCCAATCATGTCTACACATTCAGTACTTATTCAATCAGCACTACCCAATCAGTACCCATCTCTGGAAAACATGGATAGGTGATGTTTCAGGTCTGGACCCTTTAAACTGAGATACTAGCGTGGAAATAGGCCCTTCGGCCCACCGAGTCCGCACCCACCAGTGGTTCCCATACATTAACATGACCCTACACACAATAAGGCCAATTGTACATTTATACCAAGCCAATTAACCTGCAAACCTGTATGTCTTTGGAGTGTGGGAGGAAACCGAAGATCTCGGGAAAAAACCCCAGAAAGGTCACAGGGAGAACGTACAAACACCGTACAGACAACACTCATAGTCAGGATCAAACCTTGGTCTCAGGTGCCGTAAGGCAGCAACTCTATCGCTGAGCCACCATGCCGCCTTAGTCTGGAGAAAGGTCGTGACCCAAAACGCCACCTGCCCACATACTCCAGAGATGCTGCCTGGCCCACCGAGTTACTCCAGTACTTTGTGGGTCTAGTTTTGTAAACTAGAATTTGTAGTTCTTTGCTTCTACCCCTCAAATCGTGCCAATCTAATCAGTACGTATATATGTACCTATCCAATCAGTACCTATCCAATCAGTACCTATCCAATCAGTATCTATCCAAGATAGACAAAAGTGCTGGAGAAACTAAGCAGGTGAGGCAGCATCTATGGAGCGAAGGAAATAGGCGACGTTTCAGACCAAAACCCTTCTTCAGACTGATGTAGGGTGGGGGGGGGGGGGAGAATAAAGGAGAAAGGAAGAGGAGGAGCCAGAGGGCTGAGGGAGAGCTGAGAATGGGAGGAGAAGACGAGACAGCAAGGGCTACCGGAAATTGGAGAAGTCAATGCTCATACCGCTGGGGCGTAAGCTACCCAGGCGAAATATGAGGTGCTGCTCCTCCAAGTTACGGTGGATCTCACTCTGGCCATGGAAGAGGCCCAGCACAGAAAGGTTGGATTCGGAATGGGAGGGGGAGTTGAAGTGCTGAGCCACAGGGAGATCAGGTTGGTTAATGCTGACCGAGCGGAGGTGTTCGGCGAAACGATCGCCAAAAGTATCGCCAGTATCTATCCAATCAGTACCTATCCAATCAGCACATATACAATCAGTATCTATCCAATACTGGAGGGCAGAGCTAAACGATGAAAGGGGGGAAGGTTTAATGGAGATGTGTGGGGTGTGTTTTATATGTACACAGAGGTTGGTGGGGGCCTAGAACGTGCTGCCAGGGGTGGTGGTGGAGGCAGATATGATAGTGGCGTTTAAGAGGCTTTTAGATAGGCACATGGATCACATGAAGTTCAATGGGATCAGTTCAGCTAGGTATCATTTTCAGCATAACCATTGTGGGCTGAAGTGCCTGTTCCTGCACTGTACAGTTCTATGTTCTATTAGTACCTATACAATCAGAACACCCCAATCAGTACATATCCAACCTGGACTACCCAGTGAGTGTATTTTGCAAGATTACCTGCATTGATGAGAAGTATCTCTTCCCCTGGTGACAGGTCAACATTTGCTAAGGAGCCAAATTTCCTGGTTTCTCAACAACCGCACTGTGTTTTAATGTTGAGTTTAGTTTAGTGTCACGCCTACCGAGGTACAGTGAAAAGCTTTTGTTGCCTGCTAACCAGTCAGCGGAAAGACAATACATGATTACAATCGAGCCGTCCACAGTGTACAGTTACATGATAAAGAGAATAATGGCTTGTGCGGGATAAAGTCCGATCAATGATAGTCCGAGGGTCTCCAACGAGGTAGATGGGTGGTCAGGACCGCTCTCTCGTTGTTGATAGGATGTTGACTCTGTACCCAATGAGTACGTATGGAAAATCCCTCGGTTCATTTGCTTCAATGTTAAATCTGCAAAATGGAACCAAGGGTCGTGGTGAGAGAGCTGTTCTGGAATTTGTTTTTGCACTTAATTTTTAAATTTTTATTAGAGGCATATGCATATCATTTTCCAAACCAATACAATCTTTGTTTAACGATTACATATTAAATATCCAGGATTCCAGGGACCCAGTTACCAAAGTAGCTGGGATCCTCATTTATCGGTTACATATTAACATTGCCTCTAATTATTTAATTTTGCACTATTATTTTTTTTATCCAGGTTGAACGACTCTTTTGCAGCACCCTCTGTTCCAGAGCCCTTTCTGGATTATTCGTTCACCCAGCATACAAGGTAGCAATGTTACAAAATTTTGAGATTTAAAAAATCAAGTCTGCAATTTATCCCATCAGATAAAGCACACAAATGAGTTTAATTTGACACCTAATTCACTTTAATATCTTCAGTATTAAAAAAGTTATGGCCATTTTCTTACTCGGAAATTAGCATCTTGTTCCCTATTGATTTTTCATTGACTTAACACAAAAGCTGTGATCGAGGACAGTGAAATGGCCATAACTTTCTTAAAAATTAAGAGAACTGAAAGAAATTTTCAGTTATTATAGATTGAAGCATTCTGAAACAAATATGAAACAATCTTACTTGGATGACCTGAAATTAAAGCATATAATTAGTTAGTTACCCAATTGTAGCTAATTCCAAACTTCAATTACTAGATCTAAACATCTATCCATTTCTTAAGAAAAGATTAACATTTTAAAATAGCCTAAGTGTCCAAATAACATTCACAAATAATTCACAATAAAATATGATTTTTATATCTCGTTGACATTAATTATAGGCCAAATGGAAGGGATTTAGTGTTCAATTGCTGTAAATTAATGGCCATTTAAATCAGCTTTCAAGTGGGATCCTGCGGAACTCTGTGGAACGCGCTGGTTTAGAACGTTCCCATTGCGGTAGATTTGTACCCCCATATGCCCAGAAAAATACTGCGGGATTTAATGGGCCCCCAAATTAGCTACTCTCAACTTAAAACTTTGTATAAAGGGATCTTAAGTAGCGCTTTTTAATGTAAAAATAAACAACCTACCTTCCGTTGTCCCCTGTATTGGATCCGTCCCGTTGTCGGCGGTCGCGGATTTAGAGGATAATTTTTAACCTACTGTAACAATTAAACTAACCATTTAAATTAAAAATAGCTCCAGCGAACGAACCTCGCAGCGATTTTTCGTCTGCAACTAAGTAGGCTGAGCAACCTCGATTTGAATAGCCTAGGGAAAATCGCGTTTTAAACCCGCCCCCCTCTCAACGGCGCCAAAATCACGCACACGGGCTGGGACAGACCTGCAGCCCAGCTCAAGGTAGGTTTTGCAACATACTTACACAAGGGGCAATTTAGAGAGCGGCAATTATCTGACAAACCTGCAGGTCATTGGGATGTGGGAAGAAACTGGAGCACCCGGCCAAAGCCCATGCGGTCACAGGGGGTCGACACTTGACCTACAACTTTAGGCTATGCACGGCACACGCTAGAGGACGAAGACAGGGAGAATGTGCAAACTCCACACACTGACAGCACCCGAATTGAACCTGGGTCTCTGGCAATGGCTCTACCTGCTGTGCCAATGTGCCGCCCCAACTAAGATGCCGACCTCTTCTCCAGTTTCTTGTAGTCCAGCAGTGCCTGGCCTTGGAACTCCTATGTCCTCTGAAGGTCACCAGGATGAGGTTATGGAAAGGGGATGAGGAAATTAAGTTAGATGCTGAAGCAAGCATCTTCTAAGTCAGAAGTGATGGCGGGATGAGGGGGGAAGTGTGATTTGAGAAGATGAATTAGACACAATGGCAAAGGTGCTGGAGTAACTCAGCGGGTCAGGCAGCATCTCTGGAGAACATGGATAGGTGACGTTTCACAGAGTGCTGGAGTAACTCAGCGGGTCAGGCAGCATCTCTGGAGAACATGGATAGGTGACGTTTCACAGAGTGCTGGAGTAACTCAGCGGGTCAGGCAGCATCTCTGGAGAACATGGATAGGTGACGTTTCACAGAGGGCTGGAGTAACTCAGTGGGTCAGGCAGCTTCTCTGGAGAACATCGGTAAGTGGCATGGTTGCACAGCGGTAGATTTGCTGCCACACAGCACCAGAGACTCGGCTTTGACCTTGACTACGGGTGCTGTCTGTGTGTGTAGTTTGTATGTTCTCCCTGTGACCGTGTGGGCTTACCCCGGGTGCTCCGGTTTCCGCCCACAGTCCAAGGACGTACAAGTTTGTAGGTTAATTGACTTCGGTAAATTGTAAATTGTCCTAGTGTGTGTAGGATAGTGCTAGTATACGGGGTGATCGCTGGACAGCACGGACTCGGTTGGCCAAAGGGCCTGTTTCAGCGCTGTATCTCTAAAGTCTAAAGCAGTTATCATGGGTGACTTTAATCTACATATAGATTGGGCCAACCAAATTGGTGACAGCGCTGAGGAGGAGGATTTCCTGGCATGTATACGGGGTGGGGTTTTTAAACCAATATGTAGAGGAATCAACTTGAGGGCAGGCCATCCTAGACTGGGTATTGTGTAGTGAGGAAGGATTAATTAACAATCTTGATGTGCAAAGCCCCTTGGGCAACACTGACCATAATATGGTGGAATTGTGCATTAGGATGGAGAGTGACTGTTAATTCAGAGGCTAGGGTCCTGAACTTAAAGAAAGGAGACTTTGAAGGTTTGAGACAAGACTTGGCTAGGATAGGCTGGCAAATGGGAATCAAGGGATATGGGGAAAAAGCCGGAACAGGTTACTGATTTTGGATGATCAGCCATGAACATATTGAATGGCGGTGCTGGCTCGAAGGGCTGAATGGCCTACTCCTGCACCTATTTTCTATGTTTCTATGATATTTCGGGATCCACCTTCAGACCTAATAATGGTACAAGTACTTGTCTATACTGCCAATGGTTGACAACTTCATGTTAATCACTCCAATGGATTCCACTCTCCCCAAGGCCACTTTGATGGAGATTCTATTGTGCTTGCCGCCTACCTATCCAGGACGTACGTCTAAGGTGAGAGGGTGAAAGATTTCATAGGAATCTGCGGAGTAACTTTTTCATGCAAAGGGTGGCGGGTGTACGGAACAAGCTGCCAGAGGAGGAGGTTGAGGCAGGGACTAGTTGAGTTTAGTTTAGAGATGCAGCGCGGAAACAGGCCCTTTCGGCCCACCGGGTCCACGACGACCAGCGATCCCCGCACACTAACACTATCCTATACCCACGAGGGACCATTTTTACATTATACCAAGCCAATTAACCTACACACCTGTACGTCTTTGGAGTGTGGAAGGAAACCGAAGATCTCGGAAAAAAACCCACGCAGGTCACAGGGAGAAGGTACAAACTCCGTACAGACAGCACCCGAAGTCAGGATCGAACCCGGGTCTCCGGCGCGGCATTCGCTGTAAGGCAGCAACTCTACCGCTGCGCCACCGTGACCGCCACGACTATCGGAACATTTAAGAAAAAATTAGACAGGTACATGGATAGGACAGGTTTAGGGGGATATGGGCCAAATGCAGGCAGGTGGGACTAGTGTAGATGGGGTATGTTGGTTGGTGTGGGCAAGTTGGGCCGAATGGCCTGTTTCCACAATGTATAATTCTATGACTCTCGGAGATAGGAAGTTTATGAATGAGAGTGTGAGTTCGTATGAGTTGTGCACCAAAGCTGAATGGATGGAAAGTTGTAAGCTGGGTGAGCGTAGATAAGTGAGTGTGGGTGTGGTAGTGGGCGTGTGGGGAGTGTTTGGATATTGATATTGAGCATTAGAGTCAGGAAGTCATGTTACAGCTTTACAAGTCCATGTCAATACTCATCATCATCATCGGCGGTCACTCAAAACCAGTATGACTGTCCTCTCATGGAGGACGCCTGTGCGTGACTTTGTTTAACGTGGGGAGACTGGTGCACAGACAGACACCCCACGGTCCTTGACAGATCTGGGTCAGGATCCAGTGGCATGGAGTCCAAGACGACCGGAGACCCTTTTCTGCTGCAGCCTTCATCCGCCTTCCCAGCCATTGTGACGCTCCACTAAGGTCAGCCATCATCCTCCGCCTGTACCACCGTTGAGGTCTCGGTTGGATTGCTCTTTGTCAGAGACCTCCCCCTCGACCTTATCGCCATGGGTGGCCCTACCAGGAGCATAGATAGCTCCAGACGGCATCGCTCTCAGGATCTCAGGACCACGCAAGCTTCTCCACCACGACAAGGTGACAATCCGCGGAGAAGATGTCGATACTTGTTAATAGATGTAGGGCGGCATGGTGGTGCAGCGGTAGAGTTGCTGCCGTACATCGCCAGAGACCCAGGTTCGATCCTGAGGACGGGCGTGCTGCCACCACCACCACCCCTGGCAGTGCATTCCAGGCACCCACCACTCTCTGTGTAATAAAACTTGCACTACTAGCTCCATTAAATGTTGCCCCTCTCACCCTAAAGCTGTGCCTTCTTGTCTTCGACATTTCCACCCTGGGGAAAAAGATTGACGGGCCTGTCCCACTATTTTTAGGCGACTGCCGGCGACTGTCATAGTCGTAGCAGGTCGCCGAAAAACCGGCGACTGGACCCCCCTTCGACATACAATTTTAACTAGAATCATTACTTTAACAACAACAAAAAAACGATGTCAGCACCGGCGACATTAGAGTCAGGAGAGTCAAGCTACGCTCGTTGGCGTCAAACCCACTGTCATCGACTGTCTACGAAAATGTTTCAACACGCTAAAAATCCAGCGGCGACCAGAAAGACGCTACGACTCTGTGGGCGACTGAGGAGACGACTCGCGACCATACAGGCGACACCCTGGCAACCGTGTGTGGTTTTTTAAAAGGGTCCCGAAACATCATCTATCAATTCCCTCCCAAGATGCTGCCTGACCTGTTGGGGTCTTCCAGCACTTTGCATTTTACTCGGGATTCATCGGTGGGGGCGCTGTGTGAGAGGGCTGCCCTGCCAGCAGTGTGTTCGTCATTTCTACTTTTTTTTTTAGTGTGTCCAAATGTTTGTTTTAATGTCTCTTGGTGTGTCTTGTGTGGGGGATGGTGAGGGGGGGGGGTAAGGGGGGAACCGCTTTCGGTCGCCTCCTCCATGGAGAGGCGACTTTTTCCATGTCGCCTCCTTCGCGGCCTAACACCATGGATTGGTGCGGCCTTTCCCGGAGTCGGGCCCGGAGCTTCAGCAGCGTCGCCAGAAGGGAGTGCTTCAATCACTGGCCCGCCGACTGTTACAGCCTGAAGCGGCTGGTCTGCGGAGCTTCCAGCTGGCGCAGCGTCCGGAGCCTGGGATCCCTCATTGGGGACCCCAGAGGAGAAGGGCTCCGACTGCCGGCCTGCGGCCTACATCTTGAAGCCGCAGTCTGCGGTGCTTCGAGCCGCGGCACAGCGGGGACTTAGATCTTCGACCGCCGGCCTGCGGCCTACAACATCCTGAAGCCGCGGCCTCCGGTGGGGAAGCACCGATTCGGGACTTACCTTCCAGATGAGAGGGCCTGTCATCTGGCCGCCCGCAGCGGCGACTGCGGAGGTTTGTGGTCCCGACCATGGGAAAAAATGGAGGAGGACTGGCTGAACTTTGTGCCTTCCACCAACAGTGATGAATGCTGTGGTGGATGTTTGTGTGTTCAATTTTTATTGTGTTTTGTGTGTCTTTTTTAGTGTACCGCTGCTGGCAAGTTCATTTCACTGCCCTTTATTGTGTTTGTGACGAATAAATCTGACTATTGACTATTGATTCCACCATCCTTGTATTACCGGTTTTTAATAGACAGAGGGTTAAACTTGACTCTGTATTTAATCTGTCCGGGGTTGATGATTAGGTTTGTGTAATATTGTTTTACAACTTTGAACAAGCTAACAGCTTTTTTTTAGTAATGTGCTCACTGTTTCTGTCAAGTTCTCTCCAGTTTCTGGTTAGCTGATATTGGTGGATAGAAACGGTTTTTAGAGGGATGTGGGGCAAACGTGGGCAAGTGGGAGAAGTATAGATGGAGCATCTTGGTCGGCAAGGGCAAGTCGGGCCGAAGGGCCTGTCTCCACGCTTCATGGGTCAAAGACTGACTAGTGTAGATGGGGCATCTTGGTTGGCATGGGCAAGTCGGGCCGAAGGGCCTGTTTCCATGTTGTGTGACTCTATGACTCCCAAAGAAAAATCCCAAAAAGGCACAAGTCTGGATTCAGTGAACTTGGTTTTAATGGTTGCCATTATGAAGATAAATCCGTACGTTTCACTTCAGTGGTTTATTTCACAGATCAGAATCAAAGTGAAATCGCATCCCTGGTCATTCCTTCTTCTCCCTGCTCCCATCGGGTAAATGGTACAGAACCTTGAAAGCGCGCACCACCGGACTCAGGAACGGCTTTGTACCCTCAGGCTTCAGGTTATCAGGCTTCTGAATGGTCCATCCATAAGCCAGGGTACCTCTGAGGATTCACCTCTGCTCCATTGCGGACATTGGACTTTGTCCCTGGAACTGATGCGCAACAATGCTGAGAACTATATTCTGTGGGTTGTGAGCCCCCTAGTGGTTTATTTAAGCCAGCACAACAGGCGAGACCATCGGAAAAATCTATTGTGGATAAACAGAAAATGCTGGAGTAACTCAGGGGACTCTGGTCTCTGGTCGCTGTGAGGCAGCAACTCTACCGCTGCGCCACCGTGACGCCCAGCCACTTAAACGGCTTCCGAATTAGTCAAAATGAAAGGAAACGGAATCTGCATAGTTTTGGAAAACATGAAACAGTACAGCACAGCACTGTGGAAACAAATCTCTTCACTTTGCTTGTCAAAAATTGCAGAATGATCTTGATTGTTTGGCCAGGTGGGCTGAGGAATGGTTGATGGAATTTAATACAGAGAAATGTGATGTGGGAAGTCATTTTGGGAAGTCTAACATGAGCAGGGCCTACAGGATGAACGGTAGGCCTCTGGGTAGTGTTGAAGAGCAAGTGTCATCACAGGTAGATCGGGTGCTCAAAAGAGCTCTCGGCACTTTGGCCTCCATCAGTCAGAGTTTTGAGTATAGAGGTTGGAAGGTCATGTTACAATTATGTGAGAGGTTGGTGAGGCTACATTTAACGCATTGTGTTCAGTTTCGGTTACCAAGTTACAGGAAAGATGTTATCAAGCTGGAAAGGGTGCAGCGAAGATTTACAGGGATGTTGCCAGCCAGGACTCGAGGACCTGAGCTGCAGGGAGCAGTCTAGCAAGCTAGGACTCTCTATTCCCTGAAGTGTAGGAGGATGAGGGGAAATTTTAGTGGTGTACAAAATTATCAGAAGAATAGATCAGGTAGACGCGTCGAGTATCTTGCCCAGAGTATGGGAATCGAGAACCAGAGGACATTGGTTTAAGGTGAGTCGGGAAATATTTCATAGGAACCGGTGATGTGAATTGTTTATACAGAGGGTGGTGGGTGTATGGAACAAGCTGCCAGAGAAGGTAGCTGAGGCAGCAAGTAACCCAATGTTTAAGAAACACTTAGATAGTTACATGGATAGGACGGGTTTGGAGGGAAATGGGCCAAACGCAGGCAGGTGGGACTAGTGTAGATGGGACATTGTTGGCCGGTGTGGGCAAGTTGGGCTGAAGGGCCTGTATCCATCCACGCTGTAGAACTCTATGCCACTACTGTATCTCAACCACCACAATCAGTATATTTTATCCCTGGGTGGAAATGGCATAGCTTTAAGGTGATGGGGACAAAAAGAATTGTGATGGGCAAGTATTTTTCACACAGTGGGTGGTGGGTGCCTGAAACACACTGCCAGGTGCAGTGGTGGAGGTGCATACGATAGTGGCGTTTAAGGGGCTTTTAGATAGGTGCATGGATGTGCAGGAAATGGAGGGATATGGATCATGTGCAGGCGGAGGAGACTAGTTTAACTTGGCATCATGTTCAATACAGACATTGTGGGCCGAAGGGCCTATTCCTGTGCTGTACTGCTCTATGTTCTGTGAATGTCACTTTGTCATATTGAGTTTGGAACAAAAGCATGAACTCTGTTTCTTTAGTACTTTAGGGACCCAGCGCAGTCACTGGCCCTTCGGCCCACCAACTTTGAGCTGACTAGAGATTTTTTTGTTTAATGTAAACTAAAGGAATAATCATCTATGGTTCAGATAAGATAACAAGCCACTGTTTCCTTATTGATATCATATTACCAATGTTGCACACTCGGCTGAGTAATTCAGCGTACCCTGAATCGTAATTGAGTTGTTTCTATAGTAGCACATGGTGGAAGTAACCTGATATGTTTTCGGCTTTAGACTAGTCCAACATAATGCATGTGAAAGGGCGGCACGGTGGCACAGCGGTAGAGTTGCTGCCTCACAGCCCCCAGAGACCCGGGTTCCATCCTGACAACGGGTGCTGTCTGTACAGAGTTTGTACGTTCTCCCCGTGACCACGTGGGTTTTCTCCGGGTGCTCCGGTTTCCTCCCACACTCCAAAGACGGAGGATAATTGGCTTCAGTTCAAAAATTGAAGGGGGGGGGGGGGTTGCTGGTCAGCATTGCCACTGTAGATTTGTTAACAAAAATGAAATATCTCACTCCAATGGAGCACTCATGGAACCTGTAGATAGGAATAATTTTGTTGAGATTAGTTTAGTTAATGAATGAATGTTTATTGGCCAAGCATTCACATACAAGGAATTTGCCTTGGTGCTCCGCCCACAAGTGACAACATGACATACAGTGACAGTTACATAAAACATTAAACAATAATAATAAAACGTTTTCGCTTAAACATGTGAATTAAATAAAATACCAGAGCAAAAGGAGGCTACAGGTTTTTGGTTGTTGAGTAGAGCAACTACTCGTGGAATGTCTGTTTTTATGTCTGGCTGTGGCAGCTTTGACAATCCGGAGTCGCCTTCCAGAGAGAAGTGATTCAAAGAGTTTGTGGCCGGGGTGAGAGGGGTCAGAGATGATCTTACCCGCTCGCTTCCTGGACCTTGCAGCGTACAGTTCATCAATGGAGGGAAGGTTGCAGCCAATAACCTTCTCAGCTGATCGGACGATTCGCTGCAGCCTCCGGATGTCGTGCTTGGTGGCTGAGCCAAACCAGACTTTAAATAAGCAAACTGCACAATCTGGAGTTCAAGACCATCTTTAATCAGTACCCATATTATGGCGGTACAACAGGTCGTTAGTTGTTAGTTCATCGTTACCGCTTCCAAGACTGACCATTGTAGGAAGTGGGTGTTAGTATGAATCATACAGTAACGTGGGGTAAGTGATGCTATTTCTACTATGATTAGTTCACATGCAATAACCAATCTACATCCTTCCCCATAAAGAGCGAATATAGTTAAACACACATGCAGCTCAGAATTCAAACATACTCGCCATATCTGTCAGGCGGTCTACCAATACGGTCCGAACACGTACGGACTAACCCCTCTCCCTCTTCACCAGAAAATTTAGAGGGAGGCTGTGAACCCGGAAGTGAGAAAGCAGCAGGGGACACTCGTGGTGACCGACAGGGTGAGCATGCGGGAGAGGTAGTGTTGTTGTTAGTCATAGCCGCCGGTTGTGGTGGAGTAAGGGACATGCTGGAACTAGTGGTGGCCACGGCAGCAGACGGCTGGAACAGTAGAGTTGGAGTGAAAGGATCGGCTGGATGCCCGTGGTGCACGAGAGAGGGTGTCAACAACGAGCATGTCTTTACCCTTCTTGTAGACGATTTTGAAGTCGAATCGCTGGAGCTGCATCATACGCTGCAGACGTGCAGGTTCTGCGTGTATAGGTTTATTGAGGATGGTCACAAGAGGTTGGTGTTCTGTCTCGACCGTGAAAACATTCCCAAAGATAAAGTACTTAAAAGTCCTTTGAAACATATAAGATTGTTAAGGGCTTGGACACGCTAGAGGCAGGAAACATGTTCCCGATGTTGGGGGAGTCCAGAACCAGGGGCCACAGTTTAAGAATAAGGAGTAAGCCATTTAGAACGGAGACGAGGAAACACTTTTTCTCACAGAGAGTGGTGAGTCTGTGGAATTCTCAGCCTCAGAGGGTGGTGGAGGCGGGTTCTCTGGATGCTTTCAAGAGAGAGCTAGATAGGGCTCTTAAAAATAGCGGAGTCAGGGGATATGGGGCGAAGGCAGGAACGGGGTGCTGATTGGGGATGGTCAGCCATGATCACATTGAATGGCGGTGCTGGCTCGAAGGGCCAAATGGCCTACTCCTGCACCTATTGTCTATTGTCTATTGAATTTAGAACATGCGAAGCCCACAGCTAGCAGCTCTTTCTCGATCTGCGCGTGGCGCTGTTCGGTGTCCGTCATGGTGCGGGAGGCATAAGAGACAGGTCGTAAAGTCCCATCGGCAGATGTTTGTAGGCAGGCGGGGCCGAGCCCGTATCATGAGGCATCGCAGGTAACCGTGACAGGACGCCTCAGGTCGAAGAACGTCAAGGTGGGAGCGCTGGTCAGCCTCGACATTACATTCACACGGGCCCCCGTATCTAGCTTGGCCTTCACTGGCTTGTTATTAATTGTCATTAGAACAGAAGGATCCAGAATCTTACCAGCTGTGTGAAGGAGTGAATGCACAATTGGATCATCCTCGTAGGCACAGTCGAGCTGGTCTTGAGATTCAGGAATTGTTTGGTTTTATTGCACCAAGTGCAGATTAGACGCTGCGCTGGAGGGTCTTTTCCCACAGGCTCTGCAAACGACGGCGAAATGATTCATCTTTTTTGCAGTAATTGCAAGGCTTTCCGTAAGCTGGGCAGGTAGAGTGCCCCTTGTTGCGGAGGTAGTTACAATTAGGACATCTCTGACGGGGCTCATTGGCAAATCCCCGATTAGCCGTTTGAGAAGGCTCAGTCATAAATCTTCTGTTATTGGTCGGTGTTTGTAATCTGTTGAAACCCGTCAGGTTTATGGTCTTCTTCTCAAGCTGCATTAAGCTCGCTTAATGGAGCAACAATCTCAGACATACGACAGGCATGTATTGCTTGCTCAAGGGTTAAATCAGCATTCCGCAGTAACTCAGTCCTTAGCTTTTGATCAGCCATGCCACTGACAAGTTTATCCCGTATTAACTCATTCGTCATGATTTGAAAACAACATATTTAAGCCATATATTACAAGTCACAAATAAATCTTTCTACCGGCTCATCAGGAAGCTGGTGTCTCGTAAAGAATTTGTCTCTTTCTAAAATGCGGTTCGAGGGTAGGTCGCATAGTTCACGGAATTTACGCAGTAAAACATTAGGGTTACGCATAGACTCGGCAGGCACAACTACCTGATCGTTGTTGTCATGGACGGCTGGTGTGTATTCAAAGGTCCGAGCTCTCATCATGGCTTCGGGTCCCGCCAGGGAGAGAAGCCTTGACTGCGTCTGGTTCATTTCGGTGGATGATATTGATGTAGTGTTTGTAGTCAATGTAGTCTCCATCATTCCCCCATGTCAGAATCGAAGATAAGCTGTGCAGGCTTTCTGCATGATTGAGCCATAGTGAAGCAAGAAAAACTGATAAACAGAAATAAAAACCGCAGTGGGTTACTCCAAGCTTAATGACACCATGTAAATAAGCAAACTGCACAATCTGGAGTTCAAGATCATCTTTAATCGGTACACATAATATAGCGGTACAGCAGGTTGTTAGTTGTTAGTTGATTGCTACCACTTCCAAGACTGACCAGTGTAGGAAGTGGGTGTTGGTATGAATCATATGGTAAGGTGGGGTTAGTGATGCTATTTCTACTATAATTGGTTCACATGCAATAACCAATCTACACAGTCCATGATGGAGAAGGTGAGGACATGCAAGTGTAGTTTAATTATTGTCATGTAGATATAATGAAAAAACTTTTAGTTGCGTGCTATCCAGTCAGCGGAAAGACTATACATGACTACAATCAAGTCGTTCAGGGTGTACAGAAACAGGACGAAGAGAATAACGTCTAGTGCAATGATTAAAGATAGTCCGAGGGTCTCCAATGAGTTAGATGTGAGGTCAGGACTGCTCTCTAGTTGTTGGAGGATGGTTCAGTTGCCTGATAACAGCTGCAAATAAACTTTCCCTGAACTGACGATAGACACAAAAAGCTGGAGTAACAGGCAGGCAGCATCTCTGGAGAGAAGGAATGGGTGACGTTTCAGGGTCGAGACCCTTCTTTAGACTGATCCTGAACTGATCCTATCCCCTGAATGTTATCTCCCTCCTTTCGTGGGCATATTAGAGATTGCAGGATGAGTGAATTAATGCACGTGAATGCAGTGTGGAAACAGGCCCTTCAGCCCAACTTGCCCAACATGTCCCACCTGCCCTCATTTGGTCCATAACCCTGCAAACCTGTCCTATCCATGTACCTGTCCAACTATTTCTTCAACATTGGGATAGTCAGTCCCTCAATTACCTCCTTCAGCAACTCGTTCCATACTCCCTACACCCTTTGTATGAAAAAGTTACCTTTCAAATTCTTAAACTGAGGCCGCTGGTTCTGGACTCCCCCAACATCGGGAACATGTTTCCTGCCTCTAGCGTGTCCAAACCCTTAACAATCTTATATGTTTCAATAAGATTCCCTCTCATCCTTCTAAATTCCAGAGTATACAAGCCCAGCCACTCCATTTACATAGTGCTCGAGGGTGTGAGCTATAGGGAGAGGTTGAGCAGGCTGGGACTCTATTCCTTGGAGCGCAGGAGGATAAGGGGTGATCTTATTGATGTGTATAAAATCATGAGAGGAATAGATAGGGTAGACGCCCAGAGTAGGGGAATTGAAGACCAGAGGACATAGGCTTAAGGTGAGGGGGGGGGGGGGGGGGGGGGGGGGGGAGAGATTTAATAGGAGGGAAATGGGCCAAACACCTGCACCTATTGTCTATTGTCTACATGTCACCTTTCCTAATTAACCTATGGATTTTTACTTTTTTATTTTTGCTTCACGGTCTTCCAACTCATTATTTGGCTGCATTGAGTGATTGTGATTGTGATGACATACTATAGATATATCATACTGAGCCAAAACAGGCTCAATGGACTAGCCAGCCTTTCATAAGATCATAAGACCAGAAGATAATGGAGCAGGATTAGGCCACTCGGCCCATCAAGTCTACTCAACCCTTCAGTCATGGCCGATCTATCTTTCCCTCTCAACCCCATTCTCCTGCCTTCTCCCATAACCTTTGGCACACTTACTAATCAAGAACCTATCAATCTCCACCTTAAAAATACCCAATGACTTGACCTCGTCTGCCATCTGTGGCAATGAATTCCGCAGATTCACCACCCTCTGACTAAAGAAATTCCTCCTCATCTCCATTCTAAAGCTTCATCCTTTTATTCTGAGGATGTGCCCTCTGGTTCTAGACTCTCCCACTACTGGAAGCATCCTCTCCGCAACCACAGAATAAAAAGACGTGCCTTTAGAATGAAGATGAGAAGTCATTTTTTTTAGCCATTGAGTGGTGAATCTGGAATTAATTGTCAGAGAAGGCTGTGTAGGCGGTCATTTTTTATATTTTTAAAGAAGAGATTGATAAGATCTTGATTAGTATGTCAGGGTTTATGGGGAGAAGGCAGGTGAATGGGATTGAGAGGAAAAAGTAGTTTAGCCATGATTGAATTGTGGAGCTGACTCAATGGGCTGAATGGCCTAAATCTGCTCCGATGTCTGATAATCTTGTCATATAGATTCATACAGCACGGAAACAGGCCCATTGGCCCAACTTGCCCATGCCGACCAACGTGCCCCATCTACACTAGTTCCACCTGCCTTCTGCAGTTGTATAGAGCCCTAGTGAGACCACACCTGGAGTATTGTGTGCAGTTTTGGTCCCCTAATTTGAGGAAGGACATTCTTGCTATTGAGTGGAGTGCAGAGTAGGTTTACAAGGTTAATTCCCGAGATGGCGGGACTGTCATATGCTGAGAGAATGGAGCGGCTGGGCTTGTACACTCTGGAGTTTAGAAGGATGAGAGGGGTATCTTATTGAGACGTATAAGATTATTAAGGGTTTGGACACGCTAGAGGCAGGAAACATGTTCCCAATGTTGGGGGAGTCCAGAACTAGGGGCTAGTGTTTAAGAATAAGAGGTAAGCCATTTAGAACGGACATGAGGAAACACTTTTTCACACAGAGAGTTGTGAGTCTGTGGAATTCTCTGCCTCAGAGGGCGGTGGAGGCCAGTTCTCTGGATACTTTCAAGATAGAGCTAGATAGGGCTCTTAAAGATAGCGCAGTGAGGGGATATGGGGAGAAGGCAGGAACGGGGTAATGATTGGGGATGATCAGCCATGATCACATTGAATGGCGGTGCTGGCTCGAAGGGCCGAATGGCCTACTCCTGCACCTATTGCCTATAGTCTATTGTCTATTGCCTGCATTTGGCCCATATCCCACTAAACCGGTCCTATCCATGCACCTGTTCAAATGTTCCATACACCCACGATGCTTGATGTAAACAAGTTACCCCTCAGGTATCTATTCAATCTTTTCCCCCTCACCTCTTGTGTGAGATACTGCAGTGTCTCAAATTTCAATGCACTTCATTGGTGCATGTGATAATTAAATTGAATATTGAATCTTGGTTCAGTCTGAATTTCGGGACTGCTGAAATAGACACTCAAGTTTAATCCCAGGTAGACAAAAATGCTGGAGAAACACAACGGGTGAGGCAGCAGCTATGGAGCGAAGGAACAGGTGACATTTCGGATCGAGACCCTTCTTTGGATAGGCTGGGTGAGTGGGCAAATGTTTGGCAGATGCAGTATAATGTGGATAAATGTGAGGTTATCCATTTTGGTGGCAAAAACATGAAAGCAGACTATTATCTAAATGGTGGCCGACTAGGAAAAGGGGAGATGCAGCGAGACCTGGGTGTCATGGTACACCAGTCATTGAAAGTGGGCATGCAGGTGCAGCAGGCAGTGAAGAAAGCGAATGGTATGTTAGCTTTCATAGCAAAAGGATTTGAGTATAGGAGCAGGGAGGTTCTACTGCAGTTGTACAGGGTCTTGGTGAGACCACACCTGGAGTATTGCGTACAGTTTTGGTCTCCAAATCTGAGGAAGGACATTATTGCCATAGAGGGAGTGCAGAGAAGGTTCACCAGACTGATTCCTGGGATGTCAGGACTGTCTTATGAAGAAAGACTGGATAGACTTGGTTTATACTCTCTAGAATTTAGGAGATTGAGAGGGGATCTTATAGAAACTTACAAAATTCTTAAGGGGTTGGACAGGCTAGATGCAGGAAGATTGCTCCCGATGTTGGGGAAGTCCAGGACAAGGGGTCACAGCTTAAGGATAAGGGGGAAATCCTTTAAAACCGAGATGAGAAGAACTTTTTTCACACAGAGAGTGGTGAATCTCTGGAACTCTCTGCCACAGAGGGTAGTCGAGGCCAGTTCATTGGCTATATTTAAGAGGGAGTTAGATGTGGCCCTTGTGGCTAAGGGGATCAGAGGGTATGGAGAGAAGGCAGGTACGGGATACTGAGTTGGATGATCAGCCATGATCATATTGAATGGCGGTGCAGGCTCGAAGGGCCGAATGGCCTACTCCTGCACCTAATTTCTATGTTTCTATGTTTCTATGTTTCTTCGCCGAAACATCACCTATTCCTTCGCTCCATAGATGCTGCCTCACCCACTGAGTTTCTCCAGCATTTTTGTCTACTTTCGATTTTTCCAGCATCTGCAGTTCTTTCTTAAACAAATTTAATCCCAGCTCAGCAAATGAGGTGTTTACATTCAAGTAATTGTGGAATTTAAAAAATGTAGTCTTAGCAATGACAATGGAAGGAAATCCTCCATGCTTATCTGATTCAAGGGTCAAACTCATGACTTCCATCCCACCAATATATTTCAATATCAGTTCACAGGCAATTAGCAATGGGCAGTAAACAGTGGACAGACACTCGTTTTTTTTCTTGAAGATAGACACAAAATGCTGGAGTAACTCAGCGGGTCAGGCAGCAGCTCCGGAGAAAAACGATGGGTCACTTTTCGGTTTTGGGACCCTTCTAGGGACTGAAAATCTTGTTAGTTGTGGGAACGGCATTAAGCACATTTGCCACATGGCCACTAGAGGGCACTTGGGGTTCAGAAATATGTGCTCTTCAATTTACCTGAAGCTTAGTACAGCACAGAAATAATCCACAGAGTGCTGGAGTAACTCAGCGGGTCAGGCAGCATCTCTGGAGAACATGGATAGGTGACGTTTCACAGAGTGCTGGAGTAACTCAGCGGGTCAGGCAGCATCTCTGGAGAACATGGATAGGTGACGTTTCAAGTCGGGACACTTCTTCAGACCTGACCTGACCCAAAACATAGCGTATCTATGTGTAGGAAAGAACTGCAGGTGCTAATTTACACCAAAGACAGACACAAAATGCTGGAGTAGCTCAGCGGATCAGGCAGCAACTCTGGAGAGAAAGAATAGGTGATGTTTTGAGTCTGAAGAAGGGTTCCGACCCGAAACGTCACCTATTATTTTTCTCAAGAGATGTCGCCTATCCATGTTCTCTCAGAGATGCTGCCTGACTCAGAGTTACTCCAGCACTTTGTACCTTTTTTTGTAAACCAGCATCTGCATTTCCTTGTGTCTACGGAAATATGCCCCTTGGGCCAACAAGTCCAAGCTAATTGGGTGTTGCTCCAGAAGACCCAAGTGGACGAACCGGACTAAACTACAATTGGTGCCACAACATGGCTACTCTTGTGTATTGTCAGTAGACTATTTCTATACACTTTGTACTTCAATGATTCAATGATACATTATTGTCACGTGTACCTTGGCACAGTGAAATGCTTCATTCCGCACACAACCCGGGTTAGGGTATTAACACCAGATGGCTCCACTGCCAGTGGCTGCCTCGCCAACAGTCTGTCTGTCCTTTCTTCTATTTTATTATTTACAGTATGTGTTAAAAGTATGTTTTGGTGTTCCTTGTTTTCTGTGCGTGGGGTGGGGGGGGGGGGGGGGGGGGGAGGGGAGACTGGGGGAAACTTGTTTTTAATCTCTTACCTCGACAGAGATGCGATTTTTGTTTTCCGTATGGTATCTCCGTCCCTACTGCAGCCGAACATCGCGGAGTTGGCGGCCTTTCCTGGAGACCGACCCGGCGCTCCAAGCAGCAGGAGTCTGCGGGGAGTTTAACATCGCGGAGCTTGCGATCCCTTTGCTGGGGATCGATATTCAACCGTTGGGCCTGTAGACATTAACATCGTGAAGCCCGCGGTCTCTGGTAAGAAGAGGCCGACTCGGGAGCTCCATGCCGCGGAGAGAGTTTCAATCACCCCGGCGGGGGCTTCGACCGCCGGCTGCGGGGGCTTTGATCACCCCGACTGCGGATGGTTCGCCTGCCCTGACTGCGGGAGAACAAAGAGGAAGGTGATTGAACTTTATTGCTTTCCATCACAGTGAGGAACGTGGAATCCACTGTGATGGATGTTTATGTTAACTTTTATGTGGCTGTATGGGAACTCTAATTTCACTGGTACATGTGACAATAAACTGACCTTGAAACTTTGAACCCAGTAAAATCATACAGCAGACCTAACCTTGGCAACAATAGCATTTCACTACACTGCATACACGTGACAATAAACTAAACCAAGTTTGTGGATGACACAAAGCTGGGTGGCCGTATGAGATGTGAGGAGGATGCTGTGAGGCTGCAAGGTGACGTGGACAGGTTGGAGAGTGGGCAAATGCATGGCAGATGCAGTATAATGTGGAGAAATGTGAGGTTATCCACTTTGGTGGCAAGAACAAGAAGGCAGATTATTATCTGAATGGTGTCAGATTAGGAGAAGGGGAGGTGCAACGAGACCTGGGTGTCCTTGTATATCGGTCACTGAAATTAGGGATGCAGGTTCAGCAGGAAGTGAAGAAGCAAATGGCATGTTGGCCTTCCTAGCAAGAGGATTTGAGTATAGGAGCAAGGAAGACCTATTGCAGTTGCACAGGGCCCTGGTGAGACCACACTTGGAGTATTGTGTGAAGTTTTGGTCCCCTAATTTGAGGAAGGACAATCTTGCTATTGAGGGAGTGCGTCGTAGCTTCACCAGGTTAATGGCGACACTGACAATATGATGAAAGAATGGATCGACTGGGCTTGTATTCACTGGAATTTAGACGAATGAGAGGGGATCTTATAGAAACATATAAAATTCTTAAGGGATTGGACAGGCTAGATGAAAGAAAAATGTTCCCGATGTTGGGGGAGTCAAGAACCAGGGGTCACAGTGTAAGAATAAGGGGTAGGCCATTTTGGACTGAGATGATGAAAAACGTTTTCACCCAGAGAGTTGCGAATCTGTGGAATTCTCTGCCACAGAAGGCAGTGGAGGCCGATTTACTGGATGTTTTCAAGAGAGAGATATAGCTCTTGGTGCTAACGGAAGCAAGGGATATGGGGAGAAGGCAGGAACGGGGTACTGATTGTGGATGATCAGCCATGATCATATTGAATGGCGGTGCTGGCATGAAGGGCCGAATGGCCTATTCCTGCACCTATCGTCTATTGTCTATTGTCTAAAATGCTGGAGTAACTCAGCGGGTGAGGCAGCATCAATGGAGAGAAGGAGTTGGCGATGTTTTGGCTCGACCCGAAACGTCGCCAATTCCTTCTCTCCATAGATGCTGCCTCAACTGCTGAGTTACTCCAGCATTTTGTGTCTACCACTCAGCCATTGTTCCCCCACTTTCATTTTCCCCAGTCAACTCCTGTGGGGAAACTAGCCCACAGCCGCACACCAGGCACAACTAATTGTTCAACCTGACAACCCGCCCTTCGCTGGGATGGCAGAGAAGCCGAAGGAACCGGAGCACCCGGAGGAAACCCACACAGCCAAAATGGAGAACGTGCAAACTCCACATTGGCAGCACCCCCAAGGTCAGGATTGAACCGGGGTCTCTGAGGCTGTGAGGCGGCAACTCCACTGCTGCGCCAACGTGCCAACATCGGGGGAGGAAATGGACCATAAAACCATAAGACAACGGAGCAGAATTAGGCCATTCGGGCCATTGATCTACTCCGCCATTTAATCACGGCTGATTTATTATTTCCTCTCAACCCCACGCTCTTGCCTTCTTCCTGTTACCTTTGGCACCCTTACTAATCAAGAATCTTTGCTTTAAAAATACCAAATGGGCTCTACACCCGCTTGCGGCAATGAATCCCACAAATTCACCGCCCTCTGACTAAAGAAACTCCTCCTCATGTCCATTCTGAAGGTACGTCCTTTTATTCTGAGGCTGTGCCTTCTGGTTCTAGACTCTCCCATCACTGGATACATCCTCTCCATGTTTAGTTTAGAGATACAGCACGGAAACAGGCCCTTTGGCCCACCGGGTCCGCGCCAACCAGCGATCCCCGCACATTAACACTATCCTACACACACTAGGGACAATTTTTTACATTTACCAAGCCATTTTACCTACAAACCTGTACGTCTTTGGAGAGTGGGAGGAAACCGAAGATCTCGGAGAAAAACCCACGCAGGTCATGGGGAGAAGGTACAAACTCCATACAGACAGCACCCTTGGTCAGGATGGAACCCGGGTCTCCGGCGCTGCATTCGCTGTAAGGCAGCAACTCTACCGCTGCGCCACCGTGACCGTCTACTCTGAGGTCTTGGCCTATCTATGACAGGCAGCATTTTGGGATGGGATCCTTCATTGTAGGGCTACGCGGAGTTGGTGTTTGAAGTACCGGACGATTTAGTAAACTGGTGCTTGTGCATCAGGAGGCAGCCAAAGCTGACCAGTCATTCTTTATATTCTCAGATGACAAGGTTACTCAGTAACTTGATTAACAGTGAATCGGGGGCTTAATTACAGATTGGAACTCAGAGACTTAATTAGGTGACAAGCAGAATGAGATAGACAATAGACAATAGGTGCAGGAGTAGGCCATACGGCCCTTCGAGCCAGCACCGCCATTCAATGTGATCATGGCTGATCATCCACAATCAGTACCCCTTTCCTGCCTTCTCCCCATATCCCTATCTTTAAGAGCTCTATCTAACTCTCCCTTGAAAGCATCCAGAGAATTGGCCTCCTCTGCCTTCTGAGGCAGAGAATTCCATGGATTCACAACTCTCTGTGTGAAAAAGGTTTTCCTCTTCTCCGTTCTAAATGGCCTACACCTTATTCTTCAACTGTGGCCCCTGGTTCTGGACTCCCCCAACATTGGGAACATGTTTGCTGCCTCTAGTGTGTCCAATTTCGTTAATAATCTTATGTTTCAACAAGAATCCCTCTCATCCTTCTAAATTCCAGTGTACACAAGCCCAGTCGCTCCATTTTGGAGTTGTACAAGTGGGGGAGTCCAGAGCCAGGGGCCACAGTTTAAGAATAAGGAGTAAGCCATTTAGAATGGAGATGAGGAAACACTTTTTCACACAGAGAGTTGTGAGTCTGTGGAATTCTCTGCCTCAGAGGGCAGTGGAGGCCGGTTCTCTGGATACTTTCAAGAGAGAGATAGGGCCCTTAAAGATAGCGGAGTCAGGGGATATGGGGAGAAGGCAGGAACGGGGTACTGATTGGGGATGATCGGCCGTGATCACATTGAATGGCGGTGCTGGCTCAAAGGGCCGAATGGCCTCCTCCTGCACCTATTGTCTATTGTCTAGTGTCCATTCTCTCAACATATGATTTACCACAAGTCTAAATTTGTTAACAGTGGAACTAAATTTCTGTTACAATGATGGGTGCATTGTACACATGATCAATGAAATCCCTGTTAGGCTTTGTCTGCTGTTTCCTGTCACCACATTAGCACAATCCCTATTCACTAATTGTGTAGGAAGGAACTGCGGATGCTGGTTTAAATCGAAGATAAGCACAAAATGCTGGAGTAACTCAGCGGGACAGGCAGCATCTCTGGAGAGAAGGAATGGGTGACGTTTACCCTTCCACATTCGGTAAGGCCTTGCCTAGCATCTTTCCCATAAAGTGTATCGCTACCAAAGAGTACCTTTGATCTCGACTAATGACCTGTCGCAGGTACGATGTCACAAAGGTGTGACGTCACACTACGGCTTTGTGACTCATGCCTGTGCCTTGAACTGCTATTTCTTGCATGCTGGGAGGAGATCACCTGAACTTCTAAGGTAAGAATGTGCTTTACAAGCTTAAAATCACTGCTATGCCATGCGACAAATAATGTCAAACACATCGCAGCAGCTCATGACTTCTTTGCCACAGAAGGCTGTGGAGGCCAAGTCAGTGGATATTTTATAAGACAGAGCTGGATAGATTCTTGATTAGTACGGGTGTCAGAGGTTATGGGGAGAAGGCAGGAGAATGGGGTTAGAAACATACAAACATAGAAAATAGGTGCAGGAGTAGGCCATTTAGCCCTTCGAGCCTGCACCGGCATTCAATATGATCATGGCTGATCATCCAACTCAGTATCCTGTACCTGCCTTCTCTCCATACCCCCTGATCCCTTTAGCCACAAGGGCCACATCTAACTCCCTCTTAAATATAGCCAATGAACTGGCCTCAACTACCTTCTGTGGCAGAGAATTCCAGAGACTCACCACTCTCTGTGTGAAAAATGTTTTTCTCATCTCGGTCCTAAAGGATTTCTCCTTTATCCTTAAACTGTGACCCCTTGTCCTGGACTTCCCCAACATCGGGAACAATCTAGGAGGGAGAGATAGATCAGCCATGATTGAATGGCGGAGTAGACTTGATGGGCCTAATTCTGCAGCCATCACATGACGACTCCAGTGATTTTCACAGTTATCATAGTTTGGAGTTTCCGCTCTCTCCTTGTCACCATATGAGTTTTCCCTGGCTCATCTGGTTTCTTCCCGCGTCCCACACATTTGTGGTTTGGTAGATTAGTTGGTCGGGTGGTCAAAAAGGCATTCGGCACATTGGCCTTCATCAGTCTGAACATTGTGTATAGATGTTGGGAGGTCATGTTGCAGTTGTACCAGACATTGGAGATGGCTGCATTTAGAGTATTGTGTCAGTTCTGGGCACCATGTTATAGTAAAGATGTTGTCAAGCTGGAACGGGTGCAGTGAAGATTTATGAGGATGTTGCCAGGTCTCAAGGGACTGAGCTATAGGGAGAGGTTGAGTAAACTGGGACTCTATTCCTTGGAGCGTAGGAGGATGAGGGGTGATCTTATAGAGGTGTATAAAATCACGAGAGGAATAGAGCGGGTAGAAACACAGAGCCTCTTGCCTAGAGAACCAGAGGACATAGGTTTAAGCTGAGGGGGAGAAGATTTAATAGGAATCGGAGGGGTAGGTGTATGGAACGAACTGGCGGAGGAGGTAGTCGAGGCAGGGACAATCCCAACGTTTAAGAAACATTTAGACTGGTACATGGATAGGACAGGTTTGGAGGGATATGGGCAAACACAGGCAGGTGGGACTGGTGCAGATAGGACATGTTGGTCAGTGTGGGCAAGTTGGGCCGAAGGGCCATGTTTCCACTCTGCATGAGTCTATGACTATTAATTAGCCAGTGAAGAATTTACCCCTCATGTGTGGAGTAGAATTGAGGGGGGGGGGGGGGGGGGGGGGGGAGATGACAAGAATGTGGGGAGAGTCAATGGAACAGGGAACTGGGGAACATGGATAGGTAACGATTTGGACCAGTGCCCTTCTATTCCTTCGCTCCATAGATGCTGCTGCACCCGCTGAGTTTCTCCAGCAATTTTGTGTACCTCCCTTCTCAAGACTGTTTTTTCTGAAGAAGGGTCCTGAACTGAAACATTACCTAGTCATGAAGAAGTCTGAAGAAGGGTCTCGACCCGAAACGTCACCCATTCCTTCTCTCCAGAGATGCTGCCTGTCCCGCTGAGTCACTCCAGCATTTTTGTGTCTGACTTCGATTTAAACCAGCATCTGCAGTTCTTTCCTAAACATCATTACCTATTCATGTTCTTCAGAGATGGTGCCTGACTTACTGAGTTACTCCAGCACTCTGTGTCCAAGCCATACAGAACTTTTTGTCCAGGGTAGAAATGTCAAAGGCTGGAGGGCACAGCTTTCAGGTGGGAGGGGCAAAGATTAAAGGCGATGTGTGGGGTAACTTTTTTTTACCCAGAGGGATGTGGATGCATTAAAAGTGCTGCCAGAGGTAGTGGTGGAGGCACCAGTACAACAGTAGCATTGAAGAGGTTTTTAGATGGGCAGATGGATATGCAGGGTATAGAGGGATATGGATCACTCTTGGGAGAAGACATCAGTTTAACTTGGCATCATGTTCGGCACAGTTAATGTGGGCTGGAGAGCCTGTTCCTGTGCTGTATTGTACTGTTCTATGTTCTATCAGGAGAATATCTTCACTGCATCATTTTTCTACGAACTAAGAACCACTCAGGTTTTTGAATGATTAACTTTAATATATTGAATAATAATAATTATTCATATGTTATTAAATAAACTGCAGCATTAATGCCGTGGGCATTACTCATGGCTTTCTTTAATTTAGTTGAGTTTAGTTTAGTGTAGTGAAATATGCTGTAAACGGGTCCTTCAGTCCACCGAGTCCTCACCAACCAGCAATCACCCGCACACTAGTTCCATCCTGCGCACTAGGGACAATTTACAGTAGCCTACAAACCTGCATGTCTTTCCAATGTGGGAAGATTGTGGGAAGAATAAGGGGTAAGCCATTTAGAATGGAGACGAGGAAACACTTTTTCTCACAGAGAGTTGTGAGTCTGTGGAATTCTCTGCCTCAGTTCTCTAGATACTTTCAAGAGAGAGCTAGATAGGGCTCTTAAAGATAGCGGAGTCAGGGGATATGGGGAGAAGGCAGGAACGGGGTACTGATTGTGGATGATCAGCCATGATCACATTGAATGGTGGTGCTGGCTCGAAGGGCCGAATGGCCTACTCCTGCACCTATTGTCTATTGGCTATTGGCTATTGAAACTGCAGCACCCGGAGAAACCCCACGTGGTCACAGGGAGAACGTGCAAACTCCGTACAGGCAGCACCAGTTGTCAGGATCGAACTCGGGTCTAGTGCTGTAAGGCAGCAATTCTATCACTTGCTTTCAAGAGAGAGCTAGATAGGGCTCTTAAAAATAGCGGAGTCAGGGGATATTGGGAGAAGGCAGGAACGGGGTACTGATTGGGGATGATCAGCCATGATCACATTGAATGGTGGTGCTGACTCAAAGGGCCAAATGGCCTACTCCTGCACCTATTGTCTATTGTCTATTGTCTATTGTCTATTGTCTATTGTCTATCACTGTGCCACTAAAATGTCTACCTTGAGTTGAGATGGATTGCAATTGGTTTCAGAGAATGACTGGTTTCTTTTTTCATTCAGTAATTCATGGAGCTTGAATCGGAATCTAAGCCATGGATCTAACCCAGGATACCGGTCGTTTGGCTTCCCATCGCCTATCTTCCCATCGCCAATCCAAGGGTGCAAGATAGATCACTTGGTGTAGACACACGTCTTCATTGTGACTGGTCAGGTGAGCGTCACTGAACTGATGAGTTTCTGCAGAAAATGAAGAGTTCACTTTGGTTCTCAGCTTGTTGTTGTTCCGTGTGAATCAAAGTTCTGGTCGTCCCCGTCGCAAACAGATGTGAAGACTTTGGAGAGTGTGCTGAAGAGGTTTACCAGAGTGCTGCCCGGATTGGATAGTGCTAGCTTTGGAACGGCTTGGATTGTTTTCTCTGGAGATCGAGGGGAGAAATGTATAAAGTTATGAGAGGCATAGATAGGGTAGACAGTCAGAACTGACCTCCCCTTTATTCTAAGACTGTGGCCCCTGGTTCTGGACTCGCCCAACATTGGGAACATTTTTCCTGCATCCAGCTTGTCCAGTCCTTTTATAATTTTATATGTTTAGATCTTATAGAAACATATAAAATTATAAAAGGACTGGACGAGCTAGATGCAGGAAAAATGTTCCCAATGTTGGGCGAGTCCAGAACCACGGGCCACAGTCTTAGAATAAAGCGGAGGTCATTTAAGACTGAGGTGAGAAAAAACTTTTTCACCCAGAGAGTTGTGAATTTGTGGAATTCCCTGCCACAGAGGGCACTGGAGGCCAAGTCATTGGATGGATTTAAGAGAGAGTTAGATAGAGCTCTAGGGGCTAATGGAGTCAAGGGATATGGGGAGAAGGCAGGCACGGGTTATTGATAGGGGACGATCTGCCATGATCACAATGAATGGCGGTGCTGGCTCGAAGGGCCGAATGGCCTCCTCCAGCACCTATTTTCTATGTTTCTATGTTTCTATGTATCTAACTCTTCTCACAGGGTGGAAATATCAAAGACTGTAGATCAGGGGTGGGCAACCTTGTTCTGCATAGGGGCCGGGACGCATGTCTGTGAGCGGACGGCGGGCCACATCTATCACGTGTACACATGGATCCCGCCCCCATCCCGCCCCGGATGGCGGGCATCAAATCACGTGTTCACAGAAGGTTGACAAAAATGCTGGAGAAACTCAGTGGGTGAGGCAGCTTCGTTCAATCCTTGCATGTCTCACCCGCTGGGTTTCTCCAGCATTTTTGTCTACCTTCGATTTTTCCAGCATCTGCAGTTCTTTCTTAAACGTGTTCACAGAAGGCGCGCAGCCGTGCCGGTGGTTTTGCGCAGGATGCAGTACAGCCAGAGCTCGACCGCTGCTCGGGGCGCTCGGCGGTCTGGATAACTACGGGGGGGGAAAATCCGCCTGCGGGCCGGAAGATTTCGGGTTACTGGGTCGCATTCGGCCCGGGGGCCGTAGGTTGCCGACCCCCTGCTGTAGGGCATAGCTTTTGGGTGAGAGAGGCTAAGTTTAAAGGAGCCGTGCTGGGCAAGTCTTTTCTTCACAGAGGGTGGTGGATGCCTTAAAGGTGCTGCCAGGGGTGGCGGTGAAGGCAGATACGATAGGTGCGTTTAAGAGGCTCTTAGATAGACACATCCAAAGAGCACTAGAAAGCATTGGACACCCTTGGACTATCTTTGATAGAACTTTACTGGCTTTATCTTCCACTAAATATTATTCACGTTATTCCCTTTGTCCTGTATCTGTGCACTGCGAACGGCTCGATTGTAATCATGCATTGTCTTTCCGCTGACTGGTTAGCACGCAACAAAAGCTTTTCACTGTACCTCGGTACACATGACAATAAAGTGAACTCAAACTCAGTCATGGATATGCAGGGAATGGAGGGATACGGATGCACGACCCACTGTGCTCTTTCAGTAGATTGTTTGTTTCTCCCGGTTTCAGCATCTGCCGTCTCCTGTGTCTCTGTTTAAAATGTTTCCCCTGGGCTTTTAGAAACATAGAAAAATAGTTGCAGGAGTAGGCCATTCAGCCCTTCGAGCCAGCACCGCCATTCAATATGATCATGGCTGATCATCTAAAATCAGATTCAGATTTAGATTCACATTTATTGTCACATGCACCAATTAAGATACAGTGATATTTGAGTTACCCATACAGCGATACAATTAAAATCAGTACCCCATTCCTGCTTTTTCCCCATATCCCTTGATTCCTTTGGTCCTACAATGAGAGCTAAATCCAACTCTCTCTTGAAAGCATTCGCGGGATTGGCTTCCACTGCTTTCTGTGGCAGACAATTCCACAGATTCACAACGCTCTGGGTGAAAAAATGTTTCCTCATCTCAGTCATAAATGGCCTACCCCATATTCTTAAACTGTGACCACTGGTTCTGGACTCCCACAACATTGGGAACATTTTTCCTGCATCTAGCCTGTCCAATCCTTTAAGAATTTTATATGTTTCTATAAGATTCCCACTCATCCTTCTAAATTCCAGTGAATACAAGCCCAGTCGACCCATTCTTTCATCATATGTCAGTCCTGCCAACCCGGGAATTAACCTGATGAACCTACGCTGCACTCCCTCAATAGCAATAATGTCCTTCCTCAAATTAGGAGATCAAAATTGCACACAATACTCCAGGTGCGGTCTCACTTGGGTCCTGTATAACTGCTGTAGGACCTCTTAGCTCCTAAACTCAAATCCTCTCGCAACATGCCATTAGCTTTCTTCACTGCCTGCTGTACCTGCATGCTTACTTTCAGTGACTGATGTACAAGCACACCCAGGTCTTGTTGCACCTCCCCTTTTCCTAATCTGACACCATTCAGATAATAATCTGCCTTCCTGTTCCTGCCACCAAAGTGGATAACCTCACATTTATCCACATTATACTGCATCTGCCAAGCATCTGCCCACTCACTCAATATATCCAAGTCACCTTGCAGCCTCATAGCATCCTTATCGCAACTCACACTGCCATCCAGCTAAGTGTCATCCGCAAACTTGGAGATGTCACATTTAATTCCCTTGTCTAAATCGATAATATATATTGTAAATAACTGGGGTCTCAGCACCGAACCTTGCGACACCCGACTAGTCACTGCCTGCCATTCTGAAAAGGACCCGTTTAATTTTGCACACTAGTCTCTTGTGTGGGACCTTGTCAAAGGCTTTTTGAAATTCTAGATACACCACATCCACTGGCTCTCCCTTATCCATTCTACTTGTTACATCCTGAAAACATTCCAGAAGATTAGTTTTGAAGCTTTTGGGATTTATTTTAAGTTTCTGTGATCAGGAGCGGCACAATTAATAACAGGATAAGGAAGGTCGTGAGGTCATAAGGGATAGTAGAATTAGGCCATTCGGCCCATCAAGTCCACTCCGCCATTCAATCATGCCTTTTCCCCACAAGCCTCTGGCACCTGTACTAATCAAGAATCTATCTATCGCTACCTTAAAAATATCCACAGACATGGCCTCCACAGCCTTCTGTGGCAAAGCATTCCACAGATTCACCGCCCTCTGACTAAAGAATCCTCCTCATCTCCTTCCCAAAATAACTTCCTTTAATTCTGAGGCTGTGACCTCTAGTCCTAGACTCTCCCACTAGTGGAAACATCCTCTCCACATCCACTCGATCAAAGCCTTTCACTATTCTGTATGTTTCAATGAGGTCCCCCCTCATTCTTCTAAACATTCTCAAGTTCAAGTTTGCGTTTATTGTCACTTAACCAAGTGAAATTTGAGTTACTATACAGCCATACCAAGTGAAAGGGACACAATACACATATATAACCATATAACCATATAACAATTACAGCACGGAAACAGGCCATCTCGGCCCTACAAGTCCGTGCCGAACAACTTTTTCCCCTTAGTCCCACCTGCCTGCACTCATACCATAACCCTCCATTCCCTTCTCATCCATATACCTATCCAATTTATTTTTAAATGATACCAACGAACCTGCCGCCACCACTTCCACTGGAAGCTCATTCCACACCGCTACCACTCTCTGAGTAAAGAAGTTCCCCCTCATGTTACCCCTAAACTTCTGTCCCGTAATTCTGAAGTCATGTCCTCTTGTTTGAATCTTCCTTATTCTCAAAGGGAAAAGCTTGATCACATCAACTCTGTCTATCCCTCTCATCATTTTAAAGACCTCTATCAAGTCCCCCCTTAACCTTCTGCGCTCCAGAGAATAAAGACCTAACTTATTCAACCTATCTCTGTAACGTAGTTGCTGAAACCCAGGCAACATTCTAGTAAATCTCCTCTGTACTCTCTCTATTTTGTTGACCCTTCCTATAAATGGGCGACCAAAATTGTACACCATACTCCAGATTTGGTCTCACCAATGCCTTGTACAATTTTAACATTACATCCCAGCTTCTATACTCAATGCTCTGATTTATAAAGGCTAGCATACCAAAAGCTTTCTTTACCACCCTATCTATATGAGATTCCACCTTCAAGGAACTATGCACGGTTATTCCCAGATCCCTCTGTTCAACTGTATTCTTCAATTCCCTACCATTTATCATGTACGTCCTATTTTGATTTGTCTTGCCAAGGTGTAACACCTCACATTTATCAGCATTAAACTCCATCTGCCATCTTTCAGCCCATTTTTCCAAATGGCCTAAATCACTCTGTAGACTTTGGAAATCCTCTTCATTATCCACAACACCCCCTATCTTGGTATCATCTGCATACTTACTAATCCAATTTACCACCCCTTCATCCAGATCATTGATGTACATGACAAACAACAAAGGACCCAACACAGATCCCTGTAGGCACCCCACTAGTCACCTGCCTCCAACCCGACAAACAGCCATCCACCATTACCCTCTGGCTTCTCCCATTCAGCCACTGCTGAATCCATCTTGCTATTCCTGCATTTATACCCAACAGTTTAACCTTCTTAACCAACCTTCCATGAGGAACCTTGTCAAAGGCCTTACTAAAGTCCATATAGACAACATCCACTGCTTTACCCTCGTCAATTTCCCTAGTAACCTCTTCAAAAAATTCGAGAAGATTAGTCAAACATGACCTTCCAGGCACAAATCCATGTTGACTGTTCCTAATCAGACCCTGTTTATCCAGATGCTTATAAATATTATCTCTAAGTATCTTTTCCATTAATTTGCCCACCACTGAAGTCAAACTAACAGGTCTATAATTGCTAGGTTTACTCTTAGAACCCTTTTTAAACAATGGAACAACATGCGCAGTACGCCAATCCTCGGGGACTATTCCCGTTTCTAATGACATTTGAAATATTTCTGTCATAGCCCCGGCTATTTCTACACTAACTTCCCTCAATGTCCTAGGGAATATCCTGTCAGGACCTGGAGACTTATCCACTTTTATATTTTTCAAAAGTGTCAGTACTTCTTTTACTTTGAAACTCATAGTATCCATAACTATTCTACTCGTTTCCCTTACCTCACATAATTCAATATCCTTCTCCTTGGTGAATACCGAAGAAAAGAAATTGTTCAATATCTCCCCCATCTCTTTTGGCTCTGCAGATAGCTGCCCACTCTGTTTCTCCAATGGACCAATTCTCCAATGGACCAATTTTATCCCTCGTTATCCTTTTGCTATTAATATAGCTGTAGAAACCCTTTGGATTTAACATTTAACATAAACATCCGCCACAGTGGAATCAACATTCCTCATTGTGATGGAAGGCAATAAAGTTCAGTCATCTTCCTCTTTGTTCAGCGTGATGTCGTGCTTGGTGGCTGAGCCAAACCAGACCATGATGGAGAAGGTGAGGACAGACTCTATGATGGCCGTGTAGAATTGGACTATCATTGCCTGCGGCAGATTGCCCCAGCTGCCGCAGGAGGAAGTACATCGCAAAATTGGACAAAGGCCAGAGATGGAATATGAATTTGATTGTTTTGAATAGCAGAGCTGGAAGGGCCGAATGGAATGTTTCTGCTGCTTTTACTGCTGCGGAACAACTGGTATGACTTAATCGTTGCCTTCATTGTATTGCCATGGTATCCTTTGCATTCATCTGAGACGTTGGAGCATCGGTTAAAAGAAAACTCCTTGCTGGCAGGTATCAGCTCTCCCTGACACTGATAAATGTTGTCTTAAAGTTGATCGGAGATTGTTCTACCGTTGGTGGAAAGGTGTAAACACAGCTGACTCCTCCATTGTGTTTATAATAACAATGAAAAAGCATTGCTCTACACTGCATAGTTCTTGTTTTTCAGTTTCAGAGATACAGCGTGGAAACGGGTCCTTTGGCCTACCTGGTCTGCACCGACCAGCGACACAAACACTATCCTACACAAACTAGGGACAATTTACATTTATTCCAAGCCAATTAACCTACAAACCTGTAAGTCTTTGGAGTGTGGGAGGAAACCGGAGCTCCCGGAGAAAATCCACGCAGGTCACAAAGAGAACGTACAAACTCCGTACAGGCGGTCACGGTGGCAGAGTTGCTGCCTCACAGCGAATGCAGCGCAGGAGACCCGGGTTTGATCCCAACTCCAGCTGCTGTCTGTATGGAGTTTGTACGTTCTCCCCATGACCTGCGTGGGTTTTCTCCAAGATCCTCGGTTTACTCCCACACTCCAAAGACGCACTGGTTTGTAGGTTAATTGGCCTGGTGTAAATGTAAAAATTGTCCCTAGTGGGTGTAGGATAGCGTTAATCTGCGGGGATCCGATCGCTGGTCGGCGTGGACCTGGTGGGCCGAAGGGCCTGTTTCCGAGCTGTATCTCTGAACTAAACTAAACTAAACTAAAGACAGCACCTGTAGTCAGGATCGAACCCGGTCTCTGACGCTGTAAGGCAGCAACTACCGCTGAGTCACCGTGCCGCCCAGCACTTTGTGTCTATCTTCAGTATATAACCGCATCTGCAGTTCCTTTCTGCCATTGTAAGTGTTG
Source organism: Amblyraja radiata (assembly GCF_010909765.2). Taxonomy (NCBI): domain Eukaryota; kingdom Metazoa; phylum Chordata; class Chondrichthyes; order Rajiformes; family Rajidae; genus Amblyraja; species Amblyraja radiata. The sequence continues at coordinate 108,097,531 of NC_045958.1, read as the reverse complement.
CCATCCAGGCTAACATTCCCAATGACACTCAGTTTGTTCCGTCAGGCAGGCTGTGTCTGACACTAGACTCCTGATACACAACTCTACTCCACAATGTTATAAAAGGAATTGCAGGTGCTGGTTTATACCAAAGATAGACACAAGGCGCTTGTGTAACTCAGCGGGTCAGGCAGAATCTCTGGGGGAAATGGATAGGTGACATTTCAGTTTGGGACCTATATCTAACATGTGTCACCTCAATAACGTTACCATTTTTGATACCATTGGAATAGTGGAATTGAGTATTTAAAATATGTGTATGTGTATATATATATATATATATTAAATATATCTGTGTGTGGGGGTGTGTGTATATATATATATGTGTGTGTAGGAAGGAACAGCAGGTTTAAACTGCAGATAGACACAAAAAGCTGGCGTAACACATTGGGTCAGGCAGCATTCTGTGTACCGTCTATATCTCTTGTTTCCCTTTCCCCTGACTCTCAGTCTGAAGAAGGGTCTCGACCCGAAACGTCACCCATTCCTTTTCTCCAGAGATGCTGCCTGACCCGCTGAGTTACTCCAGCACTTATAGACACAAAAAGCTGGAGTAACTCAGCAAGTCAGGCAGCATCTCTGGAGAAAAGGAATGTGTGTGAGTGTATTTATTTATATATATATATGTATATATTTATATATATTTATATATCACCAGCGCTGGCGTCGTATATGGCTGCCGTGCCGACAGCCAGGCTCATCTTTTTCTTCTTTTGTTACTGTGATACTCGTATGTTTAAGTGTATCTTTAGTATTCGCATTATGTGAGGGGGGGGGGGGTGGGGGGGGGGGGGGGGGGGGTGGGGGGGGGGGGGGGGGAAACATTTTTATCTAATTCCTTTTTCCGTGTCGTATATCCGTTCACACTGCGGCCTAACATAGTGGAGCTGGCGGTCCCTTTGTTAGGGATCGACTGCAGGAGCTCCAACCGCGGGAGCCTCGACCGCCCCAACTGTGGATGGTTCGAACGCCCCGACTGCAGGTGAAAAGGAGGAAGAAGGTAAAAGTGATTTGCCTTCCATCACAGCGAGGAATGTGAGATGTGAGGTCGCTGGAAAACAAGATGGACGTGCGGCCTGCGCTGGTCGGGAATCGGAGGGAGTGCCGTGAGTGCAGTGGTCTCGGTGTTTGCGGGGACATGGCACCATGTGGACATCCCGGAGTCTGGTGCGAGTGCGGACGGCTTTCTGACTGTTCGGGTGGACAGGGTCTGCAGAGAGAGCGACAGCGGTCGGTACAACTCTGGTCACATCACGGTGAAGGAGCGCGTGTGTGTGTGTGTGGCCCGGACATTGAACTGATGGCTGTGGGTCTCCGCTTATGCTGTGTGCCCTGTGGATTCTCACACGCCGCTGTGGTGGCTGTTTAAGTCTATGTTTAATCTTTATGTGGTTATGCTTTTTTGTATGACTGATGGCAAATCTAATTCCTCGTATGTTTACATACTTGGCTAATAAATTAATTACAATTACAATATATAACCTCAATAACACATATATATATGAATAGGTTTATGAATATGAATAAGTTTATTGGCCAAGTATTCACATACAAAGTATTTGCCTTGGTGCTCCGCCCGCACGTGACAACATGACATAGAGTGACAGTTAGGAATGACACATAAAACATTAAACATTTTATATATATACACATTCCTTTTTTCCTGAGATGCTGCCTGACATGCTGAGTTACTATATATGTGTGTATGTGTCTGTCTGTGTCTGTGTGTGTTTGTGTGCATGCGTGTGCGTGTCTGTGTCTGTGTCTATGTGTGTTTGTCTGTGTGTGTGTGTTTGTGTGTGTGTCTGTGTCTATGTATGTGTGTGCATGTGTGTGTGTGTGTGTGTGTGTGTGTGTGTGTGTGTGCGTGCGTGCGTGCGTGTGTGTGTGTGTGTGCGCGTGCATGCATGTGTGTGTGTGTGCGCGCATGTGTGTGTGTGCGTGCATTCGTGTGTGTGTGTGTGCGTGTGTGTGTGTGTGTGTGTGTGTGTGTGCGCGTGTGTGTGTGCGCGGTGTGTGTGTGTGCGCGGTGTGTGTGTGTGCATGCGTGTGTGTGTGTGCATGCGTGTGTGTGTGTGCGTGTGTGTGTGTGTGCGTGTGTGTGTGTGTGTGTGTGTGTGTGTGTGTGTGTGTATGTGTGTGTGTGTGTGTGTGTGTGTGCATGCATGTGTGTGTGTGTGTAGTGTTTAAGAGGTGTTTGGATATAACAGGGATATTCAGATATGCAGGGTATGTAAGGATATGGGTCATGTGGAGGTCGATGAGATTAGTTTAACTTGGCATCTTGTTCGGCATGGACATCGTGGGCTGAAGGGCCTGTTCCTGTGCTGCACTGCTCTATATTCTATGTCTGGGGCTCAAGGCCTTGCCTGAGTAAAAACAGATGATTATTTCACTCCCTTGGAAATTCAACACCAATGAAGTCAAAGGAACCAAACGTTAGTCACAGTCAAAAAGCTGCTCGCTATTCTATATCCCGGTTAGAGTAACAAACTGGGACTGAATTTCATGGCCGACGTGTTTTATGATTTATAGGAGAGAATATTTGACAGGAGTGTATGACAGAAATGTCACAGATAGTGTGAGCATGCAATGTACGTTCTGTTATATCCATTAACCCCTTGCAACACTATGCTGGATTTAAACTGGGAAGAGAGGCTAAAATAAGGTAGACAGAACTATTTTTATTCCCAGAGTGAAAAAGTCAAAGACGAGTCTACAAAATCATGAGAGGAATAGATCGGGTAGATGCACGGAGTCTCTTGGCCAGAGTAGGGGAATCGAGGACCAGAGGACATCGGTTTAAGGTGAGGGGGGGGGGGAAATAGATTTAATAGCAATGCTGAGGAGTGACTTTCTGATGCAAAGGGTGGTGGGTGCATGGAACGAGCTGCCGGAAGAGGTAGCTGAGGCTGGGACTATCGCAACATTTAAGAATCATTTAGACAGGTACATGAATAGGATAGGTTTAGGGGGATATGGGGCAAATGCAGGCAGGTGGGATTAGTGTAGACGGGACATGTTGGCCAGTGTGGGCAGGTTGGGCCGAAGGGCCTGTTTCCGCGCTGTAATCCTCTATGACTCTCGAGGGCATAGCTTTAAGCTGAGAGGCATAAAGTGTAAACGAGATGTGCGGGAAAGTCTTTTACATGGAGGGTGCCTGGCAGGCACTGGCACAAGGGTGGTGACGGACAGAGGCAGAGGGTTTTAGATAGTAACGTGGATCTGCAGGGAATTACACAGTAGACAATAGACAATAGACAATAGGTGCAGGAGTAGGCCATTCGGCCCTTCCAACCAGCCATTCCATTCAATGTGATCATGGCTGATCATTCCACAATCAGTACCCCGTTCTTGCCTTCTCCCCATATCCCCGACTCTGCTATCTTTAAGAGCCCTATCCAGCTCTCTCTTGAAAGTATCCAGAGAACCCGCCTTCACTGCCCTCTGAGGCAGAGAATTCCACAGATTCACATCTCTCTGTGTGAAAAAGTGTTTCCTCATCTCTGTTATAAATGGCTTACCCCTTATTCTTAAACTGTGGCCCCTGGTTCTGGACTCACCCAACATCACGAACATGTTTCCTGCCTCTAGCGTGTCCAAACCCTAATAATCTTATATGTTTCAATAAGAACTCCTCTCATCCTTCTAAACTCCAGAGTGTACAAGCACAGCTGCTCCATTCTCTCAGCATATGACAGTCCCGCCATTCCCGGAATTAACCTTGTAAACCTACGCTGCACTCCCTCAATAGCAAGAATGTCCTTCCTCAAGTTAGGGGACCAAAACTGCACACAATACTCCAGGTGTGGTCTCACTAGGGCCCGATACAACTGCAGAAGGACCTCTTTGCTCCTATACTCAACTCCTCTTGTTATGAAGGCCAACATTCCATTCACTTTCTTCACTGCCTGCTGTACCTGCGTGCTTACTTTCGTTGACTGATGTACAAGGACCCCCCAGATCCCGTTGTATTTCCCCTTTTCCCCAACTTGACACCATTTAGATAATAATCTGCCTTCTTGTTTTTGCTACCAAAGTGGATAACCTCACATTTATCCACACTAAACTGTTTAGTTTAGTTTATTTAGTTTAGTTTAGAGATACGGCATGGAAACGATGGGCCATTCGGCCCATCAGGTCGACGCCAACCTGCGTTCCCCGTGCACTATCACTTTCCTACACACTAGGAAATATTTACAACTTTTACCAAAGTCAATTAACCTACAAACTTGTGCATCTTTGGAGTGTGGGCGGAAACCAGAGCACGCGGGGAAAACCCACGTGATCACAGGGAGAACATAAAAACTGTGTACAGACAGCATCCTTAGTCAGGATTGAGCCCAGGTTTTCGGCGCTGTAGGGGGTAGCAACTCTATCGCAGCACTACCGGGCCGCGGTGACATGATTAAGAGATGTGGATAACGTGCAGGCTGAAGAGGTCAGTTTAACTTGGCATTATGTTCGGCACGGACATTGTGGGCCTTAGGGCCTGTTCCTGTACTGTACTGTTCTATATACGATGTTCTAAATAAGACTTAAGGGCCTGTCCCACTTGCCGGTTTTTTTCAGCGACTACCAGCATCGTATCAGGTCACCGAAAAAATTAGCGGCGTGACGCAGTGTGATGCGGTGGTGACACGGCGTGATGCGGCAGTGACGCAGCGTGGTGCGGTGGTGACACGGCGTGATGCGGTGGTGACACGGCGTGATGCGGTGGTGACACGGCGTGATGCGGCAGTGACACGGCGTGATGCGGCAGTGACGCAGTGTGATGCGGTGGTGACACGGCGTGATGCGGCAGTGACGTGGCATGATGCGGTGGTGACACGGCGTGATGCGGCAGTGACGCAGTGTGATGCGGCAGTGACACGGTGTGATGCGGTGGTGACACGGCGTGATGCGGCAGTGACGTGGCATGATGCGGTGGTGACACGGCGTGATGCGGCAGTGACGCAGTGTGATGCGGTGGTGACGGCGTGATGCGGCAGTGACACGGCGTGATGCGGCAGTGACGTGGCATGATGCGGCGTGACGCAGTGTGATGCGGTGGTGACACGGCGTGAAGCGGCAGTGACGTGGCATGACGACGAATTGACGCGCGGCGCTTTTTCAAATGTCACAACATTTTTTTTGTCGCCGCTGGATTTTTAAATGTTCAGAATCTTTTGGCGACACTGATATGACGCCAACAGTCGCCGAACAGGCCCTTTAGTCTTTCCTACATTAACACATTGTCTCTCTGGCTCATTGAGCTCCTGTTCCCTTTGCGTTTCAGCTTTTGTCACAATATTTTCTTCACTCTTTTTCTTCTCACCTGCTCCTCCCTCCATTTTGTTTTCTTTCCCTTTTGAAAGGATTAGACGGGGCGATGAGTCGCCGTAACGGGAGAAGGAGCTGCTTAAAGGGCAATACTACTTTTGGAAAACTCTTGAGATGAATTTTATCCTTCCAAACCTCTTGTCCTTTTCACCAATTATAAAAACAAACATGAATATTTTCAGCCCATATATTGGCGGTCTGTAGAACGCTCTTGGAGAAGGATGAGGGGGAACCTCATTGAAACTTACCGAATAGTGAAAGGCTTGGATAGAGTGGATGTGGAGAGGGTGTTCCCTCTAGTGGGAGAGTCCAGGACCAGAGGCCACAGCCTCAGAATTATATGGCGTACATGGCATCCAGGTGCCATTGCAACCTGGAGCTCAATGCTCTTAAGACAGCGGAATTGATTGTAGACTTTAGGAGAGCTCCCCCTCCCCTCACCCTACTCACCATCAACAACACCACAGTCACATCTGTGGAATCTTGGGAACCATCTCCAAGGACCTTAAGTGGGGGGCTACCATCGACTCCACAGTCAAAAAGGTACAACAGAGTATGGATTTCCCCTTCGTAAATCCATGCTGACTCGGACCGATCCTGTTACTGTTATCCAAATGTCCGCTATTACATCTTTGATTATCGACTCCAGCATTTTCCCCACCACTGATGTCAGGCAAACTGGTCTATAATTCCCTGCTTTCTCTCTCCCTCCTTTCTTAAAAAGTGAGATAACATTAGCTACACTCCAATCCACAGGAACTGATCCAGAATCTATAGAACATTGGAAAATTATCACCAATGGGTCCACGATTTCTAGAGCCACTTCCTTGACTACCTTGGGATTTATCAGCCTTCAGTCCCATCAGTCTACCCAACACCATTTCCTGCAAATATGAATTTCCTTCAGTTCCTCCATCATCCTTGGTCCTCTGTCCCCTAGTACATCTGGGAGATTGTTTGTGTCTTCCTTAAGGGCCTGTCCCACTTGAGCGTTGTATGCGCGTCATTTATACAACATCATTTACGCGTCACGTCCGTGTCGTGACGCGCACATGACGCACGCATGGCGTGCATTACGCGCGCATGGCGTGACGTGCAAATGACACCCAAGTGGGACAGACCCTTTAGTGAAGACAGAACCAAAATACCTGTTCAACTCGTCTGCCATTTCCTTGTTCCCCATAATAAATTCACTTGTTTCAGTCTTCAAGGGACCCACATTTGGCTTTACTATTTTTTTCCTTATCGCATACCTAAAAAAACATTTACTATCCTCCTTTATATTCTTGGCTCGCTTACCTTCGTACTTCATCTTTTCTCCCCGTATTACCTTTTTAGTTACCTTCGGTTGATCTTGAAAAGTTTCTCAATCCTCTGACTTCCTGCTCATCTTTGCTATGTTATACATCTTCTCTTTTATTTTTATACTGTCCTTGACTTCCCTTGTCAGTCACGGTCGCCTCTTACTCCCCTTAGAATATTTCTTCCTAGTTCAGTTTAGTTCAGTTTAGTTTATTGTCACCCGCACCAAGGTACAGTGAAAGATTCCTGATTTGAAATGGGGACATGTGAGAAAACGGGGGAGCGAAGGTGAGGATAAAAAGGCAGAGGAGAGGCTGGGGAATAGATTGGTCAGGGCTGCCGAGAGGGTTGGCGTAGATGCCTGGATAGTTTTTAGCACTGACGGAATAAAAATAGAACTCAACAATGCCATGTTTATTGCCAATGACTCAGCCACCGTTTTATTGAACACTAGCGCTTGGTCTGCCAAGGCCTGTTGCCAAACATTTAACCTCTTCCCATTCCCACACTGACCTTTCTGTCCTGGGCCTCCTCCATTGTCAGAGAGCGGTCACGCACAAACTGGAGGATCAACGCCTCAATTTTATGTAAACTTTAACAAATTTTAGGTAAAGTCAACCATTTTGCGGTAACCTCTAACAAAAACTGTCTATTGTCTCATGAACATTGTATGAACATTGAAGTCTCCAATTTTAGATAACCCCTAACAAAAATGTATAAATGTAAAATTGAGTGAAGATGTGGATTACTGACATGTCCGAGACACTACATTTAGAAAACATTAGGCTTGTTTTGGCTGATAAAGTTGACATATTCTCCAAAACATGGTCTTCTTTCACTGAATTTCTTCAACAACAGAATGGTTGAACACAAATTTAAAACCGATGCTTGGGATGGGTGAGCGGGGGTGGGGAGGGGGGAGGGTGGGTGGGGGGGGGGGGGGGGGGGGGGGGGGGGACAGTGGGGCATATCTCCAGCTTTTTTTTTTCTCAATTCTCTTTTTTCTTCTTGCACTTCTTTGGTAGTTCAGGGGTCTTTTCTTCTCTCTCTTTTGTATCTTTCTTCTTTTTGTTCATACTTTCCCGTTTTCTCTTTTTTTTTAAATTTATATATCAATTTTTAAAATGTTAAAAAATGAAGCTGTATAATTGCTAATAAAATAAATAAAAAATAAAAATAAATACAAATAAATGTAAAATTGTCCTTAGTGTGTTGTGTGTAGGGTAGTGTTAATGTGCTGGGGATTCGCTGCTAGGCGCGGGCTCGGTGGGCCGAAGGGCCTGTTTCCACGCTTATCTCTATACTTAACTAACCTAAATCCTCCTCCCCATCCCCTTTTTCCCCGCACATTCTTTAGTCAGAGGGTGGTGAATCTGTGGAATTCATTGCCACAGGCGGCTGTGGAGGCCAAATCAATGGATATATTTAAGGCAGAGATAGGTAGATTCAGGATTAGTACGGGTGTCAGGGGTTATGGGGAGAAGGCAGGAGAATGTGGTGAGGAAGGAGAGATAGATCATCCAAGATTGAATGGCGGAGTAGACCTGATGGATCAAATGGCCTAATTCTGCTCCTATCACATGATCTTCTGACTCTCTTTCTCACCTGACCCCACCCCTTCCTCTTTACTCCACCTGGAAACCCATCTATTTCTCCCATCCCCCTCCTCCTAGTTGAGTTGAGTGTAGTTTAGTTTAGTTTATTGTCACGTGTACCGAGGTACAGTGAGAAGCTTTTGTTTGCGTGCTAACTAGTCAGCGGGAAGACAATACAAGATTACAATCAAGCCGTCCCCAGTGTATATATACATTGTAGATTCCACTCATTACATAATTGATAAAGGGAAAGTCGTGTGATTTAAAAGAGTGGAACGATTGTATTGCGTGATTGTAGATCCACGTCTGAGACCAGCGCACAAAGAGCCGCCTGGGTTGGGTGCCATCTTGGATTTTGATTCCTACATTCCTTCCTCTGGCTTCACAATTTGCCCTCTTCAGTCAGTCTGTCTCACACCTTCTGTTATTATCTCTAGCCATTGTTCCACCCACCTGCCTATCAACCTCCCAACCTTACCTGTGTCCATCTATTACCTGCTACGCTTTATCCTGCCTCTCCTCCCTTCCACCTCTCCCCTCTACCCCTCGCTACAGTCAGAAACGTCACCTGTCCACGTCTCCACAGATGCTGCCTGACCCAATGAGTTACTCCAGCACTCTGTGAAATGTCACCTATCCATGTTCTCCAGAGATGCTGCCTGACCCGCTGAGTTACTCCATCCAGCACTCTATGAAATGCCACCTATCCATGTTCTCCAGAGATGCTGCCTGACCCGCTGAGTTACTCCAGCACTCTGTGTCCTTTTGTATAAACCAACATTTGCAGTTCCTTGTTTCTACAATGCCACGTAGGTTTTTATTGATAAGCTTCTCTGAAATTAAACTCCTGCGTGTATCCGTGGTACACTCCTATCTATGGTTTAACCCAGTTTACAGGTCAGCCATCATTAAAAGGCTGACAGCTCAGGACTGCTACTTGTTAAATGGGGAATTGGTTTGTGATTTCAGATCCAGGGGACACAGTTTAAGAATAAGGGATAAGCCATTTAGAACGAAGATGAGGAAACACTTTTTCTCACACAGAGAGTTGTGAGTCTGTGTAAATCTCTGCCTCAAAGGTTGGTGGAGGCTGCTTCTCTGGATACTTTCAAGAGAGAGCTAGATAGGGCTCTTAAAGATAGCGGAGTCAGAGGATAGGAGGAGAAGGCAGGAACGGGGTACTGATTGGGGATGATCAGCCATGATCACATTGAATGGTGGTGCTGCACCTAGTGTCTATTATCTACTTTAGATCATAATGGCATCTAAAGTTGAATCGCAACCTAATACCATATGATCACTGTCACCCTTGAACTGGATTAAGTCACACAATATTTGTTGGGGCGAGGCGTAGCATCACAATAGCAGGACAGGTCCACCACCAATATTCCGGCAACTGGTAGTCCAGCACCTCCTTTAATTCGGACAAAATTACCTGATCTCACCTGAGCGCAGCTGATTTTCAGAAATACTTTGATAAGGTGCCACACGTGATCTGCTAAGGAAGATGAGAGCCCACGGTATCAAAGGGCAGATACTAGCATGGATAGCAGGTTGGCTGAATGGCAGAAGGCAAAGAGTGGCAATCAAGGGGGCTTTTTATGGTTGGCTGCCAGTGACTAGCGGAGTTCCACAGGGCTCAGTGATGGGGCCGCTGCTCTTCATGTTGTATATCAATGATTTGGACGAGGGGATTGAAGGCTTTGTGGATGATACGAAAATAGGTGGAGGGGCGGGTCGTGTAGAGAAAGCAGGGACTCTGCAGAAGGACTTGGGCAGGTTGGGAGAGTGGGCAGAGAAGTGGCAGATGGGATATAGTGTAGCAAAGTGTTTAGTCATGCATTTTGGAAGTAGGAATAAAGGTGTAGACTATTTTCTAAATAGGGAGAGAATCCGGAAATTGGAGGCGCTAAGAGAGTTGGTAGTGCTGGTGCGGGATTCCAAAAAGTTAATCTTAAAAGTTAATGGTGGAGTAGACTTGATGGGCCGAATGGCCTAATTCTACTCCTATTCCTTATGACCTTACGACTTATGACTGTAAATGTTCCCCGATTTTAAAAAAGTGCTCCACTTAAATTTTCTCAAGAAATAGCAATGGATGGGTTTGGATCATGTGCAGTCAGATAAGGTCCCTTCCCACCGTCCCATCCCATCTATATCCCGCCCTCTAGCATTGCATTTTATCTCTCGTCTCTCCCTCCTCGGGTGGCACGGTGGCGCAGCGGTAGAGTTGCTGCCTTACAGCGCCGGAGACCCAGGTTTGATCCTGGGAAAGATAGATCAGCCATGATTGAATGACGGAATTGACTTGATTCTGCTCCTATAACTGATGAACTCCAATACTCCAGGTGTGGTTTCACCAAGACCCTGTACAACTGATGCAGTTGTACAGGGTCTTGGTGAGACCACACCTGGAGTATTGTGTACAGTTTTGGTCTCCTAATCTGAGGAAAGACATTCTTACCATAGAGGGAGTACAGAGAAGGTTCACCAGACTGATTCCTGGGATGTCAGGACTTTCATATGAAGAAAGACGGGATAGACTCGGCTTGTACTCGCTAGAATTTCGAAGATTGAGGGGGGATCTTATAGAAACTTACAAAATTCTTATGAGGTTGGACAGGCTAGATGCAGGAAGATTGTTCCTGATGTTGGGGAAGTCCAGAACAAGGGGTCACAGTTTAAGGATAAAGGGGAAATCTTTTAGGACCGCGATGAGAAAAACATTTTTCACACAGAGTGGTGAATCTGTGGAATTCTCAGCCACAGAAGGTAGTTGAGGCCAGTTCATTGACTATATTTAAGAGGGAGTTAGATGTGGCCCTTGTGGTTAAAGGTATCAGGAGGTATGGAGAGAAGGATTCTGAGTTGGATGATCAGCCATGATCTCATTGAATGGCGGTGCAGGCTCGAAGGGCCGAATGGCCTACTCCTGCACCTATTTTCTATGTCTCTATGTTTCTATGAACCAAAACTTTTTTAGTATAAGAAAATAGGCACAAAATGTTGGAGTAACTCAGCAGGACAGGCAGCGTCTCTAAAGAGAAGGAATGGGCGGCGTTTCGGGTTGAGACCCTTCTTCACCCATTCCTTCTCTCTGGAGATGTGGCCTGTCCCGCTGTGTTCCTCCAGATTTTTATGCCTATTTTTGGTTTAAACCATGATCTGCATTTCCGTCCAACACATCTTTTGTCTAGTTTTGTTTAATTTATTATGGTCACGTGTACAGTGAAAGGCTTTTATTTGTGTGCTATTCTACCATTCAATCATGGCTGATCTATCTTTCTCTCCTTACCTCATTCTCCTGCCTTCTCCCATAACCCTTGACACCCGTACTAATCAAGAATCTATCTAGCACTGCCTTACATATTATTTAAGAAAGATCTGCAGATGCTGGAAAAATCGAAGGCAGCCAAAAATACTGGAGAAACTCAGCAGGTGAGGCAGCGAAGAAATAGGTGACGTTTCTACGGAGCGAAGGAATAGGTGACGTTTCGGGTCGAGACCCTTGTCTGACTAACGGGTTTGTCCCACTTGGGCGTCGTTTGCGCGTCACGCAGGTGGCGGGCAAGGATTTTGAGAATCCTCAAATCCTGGGCCGTCACTGCCTACGCCACCACGCACAGTGCGCGCGTAATGCATGCCGTGCACACGTTACGACACGTGCATCGTGACGCGTAAATGATGCCGCGTAAATGACGCGCAAATGACGCCCGAGTGGGACAGGCCATTTACAAATTACATGACTTGGCCTCCACAGTCGCCTGTGGCAATGAATTCCAGATTCACCACCCCCTGACTAAAGAAATTCCTCCTCATCACCTTCCTAAAGGAACGTCCTTTACTTCTGGGGCTCTGACCTTGGACTCTCCCACTAGTGGAAACATCCTCTCCACACCCATTCTATCCAGAGAGAGGTAAAGCATGGGCTACTTAAAATAGAGAAATCCAGAGATGCTGTCTGCCCGCTGAGTTACTCCAGCGGTCCGTATGTATGTATGTGTGTGTCTCTCTCTTTTTGTTTCTGCTTTATGTATGTGTACATGAAGCTATCGGGCTTTAGGACCGCGTGGATCACTGCAGGAAGCATAAGCGATTGGCAGCAGTTGCTTGGAAGATCAGTCATGTGGGCGAAGCCCGAACGTGGAAGCACATGGTTTAGGTCCCAGACGGTTGTGTGAGGGGACATTATATATATATATATTTATAAATAGCACAAAACAAACCTAAATATCTTCAAGGAGCCGGAGAGAGGGTGAAGGAGGAGAGAAAGAGAAAGAGAAAGAGAAAGAGAAAGAGAGAAGGGGAGAGAGGAGGAGGCGGCCGGTGCTTTTGTCTTTGAAGCTGTGCGTTGTGTGTTGGATGCTGCGATTTGTCCGGTACGTGAATGGTGAGCCCGCCTAGACTCACTGTCTACTGTCTCCCCACCCGTCTGCTGTCTCCCCCAACCCCAACCCCAACCCTAACCCCAACCTCGCTAGACACGGAGCTCGGCGGCGGACGAGCAGACTCTGATGCGATTGTTACTTTATTGCTACTTTATTGCTACACAATGTATCCATCTCTCGACCGGGGGGCGGGGGGGGCAGATTTGCAATGTTATGAAATGAACATGCTTTTGTTTTGAAGACAATTGTGTGTGTGTGGAAAGGGCAGAAGATGGTGAGGTGGAATGTGTGGAGGTACAAGAGGAGCTGCAGATGCAGGTTTACACACAAAGACATAAAGTGCTGGAGTAACTCAGCGTGTCGGGCAGCGTTTCTGGAGAGGGGAAAAAAAAAAAGGAATAGGTGACCTTTCGGGTCGAGACTCTTCTTCAGACTGGGAGTCTTGGCTCTTGGTCCTCCAAAATATCCCAAATGGAATTTAAACTGGATATATAGACGGTACTTGGGAGAAGCGATGGGGAAATGCAAAAAGCCAGGATAATCAAGGAAATGTGGGCCATGCAACAGATTTCTCTAACTTCAAGTAACCCTCCCTCTCCCCTCTCCGTCCCCCCTCCAGAGATGCTGCCTGACCCGCTGAGTAACTCCAGCACTCTGTGTCTGCCTTCGGTTTAAACCAACACCTACTAAACATTTGTTTTGTTGAAAGCGTTCTGTGACAATGCAGTAAGATGCCTTTGTGTAGTTGGAGAGGTGACTCCAGCATGTGCCTCCACACAGGATCAGTGTCTGCTAGCCTCCAGGGCTGCTGGTCGTGGAGTTGGTGAAGATGTCTTTTTGAATCCATACTATGTTCCACACTATACCATGCTTTATTATTCAGGGACAGCTTCTTCCCAGTTGATATCAGGCAAATGAGACATCCTACCACCAAATAGAGAGCAGCCCTGAACTTCTATTTACCCCATGGACTATCTTTGATCTGACTTTACTGCTTTACTTTGCACTAAACGTTATTCCCTTTTCACGGAACTATACACTGTAAATGCCTCGTTTGTAATCATGTATTGCCTTTCTACTGACAATCATTAGTATAAAATCATGAGAGGAATAGATCGGGTAGATGCACAGAATCTCTTGTCCAGAGTAGGGGAATCGAGGACCAGAGGACATAGGTTCAAGGTGAAGGGGAAAAGATTTAATAGGAATCTGAGGGGTCACTTTTTCACACAAAGGGTGGTGGGTGTACGGAACAAGCTGCCGGAGTAGGTAGTTGAGGCTGGGACTATCGCAACGTTTAAGAAGCAGTTAGACAGGTACATGGATAGGACAGGTATGGAGGGATATGGACCAAGCACAGGCAAGTGGGGTTAGTGTAGCTGGGACATTGTTGGCTGGTGTGGGCAAGTTGGGGCGAAGGGCCTGTTTCCACACTGTATCACTCTATGACTGACTGGTTAGCACGCAACAAAAGGGTTTTCACTGTACCTCGGTACACGTGACAATAAATTAAACTGAACTGTGTTGTTAAATAAGCCGAGGGTGAAATAAATCTAATTAGTCCACGAAAATATTGTAGACTGTGGAAGGGTCCCGACCTGAAACGTTGCCTATCTATCCCCTCCACAGCTGCTGCCTGACTACTGAGTTCCCCCAGCATTTTGTGTTGTGCTTAAGATTCCATCATTTGCCGATCCTCGTGTCTACGTGTGACTCTTTGTCACCTTCCCCTCAGCTAACAATCATCTATTCTGCATTTTCCTAGACCTTCATCCCCTTTGATCTCTCGTTTTCACACCTTTCCCTTCCATATCTCTCGTTTCCCTCTCCCTGACTCTCAGTCTGAACAAGTAACTCAACCCGAAACGTCACCCATTCCTTCGCTCCAGAGCTGCTGCCTCTCCAGCTGAGTTACTCCAGCATTTGGTGTCTACGGTGTAAACCAGCAGTTCCTTCCTACATAAGCTATCTATACACACATACGTAGAGAATCAGATAATGCCTGACCTGCAGAGTTATTCCAGCACTTTGTGTCCTTTTGTGTATTAACGAGAATCTGCAGTTCTTTGTTTCTATATATATATACACCTCTCTTTCATAAGAGCAGAATTAGGCCATTCGGCCCATCATCTACTCTGCCATTCAATCATGGCTGACCTATCTTTCCCTCTCAACTCCATTCTCCCGCCTTCTCCCCATAACCCCTGACACCTGTACTAATCAATAATCTAAGGTAGATAAAATTGCTGGAGAAACTCAGCGGGTGCGGCAGCATCGATGGAGCGAAGGAAATAGGCGGCGTTTCGGGCGTTTCGTGCCGAAACCCTTCTTCCGACTTGAAGAAGGGTGTCGGCCTGAAACGTTCTTGCTGGTTCTTGATTAGTAAGGGTGTCAAAAGTTATGGGGAGAAGGCAGGCTACAACATTGAGAGAGAGAAAGATAGATCAGATCATGATTGAATGACAGTGTAGACTCGATGGGCCAAATGGCCTAATTCTGCTCCTATGACGTATGAACTGATCAACCATGAATTGGCATTTTAAAAAAAAAATGTTTTAAATTTGAATGTTTTTGGACTGAATCAATGTAGATCAACAGGTACCAGAGTAAAGAATAAGGACTTGCAAGAAACTGCAGGTGCTGGAATCACACAGTGCTGGATAAACTCAGTGGGTCAGGCAGGGGTGCAATGTGTTAAACTTGGAACTTTACCCCAGTGTGGGGAGTTTTACATTTTAATGAAACACGCAAGTCCAACATTGTTGTTGTTTTATTCAAAAGTAAAACCATGCAGTTAATTTAAGTGAAACGCTAGTGCTGCAGGAACTCAGTGAGTCAGGCAGCATCTGCAGAGGGAATGGACAGACGGCATTTGGGTTGGGGGACCCTCCTTCAGATTTGTCCATTCCATCCACTAGTTTCCCTCTCCCCCGACTGTCAGTCTGAATAAGGGCCTCGACCCTCAACCAATTCCATTTCTCCAGAGATGCTGCCTGACCAGCTGAGTTCCTCCAGTACTTTGTGTCTATCTTCGGTGTAATCCAGCACCTGCAGTTCCTCCCCGCACACCTTGCACAGATGCTGCCTGACCAGCTGAGTTCCTTGTTTTGCTCAAAGTTCTGCAGTTTCTTGTGGCCTCTGTTAATTTAAGTGATTTTATTTTGTTTATCAGCTGTAATTCTTTATTGCTGTCTTTAACTGCTCAGGAAACAGAGCAGTGCGGAATTGCACAAATGGTAGGAGCCAAGACTAGGGCATGTGGTTGCAAAATCTCGCTGTTGAAGGGAAAAAAATATATCATTAGTTCGGGGCAGTAAAATATATCAAAATTCTTTTCAAGCTTGGGGTTGCTATCGTCACATGTACTGAGGTATGGTGGAACAACGCAGTTTGTGTGCTAGCCAGAAGATCATGTCATAAAGGTTTACAACAGGTGGTGTAAAAGAGAAAATAAACGGAGTGTAGAATATAGTGTTGCATCTGCAGAGAAAGCGCAGGTAAAAATTGTGCAAAAAAAAGGGCTGCAATGAAGTTGATTGGAAGATCAGGAT
Organism: Amblyraja radiata; assembly: GCF_010909765.2. NCBI lineage: Eukaryota > Metazoa > Chordata > Chondrichthyes > Rajiformes > Rajidae > Amblyraja > Amblyraja radiata. Next base: position 108,081,334 of record NC_045958.1, on the reverse strand, counting down.
CTCATCCTTGGTATATCATCCTTGGCACAGTGTGGCGCAGCGGTAGAGCTATTGCCTCACAGCGGTTCGATCCTGACCACGGCTGCTGTCTGTACGGAGTTTGTTTGTTCTCCCCGAGACCATGTGGTTTTTCTCCCCTCCCCTCCCCACCTTGATGTGATTTGTCAGTGAATTTCTGAAGGGCCTTGACAGATTTGCCTAGTGTTTTGGCTGTGGCCTTTACATTGTGCTTGTAGCTTCCACCCAGACTGTGGGCTCTTGTGAATAAACCTCTGCTAAATCATTGATCAACAGAGAACGTAAACTGAAGTCAAAAGTTGCAGTAAGCGAGTTTGGTATTCCGAAAAACGCAAGGAATCATGGGATTTGTCAAAGGTCATTCGTGATAAAGAACAAGCGAATGAAGCGCTGGCTGTATAAACTGTACAAATTCTTATCTTTATTCATGATTTATGTGTAAAAATATAATTTAGTCTGAGGAACGGTGGTGCCAGGTAGCAGGAGAGCGGGGTATAACAGCGAGAGAGAGAGAGGGCAGATGCGAGTGGGAGACGGGGAGAGACTGGACTGGCAGAGAGACATTCTCGGCAGCTGAACTGCTGCGTGTGCACAGACCTGCGTTTCATCCGTAGTCAGGATCGAACCCGGGTCTCCAGCGCTGCAAGCGCTGTTGAATTGCTGCTGGACCGTCCCCGTCCCCTCCCGAATGTCCCATCCCTGTCCGGGGACGGCCGGAGATGCCTGGGGTGACCCTGGACTGATGGGACACCGGCCCGGAGCAGCGGCGGCCCCAAGCTTACAGCCAGTGCGGACCAATCAAATTGCAACCTTTTGAGTTTGCTTTTTCCTCTCCTGTTGATCAATGGTTTAGTTTTTAGTTGAGTGATACAGCATGGAGACAGGCTGTTCGACCCTCTGAGTCTATGTCAATCATCGTAACCCATTCATGCTAGTTCTTGATTAGTAAGGGTGTCAAAGGTTATGGGGAGAAGGCAGGCTACGAGATTGACAGGGAAAGATAGATCAGCCATGATTGAATGGCAGTGTAGTCTCGATGGGCCGAATGAAGTGGCATTTTTTTTAAATTGATTCAGTCTAAAAACATCTCAATGTAGATCAACAGGTACCAGAGTAAAGAATAAAGGACTTGCAAGAAACTGCAGGTGCTGGAAACTTGAGCAAAGCACACAGTGCTGGATAAACTCAGTGGGTCAGGCAGCATCTGTGGAGGGAATGGGCAGGCGCCATTTTGGGACTCAGTTTGTAGAAGGGTCATGACCTGAAACATGGCCTGTCCATTCCCTCCACGGACGCTGCCTGACCCGCTCAGTCAATCTAGCACGAGTTTTGCAGAAGAAAAGGGACCCTTGGTGCAAGTTTAAAAAATAATGAACGTGACGGTGGAATCATTGTGGCCAACGGGCCACAACAAGAGACAGTAGATGGACCGGTGGGAAACGGGCGAAAGCCGCCAGAATGGCAGAAGTTTGAGTTGGTGGTTGAAAGTGTTTTGGATGAAGAAGTGAATTAGGAGCACAGGTAGGTAATGTTACAGAAGGGGAAGTAAGTGATCACGGTGATGGTTAGAGCATTTAAAGAATTGCAAAGTTTTACCCTCTGGATGAAGTACGAGGGAGTGCCCCAGCTATACAGAATGAGAGGGAAAGATAGATCAGCCATGATTGAATGGCAGAGTAGACTCGATGGGCCGAATGGCCTAATTCTGCTCCTATGACGTATGAACTGATTAACCATGAATGAGCATTTTTTTAATTGAAATGTTTTTGGACTGAATCAATGTAGATCAACAGGTACTGGAGTATACAGAGAATACAGATTTGGAAAATGTCTTTTCGGCCCATCAAGTTTATGCTGACTGTCAAACATCCATTTAAGATCAAAGATAGACACAAAATGCTGGGGTAACTCAGTGGGACAGGCAGCATCTCTGGAGAGAAGGGATAGGTGATGTTTCGGGTCGAGTCTGACAAAGGTTCTCGACCCGAAATGTCACCCATTCCTTCTCTCCAGAGATGCTGCCCGTCCCGCTGAGTCTCTCCATGGTAGTTTAGTTTGGAGATGCAGAGTGGGAACAGGCCCTTTGGCCCACCGAGTCTGCATAATAAAGATGAAAAACAGATTGAGGTTAATTATGGAACGTGTGAGTCAGGAGGTATGAGTGTTGTGGGATGCTTGCGACACGACATTTATACATGGTGCAAGGGAGCAGGGGCAGCCTTTGGAAGGACGACACAAAATGCTGGAGTAACTCAGCGGGTGAGGCAGCATCTATGGAGAGAAGGAATAGGTGAAGTTTCGGGTCGAGACCCTTCTTCAGACTGATGTCAGGGGAGGGGGCGAGACAGAGATAGAATGTAGGCGGAGACAGTAGGACTAGTGGGAGAACTGGGAAGGGGATGGAGAGAGAAAGCAAGGGCTATCTGAAGTTAGAGAAGCCAAGGTTCATGCCGCTGGGGTGTAAACTACCCAAGCGAAATATGATGTTTAAGAAGGAACTGCAGATGCTGGACAAATCGAAGGTAGACATAAATGCTGGAGAAACTCAGCGGGTGAGGCAGCATCTATGGAGCGAAGGAATAGGTGACGTTTCGGGTCGAGACCCTTCTTCAGACTGATGGGGGGGGGGGGGGCGGTAAGAAGAAAGGAAGAGGCGGAGACAGTGAGCTGTGGGAGAGCTGGGAAGGGGAGGGGGAAAAGGGAGAAAGCAAGGACTACCTGAAATTGGAGAAGCCAATGTTCATACCGCTGGGGTGTAAACAACTACCCAAGCAAAATATGAGGTGCTGCTCCTCCAATTTACGGTGGGACTCACTCTGGCCATGGAGGAGGCCCAGGACAGAAAGGTCAGATTCGGAATGGGAGGGGGAGTTGAAGTGCTGAGCCACCGGGAGATCAGGTTGGTTAGTGCGAACCGAGCGGAGGTGTTGGGCGAAGCGATCGCCAAGCCTGCGCTTGGTCTCACCGATGTAGAACAGCTGACACCTAGAGCAGCGGATGCAATAGATGAGGTTGGAGGAGGTGCAGGCGAACCTCTGCCGCACCTGGAAAAACAAGCGAAATATAAGGTGCCGTTCCTCCAATTTAAACCAGCATCTGCAGTTTGTTCTTACAGCCTTTGGAAGGGGAAGTATTCAGTTATTGATTCAATTTTAAATGGTCTTGTATTTAGATGCAAGTGAGCTTTCACATTATATATTGATGTTTAAGAAGGAACTGCAGATGCTGGAAAGTCGAAGGTAGACAAAAATGCTGGAGAAACTCAACGGGTGAGGCAGCATCTATGGAGCATCAGTCTGAAGAAGGGTTTCGACCCGAAACGTTGCCTATTTCCTTCGCCTCCATAGATGCTGCCCCACCCGCTGAGTTTCTCCAGCATTTTTGTCTACATTATATATTGATATTTGTTTATAGAAACAAGCTCGGGTGAACCAGCGAGCCCTTTTGGAAATCCTGCAGGATCTCATTTCTGGGAAATGAATATATTTTCGTTGAACTCATGTCAGACAAGGCTGGAAATATCATGCCTCAAGCAGCATTTTGGAGTGTCAAATATTACTGGACAAGCCCTCGTTATGGAAACGGTGTAACCTTAGAAGATCATCTTGTGATTAAATATAAATGAGGTTGTCAATGCTTATGAGATCATGTCGACAGTGAACATTCACATTTGTATTTATTTTTCTCTTTTAAAAAAATCTTTTAAAGTCGTTTTTAAAAGATTCTCTTTTTAAAAAAAAAAGATAAATAGATAAATGAATAAATAGATAAATTGAAAAATAATGATGATTTAAAAAGAAACAAAAATAAAAAACAAACATTTGTATTTTCATTTTATAAAAAACATTGTTTTTGGCTTGGCAGTCTGTCGGAAATATCGCTGACTATTAGAGTAAACATAGTAAGTCTGTCTGCCACTGACACTATGCGAACTTTGTTATTGTTTCAAGAAATATTACCTTGTTGAACAATAGATATTTTGGCATTCGGGATGCCGCATTCTACCTCTTTGACCCTCGGACTATCTTTGATCGGACTTTACTGGCTTTACCTTGCACTAAACGTTATTCCCTCATCTGGAGAAGGGTCTCGACCCGAAACGTCACCCATTCCTTCGCTCCATAGATGTGCTGCATCACCCGCTGAGTTTCTCCAGCATTTTTGTCTACCTTCGATTGTTCCAGCATCTGCAGTTCCTTTTTAAACATCCCCTCAACATGTATCTGTACGCTGAAATGGCTCGATGGTAATCATGTATTGTCTTTCTTCTGACTGGTTAGCACGCGACAAAAGATTTTCACTGTGCACAATAAACTAAATTCTGTGCGACCTGTGCAAACAAACTAATCAACTTTAAAAAAAAAAAAAATTTCATTTTTTTACAAATCTTTGAGTTTTCGTGTGCAGAGGTACAGTGAAAAGCTTTTGTTGAGTGCAAGATAAAGCCCTAACGTCCGATCAAAGATAGTCCGAGGGTCTCCAATAAGGTAGATAGTAGTTCAGCACTGCTCTCTAGTTGTGGTAGATTGATTCAGTTGCCTGGTAACAGCTGGGAAGAAGCTGTCCTTGAATCTGGAGGTGTGCGTTTTCACACTTCTATATTTGAATTATGTGAATTGTGAATTATGCTCAAAGCACAAAATGCTGGAGGAACTCAGCGAGTCACTTAGACGGTGCCCAATCACACCCTCCAGGTATTGTGTCTGTGTTTTGCTCAAGATTCCAGCATCTGCAGTGTCTTTTGTCTCTGTACATTATGACAACAGCTTAAACAGTGGCGCACTGAATTAATTGTTGTTTCATTTTTAACTTGGTTTGAGAAATCGTCATTTATGAGTTAACCTGAAATTTGATTTTTGTGTTGAAATATTTAAAAAAATGAAATATTTGATTTGTTGTGCCAATTGTCAGTGTGATATGGTTGATTATCCTGGGATGATATGTCACTGTTCAAATTGCTCTTCTCCAATAATTACTATATCGATTTTTGCTTTAACACTACCAGAACACTGCATTATTTTTCAAGTAAAGTTAATTAAATCACGATAACAATTAAAACTATGCACCTTTTTAAAAATTACTTGTCTCCTTTCTCCGTCAGACCAGCAGACCATAGTAGTTTCCGTGGCTTCAGAGTCGGGTCTGATTTGTCTGTCTAGTTTAGAGATACAGCGCGGAAATAGACCCTTCGGCCCACCACACCGACCAGCGTTCCACGCACATTAACACTATCCTACACACACTAGGGACAATTTTACATTTATACCAAGCCAAAACTGTGCGCCTTTGGAGCGTGGGAGGAAACCGGGGCTCCCGGAGAAAACCCACCCAGATCATGCAGAGATCGTACAAACTCCGTACAGACAGCACCCGTAGTCAGGATTGAACCTGGGTCTCTGGCGCTGTAAGACAGTAGCTCTACCACTGTGCTACCGTGCTCCCACTGTTGTTGTGTGATGGTCTCGGTCGTATTGTTTAGAATGTAGAGTTGAATATTTAACGCAACGTTTAAGAAACATTTAGACTGGTGAATGGATTGGACAGGTTTGGAGGGATATGGGCCATGCGCAGGCAAGTGGGACTAGTGTAGATGGAACATGTTGGTCGGTTGTGGGCAAGTTGGGCCGAAGGGCCTGTTTCCGAACTGGATGACTCCCTCTATGACTATTTAGAGTGAGCCACAGGAAAGCAATATCAATAAATTTGAATCAAAACAACTTGAGATTTTCATTGCAGCCCATCTTTATAATTTGTGATTTATTCATACAAGTCCTTTGCTTCACAATAGTGTGCGTACTGGTTGAGGAAGTGAGGGACCAGGGGAGGAACTCGCGATCACCGTAGGATTGCAGCGGTAGAGTTGCCGCCTTGCAGCGAGTGCAGCGTCGGAGACCCGGGCTTCGATCCCGACTACGGGGGCTGTCTGTACGGAGTTTGTACGCTCTCCCCGTGACCTGCGGGGGTTTTCACCGAGTTCTTCGGTTTCCTCCCACACTCCAAAGACGTACAGGTTTGTAGGTTAATTGGCTTGGTAAATGTAACAATTGTCCCTCGTGGGTGTGGGATAGTGTGTTCAAGAACTGCAGATGCTGGAAAATCGAAGGTAGACAAAATTGTTGGAGAAACTCAGCGGGCGCGGCAGCATCTATGGAGCGTAGGATAGTGTGTAGTGTATGGGGATCGCTGGTCGGCGCGGACCCAGTGGGCCGAAGGGCCTGTTTCCGCTAAACTAAACGTTCAAACTTGAAGGGTACAAGGTGGTGCCAGACACATGTACGCTATGTGCTCTGTGTACTGTCTCAGTGTGATCTTCTATTTTTACACTGTAACAATTACACTCTTGTATGTGGATGTGATTGTGCTTATGTACATGTGACACTGGAGTGCCATTGAAACCACGAACCGGGTGTTAAAATGGTCTTTCAACGACGGAGCTATTCTGAGATAGACACACAATGCTGGATTAAAGGGCCTGTCCCATTTAGGCTATTTTTAGGCGACTGTCAGACTCGTAGCAGGTCACCGAAAAACCGACGACTGGATTCCCCCCTTCGACATGAAATTTGAAATAGAATCATTACTTTACAACAAAAAAAACAGGTCAACACCGGCGACAACCTACGTTAACCTGGCGACAACTACGACAGCACCTACGTCACGAGAAGCCAAGCTACGCTCATTTGCATCAAGCCAACTGTTGCTGACTGTGGCCGATAAGTTTTGAACATTTCGAAATCCAGCGGCGACCAGAAAAATGCTACGATTCTTTGGGCGACTGAGGAGACGACTCACAACCATACAGGCGACACCCTGGCAACCATGTGGCCACAGCCTGGTCACCTGTAGTCACCTAAAAAATCGCCTAAGTGGGACAGGGGCACAACTCAGCAGGTCAAGCAGTCTGAAGAAGGGTCGCGACCCGTAACGTCACCCATTCCTTCTCTCCCGAGATGCTGCTTGTCCCGCTGAGTTCCTCCAGCTTTTTGTGTCTTATCTTCGGTTTAAACCAGTATCTGAATGAATGAATAGGTTTATTGGCCAAGTATTCACATACAAGGAATTTGCCTTGGTGCTCCGCCCACAAGTAACAACATGACATACAGTGACAGTTCGGAATGACACATAAAACATTAAACATTAATAATAAGACATTATTGATTAAACATGTGAATTAAACAAAATACCAGAGCAAAATGAGGCTACAGATTTTTGGTTATTGAGTAGAGCTACTACTCGTGGAAAAAAGCTGTTTTTATGTCTGGCTGTGGCAGCTTTGACAGTTCGGAGTCGTCTTCCACAGGGAAGTGATTCAAAGAGTTTGTGGCCAGGGTGAGAGGGGTCATGATCTTACCCGCTCGCTTCCTGGCCCTTGCAGTGTACAGTTCGTCAAAGGAGGGAAGGTTGCAGCCAGTCTGCAGTTCCTTCTTACACACATGGTCCACTGTTGGCTGTGGAGAAGGTGATAATAAGTGCATACAAACAGTGAAACTAAGCAGGACGACAGTGAAACTAGTAGAATGACAAGAGTGGGGTAGGGGTGGAGGGAGAGATAATGCAGGGGTTCTTAAAGTTAGAGAAATTAATATTCATACCATTGAGTTATACTGATTGTGGTGAATCTCTGGAATCCTTTGCCACAGACAGCTGTGGAGGCCACGTCATTAGATATTTTTAAGGCGGAGATAGATTCTTGATTAGTGCATGTGCCAGGGGTTATGGGGAGAAGGCAGGAGAATGGGGTTAGGAGGGAGAGATAGATCAGCCATGATTGAATGGCGGAGTAGACTTGATGGGCCGAATGACCTAATTCTGCTCCTATCACTTATGAATTTGTGAAACGCTTAGTGGCGAGTCTGTGGAATTCTCTGCCTCAGAGGGCGGTGGAGGCAGGTTCCCTGGATGCTTTCAAGAGAGAGCTAGATGGGGCTCTTAAAAATAGCGGAGTCAGGGGATATGGGGAGAAGGCAGGAACGGGGCACTGATTGGGGATGATCAGCCATGATCACATTGAATGGCGGTGCTGGCTCGAAGGGCCGAATGGCCTACTCCTGCGGCTATTGACTATTGTGTTCTACTGTTCTGGTGTTGTGCTGTATTTGCGTCTTGTCACCCGGGGGTGTGTGTGTGCGTAATGAGGGGGAGTGATGGTCACTGTTTGAGCTGAGTCAGCTACACGATGACACAGAGACAACCACGCCAGATGCAGAACCATTGGGTGTGAGTTGGACAGTTCTCCACAGCAAAGCGGTTGTGAGTGGGATGGCACGTCTGTAATAGTGTTTGCATTATTATTATTATTATCATCATTTCAAAGGTTCTATTTCCTGCTACATGGATCGGACAGGTTTAGAAGGGTATGAATAAGGAGTTTAAGAATAAGGAGTAAGCCATTTAGAACGGAGACGAGGAAGCACTTTTTCTCACTGAGAGTGGTGAGTCTGTGGAATTCTCTGCCTCAAAGGGCGGTGGAGGCAGGTTCTCTGGATGCTTTCAAGAGAGAAGCAAGATAGGGCTCTTAAAAATAGCAGAGTCAGGGGATATGGGGAGAAGGCAGGAACGGGGTACTGATTGTGGATGATCAGCCATGATCACATTGAATGGCGGTGCTGGCTCGAAGGGCCGAATGGCCTACTCCTGCACCAATTGTCTATTGTATGGGCCAAATGCAGGTATGTGGGTCTGGTGTAGATGGGACATGTTGGCAAGTTGGGCCAAGGGGCCTGTTTCAACGCTGTAAGACTTGTGTATAAACGTTGATAGTGGCGCAGCGGTAGAGTTGCTGCCTCACAGCGGCAGAGACTCGGGTTCGATCCTGACTACGGGCGCTGTCAGGTGTGTGTGTCCGTGTCCGTGATCACTGGTCGGCGTAGACTCGGTGGATTGGAGTGTCTGTTTCTGCGCTGTATCTCTAAATGTTTTTTTTTTAAAGTGTCCACGGGCAGGTCACCTCAGTCATTATTGTGATTTGAGGGTTATAAACTCTTTACCAGTTGGCGAGTAACATGCCTGCCCAAAATGGAAGTTCTGGGATTAACCCACCCCCAACTCTGAACAAGGGTTTTGCCCCAAAACGGCACCTAATCCTCTCCTCCAGAGATGCTGCCTGACCCGCTGAGTTACTCCAGCACTCTGTGTCTATCCTTGGTATAGGTCAGGTCGGGGTGAGTTCCCTCCCCCGCCACGGGCAGCCATGATCACATTGAATGACAGTGCTGGCTCGTAGGGCCGAAGGGCCTAGTGTTTGTTGTTTATTGCCTAATCCCGTGCTACCTGCTCCATGCTCGGATAGTTGGCGACTAAACCGTCTCCCCCACCTGGTTTGCCAGGCGAGGAGGGCGCTGCGGACCCCCAGCAGGGCCAAAATCAAGACCTGCCAAAGGGCGGATGTGCTCCTAGCGAGCCAACGGCCATCCACACTTCAGTAGAAGCTGCGATCACTGGCGTACATGGCATTGTAAGGCACCGTGCCCGTTGATGTTTTCAATGATGATGCTGTCTCCGCCTCTTCCTTTCTTTTTCCCGCCCCCCCCCCGACATCAGTCTGAAGAAGGGTCTCGAACCGAAACGTTGCCTACTCCTTTTCTCCATAGATGCTGCCTCACCCGCTGAGTTTCTCCAGCATTTTTTGTCTACTTTTGATTTTTCCAGCATCTCCCGTTCCTTCTTAAAAACATGATGATGATGATTTGGAATAAACCCGCATCTGTAGTTCTTTATGACTACAATAAAGGTGAGGGTGGGTTGGCTTGCACTTTTCCCCTGTTGTCGTGTGTACCAAGATACGGTGGGAAAACTTTGTAGGTGGCCAGCATTTCGAGTTGAAATCCTGCGTCAGGATTGAGAAAAGTGGAGAAACTCAGCGGGTGCAGCAGCATCTATGGAGCGAAGGAAATAGGCAACGTTTCGGGCCGAAACCCTTCTTCAGACTGATCTGGGGGGGGGGCAGAAGAAAGGAGAAAGGAAGAGGAGGAGCCAGAGGGCTGAGGGAGAGCTGAGAAGGGGAGGAGACAGCAAGGGCTACCGGAAATTGTAGAAGTCAATGTTTATACCGCAAGGGTGCAGACTGCCCAAGCGGAATATGAGGTGCTGCTCCTCCAATTTCCGGTGGTGCTCACTCTGGCCATGGAGGAGGCCCAGGACAGAGAGGTCGGATTCGGAATGGGAGGGGTAGTTGAACTGCTGAGCCACCGGGAGATCAGGTTGGTTAATGAGAAGGGGGGGGGGATAGCCAGTATAGGAAAGGAGGAGACGTGTCTGGAAGGAACTGCAGATGCAGGTTTATACTGACAATAGACACAAAAAGCTGGAGTAACTCAGGGGGACGGGCAGCATCTCTGGGAAGAAGGGGAATGGGTGATGTTTCAGATCGGAACCATTCTTCAGACTGGCAGTTGTCCCATATATCCCTCTAAACCTTTCCTGTCCTTGTACCCGTCTGCCAGGAAGCTAATCGGGAAAGACTTAACAGGCTGCCTTGTTTGTTTTTTCCTCTCAATAAAGGGGGATGGCCTAACCACAGATCTCCAAAATTAATGCAAGAGGGTTTTAAATACCAGAGAATGGTTATGAGATTTTCCTCTCATTAAAGAAAAACTGAGGGATACAAGGTTGAGATGGATGTTAATAAATCTGTGAGGGTATTATCTGGCTTTATTTGGAGAGGCTGGTAAAGTTTACAGTGTACTCTGTTGTTATGTCTGACGAAGGGTCTCGACCCAAATTGTCACCTATTCCATTTCTCCAGCGATGCTGCCTGACCCTCTGAGTTACAATAGACAATAGGTGCAGGAGTAGGCCATTCGGCCCTTCGAGCCACCACCGCCATTCAATGTGATCATGGCTGGTCATCCCCAATCAGTAGCCCGTTCCTGCCTTCTCCCCATATCCCCTGACTCCACTATCTTTAAGAGCCCTATCTAACTCTCTCTTGAAAGTACCCAGATGCTGCCTCACCCGCTGAGTTTCTCCAGCATTTTTGTCTACCTTGAGAACAAATGGGTCTCATTTGGACCTGTTTTCTACCTGCAAATAATGTAGGTGTCAAATTCATTTGGTTCCTTTCTGATGGAAGCTGCCTGTCCCTCTGGTGGCCCATTATCATGGCAGTCTCTCCGGCAGTGACACTGGCTGCCATGGGGACGATACCTGAAGGCTAAAAAACAAGTCTCAACCTCCCTTAGGCCACAGCTGTGATCTCCCCAGGCAGCGGCAGGCGTGAATCACACGTGTTGCATTGTTAGTTGTCAGCCCAGGGGCTAAGCCTGCTCTTGGGTCTTGTTCTTGAATTAAAGGAACATTCCTTCCATTTATCAACACTCATTGCTGGTGTATGCCTGTTGTGCATCAGCATCAAAGTGCCCCTGTCCCACTTTGGAAACCTGAACGGAGACCTCTGGAGACTTTGCGCCCCACCCAAGGTTTCCGTGCGGTTCCCGGAGATTCCCGGAGGTTTTTGTCAGTCTCCCTACCTGCTTCCACTACCTGCAACCTCCGGCCACCACCTGCAACCTCCGGGAACCGCACAGAAACCTTGGGTGGGGCACAAAGTCTCCAGAGGTTTACGTTCAGGTTTCCTAAGTGGGACGGGGCATTAGGCATCGAGTCACAGAGTGATACAGCGTGGACTTCCCACACGGGCTGCACTAGTCCCACCCGCCTGCTTCAGGCCCATATCCCTCCAAACCAGTCCTATCCATGTACCTGTCTGACTGTTTCCTAAACTTTGGGATATTCCCAGACTCAACTACCTCCTTTGGCAGCTTTTTCCATACACCCACCACCGTTTACATAGATGCATACAAAATAGGTGCAGGAGTAGGCCATTTGGCCCTTCGAGCCAGCACCGCCATTCAATGTGATCATGACTGACAATCCACAATCAGTACCCCGTTCCTGCCTTCTCCCCATATCCATTGATTCCGCTGGCCCGCTAGAGCTCTATCTAACTCTTTTGTATCCAAAAATGTGGGGCAGAGAATTCCACAAATTCACAACTCTCTGGGTGATAAAGTGTTTCCTCATCTCCGTTCTGAATGGCCTACCCCTTAATCTTAAACTGTGCCCCCTGGTTCTGGACTCCCCCAACATCGGGAACATGTTTCCTGCATCTAGTATGTCCAATCCCTCAAGAATTTTATATGTTTCCATACGATCCCCTCTCATCCATCTAAGTTCGAGTGGAATACAAGCCCAGTCGTTCCATTCTTTCATCTTATGTCAGTCACGCCATCCCGGGAATTAACCCAGTGAGCCTACGCTGCACTCCCTCAATAGCAAGACCTACGGTGCACTCCCTCAATAGCAAGAATGTCCTTCCTCAAATTAGATGATCGTGTGTGAAAAAGTTACCCCTCGGATTCCTATTAAATCTTTTACCTTCACCTTAAAAAAAACCTACGTCCTCTGGTTCTCGATTCCCCAACTTGGGGCAAGAGACTCGGTGCATCTGCCTGATCTATTCCTCTCATGATTTTCTACACCTCTATAAGATCACCCCTCGTAGGAAGGAACTGCAGATGCCCGTTTGCACCAAAGATAGACACACAACGCTGGAGTAACTCGGCAGGTCAGGCAGCATCTCTGAAGAAAAGGAATAGGTGACGTTTCATCTCTACCAGAAATGTCGCCTATTCCTTTTCTCCTGATAAGCTGCCTGAGCTGCTGATTAACTCCAGCACTTTGTGTTAAACTGCAGCACTATAATGCAACTCCCATTTAGTGCACCATTTCAGGATGACTTTTTTTAAACTGGTTAGTGACCACATCTGGTGAGACCACATCTGGAGTATTGTGTCCAGTTTTGGTCTCCTAATTTGAGGAAGGACATCCCTGTGATTGAGGCAGTGCAGCGTAGGTTCACGAGATTGATCCCTGGGATGACGAGACTGTCCATATGAGGAAAGATTGAAAAGACTAGGCTTGTATTCACTGGAGTTTAGAAGGATGAGGGGATATCTTATAGACACTTATAAAAGGACTGGACAAGCTAGATGCAGGAAAAATGTTCCCAATGTTGGGCGAGTCCAGAACCAGGAGCCACACTTAGAATAAAGGGGAGGCCATTTAAGACTGAGGTGAGAAAAAACTTTTTCACCCGGAGAGTTGTGAATTTGTGGAATTCCCTGCCACAGAGGGCAGTGGAGGCCAAATCACTGGATGGATTTAAGGGAGAGTTAGATAGAGCTCCAGGGGCTAGTGGAATTACTGGATATGGGGAGAAGGCAGGCACGGGTTATTGATTGGGGACGATCAGCCATGATCACAATGAATGGCGGTGCTGGCTCGAAGGGCCGAATGGCCTCCTCCTACACCTATTGTCTATGTTTCTAGTGACAGGAAATACTAAGATATTGAAGCAAGAATAAGCCCCTTGCATCTTGTGGGCAAGATTATAAATTGGCACTCGGATAACGTTATGGCATGGGGATCGTTGTATCTTTTTATTTAATTATTTTGACGATTCCCAGACCAGAAAGTCAAGTCTAATTAATCCTGTTTCCTGTTTTTAAGTTTCTTTGTTGAGCATTACTAATTGCATCGAGCAGCTGAGTCCTGCATGACGTGGAAGCCCGTAATGATATCGGATGCCCAATGGACATGCGCTTTTAATGATCTGTTTTTGCAAATACACAGGTTCATATGTTCACAAGTTATAGGAGTAGAGCTAGGCCATTCAGCCCATCAAGTCTATTCCGCCATTCCATAATGGCTGATCTATCTTTCTCTCTCAACCCCATTCTCCTGCCTTCTCCCCATAACCCCTGACACCCGTACTGATCAAGACTTTGTCAATCTCCGCCTTAAAAATATCCACTGACTGCCTCCACAGCCGCCTTTGGCAATGAGAATCCCACAGATTCACCTCTCTCTTCCTCCTCATCTCTTTTCTAAAAGTTTCGCACTGTGCTTTTTGATATCTCTTTTTGCTGCCATACCGTGTGGGAATAGGCCCTTCGGCCCACCGTGCCTATGTTGGCCATTACCTGTCTATACTGATCCAATATTCCAGCAGCCAGCCTGTAGCTCTCGATGCCAGTACCATAGTGGTGAATCTCCTCTGGGACGTCTCCAACAATATCATCTTAAAATGTCTTTATTTTTTAAAAGGTTGCTCACTTGTTTACAGAACAGGCAATTTATGCAAACTGTAACAAAGGGGTGGGATGTCCTAATAATGCAGACATGATTTTGTGACTTGATATTTGAACCCACCAAAGCAGCAGGGATATTAAAATTGAAATGTAATTCATCTGAAGCAAAATGTGAACTAAACTTGTGTAGGAGTGAACTGCAGATGCTGGTTTACATTGAAGACAGACGCAAAATGCAGGAGTAACTCAGCGGGTCAGGCAGCATCTCTGGAGAATATGGATAGGTGTGCTGCCTGACCCGCTGAGTTACTCCAGCATTTTGTGGAAAACTTGCCTTATTTACAGGGATGGCACGGTGGCACAGCAGTAGAGCTACTGCTTCACAGCACCAGAGACATGGGTTCGATCCTGACTCCGGGTGCTGTCTGTACAGAACATAGAACAGCCTATGAACCTGTGGCCCACAATGTTTGTGACGAGCATGATGTCTAGCTGAACTGATCTCTCTGCTGCATCTGATCTATATCTTTCGATGCCCTGCTGTTCCATGTGCCCATGTACCCACGCTGACCAACATGTTCCATCCACACTAGTCCAACCTGTCTGAGTTTGACCCATATCCCTCAAAACCTATCCTATCCACCATGTACATTTAGTTTAGTTTAGAGATACAGCCCTTTGGCCCACCGAGTCCGTGCCGACCAGCAATTCCCGCACATTAACACTATCCTACACACACTAGGGACAATTTACAATTATACCAATCCAATTGACCTACAAACCTATACGTCTTTGGGGTGTGGGAGGAAACCGAAGATCTCGGAGAAAACCCACGCGGTGACGGGGAGAACGTACAAACTCCGTACAGACAGCGCCCGTCATCAGAATGGAACCCAAGTCTCTGGCACTGTAAGGCAGCAACTCCTTGACCAGCAGCTCGTTCCATATACCCACCATCCTATGGGTTTAAAAAAAAAAAAATGTTGCCTCTCAGGTTCCTATTAAATCTTTCCCCTCCCACCCATCTATGTCCTCTGGTTCTTGATTCCCTCCTCTGGGTAAAAGACTCATTCCTAGCTATTGTTTAAAAAAATACACCACTGTCATATCTACACTACCACATACCAGGCAATCAGCATCCTCTATGTTAAAAAAAATAATAGGTCCTCACATAGTCATAGATGTGTGGCTGATCTATCTCTCCCTCCTAACCTCATTCTTTTGCCTTCTCCCCACAATCTCTGATACCTGTCCATGTACCTGTCTGTTTCTCAAACGTTGGGATAGTTCCTGCCTCAACTACCTCCTCTGGCAGCTTGTTCTATACACACCACCGTTTGTGTGAAAATGTTACCTCTCAGATTCCTATTAAATCCCTTCCCCCCCCCCCCCCCCCGCCCCCCACCTGCAGCCTATGTCCTCTGTCCTCGATTCCCCTACTCTGGGCAAGAGACTCTGTGCATTTACCCGATCTATTCCTCTCATGATTTTGAACACCTCTATAAGATCACCCCTCATCCTCCTGCGTTCCAAGGAATAGCGACCCAGTCTGCTTAACCTCTCCCTATAGCCCAGGCCCTCGGGTCCTGGCAACATCCCCATAAATCTTCTCTTCTGTTTACAAATCAAAGTTAATCTGCTGGGGATAAAAGACTCTTCTCATCCCATTACTGCTGATCGTAAACTCAGTTTAGTGCTCTTAGCTTTGTCCCCATGGCCATAAAAAGATCGGCTGATTCATCAACCTATTCTTGCCGAGTTGGAAGAGCTGCTGGAAATCATTTCAAGATTTATTTGTTCGCAATCCTTCAGTGATGTTGATGCATAGTTACACGGCACTCTTTACAACCTTTATCCCCATTTATCGAAATACAGGAGATAGACACAGAGTGCTGGAGTAGCTCAGCGGGTCAGGCAGCATCTCTGGAGAACATGGATAGGTGACGTTTCACAGAGTGCTGCAGTAACTCAGCGGATCATAGAAACATAGAAGATAGGTGCAGGAGTAGGCCATTCGGCCCTTCGAGCCTGCACCGCCATTCAATATGATCATGGCTGATCATCCAACTCAGTATCCTGTACCTGCCTTCTCTCCATACCCCCTGACCCCTTTAGCCACAAGGGCTACATCTAACTCCCTCTTAAATATAGCCAATGAACTGGCCTCAACTACCTTCAGTGGCAAAGAATTCCACAGATTCACCACTCTCTGTGTGAAAAAAGTTCTTCTCATCTCGGTTTTAAAGGATTTCCCCCTTATCCTTAAACTGTGACCTCTTGTTCTGGACTTCCTCAACATTGGGAACAATCTTCCTGCATCTAGCCTGTCCAACCCCTTAAGAATTTTGTAAGTTTCTATAAGATCCCCCCTCAACCTTCTAAATTCTAGCGAGTACAAGCCGAGTCTATCCAGTCTTTCTTCATATGAAAGTCCTGACATCCCAGGAATCAGTCTGGTGAACCTTCTCTGTACTCCCTCTATGGCAAGGCAGCATCTCTGGAGAACATGGATAGGTGACGTTTCGGGACATTTCGGACTTCGGAAGAAAGGTCTCGACCCGAGACGTTACCTATCTATGTTCTGCAGATATGTTACCTGACCTGCTCCAGCATTTTGTGTCTTTCGTTGATATAAACCAGCATTTCCAGTTGCTTTACTTATGACTTTAGAGATACAGGGTGGAAACAGGCCCTTCGGCCCATCGAGACCGCGCCGACCAGCGATCCCTCCCCGTACACTAACACTATCCTACCCGCAAGGGACAATACATTTACAGAAGCCAATTAACCTACAAACCTGTATGTCTTTGGAGTGTGGGAGGAAACCGGAGCACCCGGAAAAAAACCCACGCAGGTCACGGGGAGAATGTACAAACTCTGTACAGACAGCATCCATAGTCAGGATTGAACCCGGGTCGCCGGCGCTGTGAGGCAGCAGCTCTACCGCTGTGCCACCGTGCCGTCCTTGTTATTATATTCAAATAGCAAGCCAATTCCTGCAGACCTCTCCCCAAATTACATTACCCTGTAATCTGCCTTCAAAAATAACTCGCATGGTTTCCTTTGACAACATCTTTAAGGGCCTTGTCCCACTTGGCGATTGCTTTTTTTTTCGACGACTGTCGGCATCATTGACCGACATATCAGATCACCGATAAAGTCGCGGTGTGACGACATATCGACGCGCGGTGCCTCTTCAAGTGTCGCAACATTTGTTTTGTCGCCGCTGTTTATAAAAATGTTCAAAACCTTCCGCCGATCAATAGACAATAGGTGCAGGAGTAGGCCATTCGGCCCCTTCGAGCCAGCACCGCCATTCAATGTGATCATCGCTGAGCATCCCCAATCAGTACCCCGTTCCTGCCTTCTCCCCATATCCCCCTGACTCCGCTATTTTTAAGAGCCCTATCTAGCTCTCTCTTGAAAGCATCCAGAGAACCGGCCTCCACTGCCCTCTGAGGCAGAGAATTCCACAGACTCACAACTCTCTGTGAGAAAAAGTGTTTCCTCGTCTCCGTTCTAAATGGCTTACCCCTTATTCTTAAACTGTGGCCCCTGTGTACGTCAGTCAATGACGCAAGCAGCGGCCGGAAAAAGTCGCCAAGTGGGACGGGTCCTTTAGTCTTTTCTCTTTCTGGAATGTTCTCATTTGATGTCCACCTTGCTAAATGTTCTCAGATTTTCATTAAGTTAGTAGGCAGCTCTGTAAATTCTTTTGACATGTTTCAATGTATGGGCCTGCCAACAATGTCCCAGCTACACTAGTCCCACCTGCCTGTGCTTGGACCAAAACTGTCAACATACAGTGGGATCATGGTCACTCTTTACAATCTCTGATACTTTGCCCCATGATGTATGAAGTCTACTAAAGCCCTGAATTGATGCCTGGTCATTATTCCTTGCACACACTGAACGCAGATTGTTGCTTGTTTTGCCATATCATGAGTCTGAATCATTTTTAAGTATTTAAGAAGGAACTGCAGATGCCGGAAAATCGAAGATACACTAAAATGCTGGAGAAGCTCAGCGGGTGCAGCAGCATCTATGGAGCGAAGGAAATAGGCAACGTTTCGAGCCGAAACGTTGCCTATTTCCTTCGCTCCATAGATGCTGCTGCACCCGGCTGAGTTTCTCCAGCATTTTTGTGCACCTTCATTTTTAAGTGGCTCAGCAGTAGAGTTGCTGCCTTACCATGCTTACAGCGCCAGAGACCCAAGTTTGATCCTGGCTTGTCTGTTCGGCATTTGTACATTCTCCACGTGACTTGCGTGGGTTTTCTCCGAGAACTTCGGTTTCTTCCCACACTCCAAAGTCGTACAGGTGTGTGGGTTCATTGGCTTGGTGCTTATGTTAAAATTGGCCCTAGTGTTGGATAGTATTAATGTGCTGGGATCGCTGGTAGGTGCGGACTCAGAAGGGCCTGTTTCCGCGCTGTATCTCTAAACTAAACTAAGCTAAATTTAGCTTAAGATGTTGTAAAAGTACCTTTTATTCAGTTTCAATGGCATTAAATATTTTACGGGTTCTGGAGGAAATGACTGCCATCCATTAAAGTTTTACAAAATTCTTCAATTTAGATTTTTCTGTCGTTCATGTCAAAATCCCCTTCCATAGACTCCATTTACATCTCACTCTGCCCCGGCAAGGCCAGCAGCATAATCACAGATTAATCTCATCCTGGCTTCTCCCTCTTCTCCCCTCTCCCATCGGGCAAAAGGTATCGAAGTGTGAAAACTCACTCCTCCAGATTCAGGGACAGTTTCCTCCCAAATCTTATCGTCAAGTCAAGTGAGTTTATTGTCATGTGTCCCTGATAGGACAATGAAATTCTTGCTTTGCTTCAGCACACAGAACATAGTAAGTATTTACTACAAAACAGATTAGTGTGTCCATATACCATTGTATAAATATATACACACATGAATAAATAGACTGATAAAGTGCAAATAACAGATAATGGATTATTAATGATCAGAGTTTTGTCTGAGCCAGGTTTAATAGCCTGATGGCTGTGGGGAAGTAGCTATTCCTGAACCTAGTTGTTGCAGTCATCAGGCTCCTGTACCTTCTACCTGAAGGTAGCAGGGAGATGAGTGTGTGGCCAGGATATCATGCAACTGAACCATCCTACCACAACCAGAGAGCAGTGTTGAACTGCTATCTATCTCATTGGTGACCCTCGGACTCCCGTTAATCGCTTACAACATCAATGTTAGTCTCGTTTGTCCCAGATTCCTCCAAACCTTCCCTTCCCTATCCGCGCACCTGGCCGGATGTCTTTAAATTGTTGTTTAATGTGCGAGGGTTTAAGGATATTTCGTCTAACTGTTGTTTTTGCCTAAAGCAAAACACAATGTGCTGGAGTAACTCTGCGGGTCAGGTAGCATCTGGTGAGGTTATGCGTAGGCTATGTTTCAGGTCTGAAGAAGGGGGCTCAACCTAAAATGTCAAAACTCTGTTCCCTCCGCAAATGCTGCCTGAGCTGTTGAGTTCTTCCAGTACTTTATGTTTTACTCAAGATTCCAGCATCTTAGTTTTGTTAAGAAAACAAGCCCTTCAGCCCACGGGGTCCACACTGCCTACTGATCAAAGTTCAACCTTCTCATCCACTGCCTCCACTCAGTAAGGGCAATTTTTCAGAGGTCAATTAACAAACCTGCATGTCTTTGGGATGTGGGAGGAAACCCATGCGATCACGGGGAGAATGTGCAAACTCCACTCAGACTGCAGCCAAGGTCAGGATGGTAACATGGTCCCTGGCGCTGTGAGGCAGCAGCTCTACCCGCTGCACCTCTGTGCCGCCCTTGCAGTTCCTCCTGTGTCTGCTCCTCTTTGCCTTTTGAACCTCACAATATGAGAATGCTGAAGGATTGGTGGCTGTTGTGAATGATTCATTAGGGTGGGTCTTGCCAGATCATACCGCAGTTCATAAGTGATAGGAGCAGAATCAGGCCATTCGGCCCATCGTCCGCTCTGCCATCCTATCACGGGTGGTCTATCTCTCCCTCCTAACCCCATTCTCCTGCCTTCTCCCCATAACCCCTGACACACGTCCTAATCAAGGATCTGTCAATCTCCGCCTTAAAACCATCCACTGACTTGGCCTCCACAGTGTTGCACGTGTTTAAAGAAAGTCACCGATTTGAAACTTTAGAGAGGAAGTGGGCAACCGCCCAGTAACCAGATACTTCAGTGTCACGCTCGGCTGCAAATAACTCCATGAGAGGGAATTCAGATTCAGATTCAGATTCAACTTTAATTGTCATTGTCAGTGTACAGTACAGAGACAACGAAATGCAGTTAGCATCTCCCTGGAGAGTGACATAGAATATGAGCAATTAATAAATCTATTTACATGCATACAGTCATAGTGTTTTTCCTGTGGGAGGAGTGTCCAGGGGGGGGGGGGGTGATTGGCAGTCACTGAGGTACAGTGTTAAGTAGTGTAACAGCCGCAGGGAAGAAGCTGTTCCTGGGCCTGCTGGTCCGGCAACGGAGAGACCTGTAGCGCATCCCGGATGGTAGGAGGGTAAACAGTCCATGGTTGGGGTGAGAGCAGTCCTTGGCGATGCTGAGCGGCCTTCGCAGCCAACGCTTGCTTTGGACAGACTCAATGGAGGGGAACGAGGAACCGGTGATGCGTGCAATGTGGAGCTGGAAGTAGACCAGCTACTGTTCATTTCCTTTGCATCACTTCTGTGATAATCCTGACATTGTGAAGAATTCTTTCCATCTTGGAAGAGTTGATCAAGTTAATTAAGATCGGTAGTTACAGATTCCTAAAAGTGGGCTGCAATTTTTCATCCCAAGTGATATATAGCATAATGAATAGCTGGCAGCTTTATAGTTTAGTGATACAGTTCTCTGTGGGTTGTCACCTTGTCGTGGTGGAGAAGCTTGTGCGGACCTGAGATCCTGAGAGCGATGCCGTCTGGAGCTATGCTCCTGGTAGGGCCACCCATGGCGGTTACATCGAGGGGGAGGTCTCTGATAAAGAGCAATCCAGCCAAAACCTCAACGGTGGAACAGGCGGAGGACGATGGCTGACCTTAGTGGAGCGTCACAACGGCTGGGAAGGCGGATGAAGGCTGCAGCAGTAAAGGGTCTCCGGTCGTCTTGGACTCCATGCCACTGGATCCTGACCCAGATCTGTCAAGGACCGTGGGGTGGCTGTCTGTGCACCAGTCTCCCCACGTTAAACAAAGTCACACACAGGCGTCCTCCATAGAGGGAATAGCACCCTGGAGACACCCATGGTCAGCCATGACCAAAGGGGGCCTAAGAAGATAAGATACAGCGTGGAAACAGGCCCTTCGGCCCACCGGATCCGCGCCGACCGGCAATCCCCGCATATTAACACTATCCTACACACACTCGGGATAATTTTTTTAATTTACCTAGCCAATTAACCTACAAACCTGTACGTCCTTGGAGTGTGCGTGGAAATCGAAGATCTTGGAGAAAACCCACGCAGGTCACCTACGAACTCTGTACAGACAGCACCTGTAGTCGGGATCGAACCCGGGTCTCCGCCGCTGCATTCGCTGTAAGGCAGCAACTCTGCCGCTGCGCCACCGTGCCACAAATTGGTAGTAATTCAAATTGGGTAGTAAAGCTCATGATCATATTGAATGGTGGCGCTGGCTCGAAGGGCCGAATGGCCTACTCCTGCATCTATTTTCTATGATTCTGCCTGACCCGCTGAGTCCACATCGACTATCATTCACCTGTGTACACAGGCACGGTGGCACAGCGGTAGAGTTGCTGCCTTTCAGCAAAAATGCAGCGCCAGAGACCCGGGTTCGATCCCGACTGCGGGTGCTGTCTGCATGGAGTTTGTACGTTCTCCCCGTGATCTGCGTGGGTTTTCTCCGAGATCTTCAGTTTCCTCCCACACTCCAAAGACGCGCAGTTACTCACGAACTCACCCGAGTTTTCCCCTTGATTCGAGCTCGGAGAATTGCGGTAATAGCCGTTCGTAGGTACTCGATCGGGGCTGTTTTTTTTTTTTCACTCGTGGACATTTTTCAACATGTTGAAAAAACGTCCCGACTTACCTGATGCCCCGAATTCCTACGGCTGGCATAACGAGCCGCTATGAAACATCTACGGCCTCCTACAAGCTCGATACCGACATTACCCGACATTTCCCCGAGTTCGAATCAAGGGGAAAACTCGGGAGAGTTCGTGAGTAACTCGGGAAAGTGGGACAAGGGGGGAGGACAGTGGGACATATCTCCGTTTTTTTTTCCTCTTGCATTTCTTTGGCAGTTCAGGGGTTTTGTTCTTTGTTCTTTTTCGTGTTTTTCTTCTTTTTCTTCATTCTTTCCTTTTTTCTCTTTTTCTCGATTTATGTATTGAATTATTCTTCTCGATTTATGCGTCAATTTATAAAATGTTAAAAATGAAGCTGTACGAAAATGGTATAACTCATGTCGATTGCTTTATTCTTGTACAATTGCTTCTAATAAAATAAACATTTAAAAAAAAGCTTTTGTTGCGTGCTATCCAGTCAGCGGAAGGACTACACATGATTACAATCGAGCCGTCCACACAGTGTACAGACACATGATTGAGGGAATAATGTGAATAACATTCGGGCAAGATAAAATTCGATCACAGGTTGTACGAGGGACCCCCTTCAGCAAATGTATCTGCTGCTTTAGAGTCAACGCCATATTTTTACTCCCAGCTAATCCGGCGGAATTAATAGACAATAGGTGCAGGAGTAGGCCATTCGGCCCTTCGAGCCACCACCGCGGTCCATTCAATGTGATCATGGCTGATCATTCACAACCAGTACCCCGTTCCTGCCTTCTGGACACAAAATGGACACAGGATGCTGGAGCAACTCAGCGGAACAGGCAGCATCTGTGGAGAGAAGGAATGGGTCGAGACCTTTCTTCTTCTTCTTCTTCTCCCACCTGAGACGTCACCCATTCCGTCTCTCCAGAGATGCTGCCTGTCCTGCCGAGTTACTCCAGCATTTTGTGTCTTTCTTCTCCAATTCATTTCTTGTTCAGTTTGATAGTGTCAAGCCTGTGACCTCTGGGAACTGATCCAAATTAAACCAATCTGTGCACCAATGGTGAGAACCATATTCTCTACGCTGGATCATGATCACATTGAATGGCGGTGCTGGCTCGAAGGGCTGAATGGCCTACTCCTGCACCTATTGTCTATTGCATCATCCCAGGACAAGAAGGCTCTGCAGAGAGTAGTGCGTTCGGCCGAACGCACTATGGGAACTACACTCGCCGCCCTGCAGGAACTATACATGAGGAGGTGCAACTCCAGAGCCAACAAGATCACGAGAGACCCCTTCCACCCCAGCAACGGACTGTTTCAGCTGCTACGGTTAGGCAAACGCCTCCGTTGCCATGCTGTGAGAACGGAGAGGATGAGAAGGAGTTTCTTCCCGGAGGCCATTAGGACTGTAAACCCATATCTCACCAGGGACTAACTTTACTGCACTACTCTACGGTTGTGTGGTGTCCTTTTAAAATTGCTGTATTTTTTCTTTTTTCCTCCCACAAATATGTGAATATGTGATTCTGTTCCATTCTGTTTGTAGTTTTTTTGCACAATCCGCGAGCATTGCCACTTTTCATTTCACTGCACATCTCGTATGTGATGAATAAACTTGACTTGACTCGACTCCTTTGCTCTACCTGTTGTACTGGAGTTTGGCTTGATTGTATTTGTGCATAGTATTAGCACGCAACAAAAGCTTTTCACTGAACCTTGGCACATGTGACAATAAACTAAACCAAACCAAACTAAACTTATCAGATTTGTTTGGATAGCGTGCAAAGCGATGCTCTTCATTGTACCTCAGTGCATGTAATCTAAACCTGATTTGCTGCCGTGTGGTTTTGGTTAGGTGATACAGCTTAGAAACAGGCCCTTCGGCCCACCGAGTCCGTGCCAATCAGAGATCACCCATCTTAGGCCCCCTTCGGTCATGGCTGACCATGGGTGTCCCCAGGGTGCTATTCCCTATATGGAGGACGCCTGTGCGTGACTTTGTTTAACGTGAAGTGTTTAACAATT